>NC_080571.1:285995878-286607753 GCF_030247185.1 Malaya genurostris
ACCGTGTTCACCAGATTCAGCCCTCAGCGGCTTTTCGCTGTTGTCAGAGTTAAATTAGAAGTATTTTTGGTGGCTAAGAAGAAATCGTGCATAAAAGTTATAAAGAAAATCGACTTGGAAAACCGACTGGAACAATCGTATTGTTCTTTAAGAAGAATACATTGATGAAAAAATCGAAATTTTAGAAAAAAAAGTGTTCTTTTCTTGTCAAACCAGAGTCCTTTTGACCAACGTGTTATGAGGTTCATGTAAACAAAAAAGATTTGAAAATGTAATGGTAATAATATAACACATAAATAAACAAAGAAAAGACCGATCATTGTTAATTGAGGGCCCATAGTGCATGGAGCAGTAGATAAGTCAAGCCATTTGTCCAATTCAAATATACTTTTCCATATCCATATTAATCAGGAAAATATAAGAAAATAGCAGCAAATAAATATTAAAACTTTTAACAATTGCGACTTTCGGATCACAAAATGTCATCTGTCAACAAAGAAAAAAACAAAACCATATTAAAACACTTACGAAGTGTGTAAAATATCCATATACTTTATCATTGGCCCGAAAACAGTGTTGCTGGACTGATTAGAACACGAACGCTGTAGACTAAGGGTATCCGATTGTGTCGGGTTGGCGGTATCATGGTTGGCAATTTTAGCTAAATGTTTTGCGCGAATCCTACGTAGATATTCCAGCTGTGAAGGAGAAAGAAAGATTGACGTAAAAATTTGTTCTCTTGCACATACTGAACGAAAGAAATATACATTTAATTTCCCAGTATTTTCGTAATTCGCTACCACATCGGCATCTTTAACATATTTACCGATAAATACAGTAAATTATTGAACTAAACTTCAGCTAAATGAAACACTTTACCGAATGATTACTGGCCAATCAACAAAAAAAAAAACAATAAACTCCCGCACTCACACAGTATTCAACTACCTACTGTCAGTTTTTTTTTTGCTGGCAACTAGTTAAACATGATTGCTAAGACGAAGTGATGCAACCCGCATAGCGTTTTGGCTACCTGTGCAGCCACGGCCACCAGACGGCTACCAAAATTGATTCAGTGACGGTTGTCAAATCCAATTTGACAAAACAAAGTCGCCTGTATCTAAGTTAGCCGAGCGTTTTCATCATCTCACCTTCGCTGAAAATGTCAAAGATTTCAAGGTGGAAAAATCCTGGTGGATACGGTTGTATCGTTTAAGTTGTATATCTGGCAGCGGTGAGGCAGTCGGTCACCAGAATGTCTGCCATAGCCATATTTTTCCAGCTGGCAGCGTTTAGTCAGCCATCTGGCAGCCATGCGTATGCGGGAAGGAACGGGATTTAACACAAAGGTCGCAGTTCAACTCATGCCCTACGTGCTACGTCTATCATTTAGTTGCAAGGTTAACCACGTTTCGCCGAAATACCTCATTTCGATTCCAGGTTTTACAAACGAGACGATGATTGCGTCTGATTCAAGATCTACTCCTACCATTCGGATCTGACTTCATACGTATTCGATGCATTGAATGTGCATCGAAGTGTGCTGGAACGGAATCGGCACAGGAAAGATGTGAATATGACAAACACGGCCCGTTTCATTCGCCTACTAGAGCACAGGTCTTGTATGAGAAACCGGGGATGCAATACTGTCGTGATTCAAATTTCAACCGAAGAATTTCTCGTGAAATCGCAAATGAATTGAAAATGATTGAATGATTTTCTGTCTACCTTTCCCTGTACTCAGATGGCAACAGATTGCCGAACGGTGGACAACTCAATAGACTAGAGCTGACACAAGTTGCTTTCTCAAGATTCCAAAGGAAATCGTTCCGCAAAATAGCATGAGCATGGTATCTCCAAAATTTAGTTTTCATTCTCATCGAAACTTATATACCGTACATCCTAGCCAAATAACAAAAACTCTGCTAACTCTCCAGCATATCAACGATTTTGTTTTAGACTTTGTTAAGACGTAAAGCCGCCTTGAGTTAGTTTTAATATGATCAGTATCTAACGGGGAAACAGATTGGAAAACCGACATGTGAACACCGTACCGTAGTGGCTAAGTAGAGCGAAGCATGCTTAGTTTCGTCCAATCAATTGGACTTCATGTGTTTTCATATGCAGGGTAATTTAATTGGTAAAACAATTTCCCCGGTTAGGAGTTAGCTACGGGTTCGAGTCCCGTCTCTGCGGTAACATTTTCGCGGTTTTCATTACATCATTGTGTTCACATGTCGGTTTTCCAATCTCTCTCCAGCATATATTTATGAGTTGGGGAATATATTCATATAAACAGAAAATATGAAATTAGAAATTATTAATTATATATTTTTCAAAGGACTTATAGGTCTATAAATTCCCATAAAAGTGTACATATTTGTATTTTGGTTCTAGCACCAGGTTATACAATACTAACACATGGATCAATAAGTCCCGAGACTAAAGCAGAGATGGCGCTCATAGTAAACCAGTAACCACGTCTTTCTAGAGTACTAACCTTTGCTTGAAACGGGTCAAAATTTTAAGTCGATCCGACCAGAAACAGCTGAGTTATCGAGGTTGGAGTAAAGTCGTTTTGTAGTTTGTTTAAAATATGGAAAAAAACCGAGTTTCGTGTTTTGATAAAACATTGTTTTTTAATGGGTAAAAACACCGTGCAAGCGAAACAATGGATTGAAAAATGTTATCCGGACTCCATCAAAAGCAACGATTTGTCGGTGGTTCGCCGAGTTTAAACGTGGTCGTACCGACACAAATGACGCGGAACGCTCGGGTAGACCTGTGGAAGCCGTTACACCGGAAAATGTGAGTGAAGTGACAAAAATTATAATGAAAGATCGTAAAGTGAAGCTCCGTGAGATTGCTGAGATGACACAGATATCATATGGAAGTGTATTTACTATCCTTCATGAAAAATTGAGCATGTAAAAGTTTTTTTTCCAAGTGGGTGCCGCGATTGCTTTCGATGGAACAAAAACAGCAACGAGTCACCCTACCACAAGTAGATGAAAACAATGGCGAAATTGAACGAATTGGGCTTTGATCTGCTTCCCCACCCTTCATACTCGCCAGATTTAGCCCCCAGTGACTACTGGCTCTTTGCTGATGTTAAAAAAAAGCTCCAGGGAAAAAGATTTAGCTCAAATGAGGAGGTCATCGCTGAAACTGGAGCTTATTTTGAAACGAAAGATAATTTTTTTTATAAACATGGTATTGAAAAATTGGAAAAACGTTGGAACCATTGTATCACGCTAAAAGGTGATCATGTTGATGAATAAAAAAAAATTTGCAAAAAAAATGTTGTTTCCATTGTTAGTCTCGGGACTTATTGATCCATGTGTTACTTGGTTTGTATTTTTTAATAACTATTTATTGGAACACGAGTTAAAATTAAATTATTAAGATTTAAATTGGGTGTTCAGCCACAAGTGGTAACTTTTCAGCCTTATTATATACATGATTTGGTTATTACCATGAAGACATCATTTGCTTGCGCAATTCTGAGATTTTTGTGTAGGGAAAACTGTAAACCTACTTGTATTGTGCAATGGAGAAAAGGAACTTATATACTGGCACTTATTACCGTTCTCACTTCCACTTTCACATTCACTTCACTTACATGTCACTTCACTTGATTTTCCCTATTACCAGTATCACTCATAGTGAAGTGATCACTGCAGTGAAAAAAACTCATTTTTTTTCAACGAAATGTTGATGGCGTGATGTTCAGAATGACATCAAGTTCATCCAAATAATTACTTTTGTCTTTGAAGCGACTTCCGTACTAAGGACCTAAATTCACTTCACTCGATTTTCACCGTGTAGTGATACCGGTAATAAGGGCCACTAACTTACTAACTAATTCAGAGAGCGAATCGATTCAATTGAAGAATTTGAATTTGCTTATAATATTATGCGACATTACATCTAATGGTTCTATATTTGTGAGTCTGTGTAATTCATTTGTACTAAACCAAGGAAGACGCTTAGAAATCATTTTCAGAATTTTATTCTGAATCCTTTGAAGCGTTTTCTTCCTGGTGGAACAACTTGACCAAATTGGTACTGCATAAAGCATGGCTGGTCTGAAAAATTTGTTTATAAATTAACAATTTGTTTTTAGACAGAGCTTAGAATTTCTGTTTATAAGAGGATATAAACATTTAATATATTTATTACACTTTGCCTGGATTCCTTCAATGTGATCCTTGAAAGTGAGTTTTTTTGTCATACGTTAAAGTATTTAGCTTGATCAGACCATGTCAATTCCAAGCCATTCAATTTGAGAATGTGATTATTGTTTGGTTTAAGAAAAGAAGCTCTTGGCTTATGAGGAAAGATAATTAATTGCGTTTTTGCTGCATTTGGTTTAATTTTCCATTTTGACAGATAATCACTGAAAATATTTAAGCTTCTTTGTAGCCGACTGTAGATCACTCTTAGATTTCTACCCGTGGCTAACAGACTTGCGTCGTCACAGAATAGCGATTTCTGACAACCAACGGGTAGATTTGGAAGATCAGAAGTGAAAATATTATACAAGATTGGAGCTACACTCGAACCCTGCGGAACACCTGCTCGTAGGGGTAGCCATTCAGATTTACAATTCTGCTAGCTAACCTGAAGAGTACGATCAGTTAAATAATTTTGAATCATTTTGATCAAATAAATAGGAAACTGAAAATCAGACATTTTTACTATTAAACCTTTGTGCCAAACACTGTCGAATGCTTTTTCTATGTCTAGAAGAGCAACTCCAGTGGATAACCCAGAAGGTTTATTTGCTTTTATCATGTTCGTTACTCTTACAGGATGATGAGTATTTTTTTTCTCATAAATGCGTTTATTTCATAGGCAATATACATAAGTTTTTCTACGCCGTGGCATCCATCATATTAGTATGTTGGTATTCATTAGTGAATCTAAACACTGTTTTTATCTGGCGAGTTGCTATTTTAAATTACATTAAATAATATACATTTATTTTGTACATGATCTTAGAACTATTTCAGGTTTGTTTGTATCAGTTCATCACTTTTATTTAATATAAGATAGTTGGCTATTGGTTGAACTCATGGAAGAGAAAACAGTCTAACATAAAATAAAATTTAAATTGGAACTCAAATGGACTTAATGAAATGATGAAGAAGTTTCATGTAAGGAAGGTCACAACAAGCAAGAATGTCGCGAACTGGGACATTGGATAGTCTACCTTGAGTACGCAAGGAATATATTAGTTGAGTTCTGACATCACGATACTCCACGCATGTCCAAACGACATGATCAATATCGCGATAACCTTCGCCACAAGCACAATGATTAGTTTCGGAAAGTCCAATTCGAAGGAGATGTGCATCTAACGTGTAGTGATTGGACATGAGTCTGGACATCACACGAATGAAGTCCCTACTCACATCCAGCACCCTGAACCATGCCTTTGTCGTTATTTTAGGATTAATTGAGTGCATCCACCGACCCAGATCATCTTTATCCCAAGAAGCTTGCCAGCTGGCAAGTGTTCTTTGGCGAGACGAGCTATAGAATTCATTGAAAGCAATCGGTCTCTCATAAATTTCACCCTCAATAGCACCACGTTTGGCTAAAATATCGGCTCTTTCATTGCCTGGAATGGAGCAACGAGCCGGGACCCAAACTATTGTGATTTGATAATTATTATTCAATATGGCGTTAAGGCACTGTTTTATATTGCTCAAGAAATACGGTTTATTTTTGCCAGTCATGTTTGAGCGAATGGCTTCAATTGCACTCAGACTATCTGTGAAGAGAAAATAATGGTTTGGAGATGTGACGATTATACTCAAGCTATAATGAAGTGCTGCTAATTCTGGATTTATTTGGGATTTCCATCGAGCGTATCTTATTAGCAGTGGCGACGAAAGCTCCCAAAAACGATCTTTCAATGAAAGAACTCCCGCCAGAACTTCAAGACTCATTGTATGTGTCGAATGCATGCAGCCTAAAGCAATTCGCAAACAACGATATTGAATACGCTCTAATTTGATAATATGAGAGTTTGCAGCGGAACGAAAGCAAACGCATCCAAATTCCATCACTGAAAGTATCGTTGTCTGATACAATTTTATTAGATCTTCCGGATGAGCACCCCACCAAGATCCTGTTATTGTTCGAAGAAAATTTACTCTTTGTTGGCATTTTGTTATCAGAAACCTAATGTGTCCTCCCCACGTGCATTTGGAATCAAACCACACCCCGAGGTATTTGAAAGTCAAAACCTGTTGGATCATTCTTCCTATCATATGAAGCTGAAGCTGCGCGGGATCATGTTTTCTTAAAAAGACGACCAGCCTTGTTTTCTCCGCAGAGAATTCGATACCAAGATGAACAGCCCAAACGGACAAGTTATCTAAGGTATCTGGCAATGGTTTTTGCGGATCAAAAAACAGTCGGCGGACTTCAAGTTTCCTATAAAGAATGATGCACGGAATTGGTTTAACGAGCAAAAAATAAATAAAGACCGCGGCAGTCTCAAATTGTCTGTAATTTTTTACGATCGTCTACGAAAAATGTGATTTTCAAAAGTCAGCAACTAAAACATGTCTGCAGTTTATTTTAGAAATTTGCTAATTTACAAAAAAAAATCATGTTGGATTATAAGGCACCATCTGGTCGACAAATAATCAACTAGAAGAGCTTACTGAATAGTTTCAAAATAGTTGCTCCTTTTTTCATTGTCACTTATAAGAACACACCCTTGAAATTGAAGGGTTTAATACTCTTCACTCAGTTTTTTTTCCAAAACCAAAAGACGAATCTGAACTATGGGACTATATGATAAAAGAAATGTAAAAAATCGATCCTTTCTTTTTGACACATAGATCTTCTTGCTTTAATCTCTCATTGTCCAATCCAAAATGTGTGAGTATTTACTTAAATTGTTATTAGTTGCACTCACTCTTAAAAAATAAATAAAAATAATACTAAAGGTACACCTAGAACTAGACACATAAAGAATCATCAGTTAGAAGCGTTGTTTCTTATTTGTGGGCTCCTCCCGAAACGAAATCCTGGGTACGGACCTGTACTACAGCATTATATATGAGAAAGGCATCATTACACCACTAGGTGAATTAAATCAGGTTTTTTCCTTGAAGATTCTTCAAGCAATAGCGGAGAAAACTGCTTTCACATTTCTCCACAATGACCATTAATGGTAGATGTAAAATTACCTAGCGTGTTTTATCATGAAAACACATCGTGTTCTGGCTGTCTTACCTCGTATTACTCATTTGTGGCTGATAGATGAGCCACAGATGTTAAACAACGAGCATAGCCACATTTTCCTGAAACTTTAGCACGAACAAACCACCTATCATTACGAAAGTAAACGTAATCCCTAGAATCCGTTTAAAAACCATCATCCAATTAGCTCTACCACCACAGGAAATAATCTGTTGAAATCCGTACGTACCAAATCCCCGCATCCGATGTACTCCATGATCATCGTCAGCGGTTCCTTGATTGTGCAGCACCCAAGCAGAGTAACAATGTTCGGATGTCGGCCAACTCGTTTCATCATCGCAATCTCGTCCTGGAATTCGTCGAATTTATCAGCTTTGGGGCACTCTAGAACGAAAGCGGAAACTTTGATTCGCATGATTTTGTATATTGGTTTATTAAAATACACTCGTGGGTTCAACACAGTTTATCTTGTTTTGATAGAAAAATTTTTATTTTAGATTATTATATATAACAACTAGCGGACCCCTGCACACTTCGTAGCGCAATAATATTAGATCAGATTTAAATAAATCAAAACTACTTTCAATCAATTTTAATGGTTATTGTCAAAAAGACGGAGCCACAGGTTGAGAATAACTGTTCTGCGATAAAAAAAAACATTTTTTGTTTCTCCATTTTCGGTAAACAACAATTTTCCATGTAAAAACTCAAACTTCATGACAGAAACTCCTTACGATTACCCTTGTGCTTTATTGACGGTAACATAAAAGCTAAATGAATGGAAAAATGACGTTTTAATTTAAATGACATATCAGTGGAAGTCATTGGAATTGTTTCCTCGATAACATTTGCCATTAACCTTTTAACTTTGAACTTTTTTTCTGCGTTTGCTTCTTTACTTTCTGTATTTATTGTTATACTTTCTGAACCTGTTCCTGTCCTTTCTGCTCTTGATTCTGAATTGTATGTATCAGTTTCTACATCTGTTTCAGTACTCTGTGTTTGTTCCTGTGCTTTCTCTACAACATGTTCCTGTCCTCTCTGCACTTGTTCTAGTATTTTCAATATTTGTTTCTCTCATGTCTGTACGCGTTCCTGTACTTTCTGCACCTGTTCTTGTACCTTACACATTTGTTTTTGTGCGTTTGGCACTTGTTCCCCTTATTTCTGCATCTACAGCTGTTTAGTAGGACTCACTAAACTTACAAAATCAAAATAATCAAACGACCTATGTGAAACATGGGTTCAGAAGAATGTTGCCATGATTGTTCGCGATCAATGAAGGTGAATGATAAAATAAATCAAACACTGTTTTTAATTCGATCGCAGAAACTTTTCAGCTTGTGGAAAGTTGATGAATCAAAGAGGAAAAAAATATCAACGTGATGATTCTCAAATCCCGTTCGATGATGTCCGTAAAAGCGACAGAAGTGTTGGTTAGAGTATACTGTACGGAACTGTTTATAGCCACATAATAAATTGAAATTTCGAAGTACTCTGCAAAAAACCGATGTTTAGAGAAAAATAGGCCCGAAGACGTCTCGAACGGGTATATATAATTTGGATCGTATCTGGGTCAAATGAAGACATTTGGGCTCAAATGCATAACCGTACTTGAAATTTGAAACAATCTCTAAAATTTGAAGGTCATTTTGAGAAAAATGCGCACAAAATATCCTTAGGTATCAAGTATCTATTATTGATGCTGAAGGTGAATGAATTTGCAATAAATGTATTTGCCTGAAAGTACTCGATCCAATTAAGCGATATTTGAAATTATGATCTTAAACCTTTTGTACAAATAGTCATCTCAATAGTAGAGTCGCCATATTATTTTACCGATTGCTCGACTTTCATTGAATCAACGAATTGTGATAAAATCGGATACAACATCTTTGTTTCGATTCTAAGAAGCAATACCACAGACAGAATAGTTCGAAAATTGTTCAACACTACTATTATAGCGACGTGAAAACTCGAAACGAATGCACAACTTTTCAACTTACCCTTACTTTTTCAATAGTTCATCTATCGAACAGAGATATCGGATCTCACTCTGACATATTTGTTTTTGCATATTGAGATGAACAGGGTTGCCGTTACTCTACCAAATTATATTCGCATTTTACTCCAAATTTATATCATTTATCAATTGAATGTACTTTTTGTAACAGTTGTGTTTGGGTTCATCTAATGAAATTCAAGAAGTATGACTATAACTGACCCCAACTTGAGATGCAAAATTTTACTTTTCGGACAATGGTAATGCTTATGTAAAATTTAGGCCAAAAACAAACCAAAAAAACATCCTACGAATTTAAACGGAATTACTCCATTGAACACTTCAATCTTGTTGTCTCTGTATGAAAGTTCAGCGCATTGTGGTAGCAATAATTACATCCATCGTAAAGATAGAGATTCACATTTTTGAAATTTAAAGGAAACAATGAATCATAAAATAACGTGCTCTCGTCAATGACTTTATTTTCTAACAGTCGTTATTTAATTTCAATTGACGGCATTGAACACAAATTATATATATATATATATATATATATATATATATATATATATATATATATATATATATATATATATATATATATATATATATATATATATATATATATATATATATATATATATATATATATATATATATATATATATATATATATATATATATATATATATATATATATATATATATATATATATATATATATATATATATATATATATATATATATATATATATATATATATATATATATATATATATATATATATATATATATATATATATATATATATATATATATATATATATATATATATATATATATATATATATATATATATATATATATACATTGAAAAATGGAAACCTGTATGCTGTGCATTTGGTGTCCATACTTAATTGAACATGTGATACGAAATAAAGAAACACGTGAATCAAGTATGCTCAGTAAAATTTGAATACAAATCAGATAGTTTGGCGCCAAACGATTTTATCAATTCGCGTCGTAGAAGGAGTGGTGCTGCCATCTATCTAAGTTTAATCTGTGTGTGAAGAGAATGTAAACAAAATATGTTATTTTTTCGCTTAAGTTAAATCCATTGGTTCTCGTTGTTTTAAAGTGATGTAGTGCGCATCGAAAAAATGAACACATAGACCGGCTTTTATTTAGGCTTTTTAACTGTTTTGGTTGAATATCGGAGTTGGTTTTGTGCCCGTAAGAAAGAAAATAAAATTTCTCTTCCGGTGCTAATAATCCGCATAGGTAAGAGTACACAGGATTTTTTTTTGATAAATTTATTAATTTGTGTTGTGCTTATGTGACAAACCAGTCGTAACATTACACGGAACGACCGAAATTAGCTCTGCGCCTAATTCGTGTTACTGTTTTTGAATTAGTTGATTTTAACAATACAATTTCCAAAATAACTATTAAATTAGTTAAAATTTAGAATTCACTGTGCTGAAAAAAACTCTTATTTTTAGAGAATGTGTTTAGTTGGCGAATATTCTGGACACAAACCAGCAATATTACAATCCAACACGAAATTCTCATTGACAACTAATTTCGTTATTAAAATCAGAAACTTTGATTCTATTTATCTATCACCGTCATTACTGAAGGACAGCAGTGTCAAAGCAAAACAATCCATTAAAAAGCTAAAAGGGACAGTCTTGTTGAAACTGCTCGGAAATTGTTTAGATGTTTTTCGCATGTGTTACGATATATCCCTATATAAATTTCTAAACCGATATGTAAAAATGACGTAAACTGTTAGTGGAAAGTGTATTTATTCAGAATTTGTGCGCAGTTGAAGCGATTGTGGGTGATAATGTTTTTACGCGAAACAGTGAAGTGAGTTTCGAATGTTGCACTCTAATTGTATACGTCAAATGATGTTTTTTTGTATCTTCTCATTCCGGGCTACGCCGTCCGGTGTACTACTTGTATTCGGTTTTTGTTTTCCGAGTGCTCAAAGTTTTCAGTGAGAGAGTCGATTTCGCGAAGTCGAATGAAGAAAACAGCGATTTAGAAGTAAAATTTTTCAAAAAGAAGTTTATGTTTCGCTTATGTCTTTTTCTCCAATACAACATCGTATTTATACCTGCAAATATAGAAAAGATAACCGCGACTGAAATTTTTTTCGGTAGTAGTGTGCCATCTAGTGGCTAGTAGTCATTACGGTGTTAACGAGCGCCATATAGCTGCTAATTGCAAAAACCAATTCAACCATTTATGTTGGTTGAAAACAACGTTTTATTTCTCTAATTCAACTAAAAAATTAGTTGAATGGATATGAAGCGTGCCTTAGCTAAGAAATGACAGCACGTTTAATTGGTGGATTCAACTAAAAAAATAGCCATTTCAACAAATATTTTATTATTATTAAGAGAATCAGAATTAAAAAATCTAAATCAGCAAAAGTAAGATTTTTTTAGTTGTCTCAAAAAATAACTAACTAAAATCAGAAAATCAACTAATTTTTTCGCCAAAATGCTAATTTCGGTCTTTCCGTGTACGAAAAATGTTAATCGTGGTTTATATGAAAATATTTTTCTCTAAATGTCGTAGATCGTGGAGTTGAAAAGCTGTTCGGATGGGTACGCAAAAACAATCCCTGGTCATTTTTTATGCTAATGAGAACATTAACGAAAGGAATTCGTTAGGCCGTGTGATGCGATATGTTCCAGATTGCAAAAAAAAAAATAACGTTTAATTCTTTCCCTAAAATGTCAAATTAAAACCGGTGGGTTCAACGCCTCAAACTTAAATTTGGGAAAATGAAAATTCATTTCTTTGCCCCTTCAATATATTATATTGTCTACCAAGTGAGTATTAAAATAATTTCAAATCAAATTCAGACAGGTATAACTCGTTGTCTGTTCACAGGTATGAATCGTACGTCTCGACGATTAAGGATCTTCAGCAAAAAGAAAGTTTTCGTTTTTCCAAACCGACTCAGGATTCCTGTTTGTTTCAGATGAGCTCATGATTATCGCTTGTGAAATCAATATATTCAATCCGAAATTTTATAATAAAAGATTTTAGTACACTTTGCTTCCAGAATTCGTTAATATTTTTCAGTGGTGATTCATTCCCAGATATTGTCAGTTCATTAGCATTTTTTGGTCTACCGTGTACTTGATATAGCTGAACAATATAAAATCGAATCAAAACAATAAATAGTAGTTACGAATTTGCGATTACCTTCCACAAAATGGTTTAAAGTTTTAAAATTTTCTTTCTCGTCAGTTTCAATAATTTGAAAAGTGCGGGTCAAACCTTTTTTTATTGTTCAGGAGTCTCTTCGAATATAGAATTATTCAGGTCACTATTACTGAGTTCTGTATCGCCTTATCATTGTGTACCGAAACAGATATTTCAAGCTGTTTATGCAACGATCTCTATTGTGTTATGCTCGGCACTTGCAGAGCAATGAAAATGCTGATGCTCGCCACTTGACTCTAGACAAGTGCAAAATTCACCAAGTCCGCCATTGTATACAGATGTCACTGCATCTATCAGAAGGTGTCCAGCCTGGAGTACTCTTACGCGTTTGACCACCAAACGGCAACCTCCGGTAACGTAACTGAAACATCCGAGTTCACCAACACACTGCATGTACAACTTTCTGACAGCTCCTAATGGTGATTCGAAAAATACATTATTTTCTCATTTAAAGTAAACACTTCGATTGCAGACTTACACCACGAATAGAAAAAATGCAGTTCTGAAGCACATCTCAGAAATTTTTAACATTGAAGCTGGTTTTAATTCATAATTGTTGTTTTGAAATGTTGTTTACTTATTTGCTGATACTGACCACTGTTTCATTTTTCGGTAAAAAAGCATAACTCACAGATATTATTTTATATCTATCAACTAAATCAGTATCGTCAAAGATTTTTAAAAACACTTTTATTAACCAATTCAAACAGCAAACTGAAAATCGAAGAAAACGGTACGTTTGAAAATTCATTACTTTTTGCTCTTTCTTGTTTACTTTCACTTCACACATATAAGCTGTCAAACTCAACTTCGTAGTCGCGAATAATCTAGTATTCATATTTTGCTCTCCAGCGGGCAGCAGCATTGCATAACTCGATACGCGCCAAACAATCATTGGAGATCTAGCATGCATTGAATGGAAAATTTCCAATTCTAAACGAACCAATTTTCTAGTTTTTCTCTACTTTCCCGAAAGATATTCCTTATGTACTATAGCCTAAAACCTCCGCATAAACGTCACCTTTCGAACAAAAAAAAATCATTTGAAGATCGGCCCACGCATACCAGAGAACATTAGCAACACACACTTTTTTCGTTATTATTTTATATATATAGAAGAAGAAGATAGATAAACAATCCGCAAACTGTTCACATCAGTTTTATTCTGGAAAACATGTTTGGGAAAATTGACGAATTTTAATTGTAACGATGCTTAACAGCCTATATTTTCCATTGCAAAAATGATGTCCACAATTTATTCCTATGGTCATAGCAAAGTATTGGATGGCTTAGTAATAATAAACAGTATCGCTTTTCAACAATAAGTTTTCTTTGGGTACAGTTGAAATTTGTTTATCGACACATTCCAATTCAAACATCCGGAAGCGTGATTGAGCATGAAACGAATCCATTCGACGGTATATGGTAAGTGTACTGAAATGGATGGAATCAAAGCAAATCATTCAGTCGGTGTTGAACAGTAGTTCGCACCGCACGCGTATAGCTCTTGGCTCCTGGAAATTTTTTCTGGCTACCTAGAGTTTCATTGATTCAAGGCTTCAGTCTTTTTCAAGGCTACCTGAATCACTAACAGTCTTTTTAAAGACTAACAATTAGTCAGCCTTTCTCAAGGCTATACAAAGAGTGATATTAGAGTGACTAAGAAATTATTCAGCCTTTTTTAAGGCTAGCTATTCAAAGAACTATTCTTCGAACTAATCAGTCTTTATTAAGACTACCACAAAATCAGTCTTTATCAAGACTTTTCCAATCTAGGAGTCTAATCGAAGACTAATTTAGCCTAGTTAATTTAATTTAAAATTTCATTCATTTCAAAAATGCCTGCGTCCAACCGGAAAGGCAACAAGCCTAAGGCTAAAAATAATTCAATACGGAATAAATCACAATCCGTTATTCAACATTTTTCTAATAACATTCACGATCTTATAGAATCTGAATGTAAAAATAAAAGACAACGGACGGATTTCCCTTCCGTTGATCCTATGCCGTCTAACAATATTTACGAGATTCTTCCTGAATCCGATTGTAGCGACATAGAAGAAAATTCTTCAAAAATTCCCAAAATGGACGCTTGTCGTTCCGGGAAGAAACATCAATCTATGCCACCAGTGACGGTGATGATTTCCGACTTCAGAGCATTCCGTACTGAGCTTCCTACTTTTCCTCGGAAGTAAAAGTCTCATTTCAAATCGGACGAAGAGGAGAATGTCGAGTCTTGGTTGATGGATTGGAAGATTACGAACGTCTTATTCGATATTTGTCCGAGAAATTTCATAAATTTTATTCATATGATATAAAATCAGACAGACCCTTCAAGACTGTCTCGAAAGGCTTATCAAATGATCAAAGTGTTGATGAAATTAAAAATGAACTAAAAGAATTGCTTGGTTTTGCCCCTTCCCAAGTAATACTTATGAAAAAAAGAGCGAATGGTACTTCTAAAGCACGCTCTGGAATTTCCCATGAACTTTACCTAATACACTTCAATCGAAGTGATGTAAACAATTTGAAAACTTTAGAAAAAGTACGTTTCATTTCCCACAATAAAAATCATTGGGAACATTATAAACGGCATAATCGTATTGCAAATTTAACGCAATGTCGTCGTTGCCAAGGCTTCGGCCATGGAACCAAAAATTGTCATATGGATATACGGTGTTTGAATTGTGGTAAATCGCGTTCGAAAGACGTTTGTCCAATGAATGAAACCACTGATAAATTTTCATGTTCAAATTGCGATGGAAATCATAAATCCAATCATTTGAAATGTCCTGTCAGGGAAAATTTTTTAAACGCTCGTTCGCTTAGACAACAAGTCAAATCAACGACGCTTAATTTACAGAACATACCTCAAAATCAAAAAACCGTTACAAATGCCACGCCTAATTTTTCTAAGGCACTTATTTCTTCGATTTTAAAACAAAAAACAGGTACGCCTTCCAATTCGTCTTCTAACGAAAACAGTTTATTGACAGGTAGATCGACCTCGTCATCATCTTCTTCTAATGTCAGTTATGCTAGTATAACAGGTAGAAATCTACCACTTAATTTTTCTAATGTAAATAATCAAAACACAGGACCGCCTTGCAGTTCATCTTCTAACGAAAACCATTTATTAATAGGTAGATCGGCCATATCATCTTCTAATGGCAGTTCTAATGGCAGTCTACCTACAAATATTCCTTCAATGCCATTCGCTTCTTTAAATGAAGTTGATTTAGGCGATATAACTGAAAATAAAATGATCTACCTACAAGATCAACTTTTTCAAATGATCATCCGAATGAATTCGACTTCATCACTTTTTAAAACATTTCAAATCGGATGGAAATTTGCAAATAAAATTATAATGAATTTAAAATTTAACAGTGATGTTAAATAGTTATTTGAATATTTTAAATTGGAATGCTCGATCTTTGAAATCGAGTGAAGATGAATTTTATAATTTTCTCAAAGTTCACAAAATTCATATTGCCATTGTGACAGAAACTTTTCTTAAACCAAATGTCAAATTGAAAAGTAATCCACATGTGGTTCGTCGATTTGACAGGTATACTGGAATGGGTTCTGAAGTTGCCATTTTTGTCCAACGGCAAATTAAACATCGAATTTTACCTTCTTTCAATACTAAAGTTATTGAAAACTTGGGAATCGAAGTTGAAAACATTCATGGAATTTGTTTCATCACTGGAGCGTATTTGCCATTCCAATGTACCGGCGAACAATTAAATTTCTTTCAAAGCGATTTGCAAAAACTCACAAGATATCGACCAAAATTTTTCGTAATAGGGGACTTAAATGCTAAGCATGTCCAGTGGAATTGTAGGCAAAATAACAGTAATGGTAAAATTCTTCATACTCAACTCTCAGCTGGTTACTTCTCAGTTCTTCATCCCAGTAATCCGACTTGTTTCTCTTCCGTGAAAACCCCGTCTACAATTGATCTGGTTCTAACGGATCAAAGTCACATTTGTAGTGAACCGATTACACATGCTGACTTTGACTCAGATCATCTTCCTGTAACATTCAGACTTTCCAACGAAGCTATAATTAATCCAATTAGTTCTATACTCAACTATCATAGAGCTAATTGGTTGGATTACAGATCTCACATTGAAAATCATGTGGATCATGAAACTATTTTAGAAAATTCTGCGGACATCGACACAGCAATTGATAATTTGAATCATTATATTATCGAAGCTAGAAATCTTTCAGTTCCCAAAGCTCAAACTAAATTAAATTCTCCTATCATCGATGACAATCTTCAACTGCTCATTCGGTTGAAGAATGTTCGTCGACGACAATATCAACGTTCTCGTGATCCTGCTATGAAAAACATAGTTAAGGATTTACAAAAAGAAATTAAACATAAATTTACTCTTTTGCGAAATGAAAATTTCGCTAAAGAAGTTGAACAAATTAAACCATATTCTAAACCTTTCTGGAAACTTTCTAAGGTTCTTAAGAAACCTCCTGCTCTCAAGGAAGGAAATTAAATACTTCTTACAAATGGCGAAAAAGCTCAAAAACTTGCTCAGCAGTTCGAGAGTGTACACAATTTTAATTTGAACGTTGTGAGTGCTATTGAAAATGAAGTCTCACTGAAATATGATCATATTTCAACTCAAGTGTTATTACAAGATGACGTTAGTGAGACGAATGTTGAAGAAATAAAATTATTAGGAAACTTAAAAACATGAAGGCTCCTGGTAATGAAGGAATTTTTAATATTCTTATTAAAAATCTTCCCGATGTTGCCTTGAGACTCTTGGTTAAAATTTTCAACAAGTGTTTTTCTTTAGCTTACTTCCCAAAAAGATGGAAAAAAGCTAAAGTAATTCCCATCCTCAAACCTGATAAAAAGTCAGCTGAAGCATCAAGTTATCGACCAATTAGTTTACTTTCTTCTATCAATAAACTTTTTGAAAAAACTATCTTGTTGAGAATGATGTCTCATATAAATGAGAATTCAATTTTTTACCAGAGCAGTTTGGATTTCGTCATGAACATTCAACTACTCATCAACTTGTCAGAGTAACGAACATGATAAAATCAAATAATTCTTCTGGGTTATCCACTGGAGTTGCTCTTCTAGACATAGAAAAAGCATTCGACTGTGTTTGGCACAAAGGTTTAATAGCAAAAATGTCTGATTTCCAGTTTCCTATTTATTTGATCAAAATGATTCAAAATTCAAATTAAAAAGTGAAAAGTAAAAAGTAAAAAGTAAAAAGTAAAAAGTAAAAAGTAAAAAGTAAAAAGTAAAAAGTAAAAAGTAAAAAGTAAAAAGTAAAAAGTAAAAAGTAAAAAGTAAAAAGTAAAAAGTCCAAAGTCCAAAGTCCAAAGTCCAAAGTCCAAAGTCCAAAGTCCAAAGTCCAAAGTCCAAAGTCCAAAGTCCAAAGTCCAAAGTCCAAAGTCCAAAGTCCAAAGTCCAAAGTCCAAAGTCCAAAGTCCAAAGTCCAAAGTCCAAAGTCCAAAGTCCAAAGTCCAAAGTCCAAAGTCCAAAGTCCAAAGTCCAAAGTCCAAAGTCCAAAGTCCAAAGTCCAAAGTCCAAAGTCCAAAGTCCAAAGTCCAAAGTCCAAAGTCCAAAGTCCAAAGTCTAAAGTCCAAAGTCCAAAGTCCAAAGTCCAAAGTCCAAAGTCCAAAGTCCAAAGTCCAAAGTCCAAAGTCCAAAGTCCAAAGTCCAAAGTCCAAAGTCCAAAGTCCAAAGTCCAAAGTCCAAAGTCCAAAGTCCAAAGTCCAAAGTCCAAAGTCCAAAGTCCAAAGTCCAAAGTCCAAAGTCCAAAGTCCAAAGTCCAAAGTCCAAAGTCCAAAGTCCAAAGTCCAAAGTCCAAAGTCAAACTGACTTTTGACTTTTATCAAAGACAGGAGACAAAAGACACAAGACAGAAGAGATAAGACGGAAAGCAGAAGACAGAAGGCAGCATAATGGGAACAGAAGACAGAAAACAGAAAGCAGAAAACAGAAAAATGAAATCAGAAGACTGAAGACTGAACACAGAAAATAGAAGATAGAAGACAGAAGACATAAGACAGAAAACGGACTACAAAATACAGAAGAAATAAAGAAAATGAATAAATAAGAAAGAAAAACGAACACAGGAGAAACAAAAAAGAAGTAATAAGTAAGAAGTAAGAAGTAATAAGTAAGAAGTAAGAAGTAAGAAGTAAGAAGTAAGAAGTAAGAAGTAAGAAGTAAGAAGTAAGAAGTAAGAAGTAAGAAGTAAGAAGTAAGAAGTAAGAAGTAAGAAGTAAGAAGTAAGAAGTAAGAAGTAAGAAGTAAGAAGTAAGAAGTAAGAAGTAAGAAGTAAGAAGTAAGAAGTAAGAAGTAAGAAGTAAGAAGTAAGAAGTAAGAAGTAAGAAGTAAGAAGTAAGAAGTAAGAAGTAAGAAGTAAGAAGTAAGAAGTAAGAAGTAAGAAGTAAGAAGTAAGAAGTAAGAAGTAAGAAGTAAGAAGTAAGAAGTAAGAAGTAAGAAGTAAGAAGTAAGAAGTAAGAAGTAAGAAGTAAGAAGTAAGAAGTAAGAAGTAAGAAGTAAGAAGTAAGAAGTAAGAAGTAAGAAGTAAGAAGTAAGAAGTAAGAAGTAAGAAGTAAGAAGTAAGAAGTAAGAAGTAAGAAGTAAGAAGTAAGAAGTAAGAAGTAAGAAGTAAGAAGTAAGAAGTAAGAAGTAAGAAGTAAGAAGTAAGAAGTAAGAAGTAAGAAGTAAGAAGTAAGAAGTAAGAAGTAAGAAGTAAGAAGTAAGAAGTAAGAAGTAAGAAGTAAGAAGTAAGAAGTAAGAAGTAAGAAGTAAGAAGTAAGAAGTAAGAAGTAAGAAGTAAGAAGTAAGAAGTAAGAAGTAAGAAGTAAGAAGTAAGAAGTAAGAAGTAAGAAGTAAGAAGTAAGAAGTAAGAAGTAAGAAGTAAGAAGTAAGAAGTAAGAAGTAAGAAGTAAGAAGTAAGAAGTAAGAAGTAAGAAGTAAGAAGTAAGAAGTAAGAAGTAAGAAGTAAGAAGTAAGAAGTAAGAAGTAAGAAGTAAGAAGTAAGAAGTAAGAAGTAAGAAGTAAGAAGTAAGAAGTAAGAAGTAAGAAGTAAGAAGTAAGAAGTAAGAAGTAAGAAGTAAGAAGTAAGAAGTAAGAAGTAAGAAGTAAGAAGTAAGAAGTAAGAAGTAAGAAGTAAGAAGTAAGAAGTAAGAAGTAAGAAGTAAGAAGTAAGAAGTAAGAAGTAAGAAGTAAGAAGTAAGAAGTAAGAAGTAAGAAGTAAGAAGTAAGAAGTAAGAAGTAAGAAGTAAGAAGTAAGAAGTAAGAAGTAAGAAGTAAGAAGTAAGAAGTAAGAAGTAAGAAGTAAGAAGTAAGAAGTAAGAAGTAAGAAGTAAGAAGTAAGAAGTAAGAAGTAAGAAGTAAGAAGTAAGAAGTAAGAAGTAAGAAGTAAGAAGTAAGAAGTAAGAAGTAAGAAGTAAGAAGTAAGAAGTAAGAAGTAAGAAGTAAGAAGTAAGAAGTAAGAAGTAAGAAGTAAGAAGTAAGAAGTAAGAAGTAAGAAGTAAGAAGTAAGAAGTAAGAAGTAAGAAGTAAGAAGTAAGAAGTAAGAAGTAAGAAGTAAGAAGTAAGAAGTAAGAAGTAAGAAGTAAGAAGTAAGAAGTAAGAAGTAAGAAGTAAGAAGTAAGAAGTAAGAAGTAAGAAGTAAGAAGTAAGAAGTAAGAAGTAAGAAGTAAGAAGTAAGAAGTAAGAAGTAAGAAGTAAGAAGTAAGAAGTAAGAAGTAAGAAGTAAGAAGTAAGAAGTAAGAAGTAAGAAGTAAGAAGTAAGAAGTAAGAAGTAAGAAGTAAGAAGTAAGAAGTAAGAAGTAAGAAGTAAGAAGTAAGAAGTAAGAAGTAAGAAGTAAGAAGTAAGAAGTAAGAAGTAAGAAGTAAGAAGTAAGAAGTAAGAAGTAAGAAGTAAGAAGTAAGAAGTAAGAAGTAAGAAGTAAGAAGTAAGAAGTAAGAAGTAAGAAGTAAGAAGTAAGAAGTAAGAAGTAAGAAGTAAGAAGTAAGAAGTAAGAAGTAAGAAGTAAGAAGTAAGAAGTAAGAAGTAAGAAGTAAGAAGTAAGAAGTAAGAAGTAAGAAGTAAGAAGTAAGAAGTAAGAAGTAAGAAGTAAGAAGTAAGAAGTAAGAAGTAAGAAGTAAGAAGTAAGAAGTAAGAAGTAAGAAGTAAGAAGTAAGAAGTAAGAAGTAAGAAGTAAGAAGTAAGAAGTAAGAAGTAAGAAGTAAGAAGTAAGAAGTAAGAAGTAAGAAGTAAGAAGTAAGAAGTAAGAAGTAAGAAGTAAGAAGTAAGAAGTAAGAAGTAAGAAGTAAGAAGTAAGAAGTAAGAAGTAAGAAGTAAGAAGTAAGAAGTAAGAAGTAAGAAGTAAGAAGTAAGAAGTAAGAAGTAAGAAGTAAGAAGTAAGAAGTAAGAAGTAAGAAGTAAGAAGTAAGAAGTAAGAAGTAAGAAGTAAGAAGTAAGAAGTAAGAAGTAAGAAGTAAGAAGTAAGAAGTAAGAAGTAAGAAGTAAGAAGTAAGAAGTAAGAAGTAAGAAGTAAGAAGTAAGAAGTAAGAAGTAAGAAGTAAGAAGTAAGAAGTAAGAAGTAAGAAGTAAGAAGTAAGAAGTAAGAAGTAAGAAGTAAGAAGTAAGAAGTAAGAAGTAAGAAGTAAGAAGTAAGAAGTAAGAAGTAAGAAGTAAGAAGTAAGAAGTAAGAAGTAAGAAGTAAGAAGTAAGAAGTAAGAAGTAAGAAGTAAGAAGTAAGAAGTAAGAAGTAAGAAGTAAGAAGTAAGAAGTAAGAAGTAAGAAGTAAGAAGTAAGAAGTAAGAAGTAAGAAGTAAGAAGTAAGAAGTAAGAAGTAAGAAGTAAGAAGTAAGAAGTAAGAAGTAAGAAGTAAGAAGTAAGAAGTAAGAAGTAAGAAGTAAGAAGTAAGAAGTAAGAAGTAAGAAGTAAGAAGTAAGAAGTAAGAAGTAAGAAGTAAGAAGTAAGAAGTAAGAAGTAAGAAGTAAGAAGTAAGAAGTAAGAAGTAAGAAGTAAGAAGTAAGAAGTAAGAAGTAAGAAGTAAGAAGTAAGAAGTAAGAAGTAAGAAGTAAGAAGTAAGAAGTAAGAAGTAAGAAGTAAGAAGTAAGAAGTAAGAAGTAAGAAGTAAGAAGTAAGAAGTAAGAAGTAAGAAGTAAGAAGTAAGAAGTAAGAAGTAAGAAGTAAGAAGTAAGAAGTAAGAAGTAAGAAGTAAGAAGTAAGAAGTAAGAAGTAAGAAGTAAGAAGTAAGAAGTAAGAAGTAAGAAGTAAGAAGTAAGAAGTAAGAAGTAAGAAGTAAGAAGTAAGAAGTAAGAAGTAAGAAGTAAGAAGTAAGAAGTAAGAAGTAAGAAGTAAGAAGTAAGAAGTAAGAAGTAAGAAGTAAGAAGTAAGAAGTAAGAAGTAAGAAGTAAGAAGTAAGAAGTAAGAAGTAAGAAGTAAGAAG
Source organism: Malaya genurostris (assembly GCF_030247185.1). Classification (NCBI taxonomy): domain Eukaryota; kingdom Metazoa; phylum Arthropoda; class Insecta; order Diptera; family Culicidae; genus Malaya; species Malaya genurostris. The sequence goes on from NC_080571.1 coordinate 286,017,799, forward strand.
TAAGAAGTAAGAAGTAAGAAGTAAGAAGTAAGAAGTAAGAAGTAAGAAGTAAGAAGTAAGAAGTAAGAAGTAAGAAGTAAGAAGTAAGAAGTAAGAAGTAAGAAGTAAGAAGTAAGAAGTAAGAAGTAAGAAGTAAGAAGTAAGAAGTAAGAAGTAAGAAGTAAGAAGTAAGAAGTAAGAAGTAAGAAGTAAGAAGTAAGAAGTAAGAAGTAAGAAGTAAGAAGTAAGAAGTAAGAAGTAAGAAGTAAGAAGTAAGAAGTAAGAAGTAAGAAGTAAGAAGTAAGAAGTAAGAAGTAAGAAGTAAGAAGTAAGAAGTAAGAAGTAAGAAGTAAGAAGTAAGAAGTAAGAAGTAAGAAGTAAGAAGTAAGAAGTAAGAAGTAAGAAGTAAGAAGTAAGAAGTAAGAAGTAAGAAGTAAGAAGTAAGAAGTAAGAAGTAAGAAGTAAGAAGTAAGAAGTAAGAAGTAAGAAGTAAGAAGTAAGAAGTAAGAAGTAAGAAGTAAGAAGTAAGAAGTAAGAAGTAAGAAGTAAGAAGTAAGAAGTAAGAAGTAAGAAGTAAGAAGTAAGAAGTAAGAAGTAAGAAGTAAGAAGTAAGAAGTAAGAAGTAAGAAGTAAGAAGTAAGAAGTAAGAAGTAAGAAGTAAGAAGTAAGAAGTAAGAAGTAAGAAGTAAGAAGTAAGAAGTAAGAAGTAAGAAGTAAGAAGTAAGAAGTAAGAAGTAAGAAGTAAGAAGTAAGAAGTAAGAAGTAAGAAGTAAGAAGTAAGAAGTAAGAAGTAAGAAGTAAGAAGTAAGAAGTAAGAAGTAAGAAGTAAGAAGTAAGAAGTAAGAAGTAAGAAGTAAGAAGTAAGAAGTAAGAAGTAAGAAGTAAGAAGTAAGAAGTAAGAAGTAAGAAGTAAGAAGTAAGAAGTAAGAAGTAAGAAGTAAGAAGTAAGAAGTAAGAAGTAAGAAGTAAGAAGTAAGAAGTAAGAAGTAAGAAGTAAGAAGTAAGAAGTAAGAAGTAAGAAGTAAGAAGTAAGAAGTAAGAAGTAAGAAGTAAGAAGTAAGAAGTAAGAAGTAAGAAGTAAGAAGTAAGAAGTAAGAAGTAAGAAGTAAGAAGTAAGAAGTAAGAAGTAAGAAGTAAGAAGTAAGAAGTAAGAAGTAAGAAGTAAGAAGTAAGAAGTAAGAAGTAAGAAGTAAGAAGTAAGAAGTAAGAAGTAAGAAGTAAGAAGTAAGAAGTAAGAAGTAAGAAGTAAGAAGTAAGAAGTAAGAAGTAAGAAGTAAGAAGTAAGAAGTAAGAAGTAAGAAGTAAGAAGTAAGAAGTAAGAAGTAAGAAGTAAGAAGTAAGAAGTAAGAAGTAAGAAGTAAGAAGTAAGAAGTAAGAAGTAAGAAGTAAGAAGTAAGAAGTAAGAAGTAAGAAGTAAGAAGTAAGAAGTAAGAAGTAAGAAGTAAGAAGTAAGAAGTAAGAAGTAAGAAGTAAGAAGTAAGAAGTAAGAAGTAAGAAGTAAGAAGTAAGAAGTAAGAAGTAAGAAGTAAGAAGTAAGAAGTAAGAAGTAAGAAGTAAGAAGTAAGAAGTAAGAAGTAAGAAGTAAGAAGTAAGAAGTAAGAAGTAAGAAGTAAGAAGTAAGAAGTAAGAAGTAAGAAGTAAGAAGTAAGAAGTAAGAAGTAAGAAGTAAGAAGTAAGAAGTAAGAAGTAAGAAGTAAGAAGTAAGAAGTAAGAAGTAAGAAGTAAGAAGTAAGAAGTAAGAAGTAAGAAGTAAGAAGTAAGAAGTAAGAAGTAAGAAGTAAGAAGTAAGAAGTAAGAAGTAAGAAGTAAGAAGTAAGAAGTAAGAAGTAAGAAGTAAGAAGTAAGAAGTAAGAAGTAAGAAGTAAGAAGTAAGAAGTAAGAAGTAAGAAGTAAGAAGTAAGAAGTAAGAAGTAAGAAGTAAGAAGTAAGAAGTAAGAAGTAAGAAGTAAGAAGTAAGAAGTAAGAAGTAAGAAGTAAGAAGTAAGAAGTAAGAAGTAAGAAGTAAGAAGTAAGAAGTAAGAAGTAAGAAGTAAGAAGTAAGAAGTAAGAAGTAAGAAGTAAGAAGTAAGAAGTAAGAAGTAAGAAGTAAGAAGTAAGAAGTAAGAAGTAAGAAGTAAGAAGTAAGAAGTAAGAAGTAAGAAGTAAGAAGTAAGAAGTAAGAAGTAAGAAGTAAGAAGTAAGAAGTAAGAAGTAAGAAGTAAGAAGTAAGAAGTAAGAAGTAAGAAGTAAGAAGTAAGAAGTAAGAAGTAAGAAGTAAGAAGTAAGAAGTAAGAAGTAAGAAGTAAGAAGTAAGAAGTAAGAAGTAAGAAGTAAGAAGTAAGAAGTAAGAAGTAAGAAGTAAGAAGTAAGAAGTAAGAAGTAAGAAGTAAGAAGTAAGAAGTAAGAAGTAAGAAGTAAGAAGTAAGAAGTAAGAAGTAAGAAGTAAGAAGTAAGAAGTAAGAAGTAAGAAGTAAGAAGTAAGAAGTAAGAAGTAAGAAGTAAGAAGTAAGAAGTAAGAAGTAAGAAGTAAGAAGTAAGAAGTAAGAAGTAAGAAGTAAGAAGTAAGAAGTAAGAAGTAAGAAGTAAGAAGTAAGAAGTAAGAAGTAAGAAGTAAGAAGTAAGAAGTAAGAAGTAAGAAGTAAGAAGTAAGAAGTAAGAAGTAAGAAGTAAGAAGTAAGAAGTAAGAAGTAAGAAGTAAGAAGTAAGAAGTAAGAAGTAAGAAGTAAGAAGTAAGAAGTAAGAAGTAAGAAGTAAGAAGTAAGAAGTAAGAAGTAAGAAGTAAGAAGTAAGAAGTAAGAAGTAAGAAGTAAGAAGTAAGAAGTAAGAAGTAAGAAGTAAGAAGTAAGAAGTAAGAAGTAAGAAGTAAGAAGTAAGAAGTAAGAAGTAAGAAGTAAGAAGTAAGAAGTAAGAAGTAAGAAGTAAGAAGTAAGAAGTAAGAAGTAAGAAGTAAGAAGTAAGAAGTAAGAAGTAAGAAGTAAGAAGTAAGAAGTAAGAAGTAAGAAGTAAGAAGTAAGAAGTAAGAAGTAAGAAGTAAGAAGTAAGAAGTAAGAAGTAAGAAGTAAGAAGTAAGAAGTAAGAAGTAAGAAGTAAGAAGTAAGAAGTAAGAAGTAAGAAGTAAGAAGTAAGAAGTAAGAAGTAAGAAGTAAGAAGTAAGAAGTAAGAAGTAAGAAGTAAGAAGTAAGAAGTAAGAAGTAAGAAGTAAGAAGTAAGAAGTAAGAAGTAAGAAGTAAGAAGTAAGAAGTAAGAAGTAAGAAGTAAGAAGTAAGAAGTAAGAAGTAAGAAGTAAGAAGTAAGAAGTAAGAAGTAAGAAGTAAGAAGTAAGAAGTAAGAAGTAAGAAGTAAGAAGTAAGAAGTAAGAAGTAAGAAGTAAGAAGTAAGAAGTAGGAAATAGGACGATGACCGCAGAACGAGATTGGCTCATTGTACGGAACATGTCATTGGTTATTCGATTGAGTGAACACCCTGCTGAGTCCAAGATTAAGATATTTTTTTCTGCAAACCGTTACCAAATAATTTAGTGTGGGATAGAAACACACATTATTTTTGTGACACTCTAATGTACATGAATGTTATTTTTATTGTAGAATAATTATCAAAGCATTAGTTTATCAACACGAAATACTCACTTTTCAGTTGCTTTACTGCCACAATCACGGTTCCGTTGTAGCCGGGTAGTTTACTGGCACTTGCCATGAACACACGCCCAAAGGCGCCTTTGCCAATTTCCCGTCCGATACGAAGGCAGGCATGGGGCACTTCAAGCATGTCCGCATCGCCCTTGGCTCGAGCTTCCTGAGTGAGCATGCGAGTTTTATCTTATATAAAATTTAACCGGCCGATCAACAATTTATCAATCCACTTACCAATATATCCATGTCAGTATACAAACGGTTTTCCTCCATCTGAATCGTGGGGTGATGTCGGTCAGCGCTGGAAAACGTTGATTATCCGCATATTAATAACTATAGGTGATTAAGAGTTACACAGTAAATCATTGACACGTGAATAATCAGCCAATATTCGCATTTTATTTCATTTAAACAGACGCAAACACCGTCAGTTCAGCATTTCAATCATATGTTTTGGTACCCACATTGATGAGGAAATATTTTTACAGCGCAAATACAAATAAATGTTTTTTTTTTGGTGCAGGAAGCATTTCGATCGTTTTTTCAGCTACATAGTAATTAAATATTGTATCACCGAGAAACATCGAGACCGTGGATTGCTATGATTTCGAAACAGAAGTGCACCATTTGAGTAGTGTTTCATTTCCAGTACTACTTAAAAGATAGCATTCAAGTTATCAACAAGTTGATAAATGATCGGTTAAATTAACAAGAAAAATAAATACCGCCTTACCGATGCACGAAAGACATCCGTTTTTCGACCAATAAAAAATCTGTTGAAGCCCTCACACAAGACAATATTTTTGGCAATCCAAAGTCTTATCAATGTCTGAAAGCCGCATTCAATCTAAAATTGGAGCTCGAAAGAAAAAAAAATAGTTTTTCGAGTGCTCAAATCGTACAAGGAAACCCTGAGTGTGGAAATTAAGCATAGCGCAGCAAGATGTAGTGGTGCGTTGAAAACAATCGCAGTTTTTCGAAGCCGGATTTCGTGACCAGAAACGGAGCAATTCTCTTGTACAACTGGGTTTCGGTAAAACACAAGGACCGCACTGAGATCGATGACGACACATACGTCAAACTTGACTTTAAGCAGTTTCCGGGTCGAAAGTTTCACAACGCAACTGAACGGAGGAATGTGCCGGAACAATTCAAGTTCGTGTTTGCCGACAACTTTGCGAAGTAGGCCTTGATTTGGCAAGCGATTTTTTACGAACAACACGGAAAATAAAAACTACCTATTATTTGACTTGTTTTTACTTCATTTTGAGTTCTTTTGAATTTCTTCTTTCATTCGCTCCTTCAATTGTTGGCAAAATACAAAGAGCAAAACCACCCAACAGTGAGAGTTTCGTTCAATAAGCTAAAATTAAGTAAACCGTATCAACTTGAAATTGAGTCAATATGATTCAACTGTGGAGTAAATAATTCATCTTCAAGTGTTTCTTTGCACGTGCCTTACGGAAACTACCTAGAGTCACTTTACCTAGAATTAGGATATTGAACGGTCGAGTCTCTGCTAATGACGGTTTATCTATATTCTCACTAAAATTACAGTATTATTAGTGGTTTATCTATATTAATCTTATATTATTGCAATTATTTTAGCGTAATTCTTTGTAAAATTTCTTCTAATAAGATGTAAAATCGCAGACCTTAGTCATAATGTAAGATAGTGAAAAGAAATGATTGCCAATTACAATACGCTACCTCTAAACAAAATGTAGCTGTCATTTTCATATTCGATGTAATGACTTTTTCATTTCGTTGCACTTTAATTTCTTATCATTCACGTTTTCTAATTTTCAATACAAAATTCTGATCTCCAGATTCAGGTTTACAGATTTTTCTCCTGAAAAATATAGATTTAAATTTGGCAACCCTGCATGCTGCACGAAATTCGAACAAAGCACGCTGCAAACGTACACGCTTATCAGCCGCTACCTAATTTTGGGTCAAAACCTTCCCAAAATCAACTAAAGTGCTTCTCCCCAATTTTGGGTAACGAGTGATGACCTCAAAATTTAGGTAAATGTAAGTTTAGTACAAGTGTTATGTCATAACAAAGCACGTTACCCATTTTTACCAATCAACTCAAAGTTTGAGTAGATAACGACCTAATTTTGGGTAGCTTATGGAAGAGCTCGACAATGAGTGATTTCTTCTCAAAAAATAAGTAGAAATGATTTTCAGTGTATGTTCGAGCTCGGCCTGGAAGGATTCTTAGTGTCAGTAGGATCGTAGTAGGGTAAATTGTTATAATATGTCCGCTTCAGAAAACATTGAGATATTTCTAAATTTACTGATATATTTTTTTCGAGAATGTAGAGAAACATAATTTCGAATGATTCCGGTAGAAGTGATGAGAATTGATTGATACAAGCACATTTTCCAAAACGACCACATTCTCAGTTCTTCCGCTTGCCGTAGACATAATATGCCTCACAACAAATCAGTGTTATGCCCCAGAACAAGAGACATTACGCCCCACAACAATGATGCAATATGCCCCTTGAAATGTCGATATAGAAGAAAAGCAGATAAAGAAGGTATTTTTTGCATCAGAAATTATTGCATAATCAATAATTTACAACTGGAAACCAACATATTTGATCCTCCCAACGCTACATTTTGTTTTAATAATCGTTATAAATCTTTAAAACAATATTTTAACTCGAAGCATACTGTTAAATCGAAGGTGGGGCATAATGTCCGTACAGTGACGGTTATGAGAAAATTCGTATATCAAAGAAATGGCTTAGTTTCTCTGGATTTTTATATTATAAATAAAGACATTAGCACTGCTAAAAGTTAATTATTTTTTTTTTTTTTTTCATAAATACGTTTATTTCATAGGCAATATACATAAGTTTTTCTTCGCCGTGGCATCCACAATACATAGTAGTTTAAACCTAATACATTTCGAATATCATATTAGTATGTTGGTACTCATTAGTTAATCTAAACACTGTTTTTATCAAGCGAGTTGCTATTTTAATTACATTAAATAAAATACATTTATTTTGTACATGATCTATAACTATTTCAGGATTGTTTGTATCAGTTCACCACTTATATTCAATATCCTATAGTTGGCTATTGGTTGAACTCATGGAAGAGAAAACAGTTTAACATAAAATAAAATTTAAATTGGAACTCCAATGGATTTAATGAAATGATAAAGAAGTTTCATGTATGGAAGGTCACGACAAGCAAGAATGTCGCGAACTGGAACATTGGATAGTCTACCTTGGGTACGCAAGGAATTTATTAGTTGAGATCTGACATCACGAAACTCCACGCATGTCCAAACAACATGGTCAATATCGCGGTAACCTTCGCCGCAAGCACAATGATTAGTCTCGGAAAGTCCAATTCGAAGGAGATGTGCATCTAACGTGTAGTGATTGGACATGAGTCTGGACATCACACGAATGAAATCTCTACTCACATCCAGTCCCCTGAACCATGCCTTTGTCGATATTTTAGGAATAATTGAGTGCATCCACCGACCCAGATCATCTTTATCCCAAGAAGCTTGCCAGCTGGCAAGTGTTCTTTGGCGAGACGCGCTATAGAATTCGTTGAAAGCAATCGGTCTCTCATAAATTTCACCCTCAATAGCACCACGTTTGGCTAAAATATCGGCTCTTTCATTGCCTGGAATGGAGCAATGAGCCGGAACCCAAACTATTGTGATTAGATAATTATTATTCAATATGTCGTTCAGACACTGTTTTATTTTACCCAAGAAAAACGGTTCATTTTTGCCAGCAGCGTTTGAGCGAATGGCTTCAATTGCACTCAGACTATCTGTGAAGAGGAAATAATGGTTTGGAGATAATGTGACGATTACATTCAAGCTATAATGAACTGCTGCTAACTCTGCTATATAAACAGATGCAGGTTCTTGAAGCTTGAATGAGGCCGAAACATTATTGTTGAACATACCAAACCCTGTCGCTTCTTCCATTCGCGATCCGTCCGTGTAAAACATTTTCTCAGAGTTAATATGCCTGAACTTACTTGAAAATATTTTTGGGATTTCCATAGAGCGTAGGTGGTCCGGGATTCCACGCACTTCGCGCTGCATGGATGTGTCGAAAAATAAAGTTGAGTCAGGTACATTTAGGAGGCTGACACGGATAGGAATATATCTTGAAGGGTTGATTTCCTGTGACATATGGTTAAAATATACTGTCATGAATTTTGTTTGAGATCGAAGCTCGACTAGTCGTTCGAAATTATTAATTACCATGGGATTCAGCACATCACATCTTATTAGCAGGCGTGATGAAAGCTCCCAAAATCGATCTTTTAATGGAAGAACTCCCGCCAGAACTTCAAGACTCATTGTATGTGTCGAATGCATGCAGCCTAAAGCAATTCGCAAACAACGGTACTGAATTCGCTCAAGTTTGATAATGTGAGAATTTGCAGCGGAACGAAAACAAACGCATCCATATTCCATCACTGAAAGTATCGTTGTCTGATACAATTTTATTAGATCTTGCGGATGAGCACCCCACCAAGACCCTGTTATTGTTCGAAGAAAATTTACTCTTTGTTGGCATTTCGTTATCAGATACCTAATGTGTCCTCCCCACGTGCATTTGGAATCAAACCACACCCCGAGGTATTTGAAAGTCAAAACCTGTTCGATTATTCTTCCCATCATATGAAGCTGAAGTTGCGCGGGATCATGCTTTTTTGAAAAGACGACCAGCTCTGTTTTCTCCGCAGAGAATTCGATACCAAGATGAACAGCCCAAACGGACAATTTATCTAAGGTATCTTGCAATGGTTTTTGCAGATCAATAGCTTTGGATCCAGTAACTGAAACCACGCCATCATCTGCCAATTGCCTTAGTGTACATGGGGTTACGAGACAGCTGTCAATGTCGTTTACATAGAAATTATACAGGAGCGGACTGAGACATGAGCCTTGCGGGAGACCCATGTAGCTAATTCTGATTGTTGCCAAATCGCCATGTGAAAAATGCATGCGTTTCTCTGACAAAAGGTTGTGCAAATAATTATTTATAACCGCTGGGAGTCCATGTTGGTGGAGCTTGTCTGAAAGAACATCAATGGAAACTGAATCAAATGCTCCTTTAATGTCTAAAAATACAGATGCCATTTGTTGCTTTTGAGCGAAGGCAATTTGGATGTCAGACGAAAGTAATGCAAGGCAATCATTCGTCCCTTTATTTCTACGGAAGCCAAACTGAGTATCTGACAACAAACCGTTCGTCTCGACCCAAGTGTCGAGACGTCGTAGAATAATTTTTTCGAACAATTTTCTGATGCAGGACAACATCGCAATGGGTCTATATGAGTTGTGATTGGAAGCTGGTTTCCCCGGCTTTTGAATGGCGATAACTTTCACTTGTCTCCAGTCAGGTGGAACAATATTTTGCTCAAGAAACTTGTTGAACAATTCCAACAAACGTCTTTTTGCGAGGTCGGGCAGATTCTTCACCAAGTTGAATTTAATTCTGTCCAATCCAGGAGCGTTATTGTTACAAGACATGAGTGCTATGGAAAATTCCATCATTGAAAAGGGGCTATCAATGGAATCATCATTTGAAGAAGACTCCCTAACAATGCTATGCGTAGGAACGGAATCTGGACAAACTTTCCTCGCAAAATCAAATATCCATCGATTCGAGTACTCCTCACTCTCATTTCCTACGTTACGATTCCTCATTCGTCTGGCCGTATTCCAAAGAGTGCTCATTGAGGTTTCTCTTGACAAACCTTCCACAAAATGTCTCCAATAGCTGCATTTCTTAACCCGAAGTATGTTCTTGTACTTGGTTTCTAAAACCAAGAATTTTTCAAAATTCTGAGGAGTTCCTCCTCCTCGTTTTAAAAACGTCTTGAAAGCATTTTGTTTCGCGTGTTTAGCATCTGAGCACTCTTTGTCCCACCAAGGATTTGGAGGTCTTCTGTTAGACGATGGACCAAGAAATCGTTTGGTTTGGGCTTGTTCTGCGGCCTCCAGAATCGAACAAACGAGGAAGTCATATTCTTCAAGTGGGGGAAGCTCTTCCATTGAAGTTAAGACACTTGAAATATTACTTTGGTATTTAATCCAGTCAATATTTTTTGTCAAATCATATGGAATATTAACTGAATTAGCAATGCCTTTGTTACTGCTAATTGAGATGATGATTGGTAAATGATCGCTACCATGTAAATCAGGAAATACTTTCCAGGTGCAATCTAGTCGAATTGAAGTCGAACAAAGAGATAAATCTAATGCACTTGGACGTGCAGGAGGTCTTGGGATCCGTGTCATGCTACCCATATTTAGTACCGTCATGCTAAAATTGTCGCAAATATTATATATTAGAGATGATCTGCTATCATTGTAAACGGAACCCCACATCATTCCGTGCGAATTGAAATCTCCTAAAATCAAACGTGGAGCAGGAAGGGCTTCGACAATTTCATTAAGCTGTCGTTGTCCAACTTGAGCTCTTGGAGGAATATATACCGAAGCAATGCAAATGTCCTTTCCTTTAATGTTTATTTGACAAGCAACAACTTCTATACTAGAAGTCGAAGGAATGTTTAATCTATAAAAGGAATAACATTTCTTAATTCCTAAAAGCACTCCACCATACGGGGAGTCTCTGTCGAGACGTATAATGTTAAAGTCATTAAAATTTAAGGCTATGTTTGATGTAAGCCATGTTTCGCACAAAGCAAATACATCACATTTTTGACTATGCAACAAAACTTTAAATGAATCAAGTTTTGGCATGATGCTTCGACAATTCCACTGCAGGACAGTGATTGAATCATTTGCGGCGGATGATAAATTATCCATCAAATGATACAAAACCTGAAAGAGCTGGCCATTGAGCTGATAACTGTTTCAAAAAAGTTCTAGCTATTGGAAGGAATGCTGTTATGATGGTCTTTAGAGGTTCAGAAATATTGAATGCAGCGAAAATCCATTCTACAATTTCCGAAAATTTCAGTAATCCTGTTGGTGAATGTGAAATGGAGCCCACTGGATTATTGTCTTTTCTTGAGCTAGTTCCTGGATTGGTTTGTGAATTTGACAAACCAGGAGGCACAGTTTTTGGTTTTAAATTTGGCTTTTTAGCTTTAACACGGGGATCTTTTTTTGAAGGTATAATTTTAGGTGTCTTTTTTGGTATTTTGTGGTTTGTTAATCTCCTCTTAACAGACCCTTGAGGAGTGACAAACGAGGTATCTTCACTATTTCCGTCAGAGTCAGATTCCTCTGGCTCCGCAAGATTTGAAAAACCGTTTTCGGTTTCCAAAGGGGAGACATGTATGACCGTTTTGAGCATTTCTGCATATGTGCGCTTAGACCGTGCTTTTAAAGAAAGCTTCATTTTGTCTTTACGCAGCTTAAATGCAGCGCACACTGAAAGATCATCATGAGGGCTTTCCCCACAATAAACACATTTTTCAACATCTTTATCGCAAAGATTATCCTTATGAGGCCCTTGACATTTGATACATTTGGACTTATTACTACAGTAAGTAGCTGTATGTCCGAATTTTTTACAGTTCGTGCAATTCATAACATGCGGTACGAAAAGCCGAACAGGAAGACGAATTTTATCGATATAGACATGGCTAGGCAATGCAGATCCGGCAAATGTTACGCGAAACGAATCTGAGGGACGATAAGACTTTTTTCCATCGACAATAGATGCTGAGTACAATTGTTTGCACTCGAGTATCTTAACTCCCTCAAGCATGGAGTTTTTAAAACGGCCAACTCCATTTTTAAGTAAATCATCTGCTGTCAGACTTGCTTCAGTCACAACACCGTCAATTTCTACCTCCTTCGATGGAATGTAAACTCGATATTCAATAGCAAATAATTTACAGGTTACAATATCGTTTGCCTGTTTCAAGTCGTTAACTACAACTCGAATTTTATCTCTATTAACCTTACAGATTTCTTTAACTTCAGAGAAATGTGATGTCAAATCCTTTGTAATTTGCATCAAGTTTAAAATCTTTTCTTTTTTTCGAAGATAGACTATCCATGGCCCAGTGGTACCCTGTGGATAATGTTTAGCCCTCGGAGTATTTAAACTTTTACTAGTATCCGGAATCGGATTCGGATGATCTTCCATGAGATCATCCATTACATTAATTTTTTTTTGTAAATTAATAATACCAAAATAAAAACTTATGTTTAGTAAAATTTCAGATATAAGAAATAAAAAATAAATTAAATTAAATCTACCTTGTAGCTGATGTCTCTGTTCCTTTATCGTGAAGAACGACGTGAAGCTCTTCCAACGATTTCCAATTGGCAGTCTTTTGCTGTTTCCAATTGGCAGTCTTCTGTCGTTTACTGCTATCTCAGTTGCTCTGCCGTCGTTGTGAACACCACTGCACTTGCTGTACCTGACCCCAGGTACAGTGCTTTTGCTCTTGGTGGCGATCAAATGCGATGCTTGCAGTGTAGCACCTCGCGATATATGCCGTCTCTTTTGATCCTACGCAGCGTACAAATTCTGGTACCTGGTAGATCAGCACTGGGTTGCTTTAGCACCTCTGTGCCTTTGCACCCCTTCGTCTTCGCACCTTTATGCGATGGCACCTCTGTGACTCGTCACTTCTATGCTCTCGCACCTCTGTGTCTCCACACCTCTGTGCGTATGAACGGGATGGCCTTCGTTGCTAGCTTTCCAGTCGGGAAACGCCCCGAATATTGCGTTTGCTATGGGCAGTTTAACTACCTGAAGCTTAGAATTGTCTCGGTAGCAGCCGTTAACTCACGAGCCAGTACAATCGAAACACAACCTCTTCGCTTGAATGGTTTTTACTGAATGAAAAAAAAAAAAGTTAATTAGTTAATTACTACTTAGAGTAACCGACCATTAAACGTTTTTTACAGTAAAAATGCTTGTTTAGTCGAAGCAAAACCTTACATCGAAAAGCTGCCTAATGATATTTTCAGTTTTTTTCATATTTTCCAGCACACGACAACTACCAAACTTGCATAGCATAAAAATCTTACGAAAAGATAGTGTTAGTGATAAAACTTTTGTTTAGAAAAGTCTTGAATACTTACAAAAGGAAGGGAGGCGTTTTGACCAGCAGGGACGCTTTATAACACTTTCCCCTGCTGGCAAGCAATCCCTCTTAGAAAAACGTGATTAATCCACCTAGCAGTGAGATGATACCTTTTTTTATCAATCCGCATGTGTTTTTTTTGCATGGATATTCTTAGGTGTTTTAGTTCTCATGACATTATTTTAATTATCGTCGTTTCAAACGGCAAATTGAGATTTTAATCACTCATTACCCTGTAATTTCGAATCTGCAAATCGTATCGTATTTCAATCTTAACGTGTGACAATCGATTGAACATTCCATGAGGTGTCGAAGTAAGTTTCACTTTAGAGTTTTTCGTCATTATTTATGGTACTTCCAGAGCCGGTATTCAGGAACTACCATAACCCAAAATGATTCGAATGGCCATAAATTAATACGCCAAACAATTTACATCTTCTATATCGGTATGAATTTTAAAAATTCATCATCTGTAATTCCAGAATCGGATAAAATTCACCAATTTTGTATGGAACCTTAAGTCCTTTAATTTGAATTTTTGTTTTTGAAGTTCGATTTGGCCTTTTTGAAAAAATGATTAAACTTTGAGAAACGATTCGAAACTGGATCCGGAGTTCTAAGATCGGTGTAGCCGAAATCAGATAAATTCACCTGAGGAGTGTGTAGACATCTTTGAGAAATTGTAGTGCGAATTAAAATTTGGGGGTACATTCCGAATCCAAAAAAGAATACCGCTTAAACTGAAATAAATTTATTTGGTAATCGACTATCCAAATTTGCAAACCCGATAAACCGGATTAATTTATGTGAAATGGACATTTTTATACTAATCACCCTGCATTTTCTAAACCAGAAGTCGAATCTGACTAAAAAGTAAGTGGTTTTATAGGATTTTAAGACCTCTCATTTGAATCATAGATGATTCTTAGATTTCATTTGAATCTTAGATCGGTTCAGCCATCTACGAGAAAAATGAATTGCATTATTTTAATTTCGTTTCACATGTCATCCTGTGGTTCCGGATCCAAATTTGGAAGTATACTAGTTTTCATATGAATCTGAGTTTGTAGAAAACGGTTTAGCCATCTCCGAAAAAATTGAGTGAAATTATTTGTCACACACGCATTTGCTGATCTCGACGAACTGAATCGTATGGTATATGGAAGTTATGTTCTTCCAGCTTTTATTGCTGTAAGTAGTTTAAATCAATATAATTATGGAATTACTTTCAACTCGAAAATGCTGATATCATCTGGTTTATAAATGCCATATTCGAACGATTATGTTGCCAAAAACGAACCGTGCTAATATCGGTCCAAGGCAAATTGTCATGAAAAAGGATGCTGTACACAGTCTTTTGGGCACTTAGAAACAATTGTATGTCACAGTATAAAAATCGTGTTTTCCGTTGCTCCCAAGCATTTCTTTGCCATACAGTGCTCAAAACTTCTACTGCTGGAATAAGGGGAAAAGTCGTTTGCACAAAAATATTGATATCTCCGTTAAAAATGGACGGATTTTAACAAACTATGGCTTGTTGGATAGCTATTACCGTGCGGAATCTAAGTCTAAAAACATATTCTGTTTTCAAGGCCAATTGTGACAGATACTGCCAAAAAACTGAAAATTTTGACATAAAACTCCGTATAACTCAAAAAGTAAACATCCTATCTCAAATCCATTCAATAGCGTTTTGGGTGACGGGGAGACCTTTCATTTGCGACTAGTTTGATCAAAATCGGTTCAGCCATCTCTGAGATCTCGACCTCTTAGTTGACAACACACATACAGACACACACACATACACACACACACACAGACATTTGCTCAGTTCGTCGAGCTGAATCGATTGGTATATGACATTCGGCCCTCCGGGCCTCGGAAAATTTTTCAAAAGTTTGAGCGAGTATTTTTTATATATATAAAAAACGTGAAAAAAACTAATTAATTTTGTATATAAGTTTAATTCAATTTGAATTTTTGTTTCTGAAATTTGATTAGGCTTTTTTGAGAAAACGATTGAGCTTTGAGAAACGATTTTATACTGGAACCGGAATTCTAAAATCGGTATGGCCAAAGTCAGATAAATTCACCTGAGTAGCTGTATAGTTTACATTTGTTTCAAAATATTTGAAAATCAGTGAAGACATCTTATAGAAATCATAGCACGAATTAAATTTTTAGGTGCCTTCTGAATCGAACACTGAATACCACTAAAACTGAAAAAAGTTAATTTTTTTTATCGACTATCCTAATCTGCTAACCCGATAAACCTGATTAATTTATGTGGAATAGACATTTTTATACTAATCACCCTGTATCCCCGAAACCGGAAGTTGGATCTAACTGAAGAGCAAGATGTTTTGAAGAATCTTGAAACTTTTCATTTGCATCTTAGATGATTCTTAGATTTCATTTGAATCTTAGACCGGTTCAGACATCTACGAGAAGAATGAGTTACACAATTTTGATTTCGTTTCATATATCATTCTGTAGTTCCGGAACCAGAGGTCGGAACCAAACATAATTCAGGAACTTTGTTTGGGAGCATACGAATTTTCGTATGAATCTGAATTTGTAGAAAAGAAATTTTCAGAGAAAATTGAGTGAAATTATTTGTCACACACGCATTTGCTGATCTCGACGAACTGATTCGAATGGTATATGGATGTTATGTTCTTCCAGCATTTATTGCTGTAAGTAGTTTAAAACAATATAATTAAAAAAGAATCTGCCATCATCTGGTTTATATATGTCATATTCAAACGATTATGTTGCCAAAAACGAGCCGTGCTAAAATCGGTCCTAGGCAAATTGTCATGAAAAAGGATGCTGTACACAGTCTTTTTGGTACTTAGAAACAATTGTATGTAACAGAATAAAAAATCCGTGTTTTCCGTTGCTCCCAAGCATTGCTTTGTGATACAGCGCTCAAAACTCCTACTGCTGGAATAGGGGGAAAAGTCGTTTACACAAAAATTTCGATATCTCCGTTAAAAATGGACAGATTTTAACAATCTATGGATTGTTGAATAGGTATTATCGTGCGGAAACTAAGTCTGAAAACATATTCTGTTTTCAAGGTCAATTGTGACAGATACTGTCAAAAAACTGAAAATTTTGACATAAAACTTCGAATAACTCAAAAAGTAAACATCCGATCTCAAAACCATTCAATAGCGTTTTGGGTGACGGGGAGACTTTCATTTGCGACTAGTTTGATCAAAATCGGTTCAGCCATCTCTGAGATCTCGACCTCTTAGTTGACAACACACATACAGACACACACACACATACACACACACAGACATTTGCTCAGTTCGTCGAGCTGAATCGATTGGTATATGTCATTCGGCCCTCCGGGCCTCGGAAATTTTTTCGAAAGTTTGAGCGAATTCTATACCTATTTTTTATATATATAAAAAAAGGTAAAAAGGTAAAAAACGTTCAACGGTGGTCCTTCATTGGTCCAATACGTTGCCAGCTGTTTGTAACTCTAATTGATAATAGTTAGAGTGGCACAAATCAATCTTCATCATAAACGTACAGCAACTATGAATCAATCCAGACTTCTGCATGAAGGTAAAGCTTCTATAGCTTCGGTTCAAGAACCATATTTCCAAAGGGAAACTTCTACGTTGGAAAATTGTTAAACCCAGTCTTTGTTGCCTTCAACAAGATCGGTATGACTAATCCACGTGAAATGCCTCGAGCATGCATACTTGCAAATAGTGCTCTCGATGATTCTCTCATATCGGAGCTCACAAATCGGGATATTTGTGCTGTCACAGTTGGTATGACTATTGATTGCATAGACAGGAAATTCGGCATATTTACCGCATAACCAACCTTCGCCAAGCGATGACTTCAAAAATTACACCACAAACTGGGACCTCTATGAAGAGGGCTTGGCGACTAGATTTTACGGGTACCAACCAACAATTGAAACCCCAATTGATTTGGAAAATGTTGTCGACGAGACAAATTCACTCATAGTTGCAGCATATGAAGAGGCTTGTCCACTTCGGATTGTGCGAGCTACTAGAGGAACTCCTTGGTGGAATGCTGAACTTGCTAGACTAAGGAAACTATGCAGAAGAGCTTGGAACCACCGACGCAGAGATGGGTCGGAGGCATTCGTGTCGGCACGAAGGGCTTACAAAAATGCTCTTCGATCGTCTGAGCGAAGTGGTTGGAAAAGCCTTTGCACAAATGTCTTTAGTCTCAACGAGGCTAGCAGATTAAATAAGTGACTTTCGAAGTCTAAGGACTTTCATGTCGGTTTCTCGAGAACTTCAGATGGTGAGTACTTGCATGATGGAGGTGATGTACTTCACTATCTTTTTAACACTCACTTTCCAGGATGTATGAAGCCATCATCGACAGCTCTTCCCAAGACTTTTTCAGGTAGTTACGATTCTTGGGCCCTTGCTCAAAGCGTTGTGACGATTGAATCGGTCAAATGGGCAGTTGAGAGTTTTGCTCCGTACAAGTCTCCTGGAAAGGATGGAGTTTTCCCAGTGTTACTGCAGAAAGGGTATGAACATTTCAAACATATTTTGAAGAAAATACTTACTTTTAGTCTTGCGACTGGATATATTCCAAGAACCTGGTAGGAAATAATTGTCAAATTTATTCCCAAAGCGGTCGCGACACTTATGAGGAAGCGAAGAGTTTCAGGGCTATCAGTCTTAGCTCATTTCTTCTCAAAACAGTGGAACGCATAGTCGATCACTATATCAGGAATGTTAGTTTGGGCGTGCATCCGCTACATGGAATGCAACATGCTTACCAGCGTGGAAAGTCCACTACAACCCTGTTACATGATGTTGTGTACAACATTGCAAAAGCTTTCTCACAAAAGCAATCTTGCTTAGGAGTTTTCCTAGATATTGAAGGTGCCTTTGATAACGTGTCTTTCAATTCAATTCTGGAAGCAGCCCGTGGTCATGGCATACCTTCAAGTATCACAAATTGGATACACGCAATGCTTAGCAATCGACTTCTTTGTTCATCGCTTCTGTGGGTGTCCTCAAGGTGGTGTACTATCCCTACTTTTATGGAACCTAGTCGCTGATGGTTTTTTAAGAAAATTTAATAACCTTGGATTTCCGACTTATGGTTTTGCCGATGATCATCGTATATTGCTGACCGGTATAAGCATTAACACTCTCTTTGATTTAATGCAGCAAGCCCTGCGATCTGTTGAGCAATGGTGTTGTCAGGTTGGATTATCTGTAAATTCGGGCAAAACATCAATGGTGCTTTTCACTCATCGTAGGATAAACACAGGAGCTCGTCCGTTACAGTTCTTCGGTTCAGAGGTCACTGTGGTCGATCAAGTTAAATACGTCGGGGTTATTCTTGACTCAAAACTAAATTGGTCTGCTCACATTGATTTCAGGATTAAAAGAGCTTGCTTTCGGCCAATGCAGACGAGCTTTTGGAAAATCATGGGGACTCAAATCCAGATATATTCATTGGATCTACACAACTATTGTTAGACCAATTTGATCATATTAATATCTTGTATGCTGGCAGAAAGGAGAAGTTGTGACAGTTCAGTCAAAGCTAAATCATCTCCAAAGGATGGTCCTAATGGCGATGAGGAGCATTCACGATAACTCCTCCTCTAGAGGCGCTACTGTGCATTAAACCACTACATGTGTTCCTAAAACAAGAAGCATTACAGTCTTAAGGTCAAAACATTCAATGTGAGCTATCCTCTTCGTGAGGAATGGTTGTCTGGTTGTCTGGAACGACAACTTGATGAACACATAGTTTTTTTATACGGACGGTTCTCTGTTGAATGGTCGTGCTGGTGCTGGTGTCTACTGTCGTGAAATGAGGATGGAGCGGTCTCATTCACTTGGTAGAAACTGTACTGTGTTCCAAGCAGAAATCTACACAATTCTGTATGCAGTACAATCGGCATTTCAGCAGAGGATCTGTGGTAAACGAATTTATTTTTGTTCCGACAGTCAGGCAGCCTTAAAAGCACTCAGTTCGAATGACTCACGGTCGAATCTAGTGATCGCAAGTCGAACTCAAATTGAAGACCTCAGCATTTCAAATGCTGTTTACTTCTTATGGGTACCCGGCCATTCTGGTATGACTGCACGGAGAACCCTTCGATCATAAAATTGCGATATCGCAGTTTTTGATTTTTGCGATAGTTGATTTAACTAATTTCTTTTTGATTCAACCAATATGGTTTTTGATTTGCATATATTCAAGTAGTTGAAAAATATGTTGTTTTGAATGCTGTCAAATGCCGGAGACAGTTGAAAGCAAAACTATAATCGCAATGCAAAATCAACAACTTTTTTAGTTGAAATCTGTTCGCGTCGCTTCAAAATGTCAATGAAAACAACATCGATGATTAAAGCGTTTGGTGAAATTGTGTTTATTCGATTTGAGAAATTTATGATAACAAGTGTTTATCTCATTCAGTAATAGCCGTTCAACCGAGAAGGTTGTGTATAGAAGCGTACAGTTTAATAACGCTGGTTGGTTTACACGCGTTAAATACGACAACGGTTGAACTACAGGTAGAGACCTGTTGGCAGCAGCCGTTAAAAAGTAAAATCGTGCTGCATAAGAGAGCCCTAGTGCTGGGCCAAGCTGGTGAAGGAAACAACAAAGGGCGTTTCCCAAGCTCTACCCAGGCCACAATATACAGCCACAAGTGCTGAGCAGGAGAGTGCAAAGGCACATTGAAGAAGAAGAGTGCAAAGGCACACAGAAGCAGGAGAGTGCAAAAGCACACCGGTGCGAAGGCACTTCGGTGCAGAAGCATATCGGTGCGGAGCACAAGGAAGAAGGAGACAAGACAACTCGGTCTTTCCACTGCCATACAACACGCAGGTATACACCGGTGACCTGCGCTGGTTGCAGCTGGCGAAGACAAAAGTAAATCGGAAATCGAGTGGTGCTGGATGTCAGGTAGCAGTAGCATCACATCCAACAATCAGCATCCAACAAGAACATCTAGAGCAACGAGGATCTACACGGCAGTGCAACGGAGATAGACAACAATTTCAAGGTAGAAGTTTTTTCTTTTCCTTTTGATTGAGTACTGTGTAGTGTTGGTTTCAAATTTTATTTTAAAGTTTAGTTAAAAATTTTAATGTAATGGATGAATCCATGGACGTAAATCCTAGCATGAATCCGATACCCCCACGAACGAAAAAATATCAGGAGAGCTCTTCTGGGCCTTGGATAGTCTTTTTTAGACGTATATCAAAGCCATTAAACATTTTTCAAATTAATAAAGGTTTGACATCACGATACTCTTCAATCAAAGAGATCATAAAAGTAAATAACGATAAAATTCGTGTTGTGGTAAATAATTTGAAACACGCGAATGATATTGTCTCTTCGGAACATTTCATTAAAGAGTATAAAGTTTACATACCCTCCAAAGATGTCGAAATTGACGGTGTTGTTACCGAAGCGAGTCTTTCGGTAGATGATTTACTCAAGCATGGTGTTGGTCGTTTCAAGAACTCTATGCTTGAGGGTGTGAAAATACTGGAGTGCAAACAACTGTACTCAGTAGTTTAAGAAGAGGGAAAAAAAGTTTATCGCCCATCAGACTCGTTTCGAGTGACATTTGCCGGATCTGCGTTGCCGTCCCATGTCTATGTCGATAAAATTCGCCTCCCTGTTCGGCTTTTTGTTCCAAATGTAATGAATTGTACGAACTGCAAAAAATTCGGACACACAGCTACTTACTGTAGCAATAAACCAAAATGTATTAAGTGTGAAGGACCTCATAAAGATAATGATTGCAACAAGGAAATTGAAAAATGTATTTATTGTGGGGAAAGTCCTCATGAGGATATTTCAGTATGCACTGCATTTAAAGTGCACAAAGACAAAATTAAGCTTTCTTTAAAAGCACGGTCTAAGCGCACATATGCAGAAATGCTTAAAACGGTCATTGATGTCCCCCCTTTGGAAACCGAAAACGGGTTTTCAAATCTAGAGGAAACAGAGGACTCTGACTCTGACGAAAATAGTGAAGGTAATTCGTTTATCACTACCCAAGGGTCAGTTAAGAGAAAGAAGTCTTCTTCCAAATTACCAAAAAAGACACCTAAAGTTTCATCTTCAAAAAAAGATCCCCGTGTTAAACAAAAAAAGTCAAAACCAAAGACTGTGCCTCCTGGTTTGTCAAATTCACAAACCAATCCAGGATCTAGCACAGAAAAAGGTAATAATCCTGTGGGCTCCATTTCACAGCCACCAACAGGATTACTGAAGGGGACGGGTATAGCGTGATGGGATAGTCGATGCCTTTCACGCAGCCCGCCTGGGTTCGATTCCCAACCCCGCACATAGGGTCAGAAAAATTTTCTGGTCCGAAGAGGCGAATGACCTAAGATGTTAAAGCCTCTATAATTGAAAAAAAAAAAAAAAAAACAGGATTACTGAAGTTTTCGGAAATTGTTGAATGGATTTTCTCAGCATTCAATATATCTGAACCCTTAAAGACCCTCATAATGGCATTCCTTCCAATAGCTAGAAATTTTTTGAAGCAGTTATCAGCTCAATGGCCAATTGTCTCAGGTTTTGTATCTTTTGATGGATAATTTATCACCCGCCGCAAATGATACAATCACTGTCCTGCAGTGGAATTGTCGAAGCATCATGCCAAAACTTGATTCATTTAAAATTTTATTGCATAGTCAAAAATGTGATGTATTTGCTTTATGCGAAACATGGCTTACTTCAAACATAGCTTTAAATTTTAATGATTTTAACATTATACGTCTCGATAGAGACTCTCCGTATGGTGGAGTGCTTTTAGGAATTAAGAAATGTTATACCTTTTATAGATTAAACATTCCTTCGACTTCTAGTATAGAAGTTGTTGCTTGTCAAATAAACATTAAAGGAAAGGACATTCGCAATGCTTCGGTATATATTCCTCCAAGAGCACAAGTTGGACAACGACAGCTTAATGAAATTGTCGAAGCCCTTCCTGCTCCACGTTTGATTTTAGGAGATTTCAATTCGCACGGAATGATGTGGGGTTCCGTTTACAATGATAGCAGATCATCTCTAATATATAATATTTGCGACAATTTTAGCATGACGGTACTAAATATGGGTAGCATGACACGGATCCCAAGACCTCCGGCACGTCCAAGTG
Source organism: Malaya genurostris (assembly GCF_030247185.1). Taxonomy (NCBI): domain Eukaryota; kingdom Metazoa; phylum Arthropoda; class Insecta; order Diptera; family Culicidae; genus Malaya; species Malaya genurostris. The sequence goes on from NC_080571.1 coordinate 286,039,627, forward strand.
CATTAGATTTATCTCTTTGTTCGACTTCAATTCGACTAGATTGCACCTGGAAAGTATTTCCTGATTTACATGGTAGCGATCATTTACCAATCATCATCTCAATTAGCAGTAACAAAGGCATTGCTAATTCAGTTAATATTCCATATGATTTGACAAAAAATATTGACTGGATTAAATACCAAAGTAATATTTCAAGTGTCTTAACTTCAATGGAAGAGCTCCCCCCACTTGAAGAATATGACTTCCTCGTTTGTTCGATTCTGGAGGCCGCAGAACAAGCCCAAACCAAACGATTTCTTGGTCCATCGTCTAACAGAAGGCCTCCAAACCCTTGGTGGGACAAAGAGTGTTCAGATGCTAAGCACGCGAAACAAAATGCTTTCAAGACGTTTTTAAAACGAGGAGGAGGTACTCCTCAGAATTTTGAAAATTTCTTGACTTTAGAAACCAAGTACAAAAGCATACTTCGGGCCAAGAAATGTAGCTATTGGAGACATTTTGTCGAAGGTTTGTCAAGAGAAACCTCAATGAGCACTCTTTGGAATACGGCCAGACGAATGAGGAATCGTAACGTGGGCAATGAGAGTGATGAATACTCGAACCGATGGATATTTGACTTTGCTAGGAAAGTTTGCCCAGATTCTGTTCCTACGCAGAGCATTATAAGGGAATCTCCTCCAAATAATGGTTTTATTAATAACCCATTTTCAATGATGGAATTTTCTATAGCACTCTTGTCTTGTAACAATAACGCTCCTGGGTTGAACAGAATTGAATTCAACTTGGTGAAGAATCTGCCCGACCTCGCAAAAAGACGTTTGTTGGAATTGTTCAACAAGTTTCTTGAGCAAAATATTGTTCCGCCTGACTGGAGACAAGTGAAAGTTATCGCCATTCAAAAGCCGGGGAAACCAGCTTCCAATCACAACTCATATAGACCCATTGCGATGTTGTCCTGCATCAGAAAATTGTTCGAAAAAATTATTCTACGACGTCTCGACACTTGGGTCGAGACGAACGGTTTGTTGTCAGATACTCAGTTTGGCTTCCGTAGAAATAAAGGGACGAATGATTGCCTTGCATTACTTTCGTCTGACATCCAAATTGCCTTCGCTCAAAAGCAACAAATGGCATCTGTATTTTTAGACATTAAAGGAGCATTTGATTCAGTTTCCATTGATGTTCTTTCAGACAAGCTCCACCAACATGGACTTCCAGCGGTTATAAATAATTATTTGCACAACCTTTTGTCAGAGAAGTGCATGTATTTTTCACATGGCGATTTGGCAACATTCAGAATTAGCTACATGGGTCTCCCGCAAGGCTCATGCCTCAGTCCGCTCCTCTATAATTTTTACGTGAATGACATTGACAGCTGTCTAGTAACCCCATGTACACTAAGGCAGTTGGCAGATGATGGCGTGGTTTCAGTTACTGGGCCCAAAGCTATTGATCTGCATAAACCATTGCAAGATACCTTAGATAACTTGTCCGTTTGGGCTGTTCATCATGGTATCGAATTCTCTGCGGAGAAAACAGAGTTAGTCGTCTTCTCAAGAAAGCATGATCCCGCGCAGCTTCAGCTCCATATGATGGGAAGAATGATCCAACAGGTTTTAACTTTTAAATACCTCGGGGTGTGGTTCGATTCCAAATGCACGTGGGGAGGACACATTAGGTATCTGATAACGAAATGCCAACAAAGAGTAAATTTTCTTCGAACAATAACAGGATCTTGGTGGGGTTCTTATCCGCAAGATCTAATAAAATTGTATCAAACAACGATACTTTCAGTGATAGAATATGGATGCGTTTGTTTTCGTTCCGCTGCAAACTCTCATTTTATCAAACTTGAGCGAATTCAGTACCGTTGTTTGCGAATTGCCTTAGGCTGCATGCACTCGACACATACAATGAGTCTTGAAGTTCTGGCGGGAGTTCTTCCATTAAAAGATCGATTTTGGGAGCTTTCATCACGCCTGCTAATAAGATGTGAGGTGCTGAATCCCATGGTAATTAATAATTTCGAACGACTAGTCGAGCTTCGATCTCAAACAAAATTTATGACAGTATATTTTAACCATATGTCACAGGAAATCAACCCTTCAAGATATATTCCTATCCGTGTCAGCATCCTAAGTGCCCCTGACTCAACTTTATTTTTCGATACATCCATGCAGCGTGAAGTGCGTGGAATCCCGGATCATCTACGCTCGACGGAAATCCCAAAAATATTTTTAAGTAAGTTCAGGCATATTGACTCTGAGAAAATGTTTTACACGGACGGATCGCGAATTGAAGAAGCGACAGGGTTTGGTATGTTCAACAATAATGTTTCGGCCTCATTTAGGCTTCAAGAACCTGCATCTGTTTATATAGCAGAGCTAGCAGCAGTTCATTATAGTTTGAGTGTAATCGTCACATTATCTCCAAACCATTATTTCCTCTTCACAGATAGTCTGAGTGCAATTGAAGCCATTCGCTCAATCGCTGCTGGCAAAAATGAACCGTTTTTCTTGGGTAAAATAAAACAGTGTCTGAACGACATATTGAATAATAATTATCTAATCACTATAGTCTGGGTCCCGGCTCATTGCTCCATTCCAGGCAATGAAAGAGCCGATAATTTAGCCAAACGTGGTGCTATTGAGGGTGAAATTTATGAGCGACCGATTGCTTTCAACGAATTCTATAGTTTGTCTCGCCAAAGAACACTTGCCAGCTGGCAAGCATCTTGGGATAGAGATGATCTGGGTCGGTGGATGCACTCAATTATTCCGAAAATATCGACAAAGGCATGGTTCAGGGGACTGGATGTGAGTAGGGATTTCATTCGTGTGATGTCCAGACTCATGTCCAATCACTACACGTTAGATGCACATCTCCTTCGAATTGGGCTCTCCGAGACTAATCATTGTGCTTGCGGAGAAGGTTATCGGGATATTGATCATGTCGTTTGGACATGCGTGGAGTATCGTGATGTCAGATCTCAACTAATAAATTCTTTGCGTACCCAAGGTAGACTATCCAATATCCCAGTTCGAGACATTCTTGCTTGTCGTGACCTTTCATACATGAAACTTATTTATCATTTCATATAGAAAATTGGAGTTTCAATTTAATAAAGGCCCCTTTTAAGACTTAGTTCTGATCCCAGCTGCGTCCATGAGTTCAACCAATAGCTAAATTAGAATAAAAATTATGTAATGATACAAACAAACTCGAAACAGTTTATGAAATTATCAACAAAATGTCTGAAAATAACAGCTTATTTTATAATTTATAGAAGTTAATCGTTTGGTTCGAATAATATTTCCGAGTAGATTTCATAATTAATGACGAGTTACCTAAGATGATATTTAAGCTATAAGAGAATATGTTTTAATAAATTCAAAACGTTGTGACTATGTTAGAATTAAATTAGGATAAGAATGTTATGTAAAAGTGATGCTACGGCGAAGAAAAACTTATGTAAACTGCCTTAAGAAATAAACGTATTTATGAAAAAAAAAGTGTTTATCTTACAGCGGTGTTGTGATAAAGTTAACCTTGTTTAAGATGAAAAAGATTTGGTGACAAATTAGAAAATGTTAGTGAATGATCATCTCGTAATCTTTCAGGTATGCGCAAAAATTTTATGCTTCAAATTCGATCATTGATTTACTTCCAGCAGACTGTTTTACTTCCAGCTGTTTGATACCGATGATGATGTTCATGCTTTAGCAATAAAACGCTTTTTGACATGAATTTAATTTATGAAAGTAACAGGAGCGAAGGGTTTCAAACACACAGAACGCGCTGCGATTGAATGGCGCGTTTGAATTGCCGTCGCAAAATTGCAATTCCCAGCGGTTGATGCACCCAAGCTCATATAAATTGACTAAAATTTTCGCAAATCAATAACATTGTTCGCATTGATTCAACTATTTACAATGTCTAAAACAAATAAAACCGATTTACTTTTCAACTAACAGAATTTTGTTTCAATAACAACACCAGTTATTTCAACTGAAATATTTGTTGAAATTGAAAGGTATGTGTCCTCACTAATTGACAGCATTTTTTTTTCAAACAGTTAAATTAGTTGTTTCAACCATCGTTTCTGTTAATCGAAAAACAAAAATGACAGTTTAGTTAAAACAACAATCGATTAGTTGTACCAAATTTTAACCAATCGAATTCAGAAAATCAACTAATATTCTGGTTGAAATGGGATCGCGGGTGGTTCCGTGTGGAAATGAATGAACTGATGAGTTGGCTAGAGCTGGTGCAACGAATTATTTCGTTGGTCCTGAACCAGCTTTACCACTTTCAACGCGTTGGATAAAGCACAAGATTCGTTCTTGGGCTGCATCCAAACATGCCAGCTACTAGCGCAGCTTGCAAACTTGCGCTCAGACAAAAGCATTTCTACCAGATTTAAATCTGAAATTGTCAAAGTGTCTACTGCATTTCTCCAAGCCTCATTGCAGTATTCTGGTCAGAGCTCTGACTGGACATTGCAAACTCAATTATCACATGGCTACTATTCAACGTGCTGAGTATTATTCGTGTGATTTGTGTGAATGCGATTATGGTACTTCATATCATCTGATATGTAACTGTCCCGCATTGACGCAGCTACGTATCCGGGTTTTTGGTTCTCCATACATGGTTGAGTCTGTGTATACGGAGCTAAAATTGAAGGATATTCTCTCGTTTCTCACCCAATGTGGTAAGGAGCTATAGTCAGAAGGGTTCATCGTTCTTCCTGGAGTGAATGAATCCCTTCTGTATTCACCTTAAATAGGGTTTAGCAGATTGTTTGGCATCCTTTAGGGGGTACCGAATTTACTTCTGCTCGTACATACTGCGAATCGTTCTGCATTCTTCCGGGAGTGCAGAATGGTGTCGCTTTTGTAAGATCTCTAAATCCTCTCGGGGGTTGGAGGTTTTATTAACAGCAGACTGTTCGGGACCTCGTAGAGGTTCAGAATTTACTTCTGCTTCCACTAAATGTGATCCTCAGCAGATTGTTCAGCATCCCTTAGGGGTGCAGAATTTACTTCTGCTTTTATGTGTTTTTGTGTCGTCAATTTTTCCCATTCTCCTAGTCCAACCATTACCATTTCCTTTCAATCCTTCCCTCTTATATATCGGGAAAATGATGCTAAAAACAAATTGATGGCAAGGCACTAATCTCCAAATATCAAGGGGAACGTGCCATTTGAGCCAATTTGTTCTGATTCCTGATTCGTGGATCATTGGTCCAATGAACGTTCAATCATTCGTTCAACGGGAGGCCAACACGGGACCTTCGTTTGCCGATTTTGAAACAGACCGTTGAACCGAATGTCATTTTTTCGTTCAACAAACCCGGCAGACAGAGGTCCATTGTTGAGCCATTTTTAACATGAGGAGTTGGAGCCCCGTTGGACTAGTTTTACTGGACAATTTCCGAAGTTTTTTTCACTTATTTTTTTAAACTAACACTACGTACCTGTACGATACTTCTACTTCACTTAGAATAACAACAAATCTTTTTTCTATATGAAGGTAAAACCTAATTTTAACAATATTTTTGAAAGAGAAAAAACAACAACAAATCGTTTCAGCAAACTGAACGAATATTTCGTGCAGTGTGTCGTTCAACAAGTGCTCAACGACCAACAAAATAGAGCCGCCTGCTGAGAGGGATGACTCTGTACGCTATAAATCGGCTGCGAAGTCTGTTGAAACAAAAAGGCCAAATTCCACAAAAGCAATATTATACCAAGCCTTTGCATCGTCATTTTGTACGAAGGCTTGAAAACACTTGACACTCATCGCCATATAACTTCGGAACCGGAAGTCGGATCTGGATGAAATTGCACAGTTAAATTTAAGACAATGAAAACTTTAATTTGAATCAAGATTTGTGAAAACCGGTTTAACGGTTGCTAAGAAATCGAAGTGAGCTCCGGTTTTGGAGTTTTTCTTCACTACTATCGGCGCTTTCGGAACCGTCCCAAAGTGGGTTTATTTGTCAACTAACTAACACACCTGAACTGACTTGTAACTGGCGCCAGCACTTGTAAAAAATTATTAATGAAATTGAAAACATTTCACTTATCGAACTGTAATTTCGGAACCGAAACTCGGATTTGTATAGACTTTTCGGTGACTTTTTAAAGAGTTTCAAGACCTTTTATTTGCATCTTAGTTTGTGAAAACCGGTTCAGAAATTTCCGAGAAAATTGAGTGCACTTAACTATACACATATTACCTTGTAATTCCTAAACCGGAAGTCAGATAAAGATAAAATTCAATAGCGAGCTATGGGACCTTTCGTTTGAAACTAAGTTTATAGAAATCAGTCACGTCATCTCTGTGAAAAGTGAGTGACAATTTTTTTCACTTTTCTGTGCATATTACCCTGTAATTCCGGAGCCGAAAGTCGGATCGGGATAACATTCAATAGCAGTCTATGGAACCATAATACCTTTCTTTTGAATCTGAGTTTGTGAAAATCGGGTCCGCCATACACACAGACATATTGTGATCTCGATGAATTGAATCGAATAGTATATAACACTCGGCCATCATGGCCTTGGTTGTAAATTCGATTTTCACAGTGATTGCATAGCATTCCTATATGAGAAAGGCGAAAATATACGATCTCTCAGAAATTCGTAACATTTGGTACAATCGTTCGCTATCGAAGAATTTAGGCTCGCATTTTTTTCCATTTATGGTGGGTTAAAAATATCGTTTTTTTCGATATTTTGGAAAACTAGTATCGATTTTTTAAATATTTGTATGTATTGTCTAAAAATGTCAATAGTTTTTTCGGGAAAAATGCGTAGATATGATAAAGTTGGAGTTTTGTGTTCAAAACGTTGAGAAAATTAAGTCTTTTTTACATAACATATAAAAAAATCGTTAACTGAATTTTTTCGTTTTTGGATTATAAGATTTTGAAAATACCAAGTCTTCCATTTATCGTCCAAATTTCATCTTGAAATTAAACATTCAAACCTTCAAAAACTTATACAATTACCGTTTTCAAACACAAAAATGCAATTTTTTTTATATTTTCGTATATTTTTATGGAATCGGCTAAGTCCTTTAAAAGTTATGCTTTTTTTTAAAGGAGCATGGTTATCAATGCAATATAAAAAATTTCGATTAAAAAACGAAGAATTTCACTCCGCTAATTATTTGATGTGTTATTTAAAGACACTAAATTTATAGACAAAAATTTGAAAAATGTAGCGGCCTCTATAAACAAACCATGGAAACCGCTAAAAACTCATACAATTGACGGTTTTAATCACAAAACTCCAACTTTATCATATCTACTCATTTTCCCGAAAAATTATTGACATTCAGGTTCGGTGTGGTTACCAAGTTATAGGTTTTAACAAAATAGCCAGTTTTCCAAAAAATCGATATTTTTATCAACCATAAGATCGCAAAGTGAAATATATACGAGTCTAATATTTTTCGATGAAGAACGAATGTACAAAATATTACATTATTATTATTTTGAGAGATCGTATATCTTTTTCTCGTGCAATTGCTGTGCTATTTTCTCGTGTGAAATTAGTACCACGTAAAAATATACTGCCCGATAAATTATGTCTAGTCAAGAGTAAAGTAAATTTACTAACTTGATTTTAGCTCAGTCTTAGGTGTAATGTGGTTTCCCAATTACAATTAGATTACTGAAGTATTATGATCGATCAACTTCAACTTGACGCAATGTTTTTAATCGGGCATTAAAAACTTACAAGCTGTACAAAGGTGTGTAGCATCCAGTGCGGTAAAACTTCATTTCAATCGTATATTTTTTGCTGAAAATGAATTTTATGACTGTTGACTGTCAGCATATCCCTTCTCATTCATTTTACTTTTGTAAACGAAGCTCCCAGAATTCATCGTCAATTAAATAACCGTACCTAGTTACTTGAAGCTTTGCTTGCTCAGTTTGTAGTGCCAAGTAGTCTACCTGTTTCATTGTCTTCCTTGTCTTCACTGTGGGTAGTGAGCAAGTGCGAATGTATAACAAAAAACTCTCCGATCATAATGATAGAGGGTGGCGGTTCTCATTTGAGTTTTCAATTATCACAAGCAAGTTAAATAGATGATTTCGACTATTTGAAATGTATTGAGATGTGTTTCGAAATATTAGAATTTAAAACTGAAAGAGGGAAAATTATTGGGCATGTTTCGTTAATATATATTGATTGGCCCCTCAGTCTTTAGTTTCAGTGATAATGGTGGTTTCCATGGATAACTTGTTTATTATTTATAAATAAAACGTATACGCAATAAACATAAGGTGCCAAACATGGTACAACGTTTTAAAAGCCTATAGAGATATTTTTCTGTATATGAATTCTAAGCCGAGTATTCAGAGTCTGGAAGCATTCATTCCACATATGTACTACAACAAGAGTTATCGTAAAACTTATGTAGTTATCCGCCTCAGATATGCTCAATCATCAATATAAACTATTGCGAGTGAACTGATGTCATCGAGGGGTCGTCGTTACATATAAAATTGCTGACCACTCCATCTCGAGTTTATCTTTAGTTTATCGATGAAAAAAAGTACATCTTTATAGATGCACATCAAAAGTGCTTCGCGATTCACTTACATTCACAATTCAAAGCATGTGAAGATAATACATATCATTCACTTCATGGTTAATTTAGCTGAAGCTTACATCGATACAGACGCAAAATTTATTTTTACATGTTAGTAATATTGTGTCATCACCGAAGAAATTACGGCATACTAGAATTTACGTCAAGCGTAAATTTAATTTTTTCTAAGAGTGTAGACAGTGTTCAGCAAAATTTAAAAGATTCATTCTGTTTATCGCATCGTCGCTCTCAAACGACGGTTTGAAAGTTTATGCTCTCATCGCCGGAACCGGAACTAAGATCCAGATAAAATTCATTTGAAACTTTGGAAAATCGGCTCAGCCATCTGCGAGACAACGGAAAGATCTCAGTTTGGGTATATTGGGCCTCTATTTCATGCACTTCAGGTACCCGAAACTGGGAACCGGTATAACTAAAGTGAGATTATTCGGTCGTCTGCTAACCAGATGTACAAATCAGAGAAATATTCGAACAATTTCCTTGGAAATTGCAGTTCTTCATATGGTCATTTAAGAAAAAAAAAACTTCCTAAGAAATTTTTTTTTTGCTCTGATCGCCCTGTAATTCTTTTCATTTGAATCTAAGTTTGTTAAAATCGATTCAGCCATCTCGAAGGAATTCTGGAACCAGAAGTTGGATTTGAATAAAATTCAATATGTATAAGAACTATGCTTGAAAACTTTGTATGAGACCTTTCATTTCAATCTAAGCTTATGAAAATCGGTTCAGCCATCTTTGAAAAAACAGTGTGGCCAAACATGTTACATACACACACATCCCGACATTTGCTGATCTCGTTGAACTGAATCGAATGGTGTATGACATCCGGTCGTTCGTATGATTGCAAAGTCAATTTTCACATTGATTACATAACCTTTCTTAATAAAACAGGTACGAAAATAAAAACTTACCATGTTGTAACATAGACTTCTCTTCGATTCTGCGCCACGCGTTGTGTTTTGATTCTGCGTTGAAGAAAACATCCAAACCAAACCAAGCCACCCACGACGCATGCTGCCAGGAGTACGAAAATGATGTACTGTGAACAAAGGTAAACAAAACATTCGATATTGAAAAGGAAAGCAGTAGTAAAACTTTTCCTAAACTATTTTCTTTTGCAAACTGTGCTAGCTTTAGTAGACTCCAAAGCAAAAGTTGTATTATTTCTCCAAAATATTCAGAAAATATCAATATTTTACGTTGAATCCATTGGTTTCATGCAACTGTAAAGTTGGCCACCATACATTCCTACACTGATATGAATAGTATATCCAAATCCAAAGCAAGTGTTTTTTTTTGTGGAGGTCTATGATTTATGTATGTGGATCTACACTGTGCATTAATATGACACAAGGAAATGAAATTGAATTTGGGTGTCGAAAAAATTGTCTAAAGAAGTTTGGCACGAAGAGTTCTCTAACAAATTTGATACACACCTGAGAAGCTCCAATATCGGGTGAAAGCACTGAAATGAAGATATACAGAAAAAAATGAGTTTTAGTTAAACTATTCAATATATAAATTGCATTATTCAGTACTTTCATTTAATCTGCATAATGAAAACACATAGAAGATAAGTGTTTTGCAAATAGCATTAACTTTACGTCTGCTTAGCGGTTCAAGTTGAACTGGTTTGCACTGACGAGTCTAAGACAAAACGTAAAGAAAAGTAAAAACGGTTATGTGCCCTAAGCACAAACTTACCCCTAAATGGACATAGAAGATACGTTTTTTTTACTATTTTAATTATTTTTTTATTTTATTGCATCCTACTTTCTTTTCAGTGTATTCTCGAGTGCCCTCTCGCTTTTTTCACAATTTCTTCTTGAATACCATTTTTGTATAATCTACAGCCTATGAGTTACTCAAAATTAGGAAATTTTCAGGATCTGTTCTTTCCGCATTTTGTAGCCATTGAATTCTACTATTTCATTGTCACGTTACTACTCCATCAATCATTACATTGCCAGGTGGATTGAAGCAGATTTTGTTTTAAAATTTTATTTTGTTTTGCCTCATTTTATCTAGTTCCACTATTCCGAAAGGTAAGCAAAATGCTTCTCCAGGGCATTTCTATAAAAAATGAGTCTTCTTTTAAGGATCCAAAAGCAGAAAACAGTTCGAGGATTCTGAATCGGGCTAATAAGGTGGATGGGGAATTAAATGGAGCCAAAAATCCCTAGAATACCGACGTCATGATCATTCCAGTCCTTCACAATGAGCCTCACTAGAACTTGCCATCCTGCTCTCTGGAACGTAACAGTAGTACTATCCAATGCCAAAAATGAACTCATTTCCGAATCCGCATTATCAAATACATTTCCGAAATTGAGCGTAGGGAAAAAAAAGTGCGCAATGGCGGTTACGTCACTCATATCGTTATATATATGAAATGCTCTTCAAATCGGATCCACAATATAAAAGTAACTTTAAAAAGAGGATTATTTTATAAATAATGGTGAATCATCCTCAAGAAAATCAAGCAGAGCAAAATAAACGATTTGTTGGTTATGTGTCTCTTATACCATTATATCCCTGGAACTAAAAAAAAATCGGTTTAGCCAGCTCTAAGAAAATTGTGAGGATAAAAAAAAATGCATTCTAGAGGTAAAACGACTTGCATTATTAAGGTGAAATGTAGCGTCATAAAAGGCGCGCAAAATTTCATCCGCTTCAGTTGAACGAACCGTCGCACAAAGCATAACAAGGAAAACAGACACATAGAAACCAGAACTTTCTTCAGTGATTTAGCGCAGTGGGCTTACCTCTCGTTATGTTGGCTTGTAAAAAAGACTGGACGTAATAGATTTTTGAATCCTCCGCACTTTGAATATATGCTAATTCAATCGTTATTGTTAGTGATTACTCTCACACTAGAGCTATAAATCATGAGTAATTATGAATGACTAACATGAGGTTATATGTATATGTATTGGAAAACTTGCTAACCATGTATATGCCTGAGCTTAGTAGCAAGCATGGATTCTTCTTCAAAAGAACGATTGAAGACAAGAGAACATTAAGTATTTTCGATATCTTTGCCAGTAGTTCACCAGGCCCTTCCCGCCGATGAGATAGAATTTACGTAAAAGTATTTATTTGACTCGCATGAGTTCATCTTACCATGCAGTTAAAATTATTTAGTGAATCTTTTCTCAAGCACATGTTTGAGGCACGAAATGGAATATAAAGTTATTTCGTAGTTGCTTATTATTCAATCGATTTTGAAAGGAAAATCAAGCGTTGATTCATTGTATTCATAATAATTGAAAAACCAATGAATTCCAATAAGTTTTCCATGCTGACTGGCTCGAAGCTGACTCTCAATTTTTATCACATTGTTTGTATCACAGGTTAATGAACGATAATACTTGGCTTGTATTCATTTCATTCAGTAGCTTGTCAATGATGAAGTTATAGTTTTGCTATAAAAATTGCTGCAATCTAAAATATTACCTGTTATACGATATTACACAGCCAAGCTTTATTGCTTCAGCAACATCAATGCATTGAACTCAACAGAATTGGACATTATTAGCATTATAAATGATAGTTACTTAGAAAATAAACGATTTCTTACAATACCCATTTTATTGTATTCAACTCGTTTTTAATTCAACACAAAACCCAATGCTGAATAAATTCGCGTCATTATTTTATATGTAATTTTTGCTCACGATATAATGCCACCGAGTCCACCGTGCATTTCTCACACCACCTCAATACGAAACAGCACCGCGCAAGCAATAAAAAAAATGCGGAAAAATTTATGTAAACTTTTTCAAATTTCGGTTGTTTTAGCTAATATTTTATAATTTTGAGTTGCATTTTCAGATTATTTGTGAAATTCTGCTACAAACACTACTTTTCAGTTCTAAAATCATCCCCGTGGAACGGAACAGTAACCATTTATACATTTCAAAAACCAATTACGGCTCGGCAAAGCAAAATTTCAAAATTCTAAGAATACTTAGTTATGATAAATTTGATTTCGAAAACTTAAGTGTTTTTGGTTTTTCGAAAATCGGTCTAGTTTTTGAATAATTGATCAAAAACGCGATTTTCGCATTCCGCTACATTTCACCTTAAATCTCCGAAACTAGAAACGACCGCCATTTCATCTATGAACTTGATCTACAACCAAAAAGTAGCTATGAAAAAAGTCCTACTTTATACAAATCGGTTCAGTCATCTGCGAAAAAACTAACTGGAGGGAAAAAAGCGTTTTGTCGGTTACGTCATCTATGCCATAATATCTTAGGAACCCAAAGCGACAGCAATTTAATCTTCAAACTTGATTTAGCTCTCAAACAAGCTTAAGTTTGTTAGAAGCAGCTCAGGCGTCTCTGGGAAAATTGAGCGATGAGAATGTGTTTTGTCGGTTACGTTACTTTTACCATTATACTTTCGATAGTGCGTTCACTCAAGTTTGTTGAAATCGGTTAAACCATCTTTTCATACCATTTATTTTACCCCGGCTTTAACTTTTTTGGTCGTTCGCCGGAGGAATTTTATTCTATATAATTCTATAAAATTCTATATAGTTCTATAGAGAAAGGCAATAATGTTTTATAAGAAAACAAAAATCTATTTGCTCATACACGTAATACCAAACACATCAACAATAATCGGTTATCCTTACAAAACAAATACCTGTATCGCGAATAACCTGAATACCAATGTACTAAAATGCACGATTACAGCGCACATTGGCGGTCAATCGCAAAAGAGATTTCATACCTCTTTCAAACTAGTTTTGAAACCGTTGCAATTTGCCGTGGCATTCATTGTAACTACCAAAAATAAACTCAAGATAGATTGGTTTTTCGATTTTTCATGTATCATTTGAAGAAGATCCCTTGATGAACTCGGTTCACCGTCAGTTTTAGTTCAATCATTATTTGAAACAAAACAACAAGCGTCTAATCGCTACATGCGTCGTAACTATGACAAAGTTTTTTTGTTTGTTCAAATAACATCCAGTTACAATATGAACGATACTGTAACTGGATGTTATTTAAACATAATTATCGGATTATAATCAAGAGTTTATCTTTGATACTACCATCACCTTCTACTGCACTGTTTTCGAAATTCTTCTGTCTTCAATTGCTATGCCACTTTCAAATCATTTAACCCGGAATGTTGGCAGCTTCGTTAGATATGCATTGCACTTGACAGGTCTTTTGCTCCAAGTTTGGAAGAAGCTCTCATTTAAATCGAACAGCTGTCGTCTTTCTAGTTTAAGGAACTCTAATTGTACCTAACTTCATAAAACTATTCATCTATTGAAAATCTAAAAAATCTTTGTCGTTATCGTTTGATGCCGATTCTAATCCAGTTTCCGCCGTAACTACTATCAATCTGTTTGTTTAAACCTATTTTCTTTGAACTAAAATTCGGGTCAGTTTCGAACCTGATTCCCATATCGGGTGTGTTCACACCTCCGATGTTTGGTGCAAACCCAACTCAGTTTCACCAAAATTGTTAGTTGGTTGAATTTAACTTGGGCTCGGATCAGGCCGGAAAGTGTCAATGCGTTTTTCGATTGATACGATTAATGCAAATGGTGCTCAATCGGTCCGACGATCAGACCGATGCGGCTCGATAAAAATCACGGGGATACCACTGCATGCTGGTGTAACATCGTCACATAAATCTAGGCTATTCTGTATTCGATTGCAGTGACTTTCTTAATCTGAAGCACTGCGATTTCCTAACGCATCCCAATATTTTGATGCATTCAATTGCAAATATTTGTACAAATACTACACACAAATAGCTAGAGCATGAACTAGAAACGTACCACTTATAACGGAGATATTCTTTTCGCACCCATTCCCATCCACAACAGTCGTTTTCAACGTTAACTCGCGGCCAACCAAATCATGCCGGCTCAAATCGATTACTGTTCGAAGGCTGTTCCATAGAAATGTTTTTTCCAAAATGATTCGCTGTTCACGAGACTCCAGTCTGAAATGATAGAAAAAACACTGTCATTGATAACGAATTTATTGAATGTTCTGCAAATGGATCCACGATATTTGGCTGAATTTTAACCTCAAAAGAGATCAAATATCGGTTGAACTTATGACTCACACGCAGAGATGGCATTTCACTAGAGTGATACACCAGGGCGTAGGTTTCAATTATACACTGCGGATACATTTGCTACGCTCCACACAAAGAGGAAAGCGCACTTCTTCTCAGTGTCCAGACAGACAGACTTTGAGTGCGTGCTTGTGTTGAAAGAAGCTGGTGCGAGAGAATAACATTCTCTTCGCACGAATCGCTCTCACGTGCTCTCGCCTAAATACACCCAAGTGTTCAAAGGCGCGTGATGGTGAGCGAACACTTCAGTGAACTTCAATTAATAGAGAGTAGGTCTGGTCCGACCTACTCCCGAAAATTTAACGATAAATTGTTTTATTTTACTGATTTTGCGTGTCCCACGCTTCTTCTACGTAAACCATACACCAGAGTGCTCATCGGCGTGTACACCTCTGTGAAAGTATCTGCATCCACCTCAGAGAATTTATTAGCTCTGCTCTAGATCTTTGGTGCGATTCAGTGGAGGAGGTAAAAGGAAATAAACAAACGCACTCATGATGCGTGCACACTTTATACAACAGTGGTGTAGGGGGAAGATTGGGGTAAAACGCACCCCCGGGGCATAATGCACCTTTTGCTTTTCTCAAAAGTTATCAATTTTTTTCACTGAAATTTTAATGAGACTGAAAGTCCGCCATAACAACAGATTACTATAAAATTTTGGTAGCGATGGTTCAATCATATCTGGAAAACTTTAAAAAACAAGTTATGTCTCTGTTATAAATAATTTTTTAATGTTCGTTCCATAGTAATTTTTTAGGGTGAGGAAGACGATTTTAATTTTGTAACCAGTGAAATTCTTTGCCAATCATTCGGGTTTCTAATTAGTTCTAATACAGACGATGTATTTACAGTTTTATAGAAAAATCGTCAAATTTATTGTCTCAGATTTTTGGGGGCAAAACGACCAGAATTGTGTGAGGCAAAATGCTCAAGAATTCTTTTACTACAATTATCCATAAGATATCAATTTAATTAATAATAGTGAACAATTTTCCATCTGGCAAATATTTCGTCAACGAAAAGTCTAAAGCTTTCTTTCAAGAAAAAGAAGAAGCTTTATGAGGGTGCATATTGCCCCGTGGTTGTCAAGAGCTTTAATCCATTGTTTTGATGGATGCTTACCCGTTGTTTAAGATCATCCTGCCTCTATGTTTAGATAATCGTCATTTCGCGTAATTTAGAAAGTATATTTTTCATGTTTTCCACGATCGGGCGTCATGCCCCGCATCTATTTCAATAGACAATTTTTAAGGGTTTTAGAAAATAAGATATTTCATGTATTTTTCAATGTATTCAGCGAGTATTTGTACGTAATTTTGAGAAATAATGATTACGGAAGATAGTCATGCATGAAACTCTTCCGTGTTATTCTCTATAGTTAAGATATAGCTACATTTCCTTAGGGGGTGCATTTTACCCCATCTACCCCCATATATATGTGGAAGAGAAGAGCTCTCGTTGAAGTTGTCAGTGCGAGGGGAGAAATTTTGCTTGCTCTTCATCGCACAGAGGAGATGGACATCTCTGCTCACACGTAATGAATAGTTAAACATCAATTGCATTGTGATCGTCTGACTGACCGGATACGATTTTGTGAAGTAACAATGAATGAATACCGTTATTATACATTACTGGGAAAGAAAAGTACAAGAGATTAGGAGTTGGTTGGGAAAGTCTGGATCTTCTATAAGCTATTCAAAATTAGGCCGATATCAACTTAAACTTTGAGTTGATCGACTAAAATGAGTAGCGTGCTTTGTTATGGCATGACACTTGTACTAAACTTACATTTAGGGCAACGGCTCCCTATTTCATCTGAGCTCCTATTTCCATCTCATCCCTTCACCTCATTACTTTGAACATGAATAATATCTTACAGCGTACCTGAACCAAACTGTGAAATGTTTTAAAATGAATTGAAAAGCTATTGTCACACTTTCCTATTGAAAGAAATGGTTTTAAATTCTTCGGTGATCGTTTTTTTCATATAAAATAAACTCACTTTTCAATTTAGGACACATTTTCGTCTCAAGATTTACAGTTCGTCATGTTTCCGAATATCTACTAATCGATTCGTCTCAAAACATGATCACTATTTCGCACAATTACACTACCATTGAATGCTGGATAACTTCATAATTAGTTATGTTCACTTGCCACTTGTTTAGTTAACGATTAAAAACTTCAAAAATTACCCGACAAGCAATAAAAGTCTTCAAAAATATGAGATGAAAGTTTTTCACTTCGTTCACTTGATTGCGCTTTGTTTTCATCTCATTTGGTTTCGCAAAGTTGCCAAGTTATCTCATAATGTTACAAAACAAAAATTGTTTATCTTCCTCAAATTATCATCAAAAAGTATGTTTTTGGTATCCGTGACATTAGTTTAATTATATTATTGATATTAATATTTCAATAAAACTGTTTCAGCTTCGAATATTACCAGAAAGAACGTGTTAAATACTAATGAAATAACCATTGTGGCAAATCTAGTAGCACTGGTTTCATTCCGCTATACGCCAACATAACGCTGTGAAGTGTGTGTGTTTCATCGGCTGTGCACAGAGATGCCAGATATTTTCATAGAAAATATGTATTACTTTGCTTAGAAAGTCTATATCTGTTCTATCTGTTTTCACTAATAAAATGATGTTAAAAGATAGTGCTTTAGATCTCCGTAAGCCATTGCCCCATTAATTAGATAATTCAACGAGTAAATTTTTTACCAATAATAATAATGTGGAAAAATCCTGGTGGGTACGGTTGTACCGTTTGAGTTGTATATCTGGCAGCGGTGAGGCAGTCGGTCACCAGAATGTCTGCCCAGCCATATTTTTCCAGCTGGCAGCGTATGCGGGTGAGAGTGTAATAGTGGCATATTTTGTTTTGATTGCTGTCGCCATTGCTAATTTATAGGATGAATAAAAGATCAATGATAGGATGGATAAAAATCCATTGAGATGAAATTAGGAGCAGAGTAGTGAAAACATCATTAGTGTTTTTAGCTGATTTATAAATATTAGTTGAATTTTCAAGAAATGTGAATCTATTCTCAATGTGGAGCAAGGCGAATGAAGCAGTAATATGAAATAGTTACAGTGATTTTAGTGGCTAAATCGGGGATTGAAGGCGACGTCCTTACAAATGAGATGAAATAGGGAGCCCTTACCCTACCTAAATTTTGATGTCATCACTCGTTACCCAAAATTGGGGAGATACACTTTAGTTGATTTTGGGTACGTTTTGACCCAAAATTAGGTAGCGGCTGGTAAGAGAGTGTGTTAAAACCTCTATAATCGACACCAAAAAGCTAACTCTAAACAATAATCAAAGCATATGGGGCATTCCACGCAAAATCGCAAAACGCCACAACTGGCTATCATTGGCATAACGATCAAGCGACTATATTCCCCATTGTTTTCTATTATGAAATGAACAGCAAAATCGATCATAAAACATTAGTAATTATTTCTGATTGCAAGAAACATGACGCAATAGCTGTGTATGTTTTCCTCGAAGCTCTTAATCAATATTTTTCACAATACTACGCAAGTGCATTTATTTTTCTGACGGCGCTCCTCAGCAATTCAAAAATGTAAAACATTTTGCGAATTTTTTTCATCACGAGCATGATTTTCATCGTTTTGCACAGTGGAATTTTCACGCGACAACTCATGGAAAAGGATCATGCGACGGTGCTGGAGGAACTATCAAAAGAATGGCACATCGCGCAAGTTTACAAATGATCAATGATTGTCAAATTTCGACCGCGAATGAATTGTACGAGTGGGCTAGGAAAGCATCTTCTCTACCCAATATTTAAGTCATATACAAATGCTCGGAAGATTATGTAAAAGCAGAGAAATTTCTTAAAAATCGTTTCGAAAAATGTAAAACTATTTCTGGAACACAATCGTTTCACTATGTTGAGCCACACGGAGACAAGAAATTAATAATGAAAGTTTTCTCTTCCCAGCACACGTTTGAAGTATTCAGTTTTTGTAAACCAGAAAAACCAAATCATAGAAAAATTGCAACTGTGCAAAAACTAGGGTAAGGGCTCCCTATTTCATCTCATTTGTAAGGACGTCGCCTTCAAACCCCGATTTAGCCACTAAAATTACTGTAACTATTTCATATTACTGCTTCATTCGCCTTGCTCCACGTTGAGAATTGATTCACATTTTTTGAAAATTCAACTAATATTTATAAAACAGCTAAAAACGCTAATGATGTTTTCACTACTCTGCTCCTAATTTCATCTCAAAGGATTTTTATCCATCCTATCATTGATCTTTTATTCATCCTATAAATTAGCAATGGCGACAGCAATCAAAACAAAATATTCCACTATCACACTCTCACCCGCATACGCATGGCTGCCAGATATACAACTCAAACGATACAACCGTACCCACCAGGATTTTTCCACATTATTATGATTGGTAAAAAATTTCCGCGTCCGTGATTTACGGAGATCTAAAGAACTATCTTTTAACATCATTTTATTAGTTAAAACAGATAGAACAGATATAGACTTTCTATGCAAAGTAATACATATTTTTTATTAAAATATCTGGCATCTCTGTGCACAGCCGATGAAACACACACACACACTTCACAGCGTTATGTTGGCGTATAGCGGAATGAAACCAGTGCTACTAGATTTGCCACAATGGTTATTTCATTAGTATTTAACACGTTCTTTCTGGTAATATTCGAAGCTGAAACAGTTTTATTGAAATATTAATATCAATAATATAATTAAACTAATGTCACGGATACCAAAAACATACTTTTTGATAATAATTTGAAGAAGAAAAACAATTTATTTTTTGTAAAATTATGAAAAAACTTGGCAACTTTGCGAAACCAAATGAGATGAAAACAAAGCGCAATCAAGTGAACTAAGTGAAAAACTTTCATCTCATATTTTTAAAGACTTTTATTGTTTGTCGGGTGGTTTTTGAAGTTTTAAATCGTTAATTAAACAAGTGGCAAGTGAACATTACTGATTATGAAGTCATCCAGCATTCAATAATAGTGTAATTGTGCGAAAAAGTGATCATGTTTTGAGACGAAATGATTAGTAGATAATCAGAAACATGACGAACTGTAAATCTTGAGACGAAAATGTGTCCTAAATTGAAAAGTGAGTTTATTTTAAATGAAAAAACGATAAACGAATAACTTAAAACCATTTCTTTCAATAGGAAAGTGTGACAATAGCTTTAATAATCATTTTAAAACATTTCACAGTTTGGTTCAGGTAGGTTGTAAAATATTATTCATGTTCAAAGTCATGAGGTGAAGGGATGAGATGGATATAGGAGCTCAGATGAAATAGGGAGCCGTTGCCCTATATGTCACCATTATTTTATTACTCACGTAAATCCTTTGTCCCAATTTTACTTGCTTTCTGCCTGAAAGCGAGTTGCTAACAATAAACTGACAAAGTTACCCGAGTAGAGTGTGAGATTAAAAAGAAAACTCAATTTGATGTTGTGCTGTTCGAATATATCGATTACTTAATTTTCTATCGTTTTGGTCGTTTTAACGGTTAAAAGATCAAAATTGAAAGCAAAAAAAATGCTGTGTGACATCAAACTGGAAACTAGTTTTGCTCTCAGTGAAAGCACATTGAAAACTTAATGTGATGTAGATTTTCTCGAAATGACACGTCACGAGCATAATCTAAAAATAGAACAGCCAAAAAAGGTCCGGGATAGTATACATTTAGGCGATATTACTCACAAGCAAGAAAAAAGATTGTATGCAATCTCCATACTAGTCGCAAGCAAGAAAAAAGATTTCATGCAATCTCCACACTACCGCGGAGACACTACCGGATTCGAACTTAGGTGTTTTGGAATGCGAGCTTTTAGTTATTGCTATGGACTGTAAGTGCTAGCTGACAGTAGATGGAAAATGTTCGGTTATATTACAAGCAGTGTTGTTTCACAAAGTTATGTGCAGGTAGTTTCTGTCAATGCACACTCGTTGCGTCGCTTCCATCCCGCATCCACCGTGAATAGCAGCGTGGCTATTTGAGCACAGTATAAAAATCCCTTCTCATATCCAAACATGTAGCATTCAAACATTATAACATTAAATTAAGTTATCTACTTGATCTCAAACAACTCGCACATGTAATCACTTTGAAATACGAATTTAGAGGCTCTGAAAACCGAACGATTTACAGTGAAATCTCCTACAACACAGGGAACGTGAATTAGGAATCCGGCAATAAGGTATTCCAAATCATTTGTTTTTTCGACTAATTGGAACAACGAACGATTATCTCGCTTCTGACCACAGATAAAACCAGAACCTCTTCAAAAAAATTTTAGTTCTTCCGTAGACTTATAATTTACAATCATTTGATGCAGAATTAGTCCTGTGACTCAAAATTATAAAGATTTAGTTAGACGATTTCTTTAGAAAAGTGTATTAAAGTTCCAAGATCTATTAGATGATTGATAAAACACTTCTCATGTTAATATCTAGCGTTAGTAAGTATATAAAGTTCTAAGCATTTATAACTATGAGTGAGAATTGTTTTGAAGAGTGTCTTCGACATAGTTTGTGGACTACTTAGGAATATACAAATTAAACATATATTTTCTTGGTGGCTCCTCTAAGCCACTAAAGTATTATTAAGAATTAGCTCTAGGTTCTGAAATCTGAGACATTCAATGTTCGATGTTCGAACTTCGTAAACAATGAATTTTTCCATACTGTTAGATATAAAGTTATAGATATTTTCAAAACGGGTTTGGCGAGTACATTATTTTCGCCATCCAGGTCCCCGATTTCTGGACGCACTGATAATAAAAAAAAAACTGTGGAATGAACTTCGCGACGTCGTATGACTACAAATATCGAATATTGATCAGCGAGATGGGATGCCAAAGCCACTATTCAGATTGACCTGCTTCAGACAAACGTGATCGCCAATTTATCTAATGCCTACCAGAAGTGTGGTTTGACACCAATATTCTCGTGGTTAAAAAAAAGCATTATTTGCGTAAAAGTTGAAAAAATGTTGAAAAAATCGTTTCTTCGCGGTTATGGTTGCGGTCAACTGCAGGATTTCGGCAGGATGTCACAGCATTTTTGTAAAAGGCAACAAAGGATTGAAGGAATAATTCTTCCATTGAAACTTAACTTTGTATTTTTATGCTGCCATTTGAAATTTGCTCAATTTCAATGGATTCACTAAGTTGTTGATCTCAATATTTTCATATTTTGAGTTTCACAAAACTTTTGCCGTTAAACAGCAAAATGATAACACAATGAGATATAATTAATTGCAAATTTGATGAGTCGATATCATATTAGGATTTCAACCTGATGTTGCTATCATAATCAAATATCAATTTGTTCTAATTTTGATGTTAGTCTTTACTCGGGTATAATTCGATCTGCGGCACGACATGTGTCGACAAGTTAAGCCCGTATCCGAGCGAATTGCGCTGCGGTACGCTCCGCGCGTGCGAGTCGTAATTGAAAAATTCACTGCTCCGAAAGTATTGATATTTCCACTCTGAAACTTTGTCAAGATTGATTTAAGCTCCTAAGGATCCCCTTTTCAACAAAAAAAGAGAAAAAAAATTAGGCCCAAGTTTGAATTTTTTATATGTTTATTAATTTTTAACTTTTTTCATTACATTAACTTTAAAGGTTGTTTATGAAATCGCTTATTTGAAAGGTGAGGAAAAGGCGCACATTTCATGTCTTGGACGAATTGTTGTATCTTTATTAGATTTTACAGTATAGGCTGTTGAAAAAAGTTTTTTTTGAAAACGCGAAATTTCAAAAAATCATACCGAAAATTCCACGTATCATATTGAAATAAAAAAATACGTGTCGAATATTTTCGAGTTCTTTACCGAAAAAAAATAGTCAGATGAAAAAAAAATTGGGAGGTTGATTTTGCGTGGAATGCCCCATATACATCTTGGATAACCAACCAGTCGAATACTTACACGAGCCGTACGAGCCGCAAATCCAGTTCCTGTCCAATCGTAGGATGTCGTGGTTGATTCGTCACGTTCCAACTAACGGCCATTTTACGACCTTCTATTTTAGTGAAAACGCGAATGTTGTTTAAGTGTTTCATGTGCTGGCACAAACAGCTGCCATCCTCAGCACATTCTGAAGTGTAAAAAAAAAACATAATAAAAACTATTAGAATTTCACTTAAAATCACTGGTTTATTGAGGTTGTTTCCTAGGATACCCGGCCGAAGAGCGATAGCTGTTTTGACCCACTCATTATGTTGGCATGTTCGTTAGTTTAACATTGTAATTGACAGGTCGTTTGCTCGTTTGGAACTGGAAGCTGTCATTCCTAACTCCTAACAAAGTTATTACAAAAATCAAAAATAGCTCAAAATGCTGCTTTTTGCTCGGGTACTGTGCTTACTATCGCACGTGGTGGTTGACGTTTTAAACAAAATACTACCCGCTTGTGAGAAATTCTGGCAACCGGCAGAAGCCTGGCTGCATTCCGCCTGGGTAAATTTCGGAAAGACGCCCCATAGTACAGTAAGACGTACTACGGGGCGCACTTACGTCAAAAAATTGACATTTTTCCACGATTGCAGAGTTCCGATTCCGTGTTCAAATGTTTTATGGCAATCCGAAAATATCAAAGAAAAGTTTTGCATCGAACACCTCCACCTTTATACCGATATGAGAAACATGGGAAAGACAACACTACAGGAACGAGCACCGCGCCTGCTATATATTTGAAAGACTTCATACACGTTGACAGCTACGTCAGCGCTATCATGAACATCCTTGACCTTGACATCCACCAACATTTCGTACCAGTGTACAACCTCTGCAGTTTTTAACGAACTGCTCCACCTGTGTATCAATCTTTGGCCACCACACATTAGATCTCAGATGATTTTTCATCATCGTGCCCCGAAAAAATATTTCCTCTGAAGGGTCAAATGGTATTACTTCTTGAACTGGCAGCCGTGAGTTGTTTTCGTTTTTAAATTGCACTACACCGGTGCAGCGAAAGCTGCACCTAAACCGTTCGTTTTTACCAATTGCACTACACCAGTGCTACACTTTTTCTGCACCGATACCTCTGGTGTAGCACTCATCAAAAGTTTGGTGTAGCTCTGTGCAATGGAATTGTTAATTGTAGTCAATAGTTACTGTTTATGTTTTCGTCATTTTTGTTCGTTTATTCATGCCTCAGTGTAGCACTGCACCGGTGTAGTGCAAATTAAAAACGAAAACGCCATTAGTTTTGCTGTTTGAAATGGTAAGTACCAGTGTTTCCTAAAATCTTTGAAGATACTAATTCAGTTATTGAGTATAAAAAATCGCTTTGTGTGATGTCTATTTTCTCATGTAAAAAAAAGGGATCGGTATGCGAAAAAAAGTAAACATAATTTCAGAACAATATTCATGAATGAAAATCTCTTGCTATTTTTGAAAATTCTTTGAATTGCATTGAAACTGCATGTTTCCTACTTGTGTTGTACACAATGATTAGTCTCGGAAAGTCCAATTCGAAGCAGATGTGCATTTAACGTGTAGTGATTGGACATGAGTCTGGACATCACACGAATGAAATCCCTACTCACATCCAGCACCCTGAGCCATGCCTTTGTCGATATTTTCGGAATAATTGAGTGCATCCACCGACCCAGATCATCTTTATCCCAAGAAGCTTGCCAGCTGTCAAGTGTTATTTGGCGAGACGCGCTATAGAATTCTTTGAAAGCAATCGGTCTCTCATAAATTTCACCCTCAATAGCACCACGTTTGGCTAAAATATCGGCTCTTTCATTGTCTGGAATGGAGCAATGAGCCGGGACCCAAAGTATTGTGATTTGATAATTATTATTCAATATGACGTTCAGGCACTGTTTTATTTTGCCCAAGAAAAAAGGTTGATTTTTGCCAGCAGCGTTTGAGCGAATGGCTTCAATTGCACTCAGACTATCTGTGAAAAGAAAATAATGGTTTGGAGATAATGTGACGATTACACTCAAACTATAATGAACTGCTGCCAACTCTGCTATATAAACAGATGCAGGTTCTTGTAGCCTAAATAAGACCGAAACATGATTGTTGAATATACCAAACCCAGTAGCCTCTTCAATTCGTGATCCGTCCGTGTAAAATATTTTCTCAGAGCCAATATGCCTGAACTTACTTGTAAATATTTTTGGGATTTCCAACGAGCGTAGGTGTTCCGGGATTCCACGCACTTCGCTCTGCATGGATGTGTCGAAAAATAGAGTTGAGTCAGGGACATTTAGGAGGCTGACACGGATAGGAATATATCTTGAAGGGTTGACTTCCTGTGACATATGGTTAAAATATACTGTCATTAATCTTGTTTGAGATTGAAGCTCAACTAGCCTTTCGAAGTTATTAATAACCAGGGGATTCAGTACCTCACATCTTATTAGCAGTCGCAATGAAAGCTCCCAAAAACGATCCTTCAATGGAAGAACTCCCGCCAGAACTTCAAGACTCATTGTGTGTGTCGAATGCATGCAGCCTAAGGCAATTCGCAAACAACGGTATTGAATTCGCTCTAATTTGATAATATGAGAGTTTGCAGCGGAACGAAAGCAAACGCATCCATATTCCATCACTGAAAGTATCGTTGTCTGATACAATTTTATTAGATCTTCCGGATGAGCACCCCACCAAGATCCTGTTATTGTTAGAAGAAAATTTACTCTTTGTTGGCATTTTGTTATCAGAAACCTAATGTGTCCTCCCCACGTGCATTTGGAATCAAACCACACCCCAAGGTATTTGAAAGTCAAAACCTGTTGGATCATTCTTCCCATCATATGAAGCTGAAGCTGCGCGGGATCATGCTTTCTTGAAAAGACGACCAGCTCAGTTTTCTCCGCAGAGAATTCGATACCCAGATGAACATCATCTGCCAATTGTCTTAGTGTACATGGGGTTACTAGACAGCTGTCAATGTCATTCACGTAAAAATTATAAAGGAGCGGACTGAGACATGAGTCTTGCGAGAGACCCATGTAGCTAATTCTAAATGATGCTAAGTCGCCAAATGAAAAGTGCATGTGTTTTTCTGACAAAAGGTTGTGCAAATAATTATTTATAACCGCTGGGAGTCCATGTTGGTGGAGCTTGTCAGAAAGAAAATCAATGGAAACTGAATCAAATGCTCCTTTAATGTCCAAAAATACAGATGCCATTTGTTGCTTTTGAGCGAAGGCAATTTGGATGTCAGACGAAAGTAATGCAAGGCAATCATTCGTCCCTTTATTTCTACGGAAGCCAAACTGAGTATCTGACAACAAACCGTTCGTCTCGACCCAAGTGTCGAGACGTCGTAGAACAATTTTCTGATGCAGGACCACATCGCAATGGGTCTATATGAGTTGTGATTGGAAGCTGGTTTCCCCGGCTTTTGAACGGCGACAACTTTCACTTGCCTCCAGTCAGGTGGAACAATATTTTGCTCAAGAAACTTGTTGAACAATTCCAACAAACGTCTTTTTGCGAGGTTGGGCAGATTCTTCACCAAGTTGAATTTAATTCTGTCCAACCCAGGAGCGTTATTGTTACAAGACATGAGTGCTATGGAAAATTCCATCATTGAAAAGGGGCTATCAATGGAACCATTATTTGGAAAAGATTCCCTAATAATGCTATGCGTAGAAACAGAATCTGGACAAACTTTCCTCGCAAAATCAAATATCCATCGGTTCGAGTATTCCTCACTCTCATTTCCTACGTTACGATTGCTCATTCGTCTGGCCGTATTCCAAAGAGTGCTCATTGAGGTTTCTCTTGACAAATCTTCGACAAAATGTCTCCAATAGCTACATTTCTTGGCCCGAAGTATGCTCTTGTACTTGGTTTCTAAAGTCAAGAATTTTTCAAAATTCTGAGGAGTTCCTCCTCCTCGTTTTAAAAACGTCTTGAAAGCATTTTGTTTCGCGTGCTTAGCATCTGAGCACTCTTTGTCCCACCAAGGGTTTGGGGGCCTTCTGTTAGACGATGGACCAAGAAATCGTTTGGTTTGGGCTTGTTCTGCGACCTCCAGAATCGAACAAACGAGGCAGTCATATACTTCAAGTGGGGGGAGCTCTTCCATGGAAGTTAAGACACTTGAAATATTACATTGGTATTTAATCCAGTCAATATTTTTTGTTAAATCATATGGAATATTAACTGAATTAGCAATGCCTTTGTTACTGCTAATTGAGATGATGATTGGTAAATGATCGCTACCGTGTAAATCAGGAAATACTTTCCAGGTGCAATCTAGTCGAATTGAAGTCGAACAAAGAGATAAATCTAATGCACTGGGACGTGCAGGAGGTCTTGGAATCCGTGTCATGCTACCCATATTCAATACTGTCATGTTGAAATTGTCGCAAATATTATATATTAAAGATGGTCTGCTATCATTGTAAACGGAACCCCACATCATTCCGTGCGAATTGAAATCTCCTAAAATCAAACGTGGAGCAGGAAGGGCTTCGACAATTTCATTAAGCTGTCGCTGTCCAAGTTGAGCTCTTGGAGGAATGTATACCGAAGCAATGCAAATATATTTTCCTTTAATGTTTATTTGACAAGCGACAACTTCTGTACTAGAAGTAGATGGAATCCTTAATTTATAAAAGGAATAACATTTCTTAATTCCTAAAAGCACTCCGCCATACGGGGAGTCTCTATCGAGACGTATAATGTTAAAGTCATTAAAATTTAAGGCTATGTTTGATGTAAGCCATGTTTCGCACAAAGCAAATACATCTCATTTTTGACTATGCAACAAAACTTTAAATGAATCAAGTTTTGGCATGATGCTTCGACAATTCCACTGCAGGACAGTGATTGAATCATTTGCGACGGATGATAAATAATCCACCAAATGATACAAAACCTGAGAGAGCTGGCCATTGCGCTGATAACGGTTTCAAACAAGATCTAGCTATTGGAAGGAATGCCGTTATGATGGTCTTTAGAGGTTCAGAAATATTGAATGCTGCGAAAATCCATTCTACAATTTCCGAAAACTTCAGTAATCCTGTTGGTTTTGCAAGTACATGCAAATAACCAATCAGAGCGTTCACTGCTAGTGCAAACTTTTATTGTGTGCGACTCGACACTTGGAGGATTGGATATTTTCGACTTGTCTACAGTCATCCTCCAAGTGTCGAGCCGCACACAATAAAAGTTTGCACTAGCAGTGAACGCTCTGATTGGTTATTTGCATGTACTTGCAAAACTAGTGAATGAAAATGCAAACATGTGATAGCTGTTTTGAATCATTGATTGAGGTTTTTTTTAATCCGTGTTCCAGATCACAAAATTATTATTTTGATTTGTTACAGAAACTCGACTCAATAGAACGATTAACATCCAACGAGATTAAAACGAGCGGCGGTCGGAATGTCCGAACCGATAACATCTTGTTTGAAGGACATTTGGCATTTGTTCATTAAGTATATTTTATTGTCAGATGAATAAATTTAATCAATACATAAATATTTAAGTTCACAAATTGACGACACGCATTGATCGACAATCGATAAAATTACAGCTCAACTCCTTAGTAGGGACAGAAAGCAGCGGGTACAAAGGAAGTCCTCAGAATTACTCGCATAGTTGGATGGTTCAAACCTGAGAACAGAATACGAATTACAGTTGTGTGAATTTGAGCTAGAACAATATTCAATACTTACTGGGGGGAACACAATTTATTGCCAGAGAAATGTGATTTGCACCCAAGCAGTTTTCGTTGACTCGATTCTGAATCATTGAATCCATGTTATGGATCGTTCATTTTACTTGTTTGGGAAGGATTGAATCGATATACTAAATCTGTAACATCAGAATTACAAACACTGTCATGAAATGTTTTTGCAAGCCCATTCGAGCAACTTTTAAGATCCATGACCTACAATATTCAGAGGAAAAAATTCTTAAATAAATCTCAAGTACCTTCTTCTGTATTGTAATGCACTGGTTTGCTGCATTAGATTAACTAAGAATAGTTGTTTTGTCAAAAAAAAAATCAAATAATTTCTTACCTATGCAGATTACTAGTGCCAGAAGAGAAATTTTTTGTCGCTTTATACTGACGAAATACCAGCTACGATACACCGCACAATATGTTCTATTGGCTAAATAAGAATTATTTAAACAATTTCGTACTTCAACGCACAAAACATCAAATAAGAAAACAGAGAATTAACTAATTTAACTTGAGTGAAAAAATACCCTGCTTTGTTTACATTCACTTCACACACAGATTAAACTTTCATAGGTAGCAGCACTGCTCCTTCTAGGTCGCGAATAGAAAAAATAGAACGGCAGCGTATGCCAGTTTTAAATTTGACAGTAGAACTGTTCGAATAAATAAAACTAAAACTGCTTGCTTCAGATACGTTTGTTCCAGTTTCAGTTCTATTATAGATCTCCCATATAAATCTTCCAGCTACTGAATTTGCTCTAAATTATACATCTAGAAGTAAAACACTACTGAATATGTTTATCTAGAATTTCCAAATTTATGTTAGGAAGTAATATGACAATAATATCAAGAGCTTACTTATCAAATCCGTCTCGAAAATATAAATTGTATAGCAATTTGACATAATATCCACAAGCTGAACGACACTTTCTTGCATGGATTTTAAAAATTCTAAAACTATAAATTATTAATATACACTTACTAAGCGTGGACAAAAAGTATCTACAGATTCTTCAAAAATTCATGAGAAATAGTAAGATATTATTCACTTATAACCAAGGGCTTTACAAATAATTAAAACCCATTTTTTCAAACTATACCCGGGTAGAAGTGATTTGCAAACAAATATCAAATTCTGTTATTAAAATCAAACATCTCAATGGTAGAAATTAACATTATTTAGTTTGAAATAAGAGTTAAAATATCAAAAATTATAACAAAGCCTGCATGAGAAAATAGCAACAAAATAAAAAAATTTGTCATTGTAATATCAAACCAAGAACAAAATATTTATAGAAGATGAATTTGTCAATTATTTCATATTCTAGCATTTAGAATAGAGTAATATCTTAAGTATTTCTCTTATCTGATTCTGATGCAGTTTATTCAATGGTATTTTATTTGAAGATATAACTACTGGATCGATTTACTTAATGAAATTGAAATAGCTCATCAATAACGAAATAAGATATTATAACTAATTTTAATGTTGAACAGATATTGTACAATGTCTTGATCCCTTGATGAAATATTACGAAAATATCAAGTATTGCTATGATAACACAGAAACATCAAGCCAAGATATGATGGTAAAATTTATTATTATTTTGACCTTTGTTTACTATTTACACCTACCCGGGTAAACCTTGTCAACTTAAATTATTTCATATAGCAATATACAAGCAATAATTAAAGAACATAGAGGATACGATAGGACAAGTTTTCTTGCAGGTAGAAGCGATGTTTGTACAAACCCAACAGAGACAGCTTCGAACAAACGTAGTCATTTTTCACCTTCGCCCAAATGCGAGATTTTCACAGGAAAATATCGAAAAATGATGTATTTCAATGAGCAGAACTATTTCCATTATTTTTGCTCCACTAAATATTTCCGAATAACGAATAATTCACCAAGTGATAGATAAAATGACTACAATTTTTCTTCTCTAGTTTAGATATTACCACAGCTCCCCAGAGGTTGCTTTTTACCACATCTATCCTGGTGTGTTTATTTGATCTGAATTAAGAGCATTGACATCGATTACAAAGCAATGCAACGATTGCAGTCCAAGTAATCAGTAGTATCGAGAGATTGCAGTAATAAGGCGAGTACAGGCACAATCACCCACAAACTCAAACTTCATGAAAAATTATTAATTCATCAAAGCGGAAAATAATATGAACTTATTACCGATTCCGTGAATTTTCAGCAAATGCTAAATAATTCATTCATGAGTTAATCTGAGCTCAGCAAAAAATGGTTTCAGTAGTCCATTACTATTCTCTCCCATTCATTACGGACCAACCCGACTAGCAGTTGGTGAAAACTCCTACAAGCTGTAGGCGTTTACTTGTAACCCGATGTCATCCCAAACAGGACTGATAATCCCAATTTAATTGCTTTGGTACACCAACTCATAGAATCATCAGTGAAGCTTTCATCGTTAGTTGGCCAACCTCGGATCGACTTACCTGAAACCGTTTGATTTGTGTTCTGCGAAAGAGATAGTGAAACATTTTATTAGTATCGATTAGATTATCATTAACAACAAACAGCAGAGGGTTAGTTTGGAATACTAGGGCTACATAGAGCTTATGGAGTAAAATGAATATAAGACGTTTCTGGATTGACACATCGTTTCCCACGAAAAACTGGATTGATTGAGCCAAAGTTTAATAAAACCAAAGACATCATATTATTATGATATCTAGCTCGCACGTTTCACGAACAAATCGTAAGCAACACACTTCTTTGAGAGCATGGCGGGTCCGCAACAATTCTCGTACATATTGTGCTTGCAGAAAAAAATCAGAAGCGACGTCTCCCTCGCCTGATTATATCCCTCCGGCGAAGTTCATTCTACACCAATGCTACGGAGACTGCCATGCAATATATTAATCATTCAAAATTATTCGAAATTTCACTACCTCGTAACATTCAGTCTCAACCCCATTGATTCCTAAACATACATTATCAAATTAAAGTGTATACAGAAAGTAATACTCCTTTGTTACGTACTCTGTTAGTGGAGGCAAGAAAATTTATTCATTTATGTTAAAGCACGTGGTTCATAATCAAAACAACAAAATATACAGGATGTAACATGGTCCTATCAGTTGATGAATAGCAAATGACGTTCAACTGACGTCGCTCGAAATCATCGCTGCGCTGGACTGCACAGCGAATAGCAGGTTAGACCTGCAGCGACAATACAAGTAGGTGAGAGAAATGCGCACTCATACAATTGACATGATGTGTTCAATGTGATGTCGTGCGATGGCGTAGCTGAACTGAATACTAATTTCTCTCAAAGCTGATAGGGTCTGATGAAACTGACCGTATACCAGAAAGATAAAGCGTTTAACGGTTAGCTCCATCAGAAAAGAGTATAAAATTTTTCTGTGTTTAACTGGGTTGAACCACACAGCTAAAAAAAATGAGAAGTAACCTCGGCATAATAATGTTTATCACATAGATATCAGTCATGTAATCACACTTTGAGTGTATTTTGCTGCAATATATCATGCACATGAAATGAATGTTTTAAATCATGTGAATTTCAGCTCGGTCTTGAATATTTTTGACATTTTTATTGAGATTTTACACGACTTGCTCAATATTCAGCTAACTGAGGTGTAATTTTACACGATTTGGCGCGGAACAGTATTGATTCAAGATAAACGTCAAAGATTAAGCTCTGCCATATTAAATTTTGTGTTTAGTTTCGACGGCAGTGGAAAGTTTTGAAGGTAATTTTAAAATGGAAGAAATCATTAAATGTACCATCTGCTGTACAAAAAACAGTGGAGTGAAAAACTACTTAGTGCACATGAAAACTCATAGGAATGCAAGATTGCATGAGTGCCCGTTTGTTGATTGTGAAAAAAAGTTTAGTTCCTTCCGCAAGCACGTTCGATTTCGTCATGGATATTTAGAAGCAGAAAAAATGGATAATCGTTTTAAGTGTTCTCTCGCAACGTGTTGTTTCGAATCCAATTGTTTCGAGAAAATTATGAAACACACCACAGTGCACATTTCTTCCGGACAACCTGTTTATTAACCTTTACGGTGCCCCACAAGAAAACCTTTCGCGACAAGCAATAGTTTCAGGATACACAAAATGTATGCACATAGAAGAATATCAAGAAAATCAGAAATTTCGAAAAATTTGACAGAAACACCGATTGACCACTATGCGGAAAATGAAGAAATAATTATTGACGAAAACATAAATGAAATAGAAGAAGAAGAAAATGAAGATCAGCATCCTATCACTGGACCACTGCTAGTATCTGTGGGTAAGTTTAGACATAAAAAAATAACAGAAGTCTTACGTAAATGCGGATTAGACTGATGTTCCACTCAAGGCTCAAGGCAACTGTTAAATCGAGTTACTTAAACAATCATTGAAAATCATTGATAATTGTAGTTAATTTTTTTATTGGCATGGGAGAACAACGCTACATGTTTTACGTCTACGCAGATCAGATTCGGCTAACCGAAGGTACAATTGAATTCAGCCATTTAAGATCTTGTGGGTGTTCACTTCGTTCACAACTATAAATATTTAAAATTGTCGTCAAAATTGTTGGAGTTTATACAGCTCTATTTTTTGAAAATAAATTCTGAGTATGGTTCCAAATCGAACGCCTACAAAGTAGGAAATACACAGCGTGTAGTACACCGCGCGATAGACGCCTTGTCAAAATATGCCGCCTAATATTTGTAAGTCATATATATCAGAGAAATGAGAAATAAAAAGAATAAACGTGAAATCAAATAAAATATGTTTTCCTGGCATACAAAACTTTTCATTCAAAACTTTTAACAACTTTAACAAAAAAATACACGATGTTTAATACCTCTGCTAACATTCCTGTAAAATCACATGTCGTGCCTGTATAAACCAAATCGGGCGTGTAAATTTTAACTCTCGTGTAAAACTACGCAAAACATAGCGTTCCTTTTGTGTGCATAAGATTTGGCGTAATTTTACATGGATTTTTTTAACTGTGCAGCTAATGTACACGTCGAGAAAAGAATGGTGAAAATAATTAAATTTAGGTTTCACACAACACATTTTTTTGTTGAAATAGCGACGGTTTGATAAAGCAAATTTTACTACTTGAAACCAAAGATGCAATTTGTCAGTCACGTCGAACGACTTTTACAGACTGACTAAACTCATCGTCAACTGCAATCTATACTGTGAAAGTGACTGTCAAATGAGATACTCGATAGTTGTACGACCAAGTAGAAAAAAGTAAAACACAGGCGACTTTATCTGTTATTTTTACGTTTCGTCTTTGACTCATCAGTGCAGAGCAGTTCAAATTGAACTGCTTAGTGCTAAACTCGGCAGTTCAATTTGAACCGCTAAGCAGACGTAAAGTTTCTGCTACTTACAGAACACTTTTTGTTTTGCAACGAAGTGCAATGTCTTTTCTGACGTGCCGAACGAAAACGTGTTTCCGACTATTTCTGGCCGATGCAGGTATGGTCATTTAGGGGTTAGCCAAATTTTGTGCTAGGGCACATAACCGTTTTTATTATTTTTATGTTTCGTCTTTGACTCATCAGTGCAGAGCAGTTCAAATTGCACTGCTTAGTGCTAAACTAATAAACTAAAGCTAATAAAAACGGTTATGTGCCCTAGCACAAAATTTGGCTAACCCCTAAATGACCATACCTGCATCGGCCAGAAATAGTCGAAAACACGTTTTCGTTCGGCACGTCAGAAAAGACATTGCACTTCGTTGCAAAACAAAAAGTGTTCTGTAAGTAGCAGAAACTTTACGTCTGCTTAGCGGTTCAAATTGAACTGCCGAGTTTAGCACTAAGCAGTTCAATTTGAACTGCTCTGCACTGATGAGTCAAAGACGAAACGTAAAAATAATAAAAACGGTTATGTGCCCTAGCACAAAATTTGGCTAACCCCTAAATGACTTTATCTGTTTTCTCTCTCATTCTTCTATTCCCTTTTGAAATGAAACATAAAACAGAGTACAAACATCAACATAAATTGATAAAGTTCATTATTCTTCGCAGAAAATATCAATGAGCGTCCTGCCATTATGGAAAAGCGAAGCATTTCACACCGCAATTGAATATTCATTATTTACATACAATGCATCCCTTCCCTACGACTTGGAGTATGAGGAAGTGCCGGAATACAATAAAATTGACTTTGAGGAGGTCAAGCGTAGACTAAAAATAATTAATTGGCGAAATGTATTGAGTGTAGAAGGAAATGTCGATGACGAAGTAGACAAATTTTATCAAACTGTAAACAATTCATTAGCCGAAACTTTACCGAAGTAAAGAAGAAGAAAAAAATATAATAGCAAATTACCCGTATGGTTCAACTCACAACTGAAACATCTGAAAAATAGAAAACAAAAAGCACACAAAATTTACAAACATGAAAAAAGTGACACTCATCTCCAAAATTACATAGACTTCTGCAATCAACTCAAAATAGCCATAAATGCAGCACATGAAGAATATAAACGCAAAATTGAAAACGAAATGAAGACTACACGAAAACTAAACTAAAAAGCAACAATTTTCCATCTCAAATGCATCTCGACGGGCATGTAGGAAAAAATAGTACAGAAATCTGTAAACAATTTGCAAATTTTTTTCAAGAAGTATATTATTACTGACCGTGACCGTGAATACTTTTCTTTCATACCTGCATTTTCCAACCCCATCTCTGTAAACTATCTATCAGAACATGACATTTCGACAGCACTGAAAATCTTAGACGCCTCAAAAGGGCCTTAAAAATTCTCACACTACAACTACTTTTCAACCTATCACTTAATAAATGTACTTTTCTTAAAGCGTAGAAATCTTCTTTTCTTGTACCAATATTTAAATCTGGTTCGAAATCTAACATTCGGAACTACGGTGGAATAGCCATTATCTCTTGCATTCCAAAATTATTTGAAAACATTGTAAACGAAAAACTTTTTCATCAAGTGAAGAATGGAATAATTAACAAACAGCATGGCTTTTTCAAAGGCCGCTCAACTATAACAAATCTCCTAGAATTTGTGACATTCGCTCTGAATGCAATGGACGCTGGCAACCACGTAGAAACTTTTTACACCAACTTTAGTAAAGCTTTCAACCGTACTGGCACACCATTACTTCTATACAAACTACAAAAGTATGGCATAGAACATAGCCGTCTGGAGTGGCTTGAATCATACTCAACGAATCGTGTACAAGTAGTTCGCTTCCAAAACATAAACTCTGAACCAATTAATGTAACATCTGGCGTACCTCAAGGCTCTCACCTAAGGCCTCTTCTTTTCATTTTACATATAAACGACATTTCCTCCATAGTCAAAAATTTAAAAGTGCTTATATATGCAGACGACATGAAACTCTTCTTGGAAATAGTAGAAAAAAGTAAAATTGTACGAGATTTAGGTGTAATCTTGGACTCCAAACTAACATTTGTGGAACATTACAACACAATAATCAATAAAGCAAATAGTATGCTGGGCTTTATCAAACGATTAAGTCTTAATTTTCAAGACCCATGAACTATAAAATTGCTATATAGTGGGGGGACCGGGGCTAGCTTTTTTAGGCCAACGGAAAAAATATTTGTTTTGGCTGATTCTGTTTTTTTTTTTCCATAAATACGTTTATTTCTTAAGGCAGTTTACATAAGTTTTTCTCCATTCGTACCGCATCTCTCGGATCGATCGGACGTTATTTCGTGCTCTTAAGCAGTGCCGTGTGTGTTTTTCCTTGCTAAAGGTTTTTTTCTCACACATTCGATAGTTTACCAGACTAGTATAATAGTGATCAGACGGTGCCTATCATCAAAAACTGCCGTTATTCTATTGTGTATCCAAGAGGGTTAGCTCTTTGTTTGCGGTGCTAGCGATTGTTCCCGGGCGAAGGTTCCGCACACTAGCAGCAGAGACAATCATCTTGCTGACCTTGAACTGGATTAGTGGTGTCTAGCTAAGTATAATCCTAGTGTTTGTTTTTATCATTCTACCCGTTTATCTCAACATATCTCAATAAAGCGTGTGTTTACTTTACTATGAACGAGGGCGGAGGGCGTCCTCCCTCAAATGATAATCTCTCCATAAAAATGGATGGCATAGAACTCCTGGATAATTTATCTTCCCCTGATAACCCCTCTCGCACACGCGTGTGGCCAACCGGTTCTACGGGGCCCTATGTGGTATACTTCCGGTCCAAACAAGAACAATCACTCAATTTGATGCAAATATCAAGTGAGCTGGCTAAGTACTACTCGGACGTTATCCAGATAGCAAAAGTTCGAGCGAAAAAGTTGAAAGTTGTCGTGAAAACCCTCGAGCAGGCAAATCAGATCGTTCGCCATGAGGCCTTTACGAGGAATTACCGCGTTTACATACCAGCTCGGGAAGTGGAGATTGACGGCGTGGTTAGTGAGGCGAGTTTGACCTGCGAATACCTTCTGAAGAGTGGGGTTGGCTGTTTCAGAGATCCTGCTCTTCAGAATGTTAAAATACTGGACTGCAAGCAATTGAGTTCAGTAAAAATTGCAGAAGATAAGACAAAAACTTATTCTTCATCAGACTCATTTCGGGTAACTTTCGCTGGATCTGCTCTTCCCAATTACGTCCTTCTGGGCAAGGTTCGCTTACCTGTACGCTTATTTGTCCCGCGGGTAATGAATTGTACCAATTGCAAGCAGCTGGGTCACACAGCCACCTACTGCGGCAATAAGCAAAGGTGCATTAAATGTGGAGCTTCAAAGCTTCAAAGTGTCTTTACTGTGGGGAAAACCCACATGAATTGAATTCATGTCCCGCGTACAAACTGCGCGGAGAAAAATTGAAGCAATCTCTTAAAGAACGTTCCAAACGAACTTTCGCAGAGATGCTGAAGAACACCATGCCACCTGTCGAATCGATGAATCTCTTTGATTGTTTGCCTACCGACGAGAATGATTCCGATGACCCTCAAGAGGGATCATCCTTTACTATGCCTAGCGGTTCTAGGAAAAGAAGGACGATCTCATCTCCTAAACTGCCTTGTAAAGGCCCAAGGATATCCATTGCGGGGACCAAAAAAATTACAAATACTCGAAGTGCTTCCCAAAAACCGAAGCAAAAGGCTCCTGGTCTAGCGAACTTAGCATCAGACCAAGAGTTTCCTGCACTTCCCGGTACACCAAAAACCCCGAGTACCCCTAAAATACAAACTGAGAATCAATCAAGTGCTGGAATACTGAAATTCTCTAACATTGTGGACTGGATTCTTAGAACCTTCAACGTCACTGATCCTCTCAAGAGTCTGTTGATGACATTTATGCCAACAATTAAAGCATTTTTGAAGCAGTTGACTGCAAAATGGCCCC
This sequence comes from Malaya genurostris, assembly GCF_030247185.1. Taxonomy (NCBI): domain Eukaryota; kingdom Metazoa; phylum Arthropoda; class Insecta; order Diptera; family Culicidae; genus Malaya; species Malaya genurostris. The sequence goes on from NC_080571.1 coordinate 286,077,477, forward strand.
TCCTTTCAGAGATTGTATCCTTTGATGGCTAATACATCGAACGAGGTTAAGGATGCAATCACTGTACTACAGTGGAATAGCAGAAGTATCCTCCCGAAAATTGATTCCTTCAAAGTTCTTTTAAATAGTTTGAAATGCGACGCATTTGCTTTGTGTGAAACCTGGCTGACCTCAAATGTAACCCTCAACTTCCACGATTTTAACATAATTCGCCTGGATCGAGATGATCCCTACGGAGGAGTACTTTTGGGGATCAAAAAGTGCTATTCCTTCTTCCGAATTAACCTCCCATCGATACCAGGTATTGAAGTTGTCGCATGTCAGGTCAGAATTAAAGGCAAAGACCTTTGCATTGCTTCCATCTACATTCCTCCAAGGGCCTCGATTGGGCATCGGCGGCTAAGCGATATCATTGAGCTCCTTCCCGCACCAACGTTAGTTTTAGGTGACTTCAACTCACATGGTACGGGTTGGGGTTGTCTTCATGATGACAATAGATCAACCGTGATCTATGATCTTTGCGATAACTTCAATATGTCAATTCTTAATACGGGAGAAATGACACGGATTCCTGCACCACCAGCAAGACCAAGTGCGCTGGATTTATCCCTTTGCTCGACATCACTACGGCTGGATTGCAAGTGGAAGGTGATCCCTGATCCCCACGGTAGCGATCATCTACCTATCGTAATTTCAATCACCTGCGGATTACGACCATCGGAGACAATCAATGTTTCGTATGACCTCACACGAAATATTGATTGGAAAGAATACGCTAATTCGATGTCTGAGAAACTCAAAACAACACAGGAACTTCCTCCGGAGGAAGAGTACACGTTTTTGGCTGGCTTGATTCTCGACTCCGCGATTCAAGCTCAGACGAAACGTGTACCCGGCGCGAAAACTAACATCCGTTCTCCCAATCCGTGGTGGGACAAAGAGTGCTCATCACTTAACGTGGAAAGATCTTCAGCGTTTAAAAAGTTCAGAAAATATGGAACACCTGATAATTATCACAATTACGCGGCGCTAGAAAAGCAAATGAAGAACTTAGTTAAAGCAAAAAAACTAGGTTACTGGCGACGGTTTGTTGACGGATTAACAAAAGAAACATCGATGAGCACTCTTTGGAACACAGCCCGACGAATGCGCAACAAAAACACCATGAACGAAAGCGAGGAATATTCTAACCGCTGGATATTCGATTTCGCTAAAAAAGTATGTCCTGACTCTGTTCCGGAACAGACGATCATGCGCGTCGCCTCATCAAACAGAAACGAAACACCTTTTTCGATGGTAGAGTTCTCACTTGCGCTCTTTTCGTGTAACAATAAAGCTCCGGGGTTAGACAAAATTAAATTCAACTTGTTGAAAAATTTGCCTGACTCTGCTAAAAGACGCTTATTGAATTTATTCAACAGGCTTCTTGAGGATAATATTGTCCCACATGACTGGAGACAAGTAAGAGTTATCGCCATTCAAAAACCAGGAAAACCAGCCTCCGATCACAATTCGTATCGGCCGATTGCCATGCTTTCTTGTATCCGGAAATTGTTCGAAAAAATGATTCTGTTTCGTCTAGACAATTGGGTCGAGACTAATGGCTTACTTTCAGATACACAATTTGGTTTCCGCAGGGGCAAAGGAACGAACGATTGTCTTGCGTTGCTCTCAACAGAAATTCAAATGACATTTGCTCGTAAAGAACAAATGGCATCAGTTTTCTTAGACATCAAGGGGGCTTTTGACTCAGTTTCAATAAACATCCTATCTGAGAAGTTGCATCAGCATGGTCTTTCACCAATTTTGAATAACTTTTTGTATAATCTATTATCCGAGAAATACATGTATTTCGCGCATGGTGATTTGTCGACAATACGATTCAGTTACATGGGTCTTCCTCAGGGCTCATGCTTAAGCCCCCTTTTATACAATTTTTACGTAAACAACATTGATGAATGTATCAATACATCTTGCACGCTAAGACAACTTGCCGACGACAGCGTTGTGTCTATTATAGGACCCAAAGCAGCCGATCTTCAAGGACCATTACAAGATACCCTCGATAACTTGTCAACATGGGCTCTTCAGATGGGTATCGAGTTCTCTACGGAGAAAACTGAGCTGGTTGTATTTTCAAGGAAGCGAGAACCAGCACAACTACAGCTTCAACTAGGGGGTGAAAACATAGCTCAGGTCTTCACATTTAAATATCTCGGGGTCTGGTTCGACTCCAAAGGCACCTGGGGATGTCATGTTAGGTATCTGAAACAGAAATGCCAGCAGAGAATCAACTTTCTTCGTACAATAACCGGAACTTGGTGGGGTGCCCACCCAGGAGACCTGATTAGGCTGTACCAAACAACGATATTGTCCGTAATGGAATATGGGTGTTTCTGCTTTCGCTCCGCCGCGAATACGCATTTCATTAAGCTGGAAAGAATACAGTATCGTTGCTTGCGTATTTCCTTAGGTTGCATGCAGTCGACTCATACGATGAGTCTCGAAGTGCTTGCGGGCGTCTTACCGTTGAAAAATCGATTTTGGGATCTCTCATATCGATTGCTAATCCGATGCGATATTTTGAATCCGATGGTGATTGAAAACTTCGAAAGGCTTGTCGAGCTCAATTCTCAGACCCGTTTTATGTCCTTGTATTTTGATTACATGGCTCAGAATATTAACCCTTCTTCGTTTGTTCCCAACCGTGCTCATTTCTTGGATACTTCTGATTCTACTGTGTTTTTCGACACTTCCATGAGAGAAGAGATTCGTGGAATTCCGGATCACGTACGCCCTCAAGTGGTCCCTAATATTTTTTATAATAAATTTAGAACAGTCAACTGAGAAAAGATGTTTTACACTGACGGATCAAACATCAACAGGTCCACAGGCTTCGGCATTTTCAATCAAAACATCAACGCTTCTTACAAACTCAGTGATCCGGCTTCAGTTTACGTCGCAGAATTAGCTGCTATTCAGTACACCCTCGAGATCATTGAAACCTTGTCCAAAGACCATTACTTCATTGTGACGGACAGTCTAAGCTCAATAGAAGCTCTCCGGGCTATGAAGCCAGGAAAGTATCCCCCATATTTCCTGGGGAAAATACGGGAACACTTGAGAACTTTATCTGGTCGGTCTTATTTAATATCCTTAGTCTGGGTCCCATCACATTGTTCCATTCCAGGCAATGAAGAGGCAGACGCGTTGGCTAAGGTGGGCGCATTAGAAGGTGAAATTTATGAAAGACCAATTTGCTTCAACGAATTTTTCAGTGTATCTCGTCAAAGGACGCTCGAAAGTTGGCAAACTTCATGGAGTAATGGGGAACTGGGACGATGGTTACACTCCATTATCCCAAAGGTATCGACGAAACCTTGGTTCAGAGGGATGAATGTGGGTCGGGATTTCATTCGTGTGATGTCCCGGCTCATGTCTAATCACCACATCTTGAATGCACACCTCCGGCGTATCGGCCTCGTGGAGAGCGGTCTCTGCACTTGCGGTAAGGGTTATCACGACATTGAACATGTTGTCTGGGTATGTACCGAGTATTGTGGCGCCAGATCACAGCTAATTGACTCCCTTCGGGCCCGAGGTATATCACCCATGGTCCCAGTACGAGACGTGTTGGCCCATCGAGACCTTCCCTATATGCTGCTATTATATCAGTTCATAAAGAACATTAACTTACAAGTCTGATCTGCTGAAGGGTTCCACAACATCCTCCTTCAACCTCGTACCTAACATCCGCTCGAACCTCCCCAACTGTCGTCTGTCCACCATCTTCATCGAAAAACTAACAAGATCTTTCTGCTGTCACTAATTTTTTGCTCCCCCGTCCCCGTCTCTTCACCATCTCGATGTCAACTAATTAGATCTTATCGCTGACCTAAGTAGTTTCGCTCCCTTACCACCTTTTTCAACAACATAAACTTCTCTCTGTTTCTTTCCTTCTCTTCCACAAAATTCACCACCACGGAGAGCCGCTCAAGTCGATGATTATGCGGGCCATCAGCCGGCTCCCCGTAGTCGGGGGTGTTTTCCGCGGACCCACACGAACGAAAAGATGCGACCAACAGTGATACGTACCAACGTCGTGCCAGTTTACTCCAGCGTACAAGATCCAGCCAGCCACTGCCGACCACCCGTTGAAGACTAGATCTCCCAAAGCTCATATGATGTGAAAATAAAAAAAAATCTAGTTTAAGTAGTTTAAACATATGCCCTCGGCATCTTATAGCTTAACGCAATGTGCCTTAAAATATGTTATTAAATAAAAAAAAAAAAAAGTTTTTCTTCGCCGTAGCATCACTTTTACATAACATTCTTATCCTAATTTAATTCTAACATAGTCACAACGTTTTGAATTTATTAAAACATATTCTCTTATAGCTTAAATATCATCTTAGGTAACTCGTCATTAATTATGAAATCTACTCGGAAATATTATTTGAACCAAACGATTAACTTCTATAAATTATAAAATAAGCTGTTATTTTCAGACATTTTGTTGATAATTTCATAAACTGTTTCGAGTTTGTTTGTATCATTACATAATTTTTATTCTAATTTAGCTATTGGTTGAACTCATGGACGCAGCTGGGATCAGAACTAAGTCTTAAAAGGGGCCTTTATTAAATTGAAACTCCAATTTTCTTTATGAAATGATAAATAAGTTTCATGTATGAAAGGTCACGACAAGCAAGAATGTCTCGAACTGGGATATTGGATAGTTTACCTTGGGTACGCAAAGAATTTATTAGTTGAGATCTGACATCACGATACTCCACGCATGTCCAAACGACATGATCAATATCCCGATAACCTTCTCCGCAAGCGCAATGATTAGTCTCGGAGATGGCTGATTCTGTTGTTGAAATAGATTTACTACTTATTACATGTCAGCAAAAGTTGAGTAGATGTTGTTGACAATGTATTTGTTGATATATCATGATTTACCATACTACCAAGAGAAAGATGGGTTCATTTTATCCATGATCTTATTTGTGTAATAATATAGCTAAAATTATCGTTGAAATTAACCGTATCAATTTTATTTCTTATAAACCAAATCTCTCCCGTGGATAATCAAAAAAGTTTGCACATGTTTTAATAGAAAAATTTTGAAAATGCAAATGTATGTATGGATAATTATTTTATTAAAATCTGCATAGCATTTCATAATTTGTTTCTTATAGAAAATATTCGATGCCAGTGGTTTTAAACATAACCTTGGAAATTTGTTTGAAAGAATTGTTTTTTTTACTTAAAAACAAACAAAAGTGTTTAAATCGTATACAACACTAACTAACGTACTAATAAAAGTGTAAGTTGAAATAACTAATCATTATAAGATAGTATCTTATAACTTATTTCAACTAATAAGTTTTAAGTTTTAAGTAAATTTAAGGCACATTAAATATTAACTTTATAAGTTCAAATTGATTCAGTTCAAATTAAATGTACTGTGAAATTGTTTGTCAAGAAATTTACAGGAACGCACAAAGAAAATATTTATTATATTCATCAAAATATTGAAACAAGCTAATCCACTAATTTTTTTTCTCTGTGTGTCATACATTTAGCCCTTTTGTCGCTAGGAGATCGAATCATTCACATAACACAATCAAGCTTTGGCATTTTAAGGCCCCCATACACGTTCCGTTTTACAGCAGTTCAAATGAACCTTAGGCGGAATGAATAACTGAACTAAAGTGTGTGGCGTTAGCTCAGTTTTGCGTTTTGTTCCTTCAGTATTTATGTCAGTGAAACTGAATTCTTTAGTTCATTAGTTCCTCAATCCGGAATAGAAGAATTAAAAGTCAAAAAAAAATCATATCAAATTTGAAATTACATTACAGATATGCAGTGCCCTTATATCCTGAGCAGTTATTTTTTCTATTTCTTGTCTCCATTATAGTTTTGTTAATGATCAAGGAAAAAAGAAAATCGGATGAAAGTATTTATTTTCAACAAGAAATCTCAAATGTTTAATATCATTAGCAAAGCTATTTCCGGTCTTTCTATTTCGACATTTGTACATTGTGTTTTAAAAGAACATTACTAGCGTTGTTTCAGCTAAATATTTCGCCTATTGTGGTTTTACATCAGCTTTACAGTAGCATGAAGGACTGGTGTGTCAGTAATGGCAATTCATTATATATGTAAATAAAGCAAATATACGATATCCTTTTTATGCTAATTTTCTATCTGGGTGGTCACTTAAAAAACATGTTTTAATCCACCTAGTGGTGTAATGATGCCATTCTTATATTACTCGTAAATAAATATTACTGTGGAGTTCGCAAAAACTACTGTTCATTGAATAGAAACAGAAAAGTTTGTTCGGACATTCTTTCGGTCGCACTTATCATAAAATACCTAAACATTTTATCAACCGCAGCACCGTCTTTTACCAATATCACACACCAATAGCAAACATCCGTAACCGTTTCGTTTTCTTTATAGCGTGTACGAAATAGAACAGAGCATGCATCGTTCGTGTTGTGTTTTCGTCTTCCACGTTGCACGTACCGGTGTTGTACATATTGTCATTCTAAATGGCGGCTTGAAAATTTCGACACTAATCGCCCTGTAACAGCGAAACCGGAAATCGGATCCGGATGAAATTTAATAGCAGGCTATAAGACTATAAGACCTTTCATTTGAATCTAAATTTGTGTAAATTAGTTCAGCAATCTCCGATAAAAGTAATTGCACATGGACACACACAGAAATTTGCTTAGTTTGTCGAGCTGAGTCGAATGGTACGTGGCATTCGGCATTTCAGGCATTCGGTTCTCCGGTCCACGGTTTTCACCTTGATTGCAATAGATAAAATTGAGTAATTTGCGCTTATCACCCTGTAACTCCGGGATCGAAAGTCGGATTAGAAAAGATCGCCGGATTGGTGTTTAAAGCTCTTTCAGTTATTTCATTTTGTTTGCTCACTCCGTAATTCCGGAACTGGAAGTTGGTTCCAGATAAACTTCAGAAGCTTTGAATGAGACTTGTTTCAAGATCTTTCATTTGGTCCAAAATAGTGGAAATTGGCAAAATAGTGGAAATAGTAGCTTTCAAACAAGTTTAAGTTTGTTGAAATCGGTTAAGCCATATCCGAGAAAATTCAGCGGATAAAAAAATGCAGTTAGTCGGTTATGTCACTTATACCAATATATCTACGGAACCAGCCGTGACAGCCTTTCGAACTCATACACGGATGAAAATCCATTGCCAAACAAAGCAAAGTCTTGGCATTACATTCCATTTGTGGAATTTGGCCTTTTTGTTACAATCAGTGCTGTAAAACTTCATTCAATTCTATTGAAATCGCATGTGTGCACAAACTGACGATCACTCTACCGCAGAAAACTTCACATTCTAACCAGTCATGATAACTGAAATGTCAATTACAAAATAAACATAAATTAATTGTTCCCTCTTTCAGTTTTCATTTTTAATGTTTCGAAACACATCTCAATACATTTCCAACAGTCGAAAATTGTTGATTCTGACTTGCTGGTGATAATTGAAAACTCAAATGAGAACCGCCCTCCTCTATTTATAATTTTGACCGAAGAGAGTTTTGATTATCGTGTTGATGTTTATGTCTATTCATTCGCCCTTGCTCACTACCCACAGTGAAGACAATAAATCAGGTAGACTACTTGGCACTACAAATTGAACAAGCAAAACTTCAAGTGACTGAGTACGGTTATTCAATTGTTGTTGAATTCTGGGAGCTTCGGCAACGAAAGTAAAATGAATGAGAAGGAATATGCTGACAGTTAACGGTCATAAAACACCTTTTCATCTGATAATATTCGATAGAAATAAAGTTTTACCGCACTGGTTGCAATAGACTTTGCAGTCGACTCCGTACAGAATCATTGCATGGCTAGTACTACGATCCTGCTGACACTATGAAACCTTCCAGGTAGGGGACTCGAACATATGACAACTGGCTTGTAAGACCAGCTCCCTATGCATTGAACCGCCAACCCGGGCTAAATCCATTGCCGGTACCTAGGACAGGACCTGACAACTGGCTTCATTTTCCAGAAAAATGTGTCTCGTCTTATTCCGTTTTCTCCCTGTTATTATTAATACACGCTCTTTGAACATAACTCAAATATAAATTCATAAACTGGAACAATATGTCAAAATTTGAGTAAAATTTGCTTAGGCCATGAGTTCTCTCGCATTTATTCATATAATAGAGTAAGCCAAGGCGAAGTCAGACAATGAAGACTTTTGTCCAAAACGCCTCCGAAAAGAATAAATTCCGGTTTTCCTTTGAGCAATTCTATTCTTTACTTATATTTTTCCGAAATAAATGTGGCAACCCTACACGCTATACAAAATTGAACAAAGCACGCTAGGTGGGTGCGTTTTCTTCTTCTTCCGTACCAACACGTAACGATGCGCAATGATTTGGCATAATTTTGTATGACAGTTTGAAAGTTTTGGTACTCATTGCCCTATAATTTCGGAACCGGAAGTCGGATCTAAATGAAATTGCACAGCATCTTTAAAGACACTGAAAGATTTAATTGGAATCATGACTTGTGAAAATCGGTTCAACCGTTGCTGAGAAATCGAAGTGAGTTCCGTTTTCGGAGCTTTTGTTCACTATTACCGGTTCGTCCGAAGCGGAAACCGGGCACTAGTAGTCCCAAAGTAGATTTATATATCCACCAACTAACAAAATCTGCCAACTAGATGAATTTACTAAAAATTTTTACAAAAATGTGCACCTCGTATCGTCATCGCTTGTGAAAAACTACTCACGAAATTGAAAATTTTTACTAACCGCACTGTAATACCGGAACCGGAAATCTGATCTGGATCAACATTTCGGGAACTTTTTAAAGAATTTCGTGACCTTTCATTAGCATCTTAGTTTGTAAAAATCGGTTCCGAAATTTCCGAGAAAATTGAATGCACATTTTCTCATAGATTTGCACTTAATTCCTTGTAATTCCGGAACCGGAAGTCGGTTCGGGATAAAAGTCAATAGCGATCTATGGGACCGTAAGACCTTGCATTTGATACCGAGTTTGTGAAAATCGGTTCAGTAGTCTCTGAGAAAATCGAGTGGCACACAGATAAAAATATTTTGTGAATTTACATTTATTTTCATGCACATATTTGGAGCAGGTAATTGAATGGAAAGTTACATTACAAAACTAAGCGATTTGTAAATATGCAGCCTTGTTCAATGAAAAAGTAAATGCATTTCAATATAATTTTACATCAATCATGGTTTTAAATCAGATTTTCATTTCAACTGACGTCGGTTTAATAGTACTATTGGTTTACATGTCGTGTAAGTTTCATCTTTACTTTCTGTGCATTATTTGTCACATGCACACATACATACATACGTACACACACATACACACACAGCCCTCCGGGCCTCGGTTCAAAAGTCGGGTTTCACAGTGATTGTATAGCCTTTCTATATGAGAAAGGCAAAAACAAATTGAACTTAAATCTTGTACTTGCTTATGCCATTTTCTACCAATCATGAGCTGGTCCGAAACTGGCTCTGTAAGTGGATTAACAATTGTCAGGTCCTGTCATAGGCCAGTACCAGGATTAAGAAATCATGAAAATCAGCAAACTTATCTTCTCAAGAGATCATGCATATCATATGATTTTATGAGCAAAACGATTTATATCATGAGATTTTTTATAGGAAATGTTTCATGATTTCTTAATCATGGTACCGGCAACGGATTTTTATACGTGTAGTAGCTTGTACATAGTAGCTGAGTTGAATGGTAGGCAACGCTAGGAGTTTCAGAGGTATTTCCAGATATTTAATATTCTTTCCATTGAGGAAGGCAAAACTTTCGATGTCACTAGGGTTGAAACAATGCGGTACCAAACCCCTAAATAACATGTATTTAGTTCAGTTTTTGCAATGGCTGAGTGGAGACATATATTGAAGAAGCCAAATGAATCAAAAACTTACAGAAAAGATGATTTTTATTCTCGTGCAAATTGTCCACAATTTCTAGACAGTGCCTCGAGTTTTGAATGGTACGCAACAGTGTATTTCAAAAGATCTCCAAAGTGACGGTGACATTGAAAAGTGCTTCGTGAATGACCCCTTATGCTGCTTAGAGAAGCATCCTTCGCAACCGACCATTCAGTTGATGATTGGGTATTTGCAACCAGCAAAGCGCATTGAAAGGTGAAAAAGAAGCTTTGCATGCAATTTCCCTTCCATCGTAACTACAACAGAATGGAATATGTCTGTTTTTATTCACAAGCAGATGGGGCTTTTAAATTAATTGACATATCATCAGTAGAATCGTCATACTATTTGGCCGATCACTCGACTTTCAATCAACGAATTGTAATAAATAGGACACAATATCTCTAAGAAACAAAAAAAGTACGGGTGTGTAATGTCAGAGACATAACTGGATGTCGTGAATACGAATATGACACGCTTTATTTATGCTTCCGAATTCGAATTGGTAGTTCATCGATTGTTTGAATTGTGCAACTTTCCCCTCTTTCATTACTAGAAATGTAAACGATGCGCCTAGACTAAATTACAGATTAGTTACATTAAACATTCTGAAACGCAATTAAATATTATGAAATAAGCAGTATAGTTCTTTATAACAAAAAAAATGGTGGCTCTGAAAAGAAATTTTTATGAAAGCGTTCGTGATGAAGAGTGACGATTTGAGCTAGTTCAGCACGCAGACTCTGAATTCTAAACCCATATTCCAGAACTAAGCTCTAAAACTTGACGATTTTTCGCCATGACTACCAGAATGGGTTTTATAGAGAACAGTAAAATAAATTTCCGCATAATTCTTTAGGAGTATTATTATGGTTCTAAAAAGAACCGAATAGAAGGATTCTGGAATAAAGAACTGGATCCTGAGTTCAAGAACTAAATTAAGAATCAATAACAGACTCAGAATCCAGTTGCAATTTCGAAACTCAAATTAGTTCCGGAATACAGTTCCAGAATCCAGTTGAATTCTAAACCTATATTGCGGAACTAAAATCTGAAAATTGAACTTCTCGTTACGACTACCGAAAACCAAATAATGGCAGGTGCTCTCTCCGTCGCTGCTGGTTTAACTCCCGCGATGGCAGTCTTCTTGCCTTGAAGGCCAGCAAGCGAATGAAAGTTGCTACCTGAGCGTTTGAGGTTTTAACCACGCAGAAGGCGCTCTCTCCGTCGCTGCTGGTTGATGGTTTAAATCTCGCGATGGCAGTCTTCTCACCTTGAAGGCCAGCAAGCGAATGAAAGTTGCTACCTGAGCCTTTGAGGTTTTAACCACGCAGAAGGCGCTCTCTCCGTCGCTGCTGGTTGATGGTTTAACTCCCGCGATGGTAGTCTGCTCGCCTTGATGGCCAGCAAGCGAATGAGAGTTGCGACCTGAGCGTTTGAGGTTTTAACCACGCAGAAGGTGCTCTCTCCGTCGCTGCTGGTTGAAGGTTTAACTCCCACGACGTCTGCTTCCATCGAACGCACGAAAAGAAATGATCGATTTTCACCACGGTTCCCCTTCTATACGCATTCAGTTGTAGATATGTGCCTGACTACCTCAAAATCGTCGTCCTTGCGCGAAAAACCCAAGCGAAAGTAAAGAGTTTTTTGAAATTATTTATTTTGAAATTTTGAGAAAACCTAATTTTTGAGTTTTTGTGGTTATCTCACACTGTTCAAAATATTATCCTAAATTCCTGATCATATTTTTGATGAAATGGTGAAAGAATTATGTTGCTACCATTAATACAAGTCGAGATATTCACGATTAAGTTCTGCCCATTCTTTCATATGGCTAATTTTTTTTTTTTTTTGTTTTTTTTTTTTTTTGTTTCAATTATAGAGGCTTTAACATCTTAGGTCATTCGCCTCTTCGGACCAGAAAATTTTTCTGACCCTATGGCTAATTTTGAAAAGGCACCCCATAGTAAAGTAAGTCGTATTCACGACAAAAATTAATAAAAAGTTACGCAATTATGCTGATATGGACGAATTTCACGCTAACTCGAACAAATGTCGGCAGCACCCTCTCAGATTTTAATGAAAGTTGCTGGACATGAGTGTGGGGTTGTGAATGCCTTCCTGAATATATCTAGACATTCGTTAGAAGCAAACTAGTCTGAACAATATACCCCTGGAAATACCACGAGGTAGTGCGATGTTTGCACCCATGGTAATGTGTTGTTTGTATCCATGGTGATACCACGCTTATTATTTAATCGTACACTCAGAAAAATGTTATGGTACCAGTTACTATATCAAGGATCATTTTGACCATGCGAGTATAGTGGTTTTCAACCGACAATTCAATCAGGTGATTACAACAATGGTCAAGTTCATTTTTACTATATAATGCTTTGCCTCTTGAGAGCTAATATTGAACAGTATATTGTCTGAATAACTATTACGAATATGATGGTTAGCGTAACCACGATTGCATTTTTTACATTATTCTATTTGTTATAACCAGAGCCATGGTATTTTTGACTTTCACTTCTAGTTATTTCGAAACTCAGAATAATAGTTGATTCGACAATATTGAATACCAGAAAAATATGCGCAAATGTTTAAAAGTTAAATGAATTTAAAATCCTGCTACGTACTAGAAAAATAAGAAAATTTGTTAATGATCTGTTTTATTTTCAAATCAAATTTTATAATATTGCCCATGTTGAAGTAACGTGTTACCGACGACACGACCAGACACTCCGAAGAAAACTTACCATTAAAATTGTCCGTTGACGATTTACCGTCAGTTACCATAAATTTAGCGACCCTTTGATAACGGTGAAAATAATTTTATCGAGCAACACTATTCAAGTTGCTACGAGCTAGTTACCAAGGGATCCTCGACTAAATAAACAAATAGTCTGAAAAGGAAATCCCGGAATATGGAAAAGGTCTTGTATCAGGTATGTTAAGTTTGATTGGACTAAGGTTGAATAAAAAGTACAACTAATTTTTAATCGGTAGGAAGAACGTAGCGAATCTGATAAGTTCTCCATTTGAATCTTGGCGAGAGATGTATATCAACCGACCCCGAGTTTATTTCACGAATGCTACATCAGTCGCACCAGTTAGGGGAACTCCCTAATAGTATACACTGCAGTGACTTGTACTTGGGAGAAAGTAGCTTTCAGGATTTCAAATCAATCGATCAGTACAATCTGTGGAATATTTTCACAACTGATTTTTCGACGTTAAAAAAGTACTACTGTTGACCGGTCCTTAGGAACCGAAAAGTTCACTTACTAAGTTGAAAGCTGGATTTCCCGCACAAAATGAAATATTCAAAGGTCTATTACAGGTACAACAAAAAATTATCAGTACATTTCTTTAATTTGTTTCTCAATCTAAAGGCTGCACAACGACGAAGTGAAACCGATCCAATGTACAAAATTAACGACCAGGTCGAAAGAAAGGAATAGCATCAGAATACGCTTTGCTCATTACGTTTTGTCCTCCCATATCTCATAAGCCTATCAACAGCAGAATGTTAACGGATATTTACTGTTACTGAACTCAATAAACAGCTTGGGTAGACACATAATGTGTTTCTCAAAATCAAGACGTGAAACAGACATAGTAGCAACGTACATCGAACATGGTCTACATCCTGGCCGTCACCCGACCGATACCTTACATTCAAACATCTTCTCTGTCCATCAAACACTAGTCCTCTCGTCTTATACCTATTTCTCCGATCAAGCATTGAGTAGAAGAGTGTATTTATAATCGCTTGTCACCTTCTTTAATGGTGCCAGTCGCTGGCTGGACATCGTCTTATGCATAAGAACGCAGGTTCGAGTCCTGTCTCTGAGCGTATCTTTTCCCAAAAAATCATCTTTTCTGTTAGTTTTTCTTTCACTTGGCTTCTCCAATATACACACTTAAAACCATTTCTTGAGCTCGGCATAATAAAATGCCGAAACTGATCAGCAACATGTAAATTTGCTGATTGCTCAGTAATCAATACGCAGTTTTCTGAACTTCGTTAAATGCATTCACTGATATTTCGGTAAAATGCTTCACTTTGCCGAAATTTGGCATAATTGCTTGCTGAATTTATCAGTAAACAACAGATATACCGACATCAGCAGAGACATTTGCCGAGATTTCGGAATATGCGCTAGCTGTGGCCGAGATTCAGCACGACAGCTGTCATTTATTGCCGCGTTACATTTTCGCTTCGCATTGCGCGATTATTTTCTGATGAAATTCTCGAGTGAAAAAATGGATAATCTTCGAAGAAGCGTGGAACCACTTGCAAGTAAAAATATTGAATAAATATAGTGACATGTTTCGCTTTATAAAAAGCGACTTTATCAGAGTACTCGCGATTATAAGGGAAAACACCCAACACGGGGCTCAAAGCGTCCTCGAGACAAAACTTTACAAAACTTTGGGGGATATGCGAAAAAATATCCCAATGCATGGAATAATTCAATGGATCAAAGTAAGTTTATTTTTTGAACAATACCGTATATGCATCATTAAATATTGAACATTTTTGTAAGCCAAAAATCAATATATATATATATATATATATATATATATATATATATATATATATATATATATATATATATATATATATATATATATATATATATATATATATATATATATATATATATATATATACAAATTTATTTTTATTTTCATATTTCCAGTTCGACTCAAGGTGGCCGCATCCGGAAACGCCGTTTTTTTAATGCTACATGTTTTCAGGTAGAGGCTTCAAGCACTACTGGCAACAAATTTGTGAGCCTCCTTTAAGTGTCAATAAAATGAATTTTTGATCCTGAATGGCGTGTTTATAATGTTGAGAAATTTCAAACAAAATTAATTCACTAGATTTTTAATTACTGATGATTCGGTAATTTATTTTTTTTCATTTTTTCGTTTTATTGGATTGCCGAATATTCAGTGAACGTTTCACGGAGCAAGCAGTAAATCGTATGCTGACGATTTCGGCAATATTTGACGTTTGTCAAATTTGAGGGTGCCGAGACGCTCAGTAATTTTAGTTTTGCCGAGATGATTGCTGATTACTCGGCTGTGCGAATCTCGGCATTTTTTTGCCGAGACTCAGCTAAAAAAATTAAGTGTGTATATTTCCGCTCAGTCATTGCAAAAACTGAATGTAATAAAATGTTTTTTTTTTTGGTTCAATACTTAACAAAAAATAACTAGTATTCTTTTAGTATCATCATGCCAAAAATATTCAGTTTTTGAAAAACCACGAATAAATATGAAAGTGGGAATGTATATTCTCTCGTTAGTTACAAAGTTGAATTTATTCCAAAATTTACACCCATAGTTTGGCCATATTATTCATGTAGTACTGTTCAGAATAGTTCCGTTTTTTCATGATCTTTGATCCGATCAAGCGCTGGGATATCTCTGCAGCAGTACAATATCTGTTCTCATCATATACGCTTCCAATTCCAAGAATGCCACCTTGCTGGCGTCCCCATGTCACCATTCCATGTAACATTAATCACATCACTCCACATTTATTTGCATTCTTCATGCCTTCAATAAATAGTAACCATGGTAGCTGTTAAAAAAATAAATAAATAATCAACTAGTGTTGCCAGTTTTAACATTTTTATTAGTGTTTTCGTTTTGACATTACGAGTTACTGAGGGGTACTTAAATTTGCGATACAGTTTTGATAGACGAGTGGTAGGTCGTGTCGTCGATTGAACTGATGTCACCACACTGGTAATGTCAAAACGAAATCCTTTGAAAAAATGTTGAAACTAAATGGTCATATTCAACAATAAATGTAATACCAAGACTTTGCTTTGCTTGACGACATTTATTCGAGTTGTTTATTATCTAATACAATAAAACAATGTTGAAATTTGATTCATTTACAATCACTTATGTATTTTTTGCCTTTCTCATATAGAAAGGTTATGCAATCACTGTGAAAACCGACTTTGGAACCAGGGCCGGGAGGGCCGAGTTTCATATACCATTCGACTCAGTTCGTCGAGTACGCAAAATGTCTGTGTGTGTATGTGTGTGTGTGTGTGTGTATGTGCGTATGCGTGTATGTAACGTTTTTTTTACTAACTTTTCTCGGAGATGGCTGAACCGATTTTTACAAACTTAGATTCAAATAAAAGGTCTTGTGGTCCCATACTAAATTCCTGAATATTATTTGGATCCGACTTCCGGTTCCGGAATTATGGGCTAAAATGTGTAAAAAATTGTGAAAATAAGTGCACTAACCTTTCTCAGAGATGACTGAACCGAATTTCACAAACTTAGATTCAAATGAAAGGTCTTGTAGTCCCATACAAAATTGCTGAATATTATTTTGATCCGACTTCCGGTTCCGGAGTTATAGGGTAAAATGTGCAAAAAAATGAAAATATGTGTTTCAACTTTTCTCGTAGATGGCGCGACCGATTTTCAAAAACCTAGGTTCCAATGAAAGGTCTTGTGGTCGTATACGTAATTCCTGAATTTCATCTAGATCCGACTTCCGGTTCCGGAAATATAGGGAGAAGTGTGTTAAAAAAGGCGGGTGGGTAATGTCAGAGACATAACTGGATGTCGTGAATACGAAAACAACTGACATGTTCCTTAACACTTCCGAATATCAATTGTATGAATTATGCACGCATTCCCCTTTTTCACATTTTTCGCAAAAACAAAGAAAGCTTCACTTGATCTCGATTACTGTGAATTTCACACAGCGAAAAGTGCACAAATCTAAGCAAACTGTTCTTGATTTGCCGTAAACTGAGGATATTTCCCTACGATTTGCGAACAACAAATCCTAATAGTTCTTTAGAAAAATTTTAGAGCCATTAGAACGGCTGATATTGTGCAATGCTCTCCACCGTTGTTTTTTTCCCAATGCTAATGACTGGCAGCTGTGACGTAATCGCTCTTGTCGAAAGCGTGCAGACGACACAAAACACATCTGCTCACAGTGGCGATTGAATCCAAACTGATTGAATTTTTGTTAAGAGATTTCCTTTTATGTGATTTCGTTTGTAGCTTTCTCACTAATGGGCGGTCCTAACGGCTATAAAAATAGCAGCATTCAGAATTTTAATGTCGATTATTTCATTTCGGATTTGCATAATTTATTGAAAGAAACTATCAATATGCTGAAGGGATTCGTTTCTAGCATTCACTAGGACCAAATTGAGGAACTCACTGCGATATTCACCACTTTTCGGAACATTTTTCCCGGACGATTTGTTATACAGCAGCAGATATTTTGTTCTCTTCCTTAGAACGCGTTCTGACATGGTGTTGACATGGAGCAAATGAGACAGGTTTTTCAATAGTGTACTATTGAAATACTTCAATGCTTTTGCTATACACGCTTAAGTTGAAAAATTTCGATTCTATTGGTAGTTAGATTATATAAATCCTTTCACAGATCACTAAGCTATGAGCTTTAAAAATACGAGAAAGGCAAACGCGCCTTATGAATTATCCTTTTTGATACTCGTTTATACCAAACATTTCAGAAAAGTTTAATTTTGAATTATTTGAGACTATGTCACAAAACTGAAAATTTTATCATAAAATTGTGATCATATTTCCATGTCGGCATGTCGCAAGAATTATGTTGATTCATTAGATACAACAATAGATATTCACGATCAAAAACTTATCACTCTCTCAGAGGGTAAATTTTGAAAAGGCACCCCATAGTAAAGTAAGTCGTATTCACGACAAAAATGGGTTGTATAGAGGTACAGTAAAGTAAATTCCGCATAATTCTTTAGGAGTATTATTATGGTTTTAAGAACAACCGAATAGAAGTCTGGAATAGAGAACTGGACCCTGAGTTCAAGACCTAAATTTAGATCCAATAACAGACTCAGAATCCAGTTTCAGTCGCTGCTGGTTCTCGCCTTGGTTAGAGATGTCGTAATATCGATCGATTAATCGAGTAATCGAGTAAAGGCACAGTTAATCGAATGAAATTTAATCGATTGAATTCTTTCCGATAATCGCAGTAATCGATTAATTTCATACGATTATTGGTTCGATTAGTATTGTGAATTTCAGCTTAGCATAGAATGCGACGGAATCTTCGCAGAATTGCGAAATAATGAGCGTCAGAATCACAGATACCAAGTTGCAGATTTTATGTGAATTTGATGAATTTTCCTTTTTAGCGAACTATGCAGTTTTGCAGACTTTTTAGAGGTTTTCGAAGTTTTTTCAGACAGTCATCTAATCTAGATCGATTAGAACAAAATCGTCTGGTGACAACGACAAGAATTATTTATTTGTTCATTTGAAGCCTCAATGAGTATATGTATCTGTCAAAGATGACTTTAATTTTAAAGGAGATGATATACAATTTTTTATAGTAGTATATTTTTTTAGTTAAAATCGAAAGTGTTTCAGGTAAAGCAGTAGGTGAACACAAAGATTTCGATTAATACCAATTTCAAAATTATGTTTGTGACTTGGGATGAAGAGGATGAATTGATGCGAATGACAGGTTCGCTTTCTTTGCGGCATTCTGTCGCTTTTTGGCGCATCGCAGTCTTTGCTAACCGCCAGTGAAAATTACAATACAATAAAATGAAAGAAATGACTCCAGTTTCACTTATGTTCATTATAATCTTCTCAATTGTATTCCTCAAATTTCGTTTCGTTTCATTTTGTCAATGAGTTGAGAGGTTTTAATGGATGCCATGTGCACAGATTTTCATTGTACACAGTTATCAAAAACTGCACAAAATTCTGTTGATTTTTTTTTATTCTAATAGATAATCTCTGGTTCATCAAAATTATTTACACTGCTTTTTTATCAAAAGTATTGACATTTCTTTCGCACAATATTTTTAATAAAATTAAACCAAAATTGTTTTGAATCTTTTACCTATAAATCGTCTGCTTAAAAATTTTAAACCTGAGATAATTCAAGTTTACTGAATTGACATTCTGAAAGCTTTAGTTCCATGCTCTCACATTCACCTTTTCGAAGGATATGATTTGTCACATAAACCTTTGCGTTACTCAAAACTATGATTTTAACAGTATTTTACTATTCAAACAATGAGAATAGTAAATTAGGTTTGCTACATAGGATATCATTCGCAACAAACAAACAAATGTATATTGTTTCGGGTGATTTTTTGTTTTTCTTAGTTTGTTCTTGTTTGAAAGAGCCATATTTTGATTAAAAGCTATTATATACTTATTTACTAGTTTACATTATTAGTTTTTGAGTTTATATACCTCAAATTGATTTATTGATTTCTAGTAATCTTAGTGTACGAGGACCGAGAGCTTAATTAAGTAATTTAAACTTCATTCAGAAAAAAACAGTATAATGAAAACGATGAAACGATTAGTTGCTCATCAAACATCAAATCAATAGATTCAAACTCGAATGTTATTACTTCAATCGAGGACATGGTTGCTCCAAATAAATTGTGCTTATTACAAAAATATGTCGTGTTTGTTTTAAAGTCACTAAGCACCCTGCCACTTACTTGAAGATCTGTTATGTACTGGCTGAGTGTATATCATAACAGTAATTGAAGAAGAAAAGTTCTCCCTTTCGTTTGGTCGTTAAAAATATGCTCTATTTTGAATAGTTCGCCTGCATTTCTTCAAAGAAAATTTTGCCATGTGACTTATTGGTGTTTATAAAAACGAGACCAATATTTGATTCAAATTAGAATATCTATTCATTCTAATTACTAGGCATTTGTTTAATTTGTGTGTGTGAAATAAGTAAGTTGTTTCGAAAACAATCTGGCACCACTTGAAACAACAAATCGACTTAAACAAAATTGACAATCGAACTTAGAGCTAATTTCACCTGACCCGCCATCTATGTTTCATTATTTGAACCTTTCTTAAGATTGATTTTTTCTTATATAATTTCAATTATTTTGTAGAATTCTAGGACCTGTTATTAGAACTGTTTATTTTAAAATGTAAGAAAATTTATTTTCTTTCGTTTCGTGTAATCATTTTTGTTTTTATAAGATGATATGTTGATCAATATCGAGATCTGGAATTAGTTCTTAGTAAAAAACTATTCCTCATCATAATATCGCATATTCGCTTAGGTTTGCGCATCTGTGCGGTCTTTCAAGTAATATTTTATAATGTACGAATAAAATCATTCCAATTTATCAACATAACCTTTTCTCGCATGCTAAGACCAGATCTGAAAATATGCATGGTTTAAAACAGAAATTGGGTGCTGCAACAATAACATAGGTAGAAATTGATTTTTCTCACACTAAAATTAACTTTTCGCTTGAAAACATGACGTTGTATGTAAGTTATAAAAGATTTTACAAGTGAAAATTCGTTTTCCCTTGTATTTTGACAGCTAATATTGCAATCATCATCCTCGCACACGTACGCATCTTGCAGTGAAACACAACGTTAGATCGCCCATCAAATTTAGTCATGCTTAATCGCAAGCTAATCGATTAATCGAGTAATTCTGTACGATTAATCAAGCAAATCGATTAGTTTGAAAAGTTGTATTCGATTATTTACTAATCGAGTATTTCAAAAAACGCGACATCCCTAGCCTTGGTGGCCAGCAAGCGAATGAGAGATGCGACCTGAGCGTTTGAGGTTTTTATTAGGTTTTGCACGATGACGACACAAATGAACTGCCGATGAATCAAGTTCTTTTTTGACAGTTGAGGTGTATTTGCTTTGCAAGTTAAAAATTGAAAAATGACGGAAAAGTGCCTGTTAAAAGCGTATTCCACAATGAAAATAACTAAAAAGATTACGCTGTATGTGTTTCCAGCATCAAGGAGCGATTTATGTATGAATCTGTTGAGTGTGAGGCGACTTGCAATTTTTACATTCCAACGATGAACTTCTGATGAACTTTTAAACTGTAAACAAGTACACCTCGACTGTCAAAAAAAGTTGATTCTGTTCATTTTTGTGAGGTTATGTCACGTTCGTGCAAAACCTAATTAACCACGCAGAAGGTGCATTCTCTCTCGCTGCTGGTTAACTCCCGCTGCTGCTGCTGGCTGGTCCACGCGCTTCGATGGCCAGCAAGCGAATGAGAGATGCGACCTGAGCGTTTGAGGTTTTTATTAACCACGCAGAAGGTGCATTCTCTCTCGCTGCTGGTTGATGATTCCACTCCCACGACGTCTGCTTCCATCGAACGCACAAGAAGAAATGAACGATTTTCATTTTTTTTTTTTGCATAAATATCTGTTTATTAATCTTATTTTTGTGTATTACATCAACATTTTACAGTACAAGTGTTTTGACCCTTTGGCCTTTCATCTTTGTTGTTCATACGATTCGTTATTAATAATAGGTGTTTTAGTTACTCTTGTTTTACATACTAATGTTTAATCATAATATTTATTTTAATTATTTATAAAATGTCTACCTACTTATAACTATCCCTAACCTAATACGTTCAAATTTTGAATTATTTGTATTTCAGAGATTGAGCACCTCTCTTCAAATTTCGTGCAGAATTGTTCGAATTTTTGTTCTAGTATATCCAGGGAGGCCATCTCATGTACTTCACTACTCCTTGTCCAAGGGGGTAGATTTAGAATCATCTTTAAGATCTTACTTTGAATGCGTTGAAGCCTAAGTTTGTGTGTTCGTGCACAACCCCGCCAAACAGGGACTGCGTATTCAATTGCGGGGTAGATGATTTGTTTATAGACAGCTATCTGATTCTTCAGGCATAGTTTAGATGTTCTACAAATCAGCGGATACAGAGACCTGATGAGTATGCTACATTTTTGAACGATTTTGTCAACATGTGACCTGAATATCAGATGTCTGTCAAAGGTGAGTCCTAGATAGATAACTTCATCGGACCATTGAATGACCTCATCACCGAATCGTATTCTGCATTCGTCTGATGGAACAAGTTTTGGAGATCTTGAATGTGGAAACAAGATGACCTGAGTTTTTGCTGCATTGATCACAATTTTCCAGCTTGTAAAATATTCCGTTAAAGCGTCCAGACCTGTCTGTAGTTTATTTTTCAGAGCATTAATGACACGACCTTTGTAAAGAATGGCAGTATCATCAGCAAATTGTGACAGAACACCACCACCTGGAAGAGGTGGGATGTCTGATGTGAAAATGTTGTATAGAATGGGACCTAGGATACTTCCCTGGGGTACACCAGCAGGAATAGTAAATCTTTCTGAAAGTGCATTATTCAGAGAAACCTGGAATGCTCTATCTGCAAGATAATTTTTCATAATTTTAATAAGATACATGGGAAAATTATACCGATGCAGTTTGAACACCAGTCCATCGTGCCACACATTATCGAATGCCTTTTCAATATCCAATATTGCCATGGCAGTCGTTTTGGACACTGATTTGTTTTGCTCGATGACGTTGTTAACCCTTGTGAGCTGGTGGATGGTGGATCTTCCTTTCCGGAACCCAAACTGTTCTTCCAGAAATATATCCTGTTCATCTGCAAAAGCAAGAATTCGCCTTTGTATTGACTTTTCAAACAGCTTGGATAGGGCAGAGAGTAAGCTGATGGGCCGATAGCTCTTGGAAAAGGAAGGATCTTTCCCCGGTTTCAAAACTGGGATAACTTTAGCTAACTTCCACATTGAAGGGAAGTAACCAAGCTCCCAGCACCTGTTAAAAAGTTTAGCTAAGAAGACAAATGAGCGAATACTCAAATGTTTCAGCTCAATGTTGAATGTGTTGTCGAAACCGGGGGCCTTCATATTTTTGGATTTTTTCACAAAAGCCATCAGCTCATTCGCAGTGACTCTACTTTCCTCAGGAACTAAGCTGTCTGATTGGTCAACCTCAGCTACGCTATCAGCAACGGCTCTTTCATATGGACTAACAATGTTGAGTCCTAAATTGTGAGAACACACAAACTGCTGGCCTAGCGCATTTGCCTTCTCTACTGGTGTGATTAAAGGTATTCCTTCAGCTGCGTCCTGGGGTGACATCAGAGGAGGAATAGGCTTCGGTTTTTTCTTAAGCACCTTCGTTAAGGACCAGAAGGGCTTTGAATGTGGGAGAATTTTTCGAAGCTTTTGCTGGAAGTTCCTGTTGCGAAGCTCAGATATCCTTTCCTGGATTATCCTAGTTAAGTTGTTATAAGTAGTCTTCCTATCTAGGATGCCAGTTCGTTGATACTGCCTCCGGTAGATATTCCGAAGTCGGATGAGTTTCTTGGTGACACTGTCGATTTGAAGAGAGGAACTCGGCATATGTTGTACTGGAACCGTCCTATCACGAGCGACTGTGATTGAATGCTAGAAGGAAGATAGGGCCGCATCGATTTCCATCGGGGAATCTAGTGGAACATTGATATTAATAAGTTGGTCGGCAATTTGTTGAAATTGGACCCAATCGGTGCGATAATAGTTCCTCCGTGGTTGAATAGGCACTGTTTCTGGTGAAGATCCCAACGTCAATATTACTGGAAAGTGGTCAGAAGAGAGCTCGTAGAAGACAACCGGAGAGCTGTCTATGGCGATGTTGCTGATGAATATATCCAAAATGGAATGAACTCCCGATCTGGAAAGTCGCGTTGGTTGATCCGGAGCGAAGATGTTGTATTGTCCAGCTTCGTAATCTTCGGCAAGTACGAATCCGTTTCGATTCTGTCTTCTGTTTCCCCACAGCTCATGCCGTGCGTTCAGGTCCCCAGCAATGATGAATTTGTTTTGTCGTCGAGTGAGCATAGCCAGATCTCGCTTCAATGATGCACACGTACCATCTCGAAGATTGGTTTGTTTGGGGCAGTACGCTGCAATGATGATGATGGGTCCCATCGTCGTTGTAATCTCAATTCCGATGGCTTCTATGAGTTGCAATTTAAAGGCTGACAGAAGCCTGTGCTGAATGGATCGTTTAATGGCAATGGCAACTCCCCCTCCTCTGGTAGTTGCCCTGTCGAGCCTGTGAATCCTGTAATTGGAAATAAAAATAGAAATTTCAGGTTTAAGATGAGTTTCAGTTAAAATAGCAATATCGGCATTCTTCTCTTGAAGAAAGTCGGACAATTCAGCAGTTTTGCTCCTGAGTGAGCAAGCATTCCAATTTACTATAACCAACTCATTATATTGCATATTCGATGATGAATTTGCCTAAGGCGTTGATTTGCTCTAACCGCGTTCTGCAGTTTCGTAGTTTTGTTGTCATTGTTTCAAAAATGACGATCAGTTGTTCAGCAGAGAATAAATCACCAGAGTCATCCTTTGCTTGTGGTTGATTATTGCCCCATCCAGGAGGGATTCTTGAGGAAGATTCTTTTTGAGATCCAGCGGCTGAAGTCTTTGGATTGCTGCGAGGAAGTGGCGGCAAATTCGGAATATCTCTCTTCGGTGGGAGCCGTGGGAAATTAACTTCATCCTTCTGTGGAACATTCTTGCGCGTTGATTGTTTGCCGGACGCCTGTTGTCGAATTTTTGTGAACTCAGCACGTTTGGGACACGATTTGCTAGTAGATGGATGGTCGCCATCACAGTTCACACATTTTACAGCGATGTCATCTAGTAGGCAATCGTTGGTATTGTGTGGTTCGGCACACTTCCCGCACCGACTTTTCATGTGGCAATTCCTCGCTCCATGGCCGTAGTTCAAACAGTTCGTGCACTGTGTGACATCCCGATGTACCGGTTTATACTTTTGCCATTCGATGATTATGTGAAATAACGATTTAATCGTTTTCAGTTGACTCATGGTGATGGAGCCCTTCTCCAGATGAATCAGGTACAGTTGATCTCTAAACTTTTTGTCCGTATTATGGCGCTTCATTTTAAATACCATCAAAGGCTTTAGTCCAGCCTCCGACAGTGCCTGCTTTAGTTCGGCTTCCATCATGTCGGGTAGTCCTCGAAGTACAACCTTCATAGGTTTGTTGGCGGCAATATCGTGTGTGAAGTATTCCGCTTTTGTCTGCTTCAGATAGCATTCCACTCCTTTGTAGTGGTTCAAAGCCGGAACAGTTATTTTGTAGCCTTCAGTACATAAACGGATTGTTGCCTGTAGTCCTTTGCTGATCAGTGTGTTGAAATCCGAGCGTAGAGTTGGTGGGAAGCCCTTCAGGTAGAAAGGCGGCATTTTTTCCTTCTTCTGCAGTTCCTCTTCGACATCTACTGGCAGATCAGCATATTGGTTTTTACTCAGCAAACGGTCGTTTACCTGTACATCACTTGGCTTCAGACGCTTAGCATCCTTTGGATCCTTCTCGGATCTATGGCGGTTTTTACCCATAGCTTGGGTAGGTAGACAACTGCGAATAAAAAATAAAACAAAATCGAAATTAGTCGTAATAGGTTATTCGTCTATCCACATCGAGTGTTAGATGACGAATGATGATCGATTTTCGACCACGGTTCCCCTTTTATACGCATTCAGTTGAAGATATGTGCCTGACTATCTCAAAATCGTCGTCCTTGCGCGAAAAACCCAAGCGAAAGTAAAAAGTTTTCCGCGCTGTTTTCAAATTTTAAGAAAACTTAATTTTTGAGTTGTTTGTGGTTATCGCACACTGTTCAAAATATTATCCTGAATTCCTGATCATATTTTTGATGAAATGGTGAAAGAATTGTGTTGCTACCATTAATACAAGTCGAGATATTCGCGATTAAGTTCTGCCCATTCTTCCATATGGCTAATTTTGAAAAGGCGCCCCATAGTAAAGTAAGTCGTATTCACGACAAAAATGCAAAAAAGTTTATATAAACTTTTTCAATTTTCGGTTGTTTTAGCTAAAATTTTATAATTTTGAGTTGCATTTTCAGATTCTTTGTGAAATTCTGCTACAAACACTACTTTTCAGTTCTAAAATCATCCCCGTGGAACGGAACAGTAACCGTTTATACATTTCAAAAACCAATTACGGCTCGGCAAAGCAAAATTTCAAAATTCTAAGAATACTTAGTTATGATAAATTTGATTTCGAAAACTTAAGTGTTTTTGGTTTTTCGAAAATCGGTCTAGTTTTTGAATAATTGATCAAAAACGCGATTTTCGCATTCCGCTACATTTCACCTTAACAGTAACCTTGGTTACGTTTTCGGTCAGTTGATAAATTTAAATAATCGAACCAAGCGATTTTCTATTCTGTGCGAGAAAATGCTTTTTGAAGCTTTTAGTACTGGAAAATTATATTTAAATACTAAAAACTGCATTTTTCTGTTCTAGATTACAAGCAGAGTAGAGACCACTCAAATCGTTTGGGATAACCCATCGATTTATCAGTCAAATTCCAACCAAATGGAATCGCTCGTTAAGTATTTCTCCCAGCCGCTCGAGTTTATGGAGTGCGATGAATCGGCCAATCGCATAGGTAACAAAAAGAAACTAGGGAAAGGATGTTAAGTACACAGATCACTACTTAGTGATGAGACTGTTGTAAATCATTCTGTTGGGCTTCAAGGTGTCCAAAGCGGAACAGCCGTAGGGAATCTACTGGCGCTAAGAGGTGTCGGAATCTGATGGATTGTCGATACCGTGTTGCAAATAATAAACAATCTGTAATAAACAAATTAGGAAAAAAATAGAGCGACAGCGGAGAGTACGCTTGCGTCTTTCGAAATATACGGCAAATAAGAAATCGCGCTATTGGAATTTCCTATTGGGACATTAATTTTTTTTATTTGCAAAAAATAAATTACATGTTATATTTTTTTAATTTAATTATTTATTATAATAAATAAATAAATTATTAATTAAATAGATTCTAACGACGAATTCTATTGAACCAAATTATTTACCCCAGTTCTGTATTTTGATCGAATCGGATTTTGTCGAACGAATGTACAAATTTGCATTCTGTAAATTGATCGAGTGATACTTTTGTATGGAAAACTCGAACTCGATCGAGCTACAGAATGCAAAATTTCGTATTCGATCGAAACAATCCGATTCAAACGAAATACAGAATCGAGGTGATTATTTTGGATATATATCACGTACAAAAAATGGCCCAAATGTGCAAATAGGGGAAGATGGGGTTAAACGCACTCCGAGCATTATGCACCTTTTGCTTTTCTCAATAGTTACCAATTTTTTTCACTGAAATTTTAATGAAACTGAAAGTCCGCCATAACAACAGATTACTATAAAATTTTGGTAGCGATGGTTCAATCATATCTGGAAAACTTTAGAAAAAACCAATTAAATCTCTGTTATAAGTAATTTTTGATATTCGTTCCATAGTGATTTTCTAGGGTGAGGAAGACGATTTTAATTGTGTAACCAGTGATCTTCTTTGCAATCATTCGGGTTTCTAAAACTAGTGCTAATACAGACAATGTATTTGCAATTTTATAGAAAAATCGTCAAATTTATCGTCTCATATTTTTTAGGGCAAAACGACTCGAATTGTGTGAGGCAAAATGCTCAAGAATTCGCTTACAACAATTATCCATAAGTTATCAATTTAATGAATAATAGTGAACAATCTTCCACCTGCAAATATTTCGTCAACGCAAAGTCTAAAGCTTTCTTTAAAGAAGAAGAAGAAGAAGCTTTATGAGGGTGCATATTGCCCCATGGTTGTCATGAGCTTCAATCCGTTGTTTTGATGAATGTTTACCCGTTGTTTAAGATCATTATGCCTGTTCAGATAATCGTCACTTCGCGTAATTTAGAATGAATATTTTTCATGTTTTCCATGATCGGGCGTCATGCCCCGCATATATTTCAATAGACAATTTTTTAAGGGTTTTAGAAAATAAGATATTTCATGTATTTTTCAATGTATTCAACGAGTATTTGTACGAAATTTTGAGAAAGAATGATTACGGAAGATAGTCATGCATGAAACTCTTCCGTGTTATTCTGTATAGTTAAGATATAGATACATTTGCTTACGGGGTACATTTTACCCCATCTACCCCTATTTGCTACTTTAAAAGACGAAAAGAGCGCCTCGGTCAAATATATGGCTTCATTTTCTCCTCTGCTGGAACAAATCAAAATATAAAGCAAGCTCCACTACTGCAAAAAACAAGTTTATTTCAAGTCCAACGTAGATAATGTGCGTTTAATTCCTGGATTGGGCATCATCTAATAACGCTAATTTCACTATAATATCGTTCGCTCTCGTGAATATCTAAAAATAATACCATTAAAATAGGTTTTATAATTTTTTGGCAAACTTTGAACGAAAAACACTTTGTTTGTTTATGTCACTGTGGTTTTATAGTCTTTAGCAACCAGAACAACGTTGTTCACAAAGATTATTTTTAAAATTAACAAGGGGTCACTTAATGTATGGTAACTGGAAGTAAATCGCACGCGATCACTTTTTATTACGATTTTTCTTCGGAGTGCCTGGTCGTGTCGTCGGTTCAATGCTGCATCACTCATTAGGCCGTTGTCTGTTGAAAGGTTGATGATTGACGTAGAAGCATTACTGGTTGCAGTTGCTGATCCAGGTATCTAGATCACTATCCGGTGAAGTATTTCCCGGAACAAGAAAAAGAATTTTTGAATTTTTAATTTTTAATTTTAATTCCCTTAATAATAATAATAAAATATTTGTTGAAATGGCTATTTTTTTAGTTGAACTCACCAATTAAACGTGCTGTCATTTCTTAGCTAAGGTACGCTTCATTTCTATTCAACTAATTTTTTAGTTGAATTAAAGAAATAAAACGTTGTTTTCAACCAATATGAATGGTTGAATTGGCTTCTGCGATTTGCAGCTATATGGCGCTCTGTCACCGAGAAAATGTTAACACCGTACTGACTACTAGCCACTAGATGGCACACTACTACCGAAAAAAATTTCAGTCGCGGTTGTCTTTTCTATATTGGCAGGTATAAATACGATGTTGTATTGAAGAAAAAGACATAAACGAAACATAAACTTCTTTTCGAAAATTTTTCTTCTAAATCGCTGTTTTCTTCATACAACTTCGCGAAGTTGACTCTCTCACTGAAAACTTTGAGCACTCGGAAAACAAAAACCGAATACAAGTAGTACACCGGACGGCGTATCCCGGAAGTTTGAAAGATACAAAAACATCATTTGACATATACAATTAGAGTGCAACATTCGAAACTCACTTCACTGTTCCGCGTTAAAACATTATTACGCACAATCGCTTCAAATGCGCACATATTCTGAATAAATACACTTTCCACTAAGAGTTTACGTCGTTTTTACAAATCGATATAGAAATTTATATATGGATATATCGTAACACATGCGAAAAACATCGAAACAATTTGCAAGCAGTTTCAATAAGACTGTCATTTTTGGCTTTTTAATTGATTGTTTTGCTTTGACACTTCTCATGAGTTTTTGGCTAATAAACTTGTTAATAAAACCCATTTCAGTTTTGTTTTCTTTGTGCTGTCCTTCAGTAATGACGGTGATAGATAAATAGAAACAAATTTTCTGATTTTAATAACAAAATTAGTTGTCAACGAGAATTTCGTGTTGGATTGAAATATTGGTGGTTTGTGTCCCGGATATTCACCAACTAAACACATTCTCTAAAAATAAGAGTTTTTTTCAGCAAAGTAAATTCTCAATTTTAACTAATTTCATAGTTATTTTGGAAATTTTGTTGTTAAAATCAACTAATTCAAAAACAGTAATACGAATTAGGTGCAGAGCTGATTTCGGTCGTTTCGTGTGCTGTTGAAAACATTTGACGGTTTGAAAATGGACATAAATCGAAATAAAAGAAGTTTTAGAAATGACCCTCGCCCTTTTGAAAGCCAGAAGTGAGTCCCGTACAGCATTTTGATAGTTTCTTCCACTGAGATATGCAAATCCGAAATGAAATAATCGACATCAAAATTCTTTTCCACTATACTCTTAACCAAAATTGGTTCAGTTTGGAATCAATAGGCACTGTGAGCAGATGTGTTGCGGGTGACATCCTGGATTTTTTTTAATTACTCGATTATTCAATAATCGAATATAATTTTCAAACTATTCGATCACATTGTAACGGTTGTTTGCATTTAAGAAAAAGGAAACGAAAAGTGGACAACGATGGTGAACATTATACCAAATCAGCAGTTCTAATGGCTCTGAATGTTATCTAGAGAACTATTAAGATTACTTCTTTGCAAAAAGAAAGTAAAAATCAGCAGCTTAGTGCAAATCTAGAATAATTTGATTAGCTATGTGATATTTCCGCTGTGCGAAATTCGCACCAAACGAGCGGATTTGACCGCATCGCATTCGAGAAAAATGTTCCCAACAGTGTTTAATATCGAAGAGAATTCCACAATTTGGCCCTTATAAAAACCCGGGAATGAATTTCGTACAACATTTTGATAGTTTCTTTCACTTAAATATTGAGATGTCTGAAATAGTGAAATGTAATAATTTTTTTAGCCCAAATGACTTCTTCCTGGAATACAAACGCAATCATCCGTAACCAAATAGTCCTTTTCAGAACTCCAAAGCCCCTAACAGTCCTTTTCAGGACCTCAAAAGTAATGTAAAGAACTTATTTAGGAAACTGTCTTAAACTGCCACTCTAATTCCTAGAATAGAAAAGCAATTTTCCGAAACCGAATGGTCCTTTTTAGAACTACAAAATCTTAAACGGTCAAATTGTATCAAATCAGTTAATATCTATACACAGCTCGAATGCGGTCCTACATCATTCTCGCGGTTATGTCTCTGACATTTCCTACTTCAAGCTTTTCTTTCAATCATGGCTGTTTTTTTACTTAAATTTTTCCATTTCTAGTAAATGAACACCTTTTTTGAAGGGACCAAAAATGATCACCTTACTAAATAGGTAAAAAGCACATTTCACTCGCTGGAATCAATTCAATTTCTTAAATAAGTTGCTAGCTAAGGACTTTAGCTCTCCATTGCTTTGTGAATATCCACATAATGTGCACTTATTCAAAAGTTATAAGCCTAAAATAAAAAGGTACCGAACACCCTCCCCTAATAAAAAAAATCCTATCGCAAAGCAAATTTTGTGTTGCTGGTTCGAAAGCATTACCCTATATAGTATGAATTTCGTATATAAATGTAACATGAGCGCAGGACTTTGCTCGTTCAATTTGTTTAATCGAAACAGGCCCGTACCCAGGATTTCATTTCGGCAGGGGCCCATATGTACCTAATTCTCGGTGTGCCTTTCACGGCACTACACTTTAAACTTTTCCACTGGAACTGATATTGTATTACATTTCATTACGTTTACTGTCTTGTTATTTCTGTAACACATGTCTAAGACATTCTAAATAATTATATGTTTTGGATCGTTTCCTTTGGAAATGCGAATTCTGTGAAAAATCGTACCATTCAGCCTGGATCGGCGTGCAGCGGCATCAAGTAAATTTTATTCTGGCATTTATGGTACTAGTGTGTGCCGACTGTCAACATTTAATAAGGACTGGAGCTGAAACTCTAAAGCTACTTCATCAACAGGAGCAACTTCTAAAGTACACAAAAAAATAAAAGGGAAACGTATCACCGAACCACTGCAGACATGAAAACCTATTACCTGGAAATATTCGACAGTGTCGAGCGCTTGCTCATCGACGTGAAGCAGTCATTGTCCAGTATCAGCAGAAACGACCACAACATTTGCGGTAAAGTAGGTCAGCGCATGCAGTCATTCGAGGCCTCGTTACACAGTGCCATAAAAAACGTTAGCGATTTTAGTAAAGTAAATGACCAGCACATCAAGGAAATGAGCGAACGGCTTCTTCGCCTCGAAGAAAAATTCTTACTACCTACCAAATCTGAAGTCCCTGCAATAATACCTAACAATATTCTGGAAGAATTGAGGGATGAAGTCAAAGCAATATCGACTTGCAATCTCCAGTATCGGAACCAAAGACCAAAATACCAAACCTAAGTCTCTAGCTGAAGAACTCAAAGAGAAGGAAATTCAAACATGCGACAGTGGCTAGCGCTTCATTGGAAGTAAAAAAATCTGGAAACGAGACTGGAGTGAGTATGACAAGAAACAGCGCACTTGATGGCTGCAAGAAAAACAAGCAGAAAAAGCAAACCTCAGACGAAAACATCGGAAGCGGAAACAACAAAATAATACAAATAACAGTATACGCAGTAAAAACAACAACTACACCAACAACAGCAAACACGACAACAACAACAACAACAGCAACAACAACAGCAGCAGCAACAACAACAACAACGACGACGACGACAATAATGTGCACTACAACAGCAACTTGAACACTAATAGTAACAATACCTGCCACAACAATAACAATAATGTGTCATTACAATATATTTTACCCTTGGACAAAGACCTACTAGCAGCTGCACGGGTTCAATTCTCCGGGAATCCAGGTGCAGATATTGCCTCAAAATTCATAAATTTTCAAAAAGGTGAAACAATCAACCCTTACAAAGGAACAAGAAGTATTCAAAACAACACTACTCCGGTCTTAGGAAGTAATGACATCAAAGTGAACACATCTGCAATATCACAGAACATAAATACGTCTGCAATATCACAGGACATGAATACAGACAGCCAATTCGAAATTGATCCAATGCGTCCTCCCATTGTACGTCTTACTTCACAATCTACAAATGGCGACGAACGCTTCTTGAAAGCAAGACTTCGTGACCCGAAAATAATGCACGTCGTCCGTCTGTATTTGTCATACATGAAAAATCAACAACCTACAGTATGCATCGAGGGTATGACACCAACTAGTATAAAAGTGCTATTAGCTTCAGAAGGCCTTCCAACAGCACCTGACCACCTCCTACGAATCTTCATCGAAGTGCATCAGGAATATGGAATGAAACCTAAGGAAGCGCTGGCCGACCTGGACTCTTATGGGAAATTTTTGACAAGTGAACACATCCGCCGACTCCAACTAATCCGGGAAGCCGAACACAATTTTAGAAGGCCGAATTTTCGGAAATAACGACGCCCTTTGACGAAGGAATAGAAACAGGAATTAGTAATGTAAGTATTCCAGAATTCTCAAAAACTTCTTCGCTTCATAGACAAAATGTGACTGAAATTTTGGTCTATTGCCAAAATTTCAACCGCATAAAAAGTCCGGCCAAAATGAAAGAAATTCATTAAAATTTAATAATCTCCTCTTTCGACGTAATCCTTGGAACTGAAAGCAGCTGGGATGAAAATGTTAGCAGCGAAGAAGTATTTGGAAATAATTTTAACGTATTCCGACACGACCGAAATTTATCTCTCTGTCAGAAAAAATCTGGAGGTGGAGTCCTCATAACCATAAACTCTGAAAAAATTATTACTCCTAAATATAAAGAATTTGAGCATGTATGGGCCAAAGTCTCAATATTGGGAGAAGAACATATTTACTGCTCTGTCTACTTCCCACCCGAAAATGCGAACAAATTCTCTTTTGAATTATTCTTTCAATCTTTAGACACAATTATTTCGAATATGGAACCTGAAGTAAAGCTTCATATTTTTGGCGACTTCAATCAACGTAATGCGGACCATTCCTTTCGTGACCGTCGTATCGATCGGATGGTAGTTTGCATTAGAGCAGCTGTGCGTTAATCCATTCTAATCCGTTTCAAGGTCATTTAATATCAAATCTTTTGTATTCGCGAGCTTGTGCAGTAGATCAATACAGTATAAACAATAAATACAGTTAGACAGTGCCGGGTGCTATTGTGTTAAAACAATACGAACAGTGAACGGACGTTTAGTGTGGTGCCGTGAACCGGTGCTGTGTGCATATTAATTCTCAGAGGCCGTTGTAACTAACGCTTGGCTTCAGCGGCCGAGTTGCTACGGATCATTAGCTAAGTATTATATTTTTTTTTCCTTCGTGTCCCTTTATCGTCTTATATTTTGACTCCCCCTATAATTTGCGCGGAACCTCAACCGCGCTATGGCAAGTCCATTAAATTCTACCCTGCCCCCCGAAGATAAAATGGAAACAGATTCTAAATCTGCTCCAAATAGTAAGACTCACCGGGTTAAACAGTATCCCGAAGAGCCTTCACCCTCGGCCGGCCTTTATGTGGTTTATTTTCGGACCAAAGAGAAGAATAAACCGCTTAATATTTTGAAAATATCTAATGACTTGACGTCGAAATATCCAACATTGAAATTTATCTCAAAAACTCGTCCCGATAAGCTCAGGGTCTCGTTGACCAGTCTGAAACATGCTAATGAGATCGCTCGAAACGATCACTTTACGCGGGACTACCGCGTTTACATACCAGCTCGCGAAGTCGAGATAGACGGAGTGATCACGGATCCCAGTCTGACATGCGAGGACATTCTCAAACATGGGGTCGGATGTTTTAAAGATCCCTTGCTTAAGAATGTCAAGATACTGGACTGCAAACGTTTGCATTCAGTATCGATCGCCGCGGATGGGACAAAGTCTTATCCCCACTCGGACTCGTATCGGGTGACCTTCTCCGGCTCGGCTTTGCCGAAATTCGTTCTCCTGGACAGGGTTCGTCTACCTGTACGACTTTTCGTACCACGGGTAATGAATTGCACTAGTTGTCAACAACTAGGACACACAGCTTCCCATTGTGGAAATCGGCCCCGCTGCTCGAAGTGTGGAGAGAGTCATGCGGATGGCGTTTGCGACAGAGACATTGAAAAGTGTCTTTACTGTGGGGCGGCCCCGCATGACCTCACAGCATGTTCTGCGTATAAATTGCGTGGAGATCATTTGAAACGATCTCTCAAGCAACGATCAAACCGCTCGTTCGCAGAAATGCTGAAAATCGCCACACCACCTGAACAGAACCCCTACACCTGTTTGTCTGCGGACGATTGCGACTCTGACGATCCTCAAGAAGGTACATCTTCAACTGTCCCTCGTAGTTTTAGGAAGAGGAAAAATATATCATCTCCTAAACTCCCTAGAAAGGGTTCGAAGATATCTCTTGAAGGCCCTCCAAAAGTAACAGCAGAAGGAAGTGTTGGTAAAAAAACGAAAAGAAGAAGCCAAAAGCTCCTAGTTCCGGAGACTTGAAATCGGAGAAAGAATATCCAACACTTCCGGGGACACCCAAAACCCCGAAAGTCCCCAAGGAACCAGAAAACACATCAAGTGCTTGACTTGTAAAATTCAGTGACATTGTGGACTTTATATTTTCCGTCTTCAACATTTCTGACCCCCTAAAAGGTATTTTGATGACTTTCCTGCCAAAAGTTAAAATGTTTTTGATGCAGCTGACTGCAAAATGGCCCCTCCTCTCAGCAATCGTTTCCTTCGATGGCTAATTTTTCGAACGAGGTCAAGGATTCGATCACTGTTTTACAGTGGAACTGTAGAAGTATCATCCCGAAAATAGATCCTTTTAAATACTTAGTAAATAATCTGAAATGTGACGCATTTGCATTGTGCGAAACTTGGTTAACTTCTGATGTATCACTAAACTTCCACGATTTTAACATTATTCGCCTGGATCGAGATAATCCCTACGGAGGAGTACTTTTGGGGATAAAAAAGTGCTATTCCTTCTTTCGAATTAACCTCCCCTCGATATCAGGTATTGAAGTTGTCGCATGTCATGTCACAATTAAAGGCAAGGACCTTTGTATTGCTTCCATCTATATTCCCCCTAGAGCCTCAGTTGGGTAACACTGGCTCAGCAGTATCATGCAACTTCTTCCCGCACCGACGTTAGTTCTAGGAGACTTTAACTCTCACGGTACGGGATGGGGTTGTCTTCATGATGATAACAGATCAGCTATGATCCATGATATTTGCGACAACTTCAATATGACAATCTTGAATACGGGAGAAATGACACGAATTCCCGCACCACCAGCAAGACCAAGTGCGCTGGACTTATCCCTTTGCTCGACATCGCTACGGTTGGATTGCACGTGGAAGGTAATCCCTGATCCCCACGGTAGCGATCATCTGCCTATCGTAATTTCAATCGCCAGCGGATTAAGACCATCGGAAACAATCAATGTTTTGTATGGCCTCACACGAAATATTGATTGGAAATGCTACGCAATATCGATATCTGAGAAACTAGAAACAACACAAGAACTTCCTCCGGAGGAAGAGTATACGTTTATGGCTGGCTTGATTCTCGACACTGCGATTCAAGCTCAGACAAAACGTGTACCCGGCGCGAATACCAACATTCGTCCTCCCAACCCGTGGTGGGACAAAGAGTGCTCATCACTGAACGCGGAAAGATCTTTAGCATTCAAAAAGTTCAGAAAATATGGAACACCTGATAATTATAGAAATTACGCAGCACTAGATAAGCAAATGAAGAACTTAGTTAAAGCAAAGAAACTAGGTTACTGGCGACGGTTTGTTGACGGATTAACAAAAGAAACATCGATGAGCACTCTTTGGAACACAGCCCGACGAATGCGCAACCAAAACACAACGAACGAAAGCGAGGAATATTCTAACCGCTGGATATTCGATTTCGCTAAAAAAGTATGTCCTGATTCTGTTCCGGAACAGAAGATATCCCGCGCCGCGACTTCGAATACAAACGAAACACCGTTTTCGATGGTAGAGTTCTCACTTGCGCTCTTGTCGTGTAACAATAAAGCCCCGGGGTTAGACAGAATTAAATTCAACTTGTTGAAAAATCTTCCTGACTCTGCCAAAAGGCGCTTGCTGAATTTATTTAACAAGTTCCTCGAGGGTAATATTGTTCCACACGACTGGAGACAAGTGAGAGTTATCGCCATTCAAAAACCTGGGAAACCAGCTTCCGATCACAATTCGTATCGGTCGATTGCTATGCTTTCCTGTATCCGGAAGTTGTTCGAAAAAATGATTCTCTTCCGTCTAGACAATTGGGTCGAGACTAATGGTTTACTTTCAGATACACAATTCGGCATCTGAAAGGGGTAAAGGAACGAACGATTGTCTTGCGTTGCTCTCAACCGAAATTCAAATGGCATTTGCTCGTAAAGAACAAATGGCATCAGTATTTCTAGATATCAAGGGGGCTTTTGATTCAGTTTCTATAAATATCCTATCTAAGAAGCTGCACCAGCATGGTCTTTCGCCGGTTTTGAACACCTTTTTATATAATCTATTGTCCGAGAAACACATGTATTTTGCACATGGTGATTTGTCGACAATACGATTCAGTTACATGGGTCTTCCTCAGGGCTCATGCTTAAGCCCCCTTTTATACAATTTTTACGTAAACGACATCGATAAATGTATCAACACATCTTGCACGCTAAGACAACTTGCCGACGACAGCGTTGTGTCCATTATAGGACCCAAAGCTGCCGATCTCCAAGGACCATTACAAGATACCCTCGACAACTTGTCGACATGGGCTCTTCAACTTGGTATCGAGTTCTCTACGGAGAAAACTGGGCTGGTTGTATTTTCAAGGAAGCGAGAACCAGCACAACTACAGCTTCAACTAAGGGGTGAAACCATAGCTCAGGTCTCCACATTCAAATATCTCGGGGTCTGGTTCGACTCCAAAGGCACCTGGGGATGTCATGTTAGGTATCTGAAACAAAAATGCAGGCAGAGAATTAATTTTCTTCGCACAATAACCGGAACTTGGTGGGGTGCCCACCCAGGAGATCTGATCAGGCAGTACCAAACAACGATATTGTCCGTAATGGAATATGGATGCTTCTGCTTCCGATCCGCCGCGAACACCCATTTCATTAAACTGGAAAGAATTCAGTATCGTTGTTTGCGTATTGCCTTAGGTTGCATGCAGTCGACTCATACGATGAGTCTCGAAGTGCTCGCGGGCGTCTTACCATTGAAAAATCGATTCTGGGATCTCTCATATCGATTGCTAATCCGATGCGACATCTTGAATCCGATGGTGATTGAAAATTTCGAAAGGCTTGTCGAGCTCAATTCTCAGACCCGTTTTATGTCCTTGTATTTTGATTACATGGCTCAGAATATTAATCCTTCTTCGTTTGTTTCCAACCGTGCTCATTTCTTGGATACTTCTAATTCTACTGTGTTTTTCGACACATCCATGAGAGAAGAGATTCGTGGAATTCCGGATCACGTACGCCCTCGAGTAGCCCCAAATATTTTTTATAACAAATTTAGAACAGTCAACTGTGAAAAGATGTTTTACACTGACGGATCAAACATCAACAGGTCCACAGGCTTCGGAATCTTCAATCAGAACATCACCGCTTCTCACAAACTCAGTGATCCGGCTTCAGTCTACGTCGCAGAATTAGCTGCTATTCAGTACACCCTCGAGATCATTGAAACCTTGCCCAAAGACCATTACTTCATTGTCACGGACAGTCTAAGTTCAATAGAAGCTCTCCGGGCAATGAAGTCAGGAAAGTATCCCCCATATTTCCTGGGGAAAATACGGGAACATTTGAGAACTTTATCTGAACGGTCTTATTTAATATCGTTAGTCTGGGCCCCTTCGCATTGTTCCATTCCGGGCAATGAAAAGGCAGACTCATTGGCTAAAGTGGGCGCATTGGAAGGTGATATTTATGAAAGACCAATCTGCTTCAATGAATTTTTCAGTATCTCTCGTCAGAAAACTCTCGAAAGTTGGCAAACTTCATGGAGCAATGGCGAACAGGGACGATGGCTACATTCCATTATCCCTAAGGTATCGACGAAACCTTGGTTCAGGGGGATGAACGTGAGTCGCGATTTCATTCGTGTTATGTCGCGGCTCATGTCAAATCACTACACCTTCAACGCACATCTCCGGCGTGTTGGGCTTGCGGAGAGCGGTCTCTGCACCTGTGGCGACGGTTATCAGGACATCGAGCATGTCGTGTGGTCGTGCGTAGAGTATCGTGACGCCAGGTCGAAGCTACTGGAATCCCTTAGGGCCCGAGGTAGACCGCCTGAGGTTCCGGTTCGGGATGTGTTGGCGAGTCGGGATAGTTTATATATGCTTCTCATATACCAGTACCTCAAACACATTGATATACAAGTGTAATGTGTTATTCCTCGCTCAGAAAGTATAATATCCACCTACAGGTTCGACACTAACATCCGCCCGATTCTCTCGATCCCCGTCCCTGTCCACCATCTTCATTGGAACTAACAAGATCTTTTTTTTTGTTACTAACTTTTTCGTTCCCCCTTCCCTGTCTCTTCTCCATCTCGATGGCAACTAATTAGATCTCTGTCGTTTTCAAACATTTTGTTCCCACATCCCCTTTTTTGCCACGTTTTCCACAATATTTACTTCTCTTTCATTTTCTTCGGCAATATCATCATCACCGCCCACGGAAGACCGCTTCAGTCGAAAACCAGCATGCGGGCCACCCGCCGGGCCTTCGTAGCCTGGGGGTGTTTCCTGCGGACCCACACGGACCAACGC
Organism: Malaya genurostris; assembly: GCF_030247185.1. Classification (NCBI taxonomy): domain Eukaryota; kingdom Metazoa; phylum Arthropoda; class Insecta; order Diptera; family Culicidae; genus Malaya; species Malaya genurostris. The sequence continues at coordinate 286,116,746 of NC_080571.1, forward strand.
CATCTGGAAGACTCATGCAACACTCAATTCATCGACCACTGCCGATCGCCATTACGATTTACGAGAACCCGAGACGACATAGTCAAATGATACTATTATAGTTTTAAGTTAGTCGTTAAGTAAGATTAGAAAATACTCTTGGCATCTTAGAGCTTAAGCAGTGTGCCTAAAATTATATTACATTATTGAATAAAAAAAAAACTTTCCATCTCAAATGCACCTCGACGAACATGTAGGGCAAAATAGTACAGAAATCTGCAATCACTTTGCAAATTTTTTCCAAGAAGTATATACATCTTATTCAGAAACTGACCGTGACCGTGAATACTTCTCTTTCATACCTGCATTTTCCAACTCCATCTCTGTAAACTATCTATCAGAACATGACATTTCGACAGCACTGAAAAACTTAGACGCCTCAAAAGGGCCTGGACCTGACAGTATACCACCAATATTTTTAAAAATTCTTGCTGAAGAACTTACACTACCACTACAACTACTTTTTAACTTATCACTTAATAAATGTACTTTTCCTAAAGCATGGAAATCTTCCTTTCTTATGCCAATATTTAAATCTGGTGCAAAATCTAACATTCGGAACTACCGTGGAATAGCCATTATCTCATGCATTCCAAAATTATTTGAAAAAATTGTAAACGAAAAACTTTTTCATCAACTTAAAAATGTAATAACAAACAAACAACATGGCTTTTTTAAAGGCCGCTCAACTACAACAAATTTCTTAGAATTTATGACATTCACTCTGAATACAATGGACGCCGGCAACTACGTAGAAACTCTTTACACTGACTTTAGCAAAGCCTTCGACCGTATTGACATACCTTTACTTCTACACAAACTACAAAAATATGGCATAAAACATACTCTTCTTGAATGGCTCAAATCATACTTAACGAATCGTGTACAGGTAGTCCGCTGCCAAAACATTCTGTCTGAACCAATTAATGTAACTTCTGGCGTACCTCAGGGCTCTCACTTAGGGCCTCTCCTTTTCATTTTACATATAAACGGCTTTTCCTTCATACTCAAAAATCTGAAAGTGCTTATATATGCAGACGACATGAAACTCTTCATGGAAATTAAAAATATCAACGACGCTGTAATATTCCAAAAGGAAATCAATCTATTCCACATTTGTTGCTGCAAAAGTCTACTCCAACTCAATTTAAAAAAAAAATGTAACTCAATAACTTTCAGTAGGAAAAATGAAACTATATCTACAAACATACACCTAGGAAATCAACTTGTAGAAAAATGTAAAATTGTAAGAGATTTAGGCGTAATCTTAGACTCCAAGCTCACTTTTGTGGAACACTACAATACCATAATCAATAATGCTAATAGCATGCTGGGCTTTATTAAACGCTTCAGTCATAACTTTCAGGACCCATACACAATTAAATTATTATACATTACATATGTCAGACAAATTCTGGAATATTGCAGCCTAGTATGGAAGAACGCATCGAATCTATTCAAAAACAATTTCTTTTATATGCACTTCGTAAATTAAACTGGACAGCATTTCCTCTACCATCATATGAAGCACGCTGCATGCTCATCAATATTCAAACACTTAAAGAACGCCCCGACCTTGCAATGCTTTATTTTATCAGCAACATTATTTCTCAACGCATTCAATCACCTTCTTTATTGTCGCAACTAAATTTTTATACACCAGGAACCAGGAAATTATTTTTAGAAAACGTGCTTAATCCACCTATCAGTGAGATGATACCTTTTTTTATCAATCCGCATGTGTTTTTTTCATGAATATTCTTCGGTTTTCATGACATTATTTTAATGACCGTCGTTTTAAGCTGCAATTTGACATTTAAATCACTCATTACTCTATCTAAAAAGGTTACAATCGATTAAACTTTTCATGATATGTCGAAGTGAGTTCCACTTTAGAATTTACGGTAATTTAAGGTACTTCCAGAGCCGGTATTCAGGAACCAGCATAAACCAAACCGATTCGTATGGCCATATGACGAATAAATTGCAACAGTTTTGAGTCCAACTTTCAAGCTTTTCGGGATTATCATCTTCTATATCGGTTTGAAATTTAAAAATTCATCCTCCTGTAATTCCAGAATCGGAAGTCAGCATTGAATAAAATTAATTAATTTTGTGTGGGACTATAAGTTTATTTTAATTTGAATTTTTTTCTGAAATTCGATTTGGCTTTATTTGAGAAAACGATTGAGCTTTGAGAAACGATTCCATACTGGAGACGGAATTCGAAAATCGGTGTAGCCGAAGTCAGACAAATTCACCTGATTAGTTTACATTTGTTTCAATATGTTTAAAAATCAGTATAGACATCTTTGAGAAATCGTAGTACGAGTTAAATTGTTGGGTGCCTTCCGAATCGAAAACTGAATACCACTAAAACTGAAATAAGTTTATTTGGTTGTCGACTATTCAAATCAGCAAATCTTAGATGATTCTTAGATATCATTTGAATCTTAGATCGGTTCAGCCATCTACGAGGAAAATAAGTTACACAATTTTAAGTTCGTTTCACATATCATCCTGTAGTTCCGGAACCGGAAGTCGGATCCAAACATAATTCAGGAACCTTGTTTAGGAGCATACGAATTTTCATATGAATCTGAGTTTGTAGAAAACGGTTGAGTCATCTTCGAAAATAAGGTAAAAAATTGAGTGAAATTATTTGTCACATACGCATTTGCTGATCTCGACAAACTGATTCAAATGGTATATGGGTGTTTTGTTCTTCCAGCATTTATTGCTGTAAGCAGTTTAAATCAATATAATTATGAAATTGTTCAGAATTTGGAAGTACTGCCATCTTTCCAATATGTCATATTCGATCGATTATGTTGCCAAAAACGAACCGTGCTAAAATTGGTCCGAGGCAAAATGTCATGAAAAATAATGCTGTTCACAGTCTTTTTGGTACTTAGAAACTATTGTATGGAACAGTATAAAATCGTGTTTTACGTTGCTCCCAAGCCTTTCTTTGCCATACAGCGCTCAGAACTTCTACTGCTGGAATATGGGGGAAAAGTCGCTTACACAAAAAATTCGATATCTCCGTTAAAAATGGACGGATTTTAACAATCTATGGCTTGTTGGATAGCTATTACCGTGCGGAATCTAAGTCTGAAAACATATTCTGTTTTCAAGGTCAATTGTGACAGATACTGTCAAAAAACTGAAAATTTTGACATAAAACTTCGTATAACTCAAAAAGTAAACATCCGATCTCAAAACCATTCAATAGCGTTTTGGGTGACGGGGAGACCTTTCATTTGCGACTAGTTTGATCAAAATCGGTCCAGCCATCTCTGAGATCTCGACCTCTTAGTTGACAACACACATACAGACACACACACAGACATTTGCTCAGTTCGTCGAGCTGAATCGATTGGTATATGACATTCGGTCCTCCGGGCCTCGGAAAATTTTTCGAAAGTTTGAGCGAATTCTATACCTATTTTTTATATATATAAAAAAAGATAAAAATAAAATCAAAGGCACTAAATAGAACCGATTCAAAACGGTTCTGCCAGTCTTGAGTGGCAAAAATCCGGCAAAAACAGAACCGTTAATAACCGCTAGGCGAAATTCTCTGCGGGAAACGGTCGTTGCATTGTTGCCAGACTCTTGCCGAAATTCGACCTTCTGGCAGACGCTGCCAGGCGTCTGAAGGGAAATCTCGTGAACTGAACGATTAACTGAAGTGACTGAAGAGCTCATCCGGTCAAACGTCCGATTTTTGACGTTCCGGTGACGGTGACGGAAGGAGGCGGATCGTCTGTAACCATTGTATGTGTCGATTACGTCACGTACCTAGTGAGGGGGGCGGGGGGGAGGGCGAGGGGCCTGGCCCCTCCCGAAATCAGAATAATAATGAATGATGCGAAGCGAACATCGTCAAAACTAAATGAAATGGAGGTTAAATCCAGGGCACAATAAAGGACAATAATAAAAAAGACACTAAATTGTACTGGATGACCGGAAAGAGAAAGTGTGCGAACTTACCAAAGTTGGGTAAGATTCTGCAGATGAGGAAGTTATCCTGCCGCTGGATCTCGCATATACTTATTTAGGACTAAAAAGACGAACGCAAGTGCACTTTCGAGTACATGTTTGGATGGATTCATTATTATACGCTAGAGAACAAAATGATTACTCGACAAAGGACTGAAGTCGTGCTTCGAAGCGGCACGAGTGCATGGAAGGCTGGGTTTCTGGGATTGTCATGGTATACTTTTGGAGAATTACCTCAATGCAAGTATTAGCGTGCATTAATTGTGTGATTAAAGACCGAAATCGCTGTGAAAGGGCCTTACATGAAATACATGAATAAATAAAAAATATCGGAGACGACGAATTTGACTTTGCCGGACGGACGCTACACTGACGGCGAGCTGCACTGAAACGGCATGGTGCCGGATAGGTGTAGATGCGCGCATAGAAAACAAATGAAATAATATCAGTATCCTTGCACGGTGTCGTGCCGGCACTGAACCGGACCGGATATGACAGAATAGTCCTTTATCTGTGTGGATGCTCGTATCAAAATGGTGGCAGCAGCAGCGTTGTCAGGTCGTTTTTCCAAAAACCTGTATCCGGCGCAAAAAATTATCGGTATCATATCGGTATCCAAATCTCTGCTACATAAATACCAGGAAAATTTTACTGGAGCTCAGTTCAGTGAGCAAAAAAAGGTATTACGACAACCTTTTCTCATGCCTATTCCAACTAAAACAAAAAATCGGTATTTATCTGTATGATCAGTAAATTATCGGTATTTTTGGAGAACACACCGAGAAATCGGTATACCTGGCAACGTTGGGCAGCAGCTGAGTGCTTGGAATTGACTAGGACAGGACCTGACAATTGTTAATCCACTTTTAGGACCAATTTCGGACCAGCTCGTGATTGGTTGAAATTGACATAAGCAAGTACAAGTTCAGTTTTTGCAATGACTGAGCGGAAATATATATTGGAGAAGCCAAGTGAAAGAAAAACTAACAGAAAAGATGAATTTTTGGAAAAAGATACGCTCAGAGACAGGACTCGAACCTGCGTTCTTATGCATTCCGTATGTAGACCATGTTCGATGTACGTTGCTACTATGTCTGTGAGTTTTAGTGTGGCTAAAGCAAGATCAGAGTGGCGAAATGGTAGCGCGTATGCACGGAATGCATAAGAACGCAGGTTCGAGTCCTGTCTCTGAGCGTATCTTTTTCCAAAAATTCATCTTTTCTGTTAGTTTTTCTTTCACTTGGCTTCTCCAATATATATTTCCGCTCAGTCATTGCAAAAACTGAACTTAGTCATGGCGGCTTTACGTCAAACTAAAAAATTAATAAATCGTTAAGTACAAGTTGTTGAAATCAAGATTACTGCAGGGTGGTAGAAAAAGTGTTGTTAGTATCGTCGGTAACAATGTAGCTTGATCTTGGATATTTTATTTTTCGGGTCATATTTTCAAAATTAATTTCAATAGAATTTAAGTTCAATTTGTTTTTAAATCCTGTCAATGCGGAAAGTATACGAGTACATTTAACAATCACTGGATGATACAAAGAGAAAGCCTGAAATCACGAAGTGTGATATGGACGAGAATATTGATTATGTTGTTTGAGAATAGCACCGAGTCTTTGGATACTTCTGTATGTTATTATTTTTCTCATATAGAATATGTTGAATACTTTAGTTAATCAAGCTGCAAACATTAATTACCCAAAATTGAGTGTTTTAGAAAAATTTTATAATGCTGTTTCAACTAAACGTTTTCTTCAAAACAAACATCTGATCAAAATGAATCCAGAGCTATATTTTTGACCGATATAACAGTTGTCTAAGTGTTTTTAAATGATAAATAATTGCATGTTATAAGGGGAGAAAGTTTTCAGAATGAATAATTATCTCTACTGGCAACAGTGATCGCGAGGCATTTATTATTTACAGCAGGGAGCAACCGGAATAAGAAGAGACATATTTTTCTGGAAAAAGAAGCCAGTTGTCTGGTCCTGTCCTAGGGAATTGACCAATCCACGCGTGAATGTATTAGTGTGGTTGATACTAGTGCGAGTGTGCCAAAGATGCCCAGTGAATTTTGTCGAGCCGCATAGGGCCAATTATTGAAGGAATATTTGGAACGAAAAATTGTGCAATGCTTAGAAAACCCATAAAACTGTTCACAAAAATCTTCAACACGAAATAGAACTGATTCTTGCTTGTTTCATACGTTGTAAACTAATGAAACTCTAAGCACTTTTTCCGCAGTGTATAATTATAAAATTCATAAATGTTTTTACGTCAGTGTAAAATCGAACCCCGCAGTATCCGTATACGCTGCATCGGTGTGCGTAACAGAGACGTCAAATTGCTCAATAATCAAGCGCACCCGCATAGCGTTTTGGTTACCTGGGCAGCCATGGCCACCAGACAGCTACCAAAATTGATTCAGTGACGGTTGTCAAATCCAATTTGACAAAACAAAGTCGCCTGTATCTAAGTGAGCCGAGCGTTTTTATATTCTCACCTTCGCTGAAAATGTCAAAGATTTCAATGTAGAAAAATCCTGGTGGATACGGTTGTATCGTTTGAGTTGTATATCTGGCAGTGGTGAGGCAGTCGGTCACAAGAATGTCTGCCAGCCATATTTTTCCAGCTGGCAACGTTTAGTCAGCCATCTGGCAGCCATGCGTATGCGGACAGCTGCACCCACCGTAGTAGTCATGGCATGCTATGCACCGATTATTATAGATTCGTTTATACCCACACAAATGCGTAGCGCGCTTAGGATTGTAGTACTAGCCAGGAAATTAATCTATAAGTTTGAAAACGACTGCGCAGTATTTTGAAATAGAATGGTGAAATTTCACAAAAGGAATGTAATGGCAAGACTTTGCTTTGTTTAGAAAAAGAATCTGGATGAAACTACCTGACACAGTCAAATATCTAACGGTGAGAAATGATTTTCAAAAGAATTGAGTTATTTAATGATTATTTGTTATAAAATCTAGTTTTTTGGTCGCAAGATTGAATATTGATTTGCCTTTATGATCAATGTTTTGAAGGTATACCTCTTAATTTTCAAGGTACAATAACTATAAATACTTTGGTGTCAAATAGGTTGTGACATTGAAAGTTGGAAAACGCGAGTTGTAAATTAACTTAAATTAAATTAGATATATTGAAATAGAAATATTGACTTACCTTAAACACATCATTCGGTATGAACACTGAAATTAGAGATAAGAAAACGTTAATAACAAGCAGCTACAGTAAAAATACGTCAAGCTCTAATTAATTGTTTCTCTAAGCTGTCTGCACTAAATACTAAATACAAAATGCCAATTTCCAATTTGAGAAATGGACAAGAAACAAATCATCAGACTTCACATATTCCGGTTTATATGAAACTTTGCATAAGTTTCGCATGGATGTAGATGCCAAGACTGTAAACAGAGTTTTTCTCGCCTTCATTTCGAGAGTGGATTAGAAAACTGAGCAATTCAGTAAGTCATCAGACTTCACATACTCCGATTCGGATGAAACTTTGCACACATTTTCAGTATGATAAAAAAAATTATTTTGCACGGATGCTGAGACCGATTCCAATCAAGATTTTTGAAAAAAAAAAAGGTGTGGAATTAGGTCTAGAATTCTGGATCTGAACTCATTTTCAAAAACTCTGAACTCGAAATTGAAATTTTCCAAAATTTAGTTCCAGAACCCAAATCAAAAAGCATGATGAGTTTTGTTTATTGTTTCCAAAAGTTTGAGAAAACTGATTTTTGGATTATGTATGGTCATCTCACACTGTTGAAAATTTTAGTTTTAAATTGCTGATAATATTACGTCATAGGACGCAATAGGACGTCAATGCGAAATACTTGGCTTTCGTGAAAGGATTTTCAATAATTTTCGGGTTTCAAAAGAATTATTAGATACAAACCAATTCGTACCCTCACATTCTGCTACTAACGCATAAGACTAAACCACCCAGTCGACGCCGCTCTATTAACCAAATGTCTTCATAGGCACACGGGGAGGCTTGAGATAAGAACTTGTGAGTACTTAGTTATCTCACCTTTTGACGACCTGTTACTTAAAAAAAACAGAGTGGTACCAAAATTAAAAGTGTTACAAAATATGTTTCAAACTTTTTTAAATATTCATATTGAAAGAAAAACATCTCTACAGAATTTGAAAAAAATGTGAACCTTCCCGCCAATACCTCAGGCATCTCTGATTCTTTTTTTTTAATTTATCAGTAAACTACAATAAAGTTGCTTCAAAAATCAAATAAAATCAAAATCAATAGAACCGCCGTAGTTCCGTCAATTTGGTAATTGAAGGGTTGGAATTTAGGGAAGAATTTTTCCAGCATTGAAGGCTTCCTTCAAAGTAGTATAACAAAATGAACTTTCGTTGGGACAGACATCACAGTCTTGTCCGAGTATAGCCATTCAAATTTCCAAAATAGAATTCCCAATTTAAAATTCCGAAGTTCAATTTCCTATTTCCTATTTCGAATACGAAACGTAAATAAAATTTATTCATGATTGCAATTTCCAATTTCAGATTTGACAATATGTACCTAATTCTAAATGACAGATTCAGAGGACTCAAGTATAAATATTCATAATCTAAAGTTCATATGACAATGATAGGTTCACCCGAGTTCATTTTTAAGTGCGTGACCTGTTGCTTCCGTGTTTTCGTTTTTCTGCTCGCTAGTAAATTCACACTCTTTCATCATTAACTCTATCGTAAACTATGAATACATTTTGCATACGTACCTCGTCTGGGCGCAGCTTCTACGTAGCACCTCCGGCTGTCGTACAACCGCACATGCACCAGGAAGATGGTTTTATTTCCCGGAAAATCCGTCACATTGAATGTGTAGCTTCCGGTTGGGTCGGCGGGCAGTGTAACGGACTTTTTGCTGCTCTCCGAGCCACCCCAAACCATCATCATCAGACTTCACATACTCCGATTCGGATGAAACTTTGCACACATTTTCAGTATGATAAAAAAAATTATTTTGCACGGATGCTGAGACCGATTCCAATCAAGATTTTTGAAAAAAAAAAAAGGTGTGGAATTAGGTCTAGAATTCTGGATCTGAACTCATTTTCAAAAACTCTGAACTCGAAATTGAAATTTTCCAAAATTTAGTTCCAGAACCCAAATCAAAAAGCATGATGAGTTTTGTTTATTGTTTCCAAAAGTTTGAGAAAACTGATTTTTGGATTATGTATGGTCATCTCACACTGTTGAAAATTTTAGTTTTAAATTGCTGATAATATTACGTCATAGGACGCAATAGGACGTCAATGCGAAATACTTGGCTTTCGTGAAAGGATTTTCAATAATTTTCGGGTTTCAAAAGAATTATTAGATACAAACCAATTCGTACCCTCACATTCTGCTACTAACGCATAAGACTAAACCACCCAGTCGACGCCGCTCTATTAACCAAATGTCTTCATAGGCACACGGGGAGGCTTGAGATAAGAACTTGTGAGTACTTAGTTATCTCACCTTTTGACGACCTGTTACTTAAAAAAAACAGAGTGGTACCAAAATTAAAAGTGTTACAAAATATGTTTCAAACTTTTTTAAATATTCATATTGAAAGAAAAACATCTCTACAGAATTTGAAAAAAATGTGAACCTTCCCGCCAATACCTCAGGCATCTCTGATTCTTTTTTTTTAATTTATCAGTAAACTACAATAAAGTTGCTTCAAAAATCAAATAAAATCAAAATCAATAGAACCGCCGTAGTTCCGTCAATTTGGTAATTGAAGGGTTGGAATTTAGGGAAGAATTTTTCCAGCATTGAAGGCTTCCTTCAAAGTAGTATAACAAAATGAACTTTCGTTGGGACAGACATCACAGTCTTGTCCGAGTATAGCCATTCAAATTTCCAAAATAGAATTCCCAATTTAAAATTCCGAAGTTCAATTTCCTATTTCCTATTTCCTATTTCGAATACGAAACGTAAATAAAATTTATTCATGATTGCAATTTCCAATTTCAGATTTGACAATATGTACCTAATTCTAAATGACAGATTCAGAGGACTCAAGTATAAATATTCATAATCTAAAGTTCATATGACAATGATAGGTTCACCCGAGTTCATTTTTAAGTGCGTGACCTGTTGCTTCCGTGTTTTCGTTTTTCTGCTCGCTAGTAAATTCACACTCTTTCATCATTAACTCTATCGTAAACTATGAATACATTTTGCATACGTACCTCGTCTGGGCGCAGCTTCTACGTAGCACCTCCGGCTGTCGTACAACCGCACATGCACCAGGAAGATGGTTTTATTTCCCGGAAAATCCGTCACATTGAATGTGTAGCTTCCGGTTGGGTCGGCGGGCAGTGTAACGGACTTTTTGCTGCTCTCCGAGCCACCCCAAACCAGATCCTCGTTCAGGCCACGGCGAATCCTGTGAATGGAAACATATCACTCAGACAGTTTCAGTTTTCGGATTATTCTGTCCTACGCGAAATTTTAATTGTTAGCCAGGATGCAGGGCCGGTGAAAGAGGTGGGTACGGTGGGTAGTACTACCCACCTGAAAATTCCAAAGGTGGGTAATTACCCACCTGCAGTTTCATGCGAAAAACAATGGTAATATTTGTATTGTTTATACAAATAAGAATATTTTTATTGTAACTCGAAATAAATGAAATCAAAGGACGTGACAAGGTTCATTTGAGCAAGTAGAAGTCGTTTAGTAACTTAACATCAGGTTTCCCAGCAGTACTGCTTTTCAATGGCATACGCCACGAGACAGCATGGACTGTCTGAGCGCAAAGTCGAAAGCCACAGTCTACAGTATGTGTGAAGCATATGCCGAACTGTAATGGCAACAGCCCTCGCATGCCTAAATGAATACTGTCACTGAGACAGTTTGTATTCGCCAGATTGATGAGAGTATTCTATCCGGAGAGTAGTCAAACCGAACGGGCTGTTTGTATCCTGTTTCTTTATGTTAGCTCATTCGCATGAACTGTTACGGCGACAGCCATTGAAAATCGAAGACATCCTTTCCCACATTATCAGATCCGAATGGATTCCGAATCAATTCCGAATCGGCGAGAAATTTTCATTCGGAATTTCATGTGGAAATCATAATGAATTCCGAATCAATTCCAACTCCAGTGCAACAACCGATTCCGAATGAATTTCGCCTACAACCGGTTGATTCGGAAATCAGTCGGAATTGAGTGAGAAGATGCGGACTGAATTGTCAATTTGTCTTCTTCTTCTTCTTTCCCGATTTTGCACGTTTTCGTGCTGACTTTCAGTTTATTTTTAAATGAAAACATTACATAACTGATTATACACATTGAAATCTTCATGTTTTTCGGATATACAGAACTAGTAAATAACCAGTTCTTCTTAGAATTCCAACATAAACTGTTGAAATTCGCTGGAAATTAACAAAACAGCCTACCTTAGTCAGCATCATCCATTCCTCTAGCTGAAGTGTAATGAAATGGCTTAAGTCGCCTAAATTTTACACTAACACATTCATAAAATGAGCGAATATTCAATGACATTTATAATGTCACTGTCAATCAGGTTGATCGAGTAGCCAACTCAGGCGAAAATTCTAGCACTGAACCGATCGAGCACTGAAAAATCATGCAGTCGAGTAAGAATTCATTATGCATTCCGTCATTTCGATAATGTGGGTTGATTTTCAGGGAATTACTGTTACGAAGGGCTGTCGCGAGCCGGCTGTCTCATCAATGTCTCTTGAAGCAATAAATCGGCTGTTTCTGGAGACGAGCTGTAGCTCATAGTGCACTCGCACTATTTCGGTTGCCTCAATGAAACGGTACTAGCACATACGATTGCGTTGTTGGGATTACCTTTGCAGGAAACATCAGGCTTTCATTACACATTACCATTGTGAAAAAAAGAAATTGTTTTAGATTAATATATATTGTCGGCAAAGGCAATGAATTTTAATAGTTAGCGAATATTAAAAGATAAACACTGAGTTTTGTGTAACGGCTCATATATCTGAATTTCTAAAGTATTGATCCTTAGTACTTCCTTCTTATTCCTAAAGAAACAGATACACTACCATTCATTAATAATACTCCGAGAATGTCTTATGCACCCTTACTCTAAATAACGACGTTTTGATTTTTCGATCGAATCGTAGCTACTTTTCACAACTATTTAATTATTTAGTGTATTTAACGTTACTCCACCAATTGTCGGAACACTTTGGTACCCGTGCCTCACCGATTTCGTTGAAATTATAGAATATAATACTCTGAACGAAAATAAAGTGTTTGGTGCACTTTGAATAGTTTTCGATCATAAAATTGAAAAGATGTTATGTTTATATGTGAACAAGTGCTTTCAGCTTTTCGATAAAAGTATTTTAAAAAGAAAAATATTATGAAACCATTATGTTTCCAAAAGAATCATTTTTTTTTTGGTTTACCCCAAACTTTGTTACAAATTTAGTATTCTCAATTGTTCTTTTTCACATAAGAATCAATCAACTAATAGCTTAAATTTATTTAAAATAGCTTAAATTTAGTTGTTCATTTAACATTCACATAGGTTTTGCCAGCAGCTGAAGGAATGAGAATATGAAAACGTTGAGTTCTTAATTTGTTACTACCGATCTTCAATAAACCTCTTTTGTTTCCATAAATATCACAAAACTAGAAAAACAAGTTTTTAGTTTTTTTTTATGAAACTCAGTGCCTATTAATATAGTTTCATTGCGGCTTAAATTGACTTTCCATTTGCTCTCATTGCAAGTTTCTATGTACTCCCCGGACCTTGTAGTTGAGCTCTTTTTCATTGAGGTGGTAGATCTTTTAGTGCCATCTACACAAATATAGGGTCCGCAACAATGAAGTTGATTGGGGAAACCCTCAGATAAAAAGTAGTTCAGCAGATGGTTGTTTATGTATCTTTTTCCTGATGGTGCACATTAGGAATTTTTTTTCGCGAATGGATTGTGAAGAAAAGTTCAAAAGAAATTTTCAAATCGCAAATCATTTAATTAAAATCTCTGAATTATGATGTATTATAGATGAGACTGATTTAGTCACTCTGAAAACCGAATTTTTAATGGAGGCCATGTGTTATATACCATTCGACTCACTTCATTGAGCTTTTAAAGTATTAATGAACCCGGGGGAACGATTGATATGTGTGCCCTAACTAACTACTAACTTAATTACTATTGTTTTACTCTGTGGGCTCCGCCAAGGACATCCTAAGCGGCCCTGGTATCCAACTTGTTGTTTCGAAATTAAGGGATGATCGGTTATTATTATATCGTTTATTTACCCCCGGTTTTAACCTAATAATGGTCGTTCACCGGGTATGTATCAGATTGGGGTAGGGGTTTGGGGGTGGCTGGGAGATATAAGGTGGGGCATTTCGGGGAAAGGGGGGGGGGGGAGTTTTTACATAGAGTCAGTAATAATGGTTACAATTCATGGTATCGGTTCATATGTCTTAGATTGTGAGGGGATAGAGATAGAGAAAGAGAGAAGATAGGGATAAGCTTAAGACTAAGTTAAAGACTATTTTTCTGTGCTGGACTGGGATTGATGTTACAGCTTCGGGCCGCGGGTAACATCCCCGAGGGCAGCGCCCCCGGCGGATGGCCGCTTAGGTGCTGGGTCTGTGGCGGATTGCTTTCTGGAGGTCGGGACCAGGCTCCTGGTCTCAGTCCTGTATTCGGGTGATGGTTGCAGGTGGAGGTCCGATGGGAGTGGGGTCCAGTGATAGGTGTTCCGGGAGGCCAGCCTCTCGCGGTGGCGGAGTCGTGCCTCGGATAGTAGTGAAACAGTGCTCTGGTGGTCGGTGGTGGTAGAGGTTGAATCTAGGTGGGGTCCGTGTAGTGGTTGAAAGAGAAGGGGGCCTTGGTCGACATTCCGTCCCCCCCCCCCGCGGATGGCCCATGGAGCAGTGTAGTTTCTCGACTGGGTGTGCGGCAGCGGCCGGGTGGTCCGGGCAGTGGATGCTGAGTCTTCGCCGAGATTCTGAAAGAGAAGGAGGAGGAGGAGGGATGGGGAGGGATGATCGGTACCAAAACTGGGAATTTAAAAATTTAATTTTTGAATTTTAAATAAATGAAAGACTAATTCGTGTCATATACTGCTCTTAAATTCTGTTTCTCCTAGGATAACTAAAACAATGAGTTTCTTAGGGTCGGAAATGACTGCTACAATATTAATCTTATTATTATTATTATTATTATTATTATTATGATTATTATTATTATTATTATTATGATTATTATTATTATTATTATTATTATTATTATTATTATTATTATTATTATTATTATTATTATTATTATTATTATTATTATTATTATTATTATTATTATTATTATTATTATTATTATTATTATTATTATTATTATTATTATTATTATTATTATTATTATTATTATTATTATTATTATTATTATTATTATTATTATTATTATTATTATTATTATTATTATTATTATTATTATTATTATTATTATTATTATTATTATTATTATTATTATTATTATTGTTATTATATCTTTTATTTATTCCCGGTTTCAAACTTAATTGTGGTCGTTCACCGGGGAATTACACCTACATTTTTCAGAACATAATTTCTTTTCAGAAAGAAAACCGTTAAATAAGTGCAATGAACTCGGCTCTCAGAATGTTTCACTATTCAGTTACAATATTTATAGTTCCAAACGTTTGATTTTTTTTTAATACGGGCACAAGCTACTAAGCCAATTAGACGGTAGAAAATTTTCGACATTCTTAGACTTGTAACTGCGGAAGTCGGATCCGAATTTAATTCAATAGTTCGCTTTACTATTCACGAATAAGTTTCCTTTTCCGATCGCATGTTCGCCCTGGAAGTTCCGGACTGAGGGCGTGAGAGCCGACTCAAACAGAAAACCAAAATGTATGTGTACGAGAATTGTAGCGAGCGCATAGAAACTGGATGTGCTGTTTGAAATTTCAAGGCACCGCATCTTCTGCTTGCGGCTCGTGATTGCAACATCTACTTACCTTACCTAACAGCTATAGGCCTGGGGTGTCCTTTGCTGTATCAAGCATACGTCTCCACATAACTCGGTCCATGGCTGCTCGTCGCCAGCCACTCAAGGCACGGATGCTTCTGAGATCACCCTCCACTTGATCGATCCACCTTGCTCGCTGCGCTCCTCTCCTTCTTGTACCAGTCGGATTAGATTCAAGAACCATTTTCACTGGGCTGTCGTCCGACATCCTTATGACATGCCCAGCCCATCGTAGACGTCCGATTTTAGCTGTCCGTACGATAGGTGGTTCTCCTAGCAGCTGTTGCAATTCGTGATTCATACGTCGTCTCCACGTTCCGTCTTCCATCTGCACTCCGCCATAGATGGTCCTCAGTACCTTTCTTTCGAAAACACTGAGAGCACGTTGGTCCTCTGCCAGCATAGTCCAGGTCTCGTGGCCATAGAGAACAACCGGTCTAATGAGCGTTTTGTAGATGGTCAATTTCGTGCGGTTGTGTACTTTTCTCGATCGGAGGGTTTTTCTGAGTCCAAATTACGCACGATTCCCTGCCAAAATATGTCTATGAATTTCTCTGGTGGTGTCATTATCGGCGGTCACCAGTGAGCCCAAATACACGAACTCGTCAACCACCTCGATATCGTCACCGTCTATCAATATTCGTGGTGGGAGGCGTAGTGTTTCTTCTCTGGAGCCTCTTCCTCTCATGTATTTTGTTTTCGACGCATTTATGGCCAGTCCGATACGCCTAGCTTCAGCTTTCAGTCCGATGTAGGTTTCCGTCATCTTCTCAAGGTTACGTGTCACAATATCAATATCGTCAGCGAAGCCAAAAAGTTGTACGGACTTTCGGAAGATCGTGCCACTCGTGCCGATCCTCGCTTTTCAAATCACACCTTCCAAGGCAATATTGAACAAGATACAAGAGAGTCCATCACCTTGCCGTAGCCCTCTCCGAGATTCGAAGGGACTCGAGAGCGTCCCAGATACTCGGACGTAGCACATCACTCTATCCATCGTTGCTTTGACCAATCGCGTCAGTTTATCCGGGAAACCGTATTCGTGCATTATCTGCCATAGCTGTTCTCGATCGATTGTGTCGTATGCCGCTTTGAAGTCAATGAATAGGTGATGCGTGGGTACGTTGTATTCACGACACTTCTGGAGTACTTGTCTTATTGCGAATATGTGATCCGTAGTGGCGCGGGCTCCAGTAAATCTCGCTTGGTACGACCCTACGAATTCCTTAGCTATTGGTGATAGGACGGCAAAGGATTTGGGAGAGTACCTTGTAGGCGGCGTTCAGCAATGTGATTGCGCGGTAATTGCAACAGTCTAGCTTATCGCCCTTTTTGTAGACGGGACATACCACTCCATCCATCCATTCCTGCAGTAGAATCTCCTTCTCCCAAATCTTGGAAATCATCCAGTGCAGCGCTCTAGCCAGTGCCTCTCCTCCATGTTTGAGGCAGCTCGCCTGGCAACTGGTCAATGCCCGCGGCTTTGTTGTTCCTCAGCTTGCCGATCTCCTCAATTATGTCTGACAGATCAGGGGCTGAGAATCTGTCGTCGGCTGAGCGTGCACCCAGAGTGATTCCTGTACCGTTCTCGGTATCTTGTGCTTCGCCATTCAGATGCTCGTCATAGTACTGCTTCCACCTGTCGATCACCTCACGTTCGTTCGTAAGAAGGTTACCACTGGTATCTCTGCACATTTCGGCCTGTGGCGTGTAGCCTCTACGTGAGCGGTTCACCTTCTCATAGAATTTCCGTGTATCATTTGCACGGTACAGCTGTTCCATCGCTTCGCGATCTTGGTCTTCCTGGTGGCGCTTTTTCCTCCGGAAAACAGTGTTCTGTCTGTTCCGTGCCTGTCTGTATCGTTCCTCGTTGGCTCTAGTGCGGTGTTGCAGCATCCTCGTCCTTGCTGCATTCTTCTTTTCGACCAACTGCTGACATTCGCCGTCAAACCAGTCATTTCCTCGATTCGATAACCTCGTACCTAAAACGGTTGTAGCAGTGCTACTCACGGCGGACCTTATGTTCCTCCAGCCGTCTTCAAGAGTCGCCGCGCCAAGCTGCTCTTCCGTTGGTAGCATTAGCTCCAGTTGTTGCGCGTATTCCTCTGCAGTACGAATGCTACGTAGCTGCTCGAGATTGATCGGCGTTCCTGTGCGACGAGTATTGTGCACCGTCGATAGTTTTGAGCGCATAAAAACCGCGACAAGGTAGTGATCAGAATCAATATTGGCACTGCGGTAGGTGCGGACATTGATGACGTCGGAGAAGAATCGTTCGTCGACGAGAACGTGGTCGATTTGATTTTCCGTATGTTGATCAGGTGATCTCCAGGTGGCTTTGTGGATATCTTTGCGGGGGAAGAAGGTGCTTCGAACTACCATTCCTCGGGAGGCTGCAAAGTTTACGCATCGTTGACCGTTGTCGTTTGTTACCGCGTGCAGCCGATCACGGGCCTGTACATTGCCTCCCGGCCTACCTGAGCATTCATGTCGCCGATGACGAGTTTTACATCCCGCCGTGGACAGCTGTCGTAGGTTCATTCCAGCTGCGCGTAGAATGCTTCCTTCTCGTCATCGGGTATCGTCTCATGTGGGCAGTGCACGTTGATGATGCTGTAATTGAAGAAACGGCCCTTGATCTTCAATACGCACATTCTATCATTGATTGGCTGCCACCCAATCACGCGCTGGCGCATCTTGCCCAACACTACAAATCCAGTTCCTAGAACGTTGGTTGTGCCACAGCTCTGATAGAAGGTAGCCGCTCGATGCCCACTTTTCCACACCTTCTGTCCCGTCCAACAAAGTTCCTGCAGTGCTACGACATCGAAGCCGCGGATTTGAAGCTCATCATGCAGCATTCGGTCGTATCCTGGGAAGCCAAGCGATTTGCAGTTCCATGTGCCAAGCTTCCAATCGTAGTCCTTTGTTCGTTGCGTAGGTCTTTGCCGATTATACCGAGTCGTATTTCCTTCTTGATCGTTCGTAACATATGTTTTCCGGGCGGTTTGTTAGGCCTGCACCAACCTCCTGTCTCGCCGGAGGGCCATCGTGTCAGCACTGTTTAGAGTACCACACTGACACAAGGACGGTAATCAGCCGCTCCTAACATGGAGAACAGACGCTGTTTCGAGCCGCCCCAACATGGGGAACAGACGCTCGGGTAGGCTCGCTCTCTGTAAAGAGAAGGCAAGCCCCCCCTTCCCTGTCAGCTTACGACCAAGGTCCCACCGGGGTTGGTTACCCGATCTTTCCTATGGTTACTCGTACCCCAGCCGGCACCGTGGGGAGGTAGGGATAGGAGTTACTGGACAAGAGGCTAAGAACCACATTGGGGCCTGAATTGCGCATTGTCCAGTCGTTTACCAACGTACCGATCTACATTTCCAAAATTGGATTGAGCGTAAAAGCACACAGAGGAAATGATTAATATATTTCTAGAAGTTTACATGAAATTGTCCTTTTAACTGCAGCTATACATTCAGTTACTTTTATAGCAAGTTTTGTGGCAAACAACGACATTAAGTTAAAGAATTCAAAATATACTGAACACAAGCTTCTGCTTGATGAAAGATACGCTTTAACCGAGTTATAAATTTTACAATGTAAAGTGACAGTATCAACGTGTGTAAAAGTCGCGAACTTCTGGTAGCTATGACCTAAATAATATAATAATTAATATGCCGTTTCTGGAAATAAGATAATTCTAAGCATAACAGGAAGAAAAAGCTTCAGCAGATTATCAGCACAACCCTATATCATATAAGTAACCGTACCATACCCGATATGTATTTTGGAATATATTCTAGGTTAATAGAAACACTATACTATTCTTATATAGAAGATAATTTGATATGTCTGGAAAGCTTGAGACCATATTACTCAAGAAAGACATTATTACATAACTTGGGGAAATAAAACTTTTTTTCTAAATAAAACGAAATAAACATTCGAATCTGTTACGGGTAACCATGCTGCATTCCATGCTTGGAAACATGTTTTTTGGAAGAACCGGAATTTTTCATTCAGTTTTTGCATTCAAAGCTTTGTTGTAATGTTCCTAAATGATTTTTGCCTTGCAAATTCCGATTAAAATTTTGCACTCAAGGTTTTTATTCGATTGGTGGTTCAATGTATAACGAACTTAACGAGCCAGGTTTTGTATGTTTCAGTCCTGACTTGAAAGGTTTCTTAGTGTCCGTAATATTGCAGCACTGGCCATTCATTTATTTACCGTTTACATAGGGTAAGGGCTCCCTATTTCATCTCATTTGTAAGGACGTCGCCTTCAAACCTCGATTTAGCCACTAAAATCACTATAACTATTTCATATTACTGCTTCATTCGCCTTGCTCCACATTGAGATTTGATTCACATTCCTTGGAAATTAAAATAATGTTCATAAAACAGCAAAAAACACTTACGAAATGTTCACTACTCTGCTCCTAATTTCATCTCAATGGATTTTTATCCATCCTATCGTTGATCCTTTATTCATCCTATAAATTAGCAATGGCGACAGCAATCAAAACGAAATATTCCACTATTACACTCTCAGGTTCAAAATGTCAGAATTCTTCTTAAAAACGGCCTAATGCCAACTATGAGACAATATATGATATTTTTAGAACCGGTTTGAAATCATTTCAACGTTTAAAAATTTTTCAGTCGTTTCCGTTACCTTTCGCTTTAAATTTGAAATTTTACTGAAAAGTTAATTTGGTGAACTTTAAATAAAAACAAAACTGTAATTGTTACTATTTATTCATTAGCCCTTCTTAAAACAAAGTGTAGAGCCAGAGATGCCATGTATACAGATTTATATGTATTGTATAGATTTTTGCGTTCGCATACTGGTTTAAATCAAAGTACGGATTTTGTAAAGATTTCCTAAATTTAATACAGATTTGTACAGGTTCATAGAAAGAAAGAAGTAAAAAATTAGACTTTGCTCTCTGAGTATCTATTAGTATTTGATTGCAATGATTCTTTAAAAGTTTATTAATCAACGGACAAATCACATGTTAAAGTGGAAATCTTTTATGTAGATAATTGATTATGAACACTGACAAACATTTATATTAAAATTTAGAGCCAATTTGATCTATTTGAAGTTAGATATTTTCATAGAATATGTATTACGTTGCATAGAAAGTCTATATCTGGTCTATCTGTTTTCACTAATAAAATGATGTTAACAGATTTTATTAGTGAAAACAGATTTAACATCATTTTATTAGTGAAAACAGATAGACCAGATATAGAGTTTCTATGCAACGTAATACATATTTTCTATGAAAATATCTGGCATCTCTGTGCACAGCCGATGAAACACACACACTTCACAACGTTATGTTGACGTATAGCGGAATGAAACCAGTGCTACTAGATTTGCCACAATGGTTATTTCATTAGTATTTAACATGCTCTTCCTGGTAATATTCGAAGCCAAAACAGTTTTATTGAAATATTAATATCAATAATATAATTAAGCTAATGTCACGGATACCGCAAAAAACATACTTTTTGATGAGATTTTGAAGAAGAAAAACAATTTTTGTTTTGTAACATTATGAGATAACTTGGCAACTTTGCGAAACCAAATGAGATGAAAACAAAGTGCAATCAAGTGAACTAAGTGAAAAACTTTCATCTCATATTCTTAAAGACTTTTATTGTTTGTAGGGTAGTTTTTGAAGTACTAAATCGTTAATTAAACAAGTAGCAAGTGAACATTACTAATTATGAAGTCATCCAGCATTCAATGGTAGTGTAATTGTGCGAAAAAGTGATCATGTTTTGAGACGAATCGATTAGTAGATAATCAGAAACATGACGAACTGTAAATCTTGAGACGAAAATGTGTCCTAAATTGAAAAGTGAGTTTATTTGAAATGAAAAAAAAACGATAACCGAAGAACTTAAAACCATTTCTTTCAATAGGTAAGTGTGACAATAGCTTTTATAATTATTTTAAAACATTTCACAGTTTGGTTCAGGTAGGTTTTAAAATATTATTCATGTCCAAAGTAATGAGGTGAAGGGATGAGATGGAAATAGGAGCTAAGATGAAATAGGGAGCCGTTACCCTATAAATCTAAAATCTGATTTAATTGGCTTTTACACTCTTGTATAAGGAACGATCGCGCCTTTACTATCCTGAAGGAAGAGATAAAGAGGATGAAAATAATGCTCCACGCACATCAGTACGCGCATACATTTTGAATGTTAGAGTGCACAAACCGAACGTAACCTGCCTGAAACGAGCATGCTGAACTGTCTCAGCTGTTGAAATACATGGCTCTTTAATTATGAATATAATTTCTTGAAAACTAACTTTTCTTTCTATGGAATTTCATTGATCGATCGATTCATAGAAGATCGACCAAAATATAAAAATTAGCTATTCATTAAAACCAAAGTCCGTTCTTCAATCCGTTTCGTATTAGTAGTTTCGTATATTATTAATTATCAATTATATTGTTATCTATGCCCTAACAACGGTGATTGCTATGCGCAATGATCAACCGCTGCGCAAAACAATCAGCAAAGGCAAAACTAAAAACCAACATGCTTGCCTCGAACCAAAAATCATAGCAAACCAAGAGCAACAAATTTAAACCGCACCAGCTACTGTCGCAGACCTGGTCAAGGGAGAGTAATATTCGATGTGAACATTTCATAAGGGCACATGAACCAATGAGAGATTCTCTTTGTTTACTTTCTCTTCTGTTAATAACACCTAAATGTTCACGTTCACTTACCAAATTTGCATATAAAATGAAAGAAAATATCTCCAGCTTTGTAATAGTATCATACATGTAACGAACAATTGCGTAATAACGCAGATATAATCGAAAGAGAAAGTAAACAAAGAGAATCTGTCAATTGTTTTGAGGCCCTTTTGAAATGTTCACGTCGTATTTTGCTCTCGACAGAAACAACGCAGTGAATGGTTCCCGAAGTTTACTGTCGCAATTGCGAGAACTTCATGCTTCTTCGGCTGTCGTGGACCACGACAAAATGTCTTGAGATGGAATGAACTGTCGAACGAAGTGAATGACGGCAACGTTGGCTGTACAGCACTGTTTTTCTAAGGGCTGTCGTGATGAAACCTATCACAAGGCTGTCATGGAAAGAGTATCATGACAGCCTCAATAATAATGTCGCGCGGCGGTACATTTGGGAAGCCTGCTTAACATTCACCTTCTAGTCGAGGAGTCAAGCTTAAGCGTCTCATCAATGCAAATGAAACCGTACTCAACCATTTTTACCTGATTTCTATATCATTATACATACTGCTTGGAAATGCATTGATATTGATATTATATAGATATAGAAACGTCAATTAATAACGAACCATGTCTAATTTTCCAAACCATTGTCATTGTTTCCGCTAACAGATACGACAGATTCGTATACACAAGTTCACGGTTTCCAGAAGATTTCTGCTCTTCAATGAGCGCGCTCGCATTTAGGAAAATCAAGATTCAGTATCGAATCGACTTGCACTCTGTGCGGTTCGATATGACCGTACTATTATTAAAAGTCCAGGAGTTAACTAGGAACATCACAATTCATGTACCTTTAAATGCAATGCAATCGTTCTAGTTTTTTCTAACTTTTGGATACCATACTTATTGGATGAATTGTCCATGGTCTCAAAATAGGATTCAGTGGCAACGATGACTCTCTCATGCGAGCCAATAATTTTTCTCGGGAATATCCTTTTCAGATCAGAAAAGGACAAGTAGTTGCTGGAGGTTCGGTTATTGTCTCATCTCTTTGGCCACATCAACACGACGCTGTTTTTGAATGAAATTCAGCTTTTTTGGCACCAGCCGAGAAGCGACGCGTTTCAAACCCAAAACATCAGTTAAAATGTGTTCGGCTGGTCCATAAAAGATGCCCAACAACACAGCAATCTCTCCAATCGGTACAGAACGATTTTGCAACACGATTTGCTTCGCCGATTCAATGTTTTCTTCAGTAACAGATGTTGTTGGGCGGCCAGGGATCTCATCATGATCCGAGCTTGTACGACCACCTTTGAAGCGTTTATACCACTCGTATGCCTGTGTTTTTCCTAGACACGATTCACCAAAGGCCTTTTCTAACATTTTCAACGTTTCGGAACACTTAAATCCATTTACAACACAACATTTGATGCACGCACGTTGTTCTAAATTTTCATCCATTATAAAAATCGCCACACGAAAAATTTTCAACTTCTTTGTATAGACGCCAAACAAAAACTAATCGTACGATATGCGTCAAAATTTGACAGAATGTGTATAAAAGTGTTGCCAACGTTGAGAGAATAAAAGTTTACCGATTGGACAAGCGCGGGAATTTTAAAATGAAAATTCCGGTTCTTTTTTGATCATAAGGTATATATCGGTAGGCTTAGTGTTTGTGGAACGATTGACGTAAAAATTTAACGTATGTCATCTGAAGGTTGCTACTTTCGAAAAATAAGGTTTGTTTGACATCATAAATGTCATCTTTGGGTCAGTCCCGGGACTCTTTGAACAATGTATTATGCACATCAGCGAAAAAATCTGGACTGTTTATGGATTTGTTTCGTGCGCCGCTCGATACGCACGACACACATTTTGATCGAAAATCAGCTGTTTCTTCGTATTCGAGGAAATTCTCGGTGGTTTCGATCATGGGTTGGCGGTTCAATGCATAGGGCGCTGGTCTTACAAGCCAGTTGTCGTATGTTCGAGCCCCGACCTGGAAGGATTCTTATGGCGTTTTCCATTGAAAAACACTGGTGGGCAGAGTTGCCAGTTTATGTTTTTTTCAAAAATCTGTCTCTGATTCAAAAATTTATCTGGATTTGTCTGGATCTACTATATACAAGGAAATTTTGACCGGGCTTCATTTTCAGCGAGCAAAAAAAAAGTCCCACCACCTATCGTATATAGTTCAAAACCCGTAAAGAACTGCGGAAATCTGACAAAAACTGGGAAAATCTGGCAAAAGATCTGGTTAGTTAGAGTTTCTGACGAAGCGAGAAAAATCTGGCGAGAACGCCAATAGAAATGTAATACCAAGGCATTACTTTTCGATTATGAAGTACTGAATGAACGAGTTCAGCACCTTCCATCAGTGATTTTGAAACTAGTTATGTAGTCCTAATTTAACAGCTCGAACAACCCCACAGTAGTTTTATGCCGTATGCGCAATTTTGTTTCAAGACAAAATACCAAAAACGCTTCAGATTTCGAATTTTTGCGTCTCATGCAAAGTTCTACCGAAACAAAATTTTAATAAATTAATACTTCGAAATGGTGGGTCATTCCCCCCGGTATGCAAAATTACCCACCTTGGAACTAGCCCTTCAGGAAATAGAGTGCAGTGTAGAAAATTCGAACATGTTGAATAAAGTTTCGGCGAATGTGGAAATATTGCACAGTTGAATTAATGATATGCCTGCCAGTAAATCAGCTGTAGTAGTTTGAGAAAATACTGTTTTAATCAACCAAGTGGTGTTATGATGCTCTTCTCATAGTGCTTATATTTCATTGCATAGAAACAAGGAAGTTTACTTGGGTGTAAACTAGCATAACCTACAAATCGAGATAGTTTTGACCCTAAATTAGGAAAATAAAATCCATTTTGTGAAGTGTCGCTTTAAATGACACTGAGAAATTTTGGACACACATCATTCTGTAGTTCCGGAATATATATATATATATATATATATATATATATATATATATATATATATATATATATATATATATATATATATATATATATATATATATATATATATATATATATATATATATATATATATATATATATATATATATATATATATATATATATATATATATGTTAAAATATTTTACCTTCACAGTAATTACTTCTTCATTCAAGTTGAATTTCTTATCGACGAGCATTTTTTTATATCAGCGAAAAGCCAGCAGTCAATAGGGCCCAGATTTGGACTATACGGTGGATAAGGAAGCAATTCGCAATGTAATTCATTCAATCGTTGCTTTACTTGTAAACAAGGATGGCTTTTATCGCCTCAAAGAACGTTCACTCTCAACTCTTCACACGATTGAATCAGTGCCATCAAAGAGAAACGGAAATCATCGCAACAACAAAAACCCGGCCTGGCTCATTTAACATAGAATCGACACCAGTGCGAGAGCGAATTTCTCTCGATGATCTGTCTGAAAATCAAAGGTTAGCACGCTGCTGTGGGGATCCTCTCTGAAGCAACAAACGGTCGCTTATTCTCGTTTCGCGATCCAATTCTATACAGGCAGTTGACAATTGCGATAGAATCATTTTACTATTGCCGCTTATTCTAACTATGCGCATATAACCTTTTGTATAAGTTGTGTCTATGAAAATGTCTGTGAATGCTCCACACAAGGGTTTTGAAATATTGCAACCTAGTATGAGAATCATCTAGTTGAATTATCGATTCAATTTTCTGCGATAATTGTCAACTTGCGATTCTCTCTTGGGAAATTCCACACAGCAACGATCATTATCAGACTGTAATTTTTTTTAAGGGCATGAAATACTCAGAGTATGAAGTGGAGCGAAGAAATGTTGCAAAATTCTCTCACGGTTCATGCATTGAGAGACTCGAGTTCTTGTAGCATCTTCTACCGGATTGAAAATGTTGTATACAATATAGATAGCAATATAGCAGCTTCTGTCAAATTTTCGGCAATCACCAACACTGCTTGTAAACGTGGCCAAACACTTAATCATCTGCGTCATCAGCACGTTGTTGTTTAATTTTCTGATATCTCTACTATCTCAGTTATCTCACCCAATTTCTATTTACGATTGGATATAAACAATATGTGGACTTTTTTGATGATTTCTGCAGTACAAGCTCAATTGGACGGCCAGAACGTTCATCATCACCGGTGTCTGTACGACCACTAAATTCAGCAAACCAATAACTAATGGTTCTTTTCGATGAAGTAGAGTATCATCCAGAATGAAACGGACACACGAAATTGTTTTAAATCCATTGTTCCGAAAAAGACTTCATAAACGTCATATGGATTTGGCAATGATAGTGTCATCTGTGTGTCAGTCATGCGACTTATCCAGTTATGTGTTAAGACCAGCAACTTACAGGAGCCGGGGTAAAATAAATGATATGAAAAAAGCAACTAACTTGCCCTAAACATTGGAATGGTTTTGAGCACAAATCAAACGTATTTTTCCCTTTTTTTTACATCGTCGCTCTATACGACGGCTTGACCATTCAAACACTCATCGCACTTTAATTCCGGAGCCGGAAGTCTAATCCTTATAAAATTCAGGAATTCCGGAGAGGACTGTATGACCTTCCACTTGAATTTAAGTTGGAGGGAATCGGTTGAGTCATATCGGAGAAAAATGATACTCGTCTAGATTATATATTTTAATTTATCAACGAGCACGAAATAACACATGGACTGAAAAGTCCCGGGCCTAACAAAACAACGGTAACAAATTTCGCACGAATGAAGAGGTCATCTATGAAACTAAGGCCAACCTACCCCCAATGAATATTTTCGAGAACAATCTCTATTAATAAAAATAAAAATAAGGATTTATTAATTTTTAGTTGGTTTGACGTAAAGCCGCCATAACTAAGTTCAGTTTTGCAATGACTGAGCGGAAACATATATTGGAGAAGCCAAATGAATGAAAAACTAACAGCAAAGATGATTTTTAGGAAAAAGATACGCTCAGAGACAGTACTCGAACCTGCGTTCTTATGCATTCCGTGCCTACGCGCTACCATTTCGCCACTCTGAATCTTGTTTTAGTCACTCTAAAACGCCAGTCAGACTCTACAGGTATTTAGGGTTTATTAAAAAACCTGTTTAATCCACGAAATGGTGTAATGATGCCTTTCTCCTATCAATCATTATATCATATATATGACTGTGGAATTCTTCAAAATAATTTTCTTCGATTCTTAAAAGAATAACCGGAATCGGTCTATTTGACTGTCTACTGATGAAAACTGTCAAATGGAGAAGATTTGAGATCGATTTAGAAAACTTTTTACAATTTTTCGCCCTTTTCAGTGATGGTATAAAATTTTTAACACACTTTACCCTATATTGCCGGTTCCGGAGTTACAGCGTGATATGCACAAAAAATATTAAAAATATTGTCACTCACTGTCCTCAAAAGTGGCGAGACTGATTTTCACAAACTCAGTTTCAAATGAGACGTCTAATGGTCCTATGGTCTCAGAGCCTGCTATTGAATTCCATTTGAATCCGATTTCCGAAGGTACCTGGTAATATGTGAAAATTAGAGAAAAATGTGCAATTTACTCTAAAACGGCTTAGTCGGCTTACCAATTTCATTAATATTTTATCACTAACGATGGTCAAAAACAGATACAAATCCCGTAAAACTGTCTGATAAATTCTTCTAGTTTGCAGAACTTGTTAGTTTCTGGGAATATAAACTTCATTCGGTACTATTGGTTCCTCCTTTTTCTCTTCCGGAAGTTATCACGAAACGACCAAAATTAGCTCTGCGCCTAATTTGTTTTACTGTTTTTAATTAGTTGTTTTTAACAACATAATTGCCAAAACAACTAATAAATTAGTTGAAATTCAAAATTTACTTTGCTGAAAAAAGCTTTTGTTTTTAAACAATGTGATTTTCAATCCAATACGAAATTTCCATTACCAACTAATTTTGTGACTACTTGCAAATGTGCAGAATTTGTGCACAATTGATATAAATGTAAATAACAATGTTTTTCACGTGGAACTGTGAAGTGAGTTTGGTGTGCGGCACTCTAATTGTATATGTCGAACGAAATTCGTTGTATCTTCCAATATGACAAAATATTGCAGCTGGTAATGGTGAGAGCGGTCACTTCGCCGAAAGCCATTTCGCCGAAAGTCGTTTCGCCGAAAGCCATTTCGCCGAGAGGCGTTTCACCGAAAGCCGTTTCGCCGAATAGATCATTTCGCCGAAAGGGTAATTTCGAATAGATAATGTAATATTATTTTTTGTGCTATTATGCCTCTTGTATAACTGATGTGGCGCAGCCACATAACCGAAGCCAAGATGGCTCGGTGGCATAAAGCCGCCGATGCGACGCCGGCTGAGTTGGTCGCCGACCCGCCGTCGAAAGCGGCGGCCTCTTGCATACAAACTTGTAACCGCCTCAAATGCCCGGTCTACTCAAAGCTAGGTTTCTTTGCTTTAGTTAGGTCCGAACGAGCGGTAGCGAGGTCGGACAGCACACGAATCAAATCGATGTGGCGAAGCCGCATTAGATATTTTTCACTTAGTAAACGGAAAATATCACATACATTTACCTGGTAGATACACCTATGTAATTGCTTTGATGCTTAGTGGCTAGTTCATGAATCAATCTTTATTTAAAAGTACAAGAATCAATATTTATTCAAGAAGTACAATTGTAGGTAAAAAAACGTGATTAATCCACCTAGCAGTGAGATGATACCTTTTTTTATCAATCCGCATGTGTTTTTTTGCATGGATATTCTTAGGTGTTTAGTTCTCATGACATTATTTTAATTATCGTCGTTTCAAACGGCAAATTGAGATTTTAATCACTCATTACCCTGTAATTTCGAATCTGCAAATCGTAGCGTATTTCAATCTTAACGTGTGACAATCGATTGAACATTCCATGAGATGTCGAAGTAAGTTCCACTTTAGAGTTTTTCGTCATTATTTATGGTACTTCCAGAGCCATAAATTATTACGCCAAACAATTTACATGAAATTTATAAACTCATCATCTGTAATTCCAGAATCGGATAAAATTCACCAATTTTGTATGGGACCTTAAGTCCTGTAATTTGAATTTTTGTTTTTGAAGTTCGATTTGGTCTTTTTTGAGAAAATGATTGAGCTTTGAGAATCGATTCGATACTGGAACCGGAATTCTAAAATCGGTGTAGCCGAAATCAGTTAAATTCACCTGAGGAGTGTGTAGACATCTTTGAGAAATTGTAGTGCGAATTAAAATTTGGGGGTACATTCCGAATCCAAAAACGAATACCGCTCAAATTGAAATAAATTTATTTGGTAATCGATTATCCAAATCTGCAAACCCGATAAACCTGATTAATTTATGTGAAATGAACATTTTTATACTAATCACCCTGCATTTTCTAAACCAGAAGTCGGATCTGACTAAAAAGTAAGAGGTTTTATAGAATTTTAAGACCTCTCATTTGAATCATAGATGGTTCTTAGATTTCATTTGAATCTTAGATCGGTTCAGCCATCTACGAGAAAAATTAATTGCATTATTTTAATTCCGTTTCACATATCATCCTGTGGTTCCGCAATCAGAAGTCGGATTCAAACGTAATTCAGGAACCTTGTTTAGGAGTATACGACTTTTCATATGAATCTGAGTTTGTAGAAAACGGTTTAGCCATCTCCGAGAAAATTGAGTGAAATTATTTGTCACACACGCATTTGCTGATCTCGACGAACTGAGTCGTATGGTATATGGAAGTCATGTTCTTCCAGCATTTATTGCTGTAAATAGTTTAAATCAATATAATTATGGAATGCTGGTATCATCTGGTTTACATATGCCATATTCGAAAGATTATGTTGCCAAAAATGAACCGTGCTAAAATTGGTCCGAGGCAAATTGTCATAAAAAAGTATTCTGCACACAGTCTTTTTGGTACTTAGAAACAATTATATGTAACAGTATAAAAAATCGTGCTTCATGTTGCTCCCAAGCATTACTTTTTCATACAGCGCTCAAAATTCCTTCTACTGGAATAAGGCTTACACAAAAATATCGATATCTCCGTTAAAAATGGACGGATTTTAACAATCTATGGCTTGTTGGATAGGTATTACCGAGCGAAATCTATGTCTGGAAACATATTCTGTTTTCAAGGTCAATTGTGACAGATACTGTCAAAAAACTGAAAATTTTGACATAAAACTTCGTATAACTCAAAAAGTAAACATCCGATCACAAAACCATTCAATAGCGTTCTGGGTGACGGGGAGACCTTTCATTTGCGACTAGTTTGATCAAAATCGGTCCAGCCATCTCTGAGATCTCGACCTCTTAGTTGACAACACACATACAGACACACACACACACACACACAGACATTTGTTCAGTTCGTCGAGCTGAATCGATTGGTATATGACATTCGGCCCTCCGGGCCTCGGAAAATTTTTCGAAAGTTTGAGCGAATTCTATTCCTATTTTTATATATATAAAAAAAGGTAAAACGAGCGTTAACGTATTATCATTCATTTGTGTTTATTTTAAATCAATTCCAATTATAATATTAAGACAATTGCAGGAAACGGCCAAATGATCCTTTCGGCGAAATGACATTCGGCGAAGTGGCCCATTCGGCGGAATGTCATTCGACGAAATGACCCTTTCGGCGAAATGACCCTGATCCGTTATGGTTTATTCAGCAAAAAGCTGCATCGAAACAAAAAGAACGGTAAGTTTTCTTTTGTTCACAACATTGTTTTTGATCTAGAAAATAAGATCCAACACAGTTTGCGTAGAATACTCGTAATGGGTTGCTTTTCTCTGTAGCTTCTTGTTGTTTTCGCTCGGGCTACGCCGTTCGGAATACTATTTGTATTTCTTTTTTGCTTTCTGAATGCAAAAAGTTTTCAGTGAGAGAGTCACTGTCGCACAATTGAATGAAGAAAATAGTGATTTTGAATAAAAATAGTTACGCTGATAGCAGACTGCCTGTGTTTCATTTTCGTTTATGCCTTTTCAGTAAATACAGCGCAAGAAGTCGCCAGCGTATTTATACCTGCCAAAATAGTAAGGACAATCGGAAATGCAACACTTTTTAGCCGGTTGTGTACCATCTGCAGATGACAGAATCTAATGTTGTGTCTTAGCTAAGAAATGACAGAACGTTGTCCTGGTGAATTTAACTAAACAATTTGCCATTTCAACTATTGTTCTAGCAGTTTTAAAGGAATAAAGCTAACAAATCCAAATTAGCAATATTAGGAATTTTATAGTTGTCCTAAAAAATAACTAACTAAAATCCGTAGATCAACTAATTTTTTCGCCAAAATGCTGATTTCGGTCTTTGAGTATACCGAAAGTACGTACAACGTGGAAGAGGGAAACACAACACGAACGATGGGTACTATGTTATCGATGTCTGCTACTGATGTGTGATATTGGTAAAAGATAAAAATTTTAACTATTTTATGATAAGTGCGACCGAAAGAATAAAAGCATGTCAATGAATTGGAAATTACTTGAAAAAATAAACATTTTCACAGCCGGTAGTGCAGTAATACCGTGCCGGTGGTGTAGTAATGTCAATGTTAACAATAATAGTAAGAATCCTACTACATGTTTTAAACCGCTGATTCATGCTCACGGAACGACCGAAATCAGCATTTTCGCGAAAAATTTAGTTGATTTGCTGATTTTAGTTAGTTATTTTTTGAGACAACTAAAAAAATCTTACTTTTGCTGATTTAGATTTTTTATTCTCATTCCCTTAATAATAATAAAATATTTGTTGAAATGACTATTTTTTTTAGTTGAATTCACAAATTAAACGTGCTGTCATTTCTTAGCTAAGGCACATTTCATTTCCATTCAACTAATTTTTTAGTTGAATTAAAGAAATATAATGTTGTTTTCAACCAATATAAATGGTTGAATTGGCTTCTGCAATCTGCAGCTATATGGCGCCCTGTCACCGAAACGGTAACACCGTAATGACTACTAGCCACTAGATGGCACACTACTGCCGAAAAAATTTCAGACGCGGTTGTCTTTTCTATATTGGCAGGTATAAATACGATGTTGTATTGGAGAAAAAGACATAAACGAAACGTAAACATCGTTTTGAATTTTTTTCTTCTTAATCACTGTTTTCTTCATTCTCACTGAAAACTTTGAGCACTCGGAAAACAAAAACCGAATACAAATAGTACACCGGACGGCGCAGCTCGGAAGGTTTGAAGATACAAAAAAACTTCATCACAATTAGAGTGAAACATTCGAAATTCACTTCACTGTTCCGCGTAAAACATTATTACGCACAATCGCTTCAAGCGCGCACAAATTCTGAATAAATACGATTTCCACTAACCGTTTACGACATTTTTACATATCGGTTTAGAAATTTAAATAAAGATATATCGAACACATGCGAAAAACATCAAAACAATTTTCAAGCAGTTTCAATAAGATTGTCCTTTTCAGCTTTTTAATGGATTGTTTTGCTTTGACACTTCTCATGAGTTTTTGGCTAATAAACTTGTTAATAATACCCATTTCAGTTTTGGTTTCTTTGTGCTGTCCTTCAGTAATGATGGTGATAGATAAATAGAAACAAATTTTCTGATTTTAATAACAAAATTAGTTGTCAATGAGAATTTCGTGTTGGATTGAAATATTGCTGGTTTGTGTCCAGGATATTCACCAACTAAACACATTCTCTAAAAATAAGAGTTTTTTCAGCAAAGTAAATTCTCAATTTTAACTAATTTTATAGTTATTTTGGAAATTTTGTTGTTAAAATCAACTAATTCAAAAACAGTAATACGAATTAGGCGCAAGGCTAATTTCGGTCGTTCCGTGCTGTTTATCTTGACTAACATATGCAAAAGTAAAAGAAAAGCAGGTTCACTTCGTTTGTTAGATTTCGTTTAATTGGTTTCATCGAAATAGAGCATGAGATAGTAAGTCTAGGTTTAACTAGATTCAAAACTGTTCCAATTTGTAGGTTATATTTGTTGCTGACAAACGAATCAACTTCGGCTAGTCCGGTCATCTGAATCCGTTTTCGGAAGAATTGGAAATAGTGATCAAAAACTGCAAAAAGGATTCCACTCACTTTTCTTCAAGATGGCCAAATCGATTTTCACAAACTTATAAGTTCAAAGCAAAAGTCTTACAGTTTCATACGGAATTCCTAAATTTGTTGTGGATACTACTTTCGGTTCCGAAACTACAGAGTAAACAGAATTTGTAGATTTTGTTAGATTATGTCCGAAAAAACTTTCCTATTTCTATTCAATGAACAGTTGTTTTTGCGAATTCAGCAGTAATATTTATTATGTTATGAGTAATATGAGAAAGGCATCATTACACCAGTAGGTGGACTCAAACAAGTACGTAAGTTTTTTGTACAAACCTACTTCGTAAGAAGAGGCTTTTGCATGAAATGAAATGATCTCCGGCTCATTTATATTCCATGGAAACTTCTTAAATATGGATATTTTTGGAACGGGTTTGATAAGTAGATTCTGGAAAACGATGTTTGAAATCCAAGATGGCGACTTCCAGTTTATTGATATTTCTTGAAAACCCTTTTACATAAATAGGTATTTTCGGGAAGGATTTGAAAAGTAGACACTGGAAAATGATTGAGGTCTTTCTGAATCCTAAGATGGCGTCTTCCGGTCTTTGAAACCCTTATAATATGAGTATGTTGGGAATAGATTTGAAGATCGGATGCCGGGGTCGGTTCGATGTTTGGGATCTTTCCGAAATCCAAAATGGTGACTTACGGTTTATTGGTATCTTTTGAAAACCTTGGCATTTACTCTCAAAATAATTTCTTCCTCAAAAATGGTTTTCCGGCACTTACTCATCAAACCCGTTCCGAAAATACCCATATTGTACGGGTTTTCAGCGAACATCAATGAACCGGAAGTCGCCAAATATATATTCCAAACATTCCAAACATATATTTTTTGCACCTACTCTTCACATCCGCTCTGAGAATAGCTATATGATTGGGGTTTCCCACATTCATTACACAAAACTTTTTTTACGAAGTAAATTCCAAAAAACGTAAACTTTTCTTACTAACTAACTCGATTTACTCATTCGTATCCGAGTGTTCGATAAGCAAACACACGTTTTTATAATCGACATCGGCGAAGGTGCTTATCTCAGCAAGGGCAGAGGAGGAGGATTCCTCGTATGTGGGTGAAGAAGTAGAGCGTTTAGACTCTGACTACGAGATGCCACCACTGGATGATTCCGTTCTCTCCTCTGAGAAACCAACTCCTCGGGGGGTCCGTGGGTGGTATACTTCCGGCCCATATTAAAATCTCTTCGAGTTATGAATATTGCTCAAGATCTGACAAAGCATTACTCGGCAATAAAATCTATGGACAAAGTGTCGCCAAACAAGTTGCGGGTCGTCGTGTCCGACCTGAAGCAAGCAAATCAGATTGCTGCTAGTGAACTTTTCACGAGGGAGTACCGCGTGTACATCCCGTATCGTGTTGTGAAGATCGACGGTGTGGTCCGTGATGAGAGCCTGACAATCGAAGATCTGATGAAGGACGGAGTAGGTCGTTTCAAAAACCCCGACCTTCAGCCAGTGAAAATTTTGGAGTGCAAGCAATTGCAGGAAGACTGCTGAAAAATGCATTTACTGTGGCGGAAGTCTTCATGATCTCTCGGCGTGCCCAACGTGTATACAGCGGGAAGAAAAACTAACAGTTCGGCTGAAAAGTTCGTATCGTTTAATAGAAACACACATTTTTTTGCCAAAATTCGTTTTTCTTATTCAACATAATTGCCATCAGAGGCGATACAGCGATTATAGCGATCTTCCAACTTTTCGATACAATTTTTGTGGTACGATTTGTCCTTTGCCTCAAAATAGGCCTCAGTTTCAGCGATTACCTCTTCATTGCTTCTAAATTTTTTACCAGCGAGCATTCTCTTGAGGTCTGAGAACAGGAAAAAGTCACTGGGGGCCAAATCTGGAGAATACGGTGGATGAGTGAGCAATTCGAAGCCCAATTCGTTCAATTTCAGCATGGTTTTTCGTTGTTGTTTTTGATCGATTGTGAGCTCACGCGGCACCCATTTTGCACAAAGCCTTCTCATATCCAAATATTCGTGAATAATATGTCCAACACGTTCCTTTGATATCTTTAGGGTGTCAGCTATCTCGATCAACTTCACTTTACGGTCATTGAAAATCATTTTGTGGATTTTTTTCACGTTTTCATCGGTAACAGCCTCTTTTGGACGTCCACTGCGTTCATCGTCTTCGGTGCTCATATGACCAGTACGAAATTTTGCAAACCACTTACGAATTGTTGCTTCGCCCGGTGCAGAGTCTGGATAACACTCATCAAGCCTTTTTTTGGTATCGGCGGCACTTTTTTTCATAAAAAAGTAGTGTTTCATCAACACACGAAATTCCTTTTTTTCCATTTTTTCACAATAACAAAAGTAGCTTCACTCAAAATGCAATATCTCACAAACTAATAATCAAACAGCTGTCAAATTTATACACGTATCTTTTGAAGGTTGGTACTAACTGAAAATGGTATGGATTTAATTCTAGTGGCGCCCTCTCATAGAAACGATACGAACTTTTCAGCCGATCTGTTGAAGGTCTCAATGAAGCAGCGTTCGAAGCGGTCTTACGCGGAAATATTAAAAAGAACGGCTTCATCGCACCTTGAGAACCCATTTTCTCTCTTGCCAGTTGATGAAGGTAGCTCTGACGACCCCGGCGAAGGAACATCTTACCCATTGCCTGGAGGAAGCAGGAAAAGACCAAATTCGGTCTCTTCCAAGCTTCCTCGTAAAGGCGTTAGACTGTCTTCGTCGCAGAATAATCAAAAAGAAACAAAAAGTGCTGACTCTGAACCGAATCAAATTCCACCAGGTTTGGGAAACTATAATAAGGAGTATCCAGCACTTCCAGGGGCATC
The DNA here is from genome assembly GCF_030247185.1 of Malaya genurostris. Taxonomy (NCBI): domain Eukaryota; kingdom Metazoa; phylum Arthropoda; class Insecta; order Diptera; family Culicidae; genus Malaya; species Malaya genurostris. Next base: position 286,152,563 of record NC_080571.1, read on the forward strand.
AAAACACCATAACAACCCCAAATCACAGCAAGAAAATCAGACAAAATCTGGATTGCTGAGATTCTCTGATATCGTGGACTGGATACTAACAGCCTTCAATATTACCGATCCTCTTAGAAATCTTTTAACTGCTTTGATACCAACAGCAAGAAAATTTTTTAAATCAGTTGTCTGAACAATGGCCCATCCTCTCAGCGATCGTATCATTCGATGGTTAATTTATCATTAGAAATCGAGGATATTATCACTGTACTCCGGTGGAATTGCAGAAGTATCATCCCAAAACTTGATTCTTTCAAATACCTGCTAAATACTCGTAACTGCGATGCATTTTGCCTGTGTAAAACATGGCTTACTTCTAACATTACCTTAGACTTCCACAGTTACAATATTATTCGCCTGGATCGGGACGACTCTTATGAAGGGGTACTTTTAGGAATCAAAAAGTGCTATTCATTTTATAGAATTAATCTCCCCTCGATACCAGGAATTGAAGTTGTTGCTTGAAAATCAATAATAAAGGCAAACATCTATGTATAGCTTCCATCTACATTCCTCCCAGAGTCTCGATAGGGCATCGACTACTCACATGGAACCTCTTCCCGCACCACGGTTAGTTTTAGGAGACTGTAACTGCCATGGTACGGGACGGGGCTGCCTATATGATGATAATCGCTCTTCGCTAATCCAAGATCTGTGTGACAACTTCAATATGACCATTCTTAACACGGGAGAAACGACACGGTATCCTAGACCTCCTTACCGCGCAAGCGCGCTGGATTTATCCCTGTGCTCGACTTCGCTACAGTTAGATTGCAAGTGGAAGGTAATCTATGATCCTCACGGTAGTGATCACTTGCCGGTCTTGGTTTCAATCACCAGTGGTCTAAGACCATCGGAGACAATCAATGTTTCGTATGATCTCACGCGAAACATTGATTGGAAAAGCTACACGAGCTCGATATCTGAGAAACTAGATATATCACAGGAGCTTCCTCCGGAGGAAGAATATACATTTTTGGCTGGTTTGATTCTCGACACCGCCATTCAATCGCAGACGAAACGTATACCCGGCGCGAAAACTAACATTCGTTCTCCCAACCCGTGATGGGACAAAGAGTGCTCAGAGCTGAGAGAGAAAAAAGCATCAGCTTTCATCGCGTTTAGAACCAACGGAACACCTGAAAATTACCACAAATCCGCGGCGTTAGAACTCAAAATGAAAAGTTTGATTAAAACTTAGAAACGCGGTTATTGGCGACGGTTTGTTGACGGATCAACGAGAGAAACAGCAATGAGCACATTTTGGAATACGGCCCGACGCATGCGCAATCGAAATCACGCGAACGAAAGTGAGGAATATTCAAATCTCTGGATATACCAAGTCCCAACATCGAGCTCGAACGAAACACCGTTTTCAATGATGGAGTTTTCACTTGCACTTTTATCATGTCACAATAAAGCCCCAGGGTTAGACAGAATTTAATTCAACTTGCTGAAAAATCTGCCTGATTCTGCTAAAAGACGCTTATTAAATTTATTCAACATGTTTCTTGAGGGTAACATTGTACCATATGACTGGAGACAAGTGAAGCTTATCGCCATTCAAAAACCAGGAAAACCACAACTCGTATCGGCCGATTGCTATGCTTTCCTGTATTCGGAAATTGTTGAAGAAAATGATTCTATTTCGTCTAGACAATTGGGTCGAGACTAATGGCTTGCTTTCAGATACACAATTTGGTTTTCGCAGGGGCAAAGGAACGAACGATTGTCTACCGTTGCTCTCAACAGAAGTTCAAATGGCATTTGCTCGTAAAGAACAAATGGCATCAGTTTTCCTCGACGTCAAGGGGGCATTTTATTCAGTTTCCATTGACATTCTATCTGAGATAATCAGCATGGTCTTTCACCTGTCTTAAACAACTTTTTATCTAATCCATTGTCTGAGAAACACATGCATTTCGAACATGGTGATTTAACAACATTAAGATTTAGTTGCATGGGTCTTCCTCAGGGCTCATGTTTAAGCCCCCTCCTATACAATGTTTACGTAAACGACATCGATAAATGTATCAACACATCTTGCATGCTAAGACAACTTGCCGTCGACAGCGTTGTGTCCATTATAGGACCCAAAGCGGGCGATCTGCAAGGGCCGTTACAAGATACTCTTGCCAACTTATCAACATGGGCTCTTCAACTGGGTATCGAATTCTCTACGGAGAAAACTGAGCTAGTTGTATTTTCGAGGAAGCGAAAAGCAGCCCAATTACAGCTTCAACTAGGGGGTGAAACCATAGCTCAGGTCTTCACATTAGAATATCTCGGGGTCTGGTTCGACTCCAAAGGCACCTGGGGATGTCACATTAGGTATCTGAAACAAAAATGCCAGCAGAGAATTAACTTCCTTCGTACAATAACCGGATCATGGTGGGGTGCCCACTAGAGATGGTCGGGTATAGAAATTCTTATACCCGAACCCGACCCGTACCCGAGTGATCAGCAAAAAAAATTACCCGTACCCGACCCGTACCCGATTAAAAATTTAAAAAATTAACCGTACCCGACCCGTACCCGATCAATAGTAAAAAAAAATTACCCGTACCCGACCCGTACCCGATAAAACATAAAAAATTTTACCCGTACCCGACCCGTACCCGATTAAAAATTACCTGTACCCGTACCCGACCCGAATGAGTAGTAAAAAGTTTACCAAAATTCAGGATGGAAAAAATAAAGTGTTTTAGATAGCGAGCTAGATAGAGCGTATCAGGCTCTAGTTTGTAAGTAAAATACATTAAAATGCTTGTTTACATTTGAACATATAAATACACTGTGAAGCATGAACAGATTTCCAATGTCTTTGGTACTTTATACTCATTTACAAATGTCAACAAAAGGGAGTAATATCTACTCAAATTTTTCGAGAAGCTTATTGATCCAAAATGTCGTAATACCCGTTGTATTCAATTTTGGGTAGGTATGGTTTTTACGAAACAGTGCGACTTTTGATCTAATTCTTTAGAACCACAAGTAAGCGTGCTCATTATCTTGACACACAAACAAAAATTCACATTAGAATCACATGAAAAATCACGAACATCCCCTAAAATTAATAGAGTATCATCGGTTCGTTTACGTGAATTGACCAAACATCAAATAATTCACGTGTATTCCCGGTGTGAAAAATTCAATTTTGAAAATGGTGAACTATGAGTCCTTCGAGTGTAAGTAGTTTGAACATTTGTGAGAAATTTTTTTTGGTTACATTTTTTTTACTACAAAGCAAAATGAATTATGATTTTGATTTAAATTAATCTGTCAAGTATGCCCGTTTTGTAAGCCTCACAAACCCACACCAACGATGTTAACGGGAGCTGGTGGTTTTTACAGCCATTGAACTTCTGTTCCACCTCCCTTGGAACCCTCAACGAGTGAACACGGTGAAAATTTGAGCATTTCGCGTGAAAAGATTTTCACCCGTACTTTTGCGACTGTCACGCATCGAGATTTTCAGTGAAAAGAAACGTAAACTAACTCGACGTCAACATTTCAAAAGGGCCTAAAAACAATTGACAGATTTTCTTTGTTTACTTTCTCTTTCGACTATATCTGCGTTATTATACAAACGTTCGTTACATATTTGGTAATGTTTGAAACATGGAAATATTATCTTTCATCCTACACGAATACTTTGTAGGTACACGTGAAAATTAAGGAGATATTCACAAAAGAGAAAGTAAACAAAGAGAAACTCTCATTGGTTTATGTGCCCTTATGAAATGTTGACATCGAACTGGCAATATAGCTCAACTTGCTGTGCCATCAATCGGTGTCATTTCAAGTGAGGTGACACCACCCAAAAGTGAAGAATAAGAAGAACTTCTATGCAGATTTTCTGAAATAAATGTTCATGTTTTTATGGGTAGAATCCTAATGATTTATATGTAAATTTTGAAAATCTCCAACCAATATTTAAAATAACAGTTTTCTGGTATCTGAATGTGATATGAGTACTACAATACATTTTATATATTAATCAAATAATTTTTACTGGATTGTGCCTTAAACAGCTTTAAAATGGCAGTCCATTAAAACCTACGTGAAAAGTAGGGTCTGACCACAACATCTTAGAGCTAAGGCAGTGTGTCTTATTAAATATGTTATAAAAAAGTAGGGTGGAAAATATTTACATAACTTTTCACGTAACTATGATTGATCGTTTTTTTTAAATGAAGAAAAGAAATGTTTTTTTCTGGAAAAAGATGCCAGTTTTCAGGTCTGGTTCTAGGCGCGAATGTCAAAACCCCTTGAATCAAATTGTTTATTTTTCGGAACAACTGATTTGCAATAAAAAATTCTCGTCAACGTGTAAACATATTTATGTGAAGTACAAATGGTCGGGTAATCGATCAGAAAAAAAAATTTACCCGTACCCGACCCGTACCCGAGTGAGTAGTAAATTTTTTTACCCGACCCGACCCGTACCCGAGTAAGCAGTAAAATTCTTTTACCCGTACCCGACCCGTACCCGATTGAAAATAAAATTTTTTACCCGTACCCGACCAAAAACCCGTCGGGTACGGGTACGGGTCGGGTTTCGGGTAAAATACCCGATACCCGACCATCTCTAGTGCCCACCCAGGACACCTGATCAGGTTGTACCAAACAACGATATTGTCCGTTATGGAATATGGATGCTTCTGCTTCCGATCCGCCATTTTATTAAGCTGGAAAGAATTCAGTATCGTTGTTTGCGCATTACCTTGGGGTGCATGCAATCGACTCATACGATGAGTCTTGAAGTGCTGGCGGGTGTTCTTCCGTTGAAAAACCGGTTCTGGGATCTCTCATATCGTCTGCTCATCCGATGCGACGTCTTGAATCCAATGATGATTGACAACTTCGAAAGGCTTGTCGAGCTTAATTCTCAGACCCGTTTTATGTCCTTGTATTTTGACTACATGGCTCAAAATATAAATCCTTCTTCGTTTGTTTCCAACCGTGTTCATTTAGTGGATACTTCTAATCTTACTGTGTTTTTCGATACATCCATTAAAGAAGAAATTCGTGGAATCCCGGATCCTGTACGCCCTCAAGAGATCCCAAAAAAATTTAATAATAAGTTTAAAGAAGTTGACTGTAATAAAATGTTTTACACTGACGGATCATAACTGACGGATCATATTCTCCACTGGCTTCGGTATATTCAATGTAAATTTCACCGCTTCCTATAAACTCAGTGATCCAGCTTCAGTTTACGTCGCAGAACTAGCTGCAATTCAGTATACCCTTGAGATCATTGACACTCTGCCCACAGATCACTATTTCATTGTATCGGACAGTCTCAGCTCGATTGAGGCTCTCCGTTCAGTGAAGACTGGAAAGCACTCAACGTATTTCCTGGGAAAAATACGGGAACAATTGAGTGCTTTATCTGCAAAATCATACCAGATTACCTTGGCTTGGGTCCCCTCACATTGTTCCATACGGGGCAATGAGAGGGCGGACTCACTAGAGGACTGACATTTATGAAAGACCAATTTGCTTCAATGAATTCTTCAGTTGTTGTCGTCAGAAAACTTTAGCCAGCTGGCAATATACTTGGAATAGTGGAACTCTGGGACGATGGATGCACTCAATAATCCCACAGGTATTGACGAAAGCTTGGTTCCGGGGGTTAAACGTGAGCCGAGACTTTATTGGTGTAATGTCAAGGCTTATGTCTAATCGTTATATGTTCAGCGCGCATCTCCGTCGTGTGGGGCTCGCCGAGAGTGGTGTCTGCGTTTGCGGTGAGGGTTATCATGACATCGAGCATGTTGTTTGGACATGTATCGAGTATTGTGATGCCAGATCCCAACTCATAGGTTCCCTTCGGGCCCGAGGTATACCACCCTTCGTACCAGTCCGCGACGTCTTGGCAACTCGAAATCTTCCTTATATGACTCTCATCTACAACTTCTTGAAAACTATCAATGCTCAAATTTAGTGCTCTCTCTATCTCTTTCTCGTCTACAGCTCTATCGAACTCATCTTTACGCTGCTGAAAGTATGACCTGTATAAACGATGCTTCGGAGCGTACACCTGCATTGAACTGACTGAGTTGCTGAAAACTACCCAAAAACGCCACATCAACGTCAGAGCACACCAACAAAGCATCCCAACCAAGGATAATCTCTCTCGTTACAATCTGAAGAACGTGAAGATTCAGAAAACTCTAAAAAATTTGTGCCACAAACGAATGATGTATTTTAATTCAAAATCAATATCCCACCCTCCTCACATTCTATTACTAACTCTAGGGGAGTATGCCGCCCCGTAATACGGCATCCCTTCCTCTCTTCAAGGCAATCGGCCACGTTAAGCTAAAGCAAATGAGCCCAATAAAATTTTATATGAAAAAAAACTCGATTTACGGGCCCCCCTTTTCGTTCGTAATCAAAAGTTTCGGTGTATTATTGTCACTTAAACAATGTAAACATTACTCTTTGGGCTAGTTTCACCCAACATTTTTTGACACTTACGTTACGACCATGTGACTTAGGTCGACGTCCTCCGGCAGCTCCGCCTTGGCATAATCTCCGATGATCCATCCGATCGTCAGCTGATTCTCCGTAACATAGGCTTCGGTACTGATATTGGGCAGATTGCGCTCGTAATGACATGAGCAAACCTGGTCAACACATTCTGAAAAATAAATGACAAAATTAGTGCATTATCCAAATCAGTGCAGTAAAACTTCATTCAATTCAATTGAAACTGAATGTGGAACACATTGACGATCTCTCCACTGCAGTAAACTTCACTCTCTGACACACACAATGTTTGCTGACGGCCCGAACGAGCAGCATTCAGTTCATAACTCGTTTCTCTTCAATCGAGGCTCAGTTTAATTACCGTCAGTTGATCTCTCGAAGTTACAAAATATCTCCTTCAATAGTGTGAGAGCGGCCTTCAAATGAGGTTCATGTAAACATTCGAATTCGTTCAATAAAATGGATGAAAGACAAACCAGATAGCTGAAATATCAATCACAGAATACACATAAATTAATTGTTTCCTCCTTCAGTTTTCATTTTTAATACTTTACTCCATTTATAATTCTATTCGTTCGAACTTGCTTACTACCAAGAGCGAAGGCCTTGAAGCAGGTAGATTACTTGGCACTTAAAACTAAGCAAGCAAAACTTCAAATGACTAGGTACGTCTATTCAACTGACGATGAATACTGGGAGCTTCACTTGAAAATGGCAGCAAAAGTCAAATGAATTAGTAGGGATATGCTGACGGTCGGCGGCCATAAATTTCGTTTTCATCGTATATTATTCGATTGAAAATGAAATTTTACCGCACTAATTCAAATACCTAAATGTGTATGTTCTGGCCATGCAATTGGTCGAACTTGCGGAGGATCATATAGCGATATTGCCTAGCAATCGATAAGAATTTTGTCAGATCTTATCTAATGGCTTAGTTATAAGCCCGGGAAAATCTAACACATGGATCAATAAGTCCCGAGACTAAAGCAGAGATGGCGCTCGTAGTAAACCAGTAACCACGTCTTTCTAGAGTACTAACCTTTGCTTGAAACAGGTCAAAATTTTAAGTCGATCCGACCAGAAACAGTTGAGTTATCGAGGTTGGAGTAAAGTCGTTTTGTAGTTTGTTTAAAAAATGGAAAAAACCGAGTTTCGTGTTTTGATAATGTGGTAGATCTGTGTCGCCCTGTTGAGTTACGACCAACGTTGTATCTCACACAAACATACATGGAGAGTGTGAATATCGAATCAGTGGATATTGGCTCTCAGTTAGATTCTTACTCTCGAACAGCTCACACGTAACGAGTTTACGCAGGTACCACAAGTGGCGACGAGGATAAAACAAAACAGGAAAACGTTTGTTTGGAGCAATTCTTCGACGTGAATAAACAAAAATATATATAGGGAAACAGTTTGATTAATTATCAGTTGCTGCACTCGGAAGCGTAATTATTGTAGACAGAAAAAGGGTATGTACAAAAGTAAATTAATTGAAAACGTGGTTCTTGATTATCTCGCCATTTTGAAAGGGTCATTTCCGATCGAGATAAAAGCACCAGTATGTGTGTGTGTTTAAGATGATCGCATGAATTCTGTAGCCATGCTGGTGTTGCGGAATATGAAAAAAAAAATGAAACATGATAACGAAATATTGAACAATGATAGTTCTGAATGTAAAAAAAAAAATGAAAGCTCTGTTTCAAATGGAGTCTTTATGAAAATGAAATTGTGAATAGATAATGGCTCGCTCTTTAATGTTGCGATGAAGTAAAATGATAATGTGTTTTAAACAGTAGAGATAGTTTGTATAGTATCGCTCTTTAATGATGCGAATGCGATGGCAACTAAAAAAAAAAATGCTTTGGGTTAGTGTTGTTGAAAGCAAGATTAGATTCGAAAAAAAAATTTTTTTTTTTCGTGACAAAACGGTCGGCTTCATTGCATGAGAATAATGTTTGACTTATGTGTGAGTAATCGTATCACTTGTTTAATTGAGATGAATTGATTTATTGATAATATTCATGAACATGTTTCGAAGTAAATTGAAAGTAATTTGCTTTCTTCACAGCAACAAAGAAATCTAAATATGGACGAAGGGGACGAAATTATAAACGCACAGGTGGTTCATCAGAACCTATCTTTTTTCAACCCAGCAACCTACAACTTACCACCTTTTAAATATAAACATCTGCCACCGTCGGAGGTTCGTAATGCCTGGTGTTCGTGGATACGTTGGTTCGAAAGCATAATGTCAGCAGCTAATGTAATGGACGGCCAGAGTAAGAAGATGCAGCTGTTAGCCATGGGTGGTCTTGAACTGCAAAATGCGTTCTACGGAATTCCTGGAATGGAGAACGAAAACAACGATCCATCTGTTGATCCGTATATTTCAGTAAGACAAAAATTATCGGATCATTTCGCACCTAAGCACCACGAGAGCTTCGAACGCTTCCTATTCTGGACGATGACTCCTGCAGAAGATGAGTGCATCGAAAATTTTGCTTTACGAGTGCAACAGAAAGCTGAAAAATGTTATTTCGGAAAAACTAAAATCGAAAGCAGACATATTGCTATAATGGATAAAATTATTAACTATGCATCTGAAGAATTAAGACAAAAGCTACTAGAACGGGAAACGTTGACACTAGACGATACAATCAAGATCATTAATGCGTTCCAGTCTGTAAGGTACCAATCGGAAAAAATGACTATAAAAACCTCTTCCATCACCGTATACCGACTTTACGATAACACATCTATTTCAAATCAACGATGTATGCGGTGCGGGTATAATCGTCACCGGCATAAGGATCAACGTCCAGCAGCAACAAAGACATGTCTAAAATGTAGAAAGGTGGGGCACTTGCAATCGGTTTGCCACACAAAATCTAATGAGAAAACTGTAAGTTAAAAGGTTATTTTCTTTCCGACATCTATTTTATAAAAATATTTGATTTTCATTAGAATTCAATCGGCCAGAAACGTAAATCACCTTTTATAAACAATCAAGATCCACTAAAATTTACTAAAAGACCACGAAACATTTATACCATTGAAGAAGTAGAGGAACCATCTGTGAAGCACCGGGAAGACCTGCCGGTATACAATGTGGGGAATAGTGACGATGAATTGATATCATGTCGAGTAGGAGGTGTCAATATAGTTATGCTGATCGACTCTGGGTCACAGTATAATCTAATTGATGATACAACTTGGGAATTAATGAAACTTCGTGATGTTATAGTTAGAAATGATAGACATGATACCGACAAACGCTTTCTCGCTTACGGGCGTATTCCCTTGAAATTGTTAAAAGCTTTCGATGCCGATCTAGAAATTGAAGATGGTAGAAATGTTTTGAAAACCACAACATCATTCTACGTCATTGAGAAAGGTCAACAACCGTTACTGGGTAAAAATACGGCACAACAATTGGGCCTACTAAAAATTGGTCTGCCTAGCTCCCAGTCGAATTCAATTAGTAGAGTCGAACATGGAAAAACAGTTTTTCCTAAAATCCATGGTATCAAGTTAAGTTTACCTATTGACAGAAGCGTTTCTCCGGTCATACAACCATTACGTAGGTGTCCCATACCACTCTTGCAAAAAGTTAAAGCTAAGCTGGATGAACTTTTGGACCAGGATATTATAGAAAGGGTTACACGACCCACTTCGTGGGTTTCCCCTCTAGTACCTATTCTCAAAGACAACGGTGATCTGCGTTTATGCATAGATATGCGACGGGCAAATCTGGCAATACAGAGACTGAATCATCCCTTACCCGTCTTTGATGACTTGATACCAAAATTCAAAAATGCGAAATATTTTACCACCCTTGATATAAGACAAGCCTTTCATCAGGTAGAACTGATGGAAAGTTGTCGTGACATCACAACATTTATAACAAACTGGGGTCTCTACCGATGCAAACGGTTATTATTTGGAGTGAACTGTGCACCGGAACTATTTCAGAACCTAATGGAGAGTATCTTGTCAGAATGTTCAAACACGGTTATATTTATTGATGATATAGTGATTTTCGGTTCTACACAAGAAGAACATGATGCTGCTGTCAGAAAAACTCTGAGTGTCTTAAACCAGTATGGGGTTATGCTAAATGATCATAAATGCAAATACAAACAAAAAAAAGTACGGTTTTTGGGACATGAACTTTCGTCTGATGGAATATCACCAGCCGAGGACAAAGTTCGATCGATTTCACAATTCAGAGCGCCTAAATCAAAAGAAGAACTAAGAAGTTTTCTGAGATTAGTCACTTACGTGGCAAGATTCATCCCAAATCTTGCTACATTAACCTATCCATTGCGAAACATTCTTAAACAAGGTATAACATTCGTTTGGAAAGAAGAACAGCAAGATTCTTTCAACAAATTGAAACAAATTATTGGATCGGTTGATAACTTGGGGTATTATGACCCGATGGATCGAACCTTGGTTGTAACGGATGCTTCGGGTGTCGAGCTAGGAGCAGTACTGATTCAATTCAAAAAAGATAAGCCCAGAATCATATGTTACGCTTCAAAGAGTCTTTCGGAAATAGAGAAAACATATCCGCCGATTGAAAAGGAAGCTCTGGGAATCGTATGGGCGGTTGAAAGACTTAAAATCTATCTACTTGGCATTACGTTTGAACTGGAAACAGATCACCGTCCACTGGAAACACTTTTCACTACTAATTCACGTCCCACTGCAAGAATCGAAAGATGGATGCTAAGAATATAAGCGTTTTCATTCAAGGTATTTAATCCATTTGTCCGATGTTTAAGTTTGAAAATAAATTTGTAAATTCATTCTACAATAGGTTGTATACCGTAAAGGATCAGCGAATCTAGCTGACGTTATTTCGAGATTAGCTTCACACGTCGATGATCAAGAGTGGAATGACGAATCGGATTCATTCATTGGCCGAGTCTTGGCTCAAACATTGTCAACGCTCATTGATAGTGATTATAAGACAAATTTTGATTCAGACACGGAGGTTGCTATTAGGGCTATTCAGGATCATGCAGCCATAGATATCGAAGAAGTAATAAAGGCAACCGAATCAGACCCCGAGCTACAAAGATTACAAGAAAGTATCATGACTGACAACTGGAATCATGAGATTTTAAAACCATACGCAGCGTTTCGTCATGAGTTTACATATGCTAACAATATTATCATGCGTGGGATGAAACTGGTAATACCAAAAGCACTTCGTTATAGAATGTGTCAGCTTGCCCATGAAGGGCACCCGGGACAGTCCATGATGAAAAGGAGATTGCGCGATCGTTGTTGGTGGCCCGGAATGGACCAAGATGCTGTTAAAATCTGCGAAACATGTGAAGGCTGTCAACTAGTGCAAATTCCTGATCCACCTGAACCTATGATGCGACGCCCTTTACCAGATAAACCATGGATTGATATTGCGATAGATTTCTTAGGCCCAATGCCAACCGGGGAGTATATCTTAGTATTAATAGACTACTTCAGTCGATATATGGAAATAAGAATCATGCACAAAATAACAGCTAACGAGACTATCAAACACCTGAGGGAAATATTCAGAACTTGGGGACCACCAAGAACAATTACGTTAGACAATGCAAAGCAATTTGTTTCATCGGAATTCGAAGATTTCTGTAAAATAAATGGAATATATTTAAACCATACTACCCCTTATTGGCCACAAGCCAACGGAGAAGTAGAGTGACAAAATAGATCTCTATTGAAAAGAATGAAGATAGCTAATGCGATTTACGGAGATTGGAAAGCAGAATTGAATAGTTTCTTGGATCTGTATAATAATACTCCTCATACGATTACCGGTAAAGCACCCAGTGAACTTCTCCAAAATCGTATTTTACGGTCAAAGCTACCACGCATTGATGATTTGACAACAGCACCACCATCTTCGGATTTTCGGGACAGAGATTGCGAAAAGAAAGCTTTAGGCAAACAGAAAGAGGATGCTAGGAGATTGGCAAGACCGAGTCCCATAGCTGTGGGTGACACTGTTCGTATGAAAAACATGACATTGCAAAACAAGCTTTCTACCGATTTCTTGAAAGAGAAATCTACAGTGTTAGACAGGCAAGGTACAAACGTAACAGTGCAGTCTAAGGACTCAGGACGACAATATGAAAGGAATACCTCGCATTTAAAAATTGTTCCGTGTGCGCAGTCAGATAATGAAGACGAGTGTGCTCTCCCTGAGATTGTGGATGATACAACCTGTCGGATGAGGGGCTCAGAACCAAGCAGTAACTCTACCGAAATAGATACCTCCCATAGTTATCAACAATTACCGATGCGACGCTCACAACGTGTCCCCAAACCATCTAAAAGATTTAGCCCTTAGTATAATGTTTCCAATATTTTATAACCAGACAAAGGTAAACTAATAAACTATAATTTTTGAAAAATAAGGAGATGTGGTAGATCTGTGTCGCCCTGTTGAGTTACGACCAACGTTGTATCTCACACAAACATACATGGAGAGTGTGAATATCGAATCAGTGGATATTGGCTCTCAGTTAGATTCTTACTCTCGAACAGCTCACACGTAACGAGTTTACGCAGGTACCACAGATAAAACATTGTTTTTTAATGGGTAAAAACACCGTGCAAGCGAAACAATGGATTGAAAAATGTTATCCGGACTCTTGTCCATCAAAAGCAACGATTTGTCGGCGGTTCGCCGAGTTTAAACGTGGTCGTACACCGGTTAGTCTCGGGACTTATTGATCCATGTATTAACAATGTTCCAATGCGAGACTTAAAGACTGTCCCAGAAAGTATGGACGCAGCCAAAAACCGCTGCCATTTCGCAATGATTCAGAATCTGTCAATTTTCATGGCTGCGACCTGTTGTTTACACTCTTCTCTAACCATTTGTGCAGTTGTTTATTCGTTTCCATTAGTTTGTTTCGAAATGCGTGGACTTTCAGCAGAACAACGTCGAAAAATTGTGTACAAATGGCGCACAGAACGCGGACTGTCACTGAGAAAGATAGCAAAAATGGAAGGAGTAAGTGAAAAAGCTGTGCGAAATGTAATCAGGAAGTTCGGTGAGGATAACACCTTTGAGGATAAACCGAAAACAGGTCGAAAAATTAGAGGGTTGTATTCAAGACACGACCGAGCACATTAACACTAAAAATGAAACGTTTCTAGGGTCTTCATAATAAATACAAAAATAAAGATGATAATGATAATGATACACTAAACTTCACTACACTTCAAAGTTACTTGAAAGCTCAATTTTAGATACAAACAACCTAAAGATTTAAACCTGAACAAATGAAATTATTTTATTTTATGATGATAATTTTCGAGAAACGTACAAAATTATTAATTTGATTTGATTTATATCGCTTATTTACCCCCAGTTTTAACCTAATAATGGTCGTTCACTGGGTGGACTTATTAATTTTATAAACAGTTAATCGATCCAAGAGAATGTTGTACCAGTAATCTCAGTCATGGTGTAATTTTATTAATCCTTCAAAATCGTCGAGAATCTTCGGAAAGTGTCGGTAAATAATATGGCAACAATACGAGGAAGAAAACATGTGAAACAGTCCGCATAAAATATTTAGTTACTTACATTGATTCTCGCTTTGGCATATTAGGAATATACGGAATTCCGAAATTTGGTTCATATTGTAACTTGATGTTATTAACACATGAATGAACATTGTCATAGTAACAACGCGTGTAGCCATCAGACGCTTATTGTTTTGAAGCAAATAATAATTGAACTGAAACTGGCGGTTAACCAAATTCTACGAGGGTTCCTATTAAAACGATACATGTAAAATCGCAGGTAAACTTACCTTGAGTTTATCTTTGATACTATATGATATTGCATCTAATTGTACTGTATATGTGAGCCTGTGGAACTCATTTATACTACTAAACCGAGGAGGCCGCTTTTAGATAAGTTTCAGAATCTATTTTTGAATCTTTTGAAGCGTTTAATTCCTGGTGGGACAACAACTTGTTCAGTCACATTGTCACGTTTTGTTCGTATGGGAATGGAGATTTAAGTATGCAAACCGATCCGTTGACAAGTTAAAACATTTTTAAGCTTACAATATTGAAGCTTTGGAATCATTTAAGTTAGGAAAATCCATTAACAAATCATCGAGGAACAAGCGCTGCAAATTAGATCCGAAAAGTCTATCGCCGATAATTCTAAATTAGCCTGATAGTTACCAGAGAACCAAAATAAAATACTCAATTCAAACCAATTTTTCAATGGTATGCAATTGAAATATTCAAATGACGTTATCGCATAAGTTTAAGTTAAATGTTTCCGAATTGATTAGTTGTTGAATTAAATAAATTCATCAACAAATGACTGAGTTATAAGCGTTCAAAATTATGACAGAAAAATGTTACGCGATTAGTTTTGCATGTTTTTAATTGGCACCAAGCCTCGGGAAGCGAAGAGTAAGGCATTTTTAATGGCAAAATCGACCAAAAATTTGCTAAATGCATGGGATATTTCAAAAAAATCGGTAACCACGCTGATTCGGTTCTTCAATAGCTATATAAGATACTCAAGCGAACACGGTGTTGCGCAGAAAACAGAAAATATCACCAACGCATAATGCAAAAGCGACAATCCAGCAAGTGAACGCATATACAATCCAGTCTACAGCTCACTGGACGAGCTACTTGTTTCATTCGCAGTCAAACATCAACTAGGCAAAGAAATATTTTTTTTTTTCGCATTGCATAAATATCTGTTTATTAATCTTATTTTTGTGTATTACATCAACATTTTACAGTACAAGTGTTTTGACCCTTTGGCCTTTCATCTTTGTTGTTCATACGATTCGTTATTAATAATAGGTGTTTTAGTTACTCTTGTTTTACATACTAATGTTTAATCATAATATTTATTTTAATTATTTATAAAATGTCTACCTACTTATAACTATCCCTAACCTAATACGTACAAATTTTGAATTATTTGTATTTCAGAGATTGAGCACCTCTCTTCAAATTTCGTGCAGTATTGTTCGAATTTTTGTTCTAGTATATCCAGTGAGGCCATCTCATGTACTTCACTAGTCCTTGTCCAAGGGGGTAGATTTAGAATCATCTTTAAGATCTTACTTTGAATGCGTTGAAGCCTAAGTTTGTGTGTTCGTGCACAACCCCGCCAAACAGGGACTGCGTATTCAATTGCGGGGTAGATGATTTGTTTATAGACAGCTATCTGATTCTTCAGGCATAGTTTAGATGTTCTACAAATCAGCGGATACAGAGACCTAATGAGTATGCTGCATTTTTGAACGATTTTGTCAACATGTGACCTGAATATCAGATGTCTGTCAAAGGTGAGTCCTAGATAGATAACTTCATCGGACCATTGAATGACCTCATCACCGAATCGTATTCTGCATTCGTCTGATGGAACAAGTTTTGGAGATCTTGAATGTGGAAACAAGATGACCTGAGTTTTTGCTGCATTGATCACAATTTTCCTGCTTGTAAAATATTCTGTTAAAGCGTCCAGACCTGTCTGTAGTTTATTTTTCAGAGCATTAATGACACGACCTTTGTAAAGAATGGCAGTATCATCAGCAAATTGTGACAGAACACCACCACCTGGAAGAGGTGGGATGTCTGATGTGAAAATGTTGTATAGAATGGGACCTAGGATACTTCCCTGGGGTACACCAGCAGGAATAGTAAATCTTTCTGAAAGTGCATTATTCAGAGAAACCTGGAATGCTCTATCTGCAAGATAATTTTTGATAATTTTAATAAGATACATGGGAAAATTATACCGATGCAGTTTGAACACCAGTCCATCGTGCCACACATTATCGAATGCCTTTTCAATATCCAATATTGCCATGGCAGTCGTTTTGGACACTGATTTGTTTTGCTCGATGACGTTGTTAACCCTTGTGAGCTGGTGGATGGTGGATCTTCCTTTCCGGAACCCAAACTGTTCTTCCAGAAATATATCCTGTTCATCTGCAAAAGCAAGAATTCGCCTTTGTATTGACTTTTCAAACAGCTTGGATAGGGCAGAGAGTAAGCTGATGGGCCGATAGCTCTTGGAAAAGGAAGGATCTTTCCCCGGTTTCAAAACTGGGATAACTTTAGCTAACTTCCACATTGAAGGGAAGTAACCAAGCTCCCAGCACCTGTTAAAAAGTTTAGCTAAGAAGACAAATGAGCGAATACTCAAATGTTTCAGCTCAATGTTGAATGTGTTGTCGAAACCGGGGGCCTTCATATTTTTGGATTTTTTCACAAAAGCCATCAGCTCATTCGCAGTGACTCTACTTTCCTCAGGAACTAAGCTGTCTGATTGGTCAACCTCAGCTACGCTATCAGCAACGGCTCTTTCATATGGACTAACAATGTTGAGTCCTAAATTGTGAGAACACACAAACTGCTGGCCTAGCGCATTTGCCTTCTCTACTGGTGTGATTAAAGGTATTCCTTCAGCTGCGTCCTGGGGTGACATCAGAGGAGGAATAGGCTTCGGTTTTTTCTTAAGCACCTTCGTTAAGGACCAGAAGGGCTTTGAATGTGGGAGAATTTTTCGAAGCTTTTGCTGGAAGTTCCTGTTGCGAAGCTCAGATATCCTTTCCTGGATTATCCTAGTTAAGTTGTTATAAGTAGTCTTCCTATCTAGGATGCCAGTTCGTTGATACTGCCTCCGGTAGATATTCCGAAGTCGGATGAGTTTCTTGGTGACACTGTCGATTTGAAGAGAGGAACTCGGCATATGTTGTACTGGAACCGTCCTATCACGAGCGACTGTGATTGAATGCTAGAAGGAAGATAGGGCCGCATCGATTTCCATCGGGGAATCTAGTGGAACATTGATATTAATAAGTTGGTCGGCAATTTGTTGAAATTGGACCCAATCGGTGCGATAATAGTTCCTCCGTGGTTGAATAGGCACTGTTTCTGGTGAAGATCCCAACGTCAATATTACTGGAAAGTGGTCAGAAGAGAGCTCGTAGAAGACAACCGGAGAGCTGTCTATGGCGATGTTGCTGATGAATATATCCAAAATGGAATGAACTCCCGATCTGGAAAGTCGCGTTGGTTGATCCGGAGCGAAGATGTTGTATTGTCCAGCTTCGTAATCTTCGGCAAGTACGAATCCGTTTCGATTCTGTCTTCTGTTTCCCCACAGCTCATGCCGTGCGTTCAGGTCCCCAGCAATGATGAATTTGTTTTGTCGTCGAGTGAGCATAGCCAGATCTCGCTTCAATGATGCACACGTACCATCTCGAAGATTGGTTTGTTTGGGGCAGTACGCTGCAATGATGATGATGGGTCCCATCGTCGTTGTAATCTCAATTCCGATGGCTTCTATGAGTTGCAATTTAAAGGCTGACAGAAGCCTGTGCTGAATGGATCGTTTAATGGCAATGGCAACTCCCCCTCCTCTGGTAGTTGCCCTGTCGAGCCTGTGAATCCTGTAATTGGAAATAAAAATAGAAATTTCAGGTTTAAGATGAGTTTCAGTTAAAATAGCAATATCGGCATTCTTCTCTTGAAGAAAGTCGGACAATTCAGCAGTTTTGCTCCTGAGTGAGCAAGCATTCCAATTTACTATAACCAACTCATTATATTGCATATTCGATGATGAATTTGCCTAAGGCGTTGATTTGCTCTAACCGCGTTCTGCAGTTTCGTAGTTTTGTTGTCATTGTTTCAAAAATGACGATCAGTTGTTCAGCAGAGAATAAATCACCAGAGTCATCCTTTGCTTGTGGTTGATTATTGCCCCATCCAGGAGGGATTCTTGAGGAAGATTCTTTTTGAGATCCAGCGGCTGAAGTCTTTGGATTGCTGCGAGGAAGTGGCGGCAAATTCGGAATATCTCTCTTCGGTGGGAGCCGTGGGAAATTAACTTCATCCTTCTGTGGAACATTCTTGCGCGTTGATTGTTTGCGGGACGCCTGTTGTCGAATTTTTGTGAACTCAGCACGTTTGGGACACGATTTGCTAGTAGATGGATGGTCGCCATCACAGTTCACACATTTTACAGCGATGTCATCTAGTAGGCAATCGTTGGTATTGTGTGGTTCGGCACATTTCCCGCACCGACTTTTCATGTGGCAATTCCTCGCTCCATGGCCGTAGTTCAAACAGTTCGTGCACTGTGTGACATCCCGATGTACCGGTTTATACTTTTGCCATTCGATGATTATGTGAAATAACGATTTAATCGTTTTCAGTTGACTCATGGTGATGGAGCCCTTCTCCAGATGAATCAGGTACAGTTGATCTCTAAACTTTTTATCCGTATTATGTCGCTTCATTTTGAACACCATCAAAGGCTTTAGTCCAGCCTCCGACAGTGCCTGCTTTAGTTCGGCTTCCATCATGTCGGGTAGTCCTCGAAGTACAACCTTCATAGGTTTGTTGGCGGCAATATCGTGTGTGAAGTATTCCGCTTTTGTCTGCTTCAGATAGCATTCCACTCCTTTGTAGTGGTTCAAAGCCGGAACAGTTATTTTGTAGCCTTCAGTACATAAACGGATTGTTGCCTGTAGTCCTTTGCTGATCAGTGTGTTGAAATCCGAGCGTAGAGTTGGTGGGAAGCCCTTCAGGTAGAAAGGCGGCATTTTTTCCTTCTTCTGCAGTTCCTCTTCGACATCTACTGGCAGATCAGCATATTGGTTTTTACTCAGCAAACGGTCGTTTACCTGTACATCACTTGGCTTCAGACGCTTAGCATCCTTTGGATCCTTCTCGGATCTATGGCGGTTTTTACCCATAGCTTGGGTAGGTAGACAACTGCGAATAAAAAATAAAACAAAATCGAAATTAGTCGTAGTAGGTTATTCGTCTATCCACATCGAGTGTTAGATGACGAATTGAGGCAAAGAAATATTGTGCAGCTTATATTTATAGATTTCTCTTCATACTACGCATAACGATGCGGTGTTTTTTATGCATGACGCAAAGCCTCCTATGCCGAACAAGAAGTTGACGTCATTTTGTATAACGGGGATTGGTGGATGAAAACATAGGTCGATTCTATCCATTTTTTCAATAGTATGCTATTGAAATACTGAAACGACGTCGTCATACATGTTTAAGTTAAAAGTTTCCGAATCGATTGGTTGTTAAATTATAACAATCCATCAACAAATGACCGAGTTATTAACGTTCAAAATAATGACACAAAAAGGTTACGCGACTATTTTTGAAACTTTTAATTGACACCCGGCCCTATATAGTGAAGAGTAAGGCATTTTTAATGCCAAAAAGTAAAAAAAGTACTTAGCTAGTATGGCACGATGAGCTGTTAGGTGATATATTCCTTTGTTCCTCCTGATTCCTCAGCGTGACCTTGATCTGTTTTCACCGGCAGACTCGTAGGCGGCAAACAACAAATGTCGACTATAATAACGCGCGTGTGCACAAATCAAACACTCGGGTACGAATGACTTTATCAGTGTATGAACTGGGTGTAAAATTTTGAATGAGCATCGAGACGTGTACTTGCAGATGTCACTGCGATCAACACTATTTTGGGTGCTACATTCACTTCACGTTAAGTTGCTGTTTTGCTGCAGGTTAAAATAACAAGTTTATTTCGTTTTATTCCGAATGAATTCCCGTGTGATTGAAATGAAATGGAAAGAAAGTTATCTTTCACACTTAGGTCGTTTTCGTTTTTAAACTGCACTACACCGGTGCAGTGCTACACCATGACATGAATAAACGAACAATAATGATGAAAACATAAACAGTAACCCTTGACTACAATAAACGATTGCACAAAGCTACACCAAACTTTTGATGAGTGTTACACTAGTGGTATCGATGCAGAAAAATTGTAGCACTGGTGCAGTGCAATTGTTAAAACGAACGGTTTAAGAGCAGCTTTCGCTACACCGGTGTAGTGCAATTTAAAAACGAAAACGACATTAGTGAAATCTTGTGAGAATTATCCGAATTGTTGTAGTTGGAATATTTCTACAATAGGCTGAAGCACTTTGTTATCGTTCCGGAATGAACGAAATTTACATAGGATTTAAAAAAAACTCCAACATGTATATCTGCGATTCAACTAATTTCGAGAGTGTTGACTGGATTAATTCTTGGGAACTAGTCGAATAGTCACCACAACATCAGATTTGAATCGTCGGAATAGGCTAGATCAGACCGATATGATATATTGATTATGTTAACACAACTCTGAAAAACTAAACTCAAGCGGATCGGACTTGTCATGAAAGCGTAAAAGGCAAAGCACATGAACTGAAGAGGTTCAAGAGTAAAATACTGTATATATATATATATATATATATATATCTATATAGCATCTGCGTGGCCTACGACTGAAGGATGATCACTGCCTCACCTGCTTTTTTTGCATGATCACTACCTCTTCAACTAGTATCTTACGAACGTTACCTACCAGGTACCTGGAAAATTCCGGAAATTGTTTTGATGTAGTCCAATGGTTTCACTCGCACTTCGTACGTGCAGAGAGCCAAAATGATGCACTCATGTTTAGTCAGTGTGTGTGGATCCCTTGGTACCAACACCGATGTTTGCTCCTGGAACGAAATTCGAACACATGGTTTATTAGGCTAACTACTTAAAATGAAGGATTCGTTAATGTTCTAGTACCGCGTCAGAATGAAAAAAAAATTCAAAAACATAAGGTGACCGTGCTCGATTTATGCTCCACAAAGAATTAGTGTGGCAGTTAATGGTTAAAATCAAGAAAAACTACGAGTGTAGAAACCTTATCATGGACTCAACGAAATGATCGAGTCGTTTTACATTTTTGCTTGATTCTAAAGGGTGATTTTTTAAGAGCTTGAGAACTTTTTTAAACAATAAAACGCATAAAATTTGCAAAATCTCATCGGTTCTTTATTTTAAACGTTAGATTGGTACATGACATTTACTTTTTGAAGATAATTTCATTTAAATGTTGACCGCGGCTGCGTCTTAGGTGGTCCATTCGGAAAATCCGCTTTTTTATCGACAAATTTTGTTCAGCGATGAGGCTCATTTCTGGTTGAATGGCTACGTAAATAAGCAAAATTGCCGCATTTGGAGTGAAGAGCAACCAGAAGCCGTTCAAGAACTGCCCATGCATCCCGAAAAATGCACTGTTTGGTGTGGTTTGTACGCTGGTGGAATCATTGGACCGTATTTTTTCAAAGATGCTGTTGGACGCAACGTTACAGTGAATGGCGATCGCTATCGTTCGATGCTAACAAACTTTTTGTTGCCAAAAATGGAAGAACTGAACTTGGTAGACATGTGGTTTCAACAAGATGGCGCTACATGCCACACAGCTCGCGATTCTATGGCCATTTTGAGGGAAAACTTCGGAGAACAATTCATCTCAAGAAATGGACCGGTAAGTTGGCCACCAAGATCATGCGATTTGACGCCTTTAGACTATTTTTTGTGGGGCTACGTCAAGTCTAAAGTCTACAGAAATAAGCCAGTAACTATTCCAGCTTTGGAAGACAACATTTCCGAAGAAATTCGGGCTATTCCGGCCGAAATGCTCGAAAAAGTTGCCCAAAATTGGACTTTCCGAATGGACCACCTAAGACGCAGCCGCGGTCAACATTTAAATGAAATTATCTTCAAAAAGTAAATGTCATGTACCAATCTAACGTTTAAAATAAAGAACCGATGAGATTTTGCAAATTTTATGCGTTTTATTGTTTAAAAAAGTTCTCAAGCTCTTAAAAAATCACCCTTTAAATAGGTTAACGATCCAAACTTTCAAACTCCTCACATTTGTAAATTTCAAGCGTACAATGACTTAAGGACCTAACTGCAAAAGAGAGCCTCTATTATTTCAATACTCATAGAATGCTTGTGGTTTTGACTTGAAAGTTATTAAATTCAATCTGGCAATTCGCGAAAAAAGAAAGTAAATTCTAGTATTAGAGACCACTTGTGTGTTGCAAGATCCGTTATTGAACAAGACCACGTAGTTTCACATTGTGTAAACCGCATTGATCACTGCATGCTGATCAATACCGATGCCGTCCACATCCGAATGCAGATTTACTTGGGAAGGAAGGATTGTTAGTTCAATGTATGTTGCTACTAGGAACCAAGGAATCCTCTGTATTTCCCCTATGCATCACAGGAAGGGCTTGTTTGTTAGTAGATTTTCGAGTACTATTATCATGTGTTTGTTGCTCTGGGTTGCCGGCTACCGAGAATACGTTGCATTTTAATAGTGTTTTGTATTAATATGACTCGCTATCAATTCATACATTTAATTCATTGTGTCCTGATATTTTTTTCAGTAGACAGTCGTAATACTGACAAGATATCACTCGGTCGCCATCAATCGAGACAACAACGTCTTACGCGATACGAAGTAATGTCGATATCTACTTCCTAACCAAAATAATAGAATACTAAATGGATCTTCCTCGCAGTCTAAACTATATTTACATACGTCCTAGTTAAGCACAATCACAAGAAAATATTTACACGGTTATAAACTTCACGCGGACATCTTAAACTTAGCGTTTAATCTGAATAAATATAGTTAAAACGTTCCCCGAATAATCGACGGAATTTAGTTTGACCTGTTTTTTAGTGAGGGGAAATATGTTAAGACATTGTAAATAAGAAAAATGTGCAATATCTCGAAGGAACGATCTCACCAGTATCCTGCTTCTCCTATTAGCATTGCTGTAAACAACGCGAGATGACACACCACTACTGAAAAAATCAAATAAAATAAACACTTGCGGATGAGTTTGCTGCACACTAATTTCAGATTTTCAGCTTGAATCATACGATTGACTTGTAAATTTTCACTTTTCTATTTATAGCTGATAACATAAATCTGATAACACAGATAATGATATGCACATGGCGCTTCAATCGGTTGACGTAGTTTAATTTTGGGTGGTAAATTCGCAGTTTCCGTCGTTTGAACATTTTTTAGCTTCGCAAATCAGTATTATTCAATAAATAACACATTTAATACGTTTAACCAACCGACATACACTTGCCACAGCTGCACAATCACTCAAACTAACTGTTTCGATTAATTGTTTTAGTATAAGTTGAAATCAGATTTTTTTTTAAAGGAGCCCCTAGGCACCGCATCGTACTCCTAGTGATGCCAACTCTCTATATTGAAAACGATTATATACTCTAGCACAAAATTAGACTAACCCCTGAATGGCCAAATGTGCTTCGGCCAGAAAAAGTTTGAACCACGTTTTCGCTCGGCACGTCAGTATAGACTTTGGTGCAACACAAGGTGGGTAATATCAGAGACATAACCGGAATATATAATAATAACAATAAGTTCAATACCAAATATGATAACACACATTTCCTATACTTAAATATTAGAATTTCTGCCGTACAATAACGCATGAGTTATCCAATATAATAAACATTTGAACTAGATATTTTTACAAATCATTAAAATTTCAATTACTGCATTTTTATTGTCATCGCAATCGGTCGTTTCTTATACATACCCCTGTAATTATTTTAATAGACTAATATGAGTAAGATGATCGATTGCTGTATGTTAAGCATCCATCAGCACCTCATACATTAAAATTCGAAGAACGCAGGGTAGTCTTCAATTTTCGTAAAATACGTTAATGAAGATGTTGCGTCAGGGTGCAATTCATTTTATACCTGCTACTGGTAACGGTGTAGGGACGTCCCCTTTGTTAGAATTCTCTCCTGTAGGCATAACGGGAAACAGTGAAACGATATAAAAGAGAGAGTTAGTATAGCAGCAGCCAGTAATACTGAATTGGCTGTCGAGCTGTTAACAGCATCTTGTGGAATTTTTACGCAGAAACACGCACACAGGAGGCAAGGGCAAGGGCAAGGCAAAGTCCCGCTCGAAACGTGCTGGTCTGCAGTTCCCAGTTGGCAAAATCCATCGTCTGCTCCGGAAGGGAAACTACCCAGAGCGTGTCGGTGCCGGTCCATCGGTCTATCTCGCGGCAGTGATGGAGTACTTGACTGCCGAAGTGTTGGAATTGGCCGGTAATGCTGCCCGTGACAACAAGAAAACGAAAATCATCCCTCGCCATCTGCAGCTGCCGCATCCGTAACGATGAGGAGTTGAAAGCCCCGTCCTTTTCAGGACGACCACATCACTGTGATAAAGAAATATTTAGGATTGCTTTAAGTTTAGCCAGTTCTGATACGCCTGGAAAGTAGAATGCGCAAATCAAGTGGAAACATTTGTTCTAACAGTTTGTTCATTTTGGTTTTCGGCCGCATACTAAAGTAATCACGACAAAAATACATATTGATCTGTATACTCTGTTTCGCACGGCATATTTGTATACTAGTATAAAGATGTGTTCAACATCATCACTTTTGCTTTCGCATTGCCGTTCGTAATTGAATGTGTTAGTGACGGTGCAAATTAATTTAACTTCCATCTTGATGAATCGTTTGGTAGGAAATATTGACATCTGATATGGTTCTCGTGTGTGTCTTGTTTCAGCAATGGCCCATTGCTAGTACTTGCTGGACTTTTTGGCTGCTTTTCTACCGATTTTCGGTGTCATTGTGCTGACGGTGTCTCGTGCATTCAGATCGTGAAACAGTGAGACGACAGGTCCTCGATGTTGCTCTCGTGTGTCTTGTTTCAGGAACAGTTGCTCAGCAAATGGTAGGAAAAATGAACCACTCAACTTTTATATGAATGCTCTTGTATAGATTCAGACATCTTGCGTTCTGATTGGCTGGTGCTTTCATGGGTTAAATCAAACAGGTTTTTCAATAGTGTACTATTGAAAAACTTCAATGTTGTTGCAATACACGTTCAAGTTAAAAATTTTCGATTCTATTGGTAGTTAGATTATATAAATCCTTCTACAGATCACTGAGCTATGAGCTTTCAAAATTCGAGAAAGGCAAACGCGCCTTATGAATTATCTCCTTTGATACTCGTTTATACCAAACATTTCAGAAAAGTTTAATTTTGAACTATTTGAGAATATGTCACAGAACTGAAAATTTTATTATAAAATTGTGATCATATTTCCGATGGCGTGTAGCAAGAATTATGTTGATTCATTAGATATAAAATGAGATATTCACGATCAAAAACTTATCACACTCTCAGAGGGTAAATTTTGAAAAGGCGCCCCATAGTAAAGAAAGTCGTATTCACGACAAATATGCAAAACTTAGGACTTACGACTTACTTTACTATGGGGTGCCTTTTCAAAATTTACCCTCTGAAAGAGTGATAAGTTTTTGATCGTGAATATCTTTTGTTGTATCTAACGAATCAACATAATTTTTGCTACACGCCATCGGAAATATGATCACAATTTTATGATAAAATTATCAGTTGTGTAACATAATCACAAATAATTCAAAATTAAACTTTTCTGAAATGTTTGGTATAAACGAGTATCAAAGGGGATAATCCATAAGGCGCGTTTGCCTTGCTCGTATTTTTAAAGCTCATAGCTCAGTGATCTGTGAAAGGATTTATATAATCTAACTACCAATAGAATCGAAATTTTTTAACTTAAACGTGTATAGCAAAAGCATTGAAGTATTTCAATAGTACACTATTGAAAAACCTTTCTCATTTGACCCATGTCAACACCAGCCAATCAGAACGCGTTCTAAGGAAGAGAACAAAATATCTGCTGCAGTACAACAAATCGTTCCAGAAAAATGTTCCGAAAAGTGTTGAACATCGTAGTGAATTCCTCAATTTGGTCCTCCTGAATGCTAGAAATGAATCCCTACAGCATATTGATATTTTCTTTCAATAAATTATGCAAATCCGAAATGAAATATCGAAATTAAAATTCTATAAGCTGCTATTTTTATAGCCGTTAGAACCGCCCATTAGTGAAAAAGCGACAAACGAACTCACACACTTAAAAAAATCCCTGTGATTTTACATTTTATTAGATGCACATAAATGGAGCGTCGCAGTTCACGCAAATTCACGTGGAAGAACATTTAATATTGTGTCTAAAACTCCATGACATGAAATTCGTTGAAACAAAAAAAGAATACTGATAGCAACCGCCGCGCGACTTGAACCGAGAATCATTGGAACGCAAGTGCGTATGTTAATCGACTGAGCCACAGAAGCATACATCTGATTGGTTGGTAAAAGGTACGTTTAAATTCTACAGCCGCACCTGCTAGCATAATGCAAGTTACAGTCGAAACCAGTAAAATTCAAGCGAATCTAGCATTAAGTCAATTCAAATGAAATTTTCCGTCATTTGACGAATTATGTCTTTATGAATTACATCGTTTTAAGAATTAAGTCACCTGTATTATTCAAATTTTTTTGGTGTGCAGGTAAAAACAAGCCTCTCAACAAAAATTGGATCAGTTTGGATTCTATCGCCACTGCGAGTAGATGTATTTTGTGTCGTTTGCAAAGCTAGTTTCGCCTCCGACAAGAGCGATTACGTCACAGCTGCCAGTCATTTGCATTGGTGAAAAAGCAACGCTGGAGAGCATTACACAAAATCAGCCGTTCTAATGGCTCTAAAAGTTTTCTAAGGAACTATTAGGATTTGTTGTTCGCAAATCGAAAGGAAATATCCTCACGACATCCAGTTATGTCTCTGACATTACCCACCCGCCTTTTTTGTATAACAAATATGTTAGAAATATATGAAACGCCCAGATCTGCTATAATCTCAAAACAATTTTTTTTTTCAAATCGACTTTGGGACTCAGCTGAGCTGAGCTGAGTTGAAGTAGATCGCCGGTAGTTGCACTTCGTGATTGACCAAATGAGTGGAAATGTACAATGAACCAAGAAAATGGAGCTTGGGAGAAGCAAATAATTTTCACTGTACATATCCACTAGGGTGGGACAAAAAATTGATATCAGCTCCACCAAACTTTTCGTGTTCCTTTTGGGTCCCATAAGCATCATGCAAAATTTTAGATCGATCGGAGAAACTATATTTTCGCGCCCACGGTTTAAAGTTTGTATGGGATTTAGTATGGAGAAATTCATTTTTAACAAAAAAAATCGGCTGGAGATCAACCTGTGAACTCTAAAAATCAGTCCATGTGTTATTTTCGTAGGAAATTTATCGTGCAGGAAAACTTTAGAAGACAGAAAAACAATCCGACATTTGTAGAAAAAGTTATTAAAGGAAAACCGACTCAAGGTCCGAACAATGGCTCACTCCTTGATATATCTAGCACCACTGCTGCTAGTGGTGGTAATATGATTGTGCTTTCTTTTATTATGCTATAACGGTTAATTTTAGTTGTTTGATGTCTTCACAAAAGTTTCTCAGCTGAGTATGAGGATTATTTTTAAGTGACAAGTCATGTTCCAAAACTCACTGTAAAGACACAAAAAAGTCAAACTTTTTAATTTGAAGAAATAGGTTTTTGAAATCTTCTACAATATTTTAGATAAACTCAAATCCAAAAACTTTGCGGAATATATAAACTCTCTATCACTTATAGTTTAGAATATATAGATGGTACTTTTTTATGCACACAAAAACACAATTTACATGACTTTTTGTGTCTTTACTGTAAGGTTTGGAGCATGGTTTGTCACTTAAAAATAATCTTTATACTCTGCTGAGTAACTATCGTGAAGACATCAAACAAAACGGATCAACCGTTATAGCACATTAAAGGGAAGTCACATCATGTTACTTTCACTAGCAGCAGTGGTGCTAGATATAAAGGGTGATTTTTTAAGAGCTTGAGAATTTTTTTAAACAATAAAACGCATAAAATTTGCAAAATCTCATCGGTTCTTTATTTTAAACGTTAGATTGGTACATGACATTTACTTTTTGAAGATAATTTCATTTAAATGTTGACCGCGGCTGCGTCTTAGGTGGTCCATTCGGAAAGTCCAATTTTGGGCAACTTTTTCGAGCATTTCGGCCGGAATAGCCCGAATTTCTTCGGAAATGTTGTCTTCCAAAGCTGGAATAGTTACTGGCTTATTTCTGTAGACTTTAGACTTGACGTAGCCCCACAAAAAATAGTCTAAAGGCGTCAAATCGCATGATCTTGGTGGCCAACTTACCGGTCCATTTCTTGAGATGAATTGTTCTCCGAAGTTTTCCCTCAACATGGCCATAGAATCGCGAGCTGTGTGGCATGTAGCGCCATCTTGTTGAAACCACATGTCAACCAAGTTCAGTTCTTCCATTTTTGGCAACAAAAAGTTTGTTAGCATCGAACGATAGCGATCGCCATTCACTGTAACGTTGCGTCCAACAGCATCTTTGAAAAAATACGGTCCAATGATTCCACCAGCGTACAAACCACACCAAACAGTGCATTTTTCGGGATGCATGGGCAGTTCTTGAACGGCTTCTGGTTGCTCTTCACTCCAAATGCGGCAATTTTGCTTATTTACGTAGCCATTCAACCAGAAATGAGCCTCATCGCTGAACAAAATTTGTCGATAAAAAAGCGGATTTTCCGAATGGACCACCTAAGACGCAGCCGCGGTCAACATTTAAATGAAATTATCTTCAAAAAGTAAATGTCATGTACCAATCTAACGTTTAAAATAAAGAACCGATGAGATTTTGCAAATTTTATGCGTTTTATTGTTTAAAAAAGTTCTCAAGCTCTTAAAAAATCACCCTTTATTAAGGAATGAGCCATTGTGTCTGTTTTTCTTTAATAACTTTTTCTACAAATGTCGGATTGTTTTGCGGTCTTCTAAAGTTTTCTTCCTCGTTAAATTTCCTACGAAAATATTATATGCGCCGATTTTTAGAGTTCATAGGTTGATCTCCAGCCGATTTTTTTGTTAAAAGTGAATTTCTCCATACTAAATCCCATACAAACTTTAAATCGTGAGCGCGAAAATATAGTTTCTCCGATCGGGCTAAAATTTTGCATGGTGCTTTAGGGACCCAAAAGGAAAACGAAAAGTTTGGTGGAGCGAGAAAATAAACATTTTCATCTTTTTCCCATACAACCTTGTCCCACCCTATTATCCACTCACTCCTATTTTGTTATTAAACAATCAATAACGGTACTGGCTACGACCAAAGGCTGTGCTACTGAGGGAAAGGAAGGAATGTTAGTCCGATACTCTTTTCTAGACGACCAAAGGCTGTGCTACTGAGGGAAAGGAAGGAATGTTAGTCCGATACGCATTTCTAGAGATCGCGGGTACCACTGTATCTCCACGAGCATCACGGGATCGGAGATTAATTAGTAGGGAATGAGATCCGGAAATGTTTTGGGAATGAGATCCGGATATGTTTTGGTAAACAATATGATCTCAACAAAACCTGATTTTCGATACTCAGGAAAAATATAAAAAACATATAAATACCTCCAAGGAACGATCTCACCAGTATCCCTTTTCTCCTGCTCACTCTGCTGTCAGCAACGCGAGATAAAACACGACCACTGACAGAATAAAATAAAAACACTCGCGAATGGGTCCGCTGGAGACCAATCCTAGACCTTCAGTCTGAATGACACGATCGACTTGTAAACTATCACACCCCTCTCAGCAGGCCGTTCAATTTTATTGGTTTGTTGAACGACATATTGCACAAAATATTCGTTCAATTTGCTGGAACGGTTTGTTGTTGTTTTTTCTCTTGCAAAAATAGTGTGAAAATTAAGTGTTACCTTTACATAGAAAGAAAATTTGTTGTTATTCTACGTGAAGTAGAAGTATTGTGTAGGTATGTATTGTTAGTTTAAACAAATAAGTGGAGAAAACTTCAGAAATTCTGCAGTAAAACTAGTCCAACGGGGCTCCAACTCCTCATGTTAAAAATGGCTCAACAATGGACCTCTGTCTGCCGGGTTTGTTGAACGAAAAAAATGGCATTCGGTTCAACGGTCTGTTTCAAAATCGGCAAACGAAGGTCCCGTGTTGGCCTCCCGTTGAACGATTGATTGGACTTTCATTGGACCAATGATCCAACGTATTGGACCAATGAAGGACCACCGTTGAACGTTTTTTTCTAAGTGGGACATTCCATATAAATCCGACAACACCGACAATAACATGCAGACGGCGCTTCGATCGGTTAACAGGTTAACATCGTTGAGTTTTTGGGCGGTAAATTCTCAGTTTCCGCCGCTTGAGCATCTTTAGTTTCACGGGTCAATATTATTCAATAAATAGCACTCTCATTACTAAACACACACTTGCTACACCTGCACTATCACTCAAAATAACTATTTCAACCTAATTTTTAACTATACGTATCAAACAACACATTGAAATTATACTTTTTTGAGAGTAGCACCAGGACACCGTATCGCACTCCCAGTGATGCCAACTCTCCTCCTCAAATCTACTTTAAGACCTAAAACAATTGAGATTTCCGAAATGTATTAGAAATGCATGAAACGTCGAAATCAGATGTAACCAAAAAAATTTTTCCTTCAGATCGAAAATGTTACAAGTGTCAGAGAGTTGAAACAATTTTCGGGATAACACCAGATCTCAACGTTTCATGCATTTCAGATCAAACCAAGAAAACCGCGTAACTTCGGAAAGCCGCGTAACTTCGGGAATCCGCGTAAAAATCGCATGAAATACCGCGTAAAAAAACTTTAGTGTACTATTAATGATATTTTTTTTCACCCCGATTTTAACCATTAATGGTCATTTGGCAGGGTCATCTTTAAACGATGAATAATTGTTTTGTTCAATTGCAGTAGCAATTTCAAGTAATATTTTCAAACCAAACCGTAGGAATAATGTGTTCTAAGAAATGACATGTGTAGGACGAAATATGTCAGTACAAGACAATATTTTAGCTATTGGGGGTGCAAATTAAGAGAATATCACCAGATAAACATGCATAAGGTTCGTATAATTTCATGGGAAATATTTTTCCCTATGATTCTTAGAAATAAATAAAAAAAACTACAAGGATCAGCCCCATGGGGTTGTTCGAGCCATTGATGTGGAACAAGGCAACCAAAATTTCTAATGATCGTCCCACTTTTGAATCCGAAAATCAACGAGAATCAGCTTAGATTGATCTTTATTAGAAACCAACACCGAACATAGACTCTATTTGTTGTGATTTGTATTTGTTTTGTAGCCGACGAAATTACATCAATAGCCCAAATGTATGCAATTGTGTGTACATGCTTGCGATACGAATACCGATATTTAAGCTTCTCTTCGCCAAGCTTGTGTTCAAGTTTTGTATGCAAGCAGCTATTTTTATAGCGTTTCTATATCATTACTACCATTCTGCGATTTCGGTTGAAGCGATAAACTTTTTCACATTATCAATCGAGTTCATCTTATATAAATTAGAAATTTATCTTATGCACTCAAAATTTACACTGGGGTAGTTGTCAATTTCTCAGGCGAAACGATAATCTTGCATGACACAAGAACACAGCATACCAATTAAAGCTTCAAATCGTTTTATGGCACTTTTTGTCTTGCTATCTAACAACAATCTACCTCCAGCATGCTTCACGTAGGACTGAAACGTTAGCTATAATATTTCTTATATTTATAGCTTCGCGTGCGTCCAACTGCTTCGCTTTTGCATCGATTGACCAATCAGAGCGCTGCTTTCCCTTTGATATATCGCTTACTCATTCAAAACCGTCGACTATGGCAGGGAAATCCGGTATGCCGGAGATTTTTTGCAGACAAAATGCTAGCTATTAATCAACATTTCAATGATAAACAATTACAAATACATGGCTATGAACATTCAAAGCAATACGTAGAAATATTTCCAATCAAATAGTGACATAATATTAATAATTGATACAAAATTGACTGAGCTGTAATTGTTCAAAACCTGACCACATTTCTTCGTGTAGTTTTTCTTGAGTTTCTGATTTGCACCCCTATATAGAAAACAAAAATGTGTTCCATATTAAAAGAGTTGGGATTATTATATCGTAATTGAATTCATTGCTTTAATTGCTTTGATTATCAGAATAGTAAAATAAATTGTTAGTTATGGCATTCTACGAAACGATTTCATGTACTTGTGAACGTTGCACATAACACATTTATCATGTGTTCTATTTTCTATA
This sequence comes from Malaya genurostris, assembly GCF_030247185.1. Classification (NCBI taxonomy): domain Eukaryota; kingdom Metazoa; phylum Arthropoda; class Insecta; order Diptera; family Culicidae; genus Malaya; species Malaya genurostris. Next base: position 286,185,131 of record NC_080571.1, read on the forward strand.
CGTCATTTTGCACAAGCTTTTTTAGTGCAATAAAGTTTGATAGTTCTTTTTACTTATTCGTTCAGAAACACACTTGTCGCCTTAGAAATAAGTTTTCTTTATCATTCAGTAAAAGAAAACATCGATTTAATAGTAATTGAAGAGTCTTTAACGATATTTATAGAAGGGAAACATATTTCCCTTGGTCGTTAAGGGGTTAAACGATAGACATCCGATTCGCTTGCCCTAGTAGACCACTCATGCATATTATCGCACACCGGAGGCATGAGGAACAGCAAGCCATGGTCGGTTTAATTCACTACTACCTTCTATCAGTAATCCCACAAAATAGGAACCTTTAATTTAACACGCGAAAGGCTATGGACATGGAATGTTGTCGTAAAACTGCTTTTTTAACAGAAAATATTCAGTTTTGTTTATTTTGTGTAGCGCGATTGAATACAAATGCATTGAAGCAGTGTAGCCAACTTTTTTATTAGGGAATTAAAATCTACATTCATAAAATGGAAGCATTAATTAATATTAATATTAAAATGGAAGCAATTTTCCATCAAACATTGCTGAAAAGTCATGCATATTATAGCTGCACATGCAGCTATGTGCATGTGCAGCTCAGCCATAGCCGAAGCAGAAAAAAAGTCAACGCCGGAGAGCTCGGATCGGTCGGATCGGTCGGATCGGTCGGATCGGCCTAATGCGGATAGCCGTTTAAGGCCATTCGCCTCTTCGGTTTATAAAAACTTTCTGACCCTATGTGCGGGGTTGGGAATCGAACCCAGGCGGTTTGCGTGAAAGACATAGACTTACCCATCACGCTATATCCGTCCCCCTCAAGCAGCCCTTGAACGTGACAATATTATTGTCTATCCAAAGTATTATCAATATCGTCAATTCAATTTACTTGGTAACTTGTGTACGCATTTTTCGATTAAATCTAGCGTTTTGAATTTTAAATATTGCAATTGCATATTGAAACATCGAGAGAAGAGCTCATTGCGCATATTAAACAGTTTCCTCTCGGGAGAGAAAGTATTGTTGAATTGATGAGTAGTTCTAAGCTGCCCTTACACGAGACAATATTATTGTCATTACAAGAAGTATTGACAAATGGAAATTCAATTAAAAAATACTGACCCAAAGACTTATTTTTTATCCTACTAGTTGATTAACTATCATGCACTACTTCTATTAAACCCAATTAAACGCTATCAAGCAGGAATTTGATTTACAGAAGTAACAAGAGTGCAGGAGCTAGTTTTTCTCTAACAGCCAGAAAACTAAGCGTTTGTTTGTTTGCAGTATATGCAAAGATCACCAGATCGCCATTGCTAATGCTGCGCTCCTGCTACTTATGTTTATAATATTTAAGTAAACCCTCTATTAACTTGATACGAATTAAATACGAATTCGTGGAAAAAAGTCACCATTAACAGCCGTTCGGGAGCGGAGAGCCAGTCATCATTCTGTTAGCGAAACCTAAATATATAATCTTCATCACTTTCTAGCCCCGTGAAAATAGTTTTCACGCTATGAATTATTTTGTGAGAAGAACGACGTTCAGACCACGAGAGAGAAAATTATATTCACGGCTTCTGTGCTTCATGAAGACTTCAATAACAGCACACTCTACCATCTGTGAATATGTGGAATATAATTGCTTCCACTAGAATTTTTTGTATGTTTTTTTTTTTTGGCTGGGCTCACATTATGCATCTCGAATCGAGTTGCTCGAAACGATTATTTTTGAAGTCGATTCGACTGAACTGAGGCATTACGTATCACTTTCGACCTCGTGATCGAGATCCTAACAATGTGGTACTAGATTTCGACTGACGCTGCTTGAACTGTCATAACCAGAGATGCCATTTATACAGATTTATCTGTATTATACAGATTTTTACATGCGCATACAGATTTAATACAGAGTACAGATTTCTTACAGATTTCTTAAATTTAATACAGATTTATACAGATTTCACCAAAAGTATTAAGGAAAAAATTAAACTATCTATTAGTATTTGAGCTATCTATTAGTATTTGATTGCAATGACGAGATAAACGTTTAGGAATCAACGTACAAATCACTTTTAAAAATATATATTTTTTGTGCAGATATTTAATGAAGAACACTGATTTATATTAAATATAATATTAAAATTTGTAACTAAATTGAACTTAAAAGTTAGACAAGTCTTGGCATTATGAAACATTATTGCCAGACTGACAGTTGTATTACCTCACTTGACGTTGCATATTGGGTTTTGGAAATCCATCATAAAGATATTCGATTGAAGTTTTCAAACACAAAACTCCAACTTTATCTTTATTATACATTTTTCCAGAAAACTGTACACATCCCTCGATAACATATCTTTATGATAACTTTTGACACTGTAATGAAATTTTCATTCTTTCTTTCATTATTCTTTCTTTACATCCATCAGCAACACGTACAAAACTGACACTCGCTCTAGTTCTTGACTGCCATAACCGAATTTCATATGTGTGATACTCGCGACGTTCATGTATTACTACCATTCATATGTGAACCACATACCAGTAAGTTCTCGCTTTGTAGCTTTCTAGGTTGTACCCGAAGTATGATCGTGTATGTATTATGCAAAGGTTGATACTCATTTCCTTCTTTTCGTTACTTTGATTTCTAAGCCCTGCGCTTGAGTTGCATCATAAACTACTAGAACAAAGCACCATGCGTTTCCGTTTTAAGAGAACTTTATGGGAACGCATGGTCGACTACTACTAGAAACTGCTAAGATAAAGCGCCATGCGTTTCCTTCTCTCAGAATTTGATGGGAACGCATGGTCGACTGTTATTGATTTTTTAGGAAAAATTAAATATTTTGGTCGTCCACATTTTTAAAAAATATGAAAACATACCATTTTAACATGTCCAAAAATTCTTTATTTATCACTAAAAAATCCAGGGTGGTGCAAAAATTGGAAGAGGGAAAAAATATGTTTCAAAATTTTCTAGTATTTTTTAATAAAAGAAATACATCTTCAAAAATTTTGAAAAAAATTGTAAAGCATCCCCATAATGCCTTAAACATGCCTGATTTTTTTCAATTTTTTCGGAGAAGCAGTTTCTTCAAAAATCAAATAAAATAAAAATCAATAGAACCACCCTAGCTCCGTCAATATGGCAGTTAAAGGGTTGAAACTTTGAGAAAATTGTTTCCAGTCTATGACCTTTCGAATGTGGTATAACAATATGAATTCCCTTTGGGGGCAGATTTCACATGCTTATCCTGCTATAGCCTTTTCATGAAACAGAATTTATTCTTTACATGGTTTATTTGTTTACAAAAACAGCACCTACCTACTACAAAAAATCTACATTTGGTCTGAATAGATAATGATTTCCTGTTCCGTGGATAGCAAATGATGAATTTCTACATATTGCGATTTTTTAGAAATCTATCCAGTTCCAAAAGATATATTAAAGTCATGTGAAAACGAGTCCGGATTAACAAAAGCTTCCAATTTCTGGATGTTATCTTCCTCCACAAACGCAATATTTTCTAATTGCTCTGTCATGCATAAACAAGGTGTTACCGACGACACGACCAGGCACTCCGAAGAAAAATCAGCATCAAAACTGTTCGCTAACGATTCACCGCCAGTTACCACAAATCTAGCGACCCCTTGTAAATGATAAAAATAATCTTCTCGAGCAACACTGTTTAAATTGCTATGGACTAGTTACCAAGGAACCCCAAAACAAATAAACATGTTTTGAAAGCGGTGGAATAGTTCCATTAGTGTTAAACTTTGTCCCAATTAAGCAGAAATGCATTCAAATGAACTCGATTTTCGGAATTTAATCGAAACTATGGATAAAACCAACGAACGAGGCCTCCAGCCGTACACTTCAACTGCTAGCTATTCTGGGCAGTAGGATTCGGTGTAATATGCCGGTGTCAGAATTGTTTTGTGTCGGTTGATTGCGCAGCAGTGGAAACAGTATTTCACCTTGGCCACTATTCGAGGATTACTAGTGGAATTCCAAAATGAAATCATTTTACCGTACGTTATGCAGGTACCGCAGAGCACTAGCCTCGCTCAGCTCGTTGTCGGTCATTTCCATGTCTTCCTTCTCACACAACGGTTTCAAGTCAAGACCTGAATTTTGAACTTGGCTTTATAAAAGACATAACTCATACTCCTCAATTTTTACATTCCGCTCGAGTCAGGTAAATCCATTAGAATGTTCCGTAATATAATAACCGATCTGAAATTTATTTTGTTTACATTCATCTTGCCTTCGATATGCAGTAACCAAGGTTATGGTGACTGTTATTCAAAATCAATAAATATATCAACTTGTGCTGCCAGTTTAAAAAATTCACTAGCGTTTCCGATTTGACATTTCCAGTTACTGAGGGGTAGTTAAATTTACGATACAGTTTTGATAAACGAGTGGCAGGTCGTGTCGTCGGTGTTACTGTGATGAAATAAAATAATTAATAGAGACTTACATTTCTTTTCTTTCAATCCGCAATCCAATTCCAAACAATTTCTGAAAGAACGGGATATTTTGAAGCTAACGAATTTAGTTCTTCATCTGCACAGGCGATCAACTCTATCAATTGTAATTTCGAATTATGAAAAAGTGTTTTGCATGCTTCACATGATGCGCTTTGCACAAAGTTTTGAACAAAACAACGGTGTCTTCGTTTTCCATTTTTATGGTTTGACTATTCTTATAAGGAATGACATTTTCACAAGGTAGATTGTTACAAAAATCATAAATTGTGTTTTAAGAATTTCATAAGTCATGCTTATAAAGTTCATATGCGTGCTTACTAAATGCATAAGTCTTCAATGAAATCAAAATTGTGCTGGTTCATAAGTCACAACTTATGAAATTATTAAGTTTATTTTCTTCGGTGTACGTATTAGCAAAGACGTCATACTAACAAGATATCCAGCTCTCACATTTCCAGAATAAATCATTGACAACATCCTTTTTTGCGAGCATGGTGCCCTCATGTGAGTCCGCATCGAATCTCGTACATAGAAATAGGGAAGAGAAATGTCAAATTCATGCACGCCAAAATAGCACCCACACAATTGACATGATATGCTGAATGTGATGCCGTGCGACGGCGTTCCTATACTGAAGATTGATTTCGCTCCAAGCTGACAGGATCTGGCATTGGTGAACCATTACCTGGAGGCGGCAACTCGAATGATGGAATCTGTGCCCGTAGATTTTTCAAAGAATATAACACAGTAGCGCAAATCACCGAGTTAAATGGAAATATACTTGAACGGTACCTAGTTTCCAGGAGTTTGCTGAACAAACAAGAATTCGTTTTGTGGAGCTGTATGGATGGTATGCTCTGTCGCCAACCGTGCATAAACTTCTGGTGCATGGGACTGCAATTATAAAACATGCTTTGCTTCCTATTGGTATGTACAGTAAGGAAGCGCAAGAGAGTCGAAATAAATCAATTCGCAAGTATAGGCAGTTCCATCCGCAGAACTTCAATCGTTTAGTGAATCTAGAGGATGTATTCAAACGATTTCTTTAAACGTCTGATCCTGTAATAGCATTATCGAATAGAGTAACAACCAACGTGAGTGTACTCCATCTTCCCGATTATGCAGCTGAATTAGTTTAAACACGCGAGAAGACAGCAATACCTTATTTTAATATATATAGCTAATAAATGTCTTACATGAAAGAGCATTTTTCAATGAAAAAACCCAATGTTTGAACACAATCTAAAAAAATTAAAAAAATATATCCTCCGCCATTTTTTTTTATAAACATGCTCGAAAGTATTTTCTATCAAATGAAAGAAACAGATTTTTTTTTTTCATTTGCTGCAATGTTAGATATAGCAGTTTAAAACTGATCTGTTTTTGAACTAGTTTTGCTCATAACTTTGGTTCAGAAAACGCTACCTTAATGCGCTAGTCACCAAAAAATTGGTTTCAACAAACTCTAGAAGATATTCAAAGACACCCAAAACGAGAAGTGAAAAATACGAAAGCTACAGCAAAAAATCTGATATTTTTAGGAACACCCTAAGTTTCTCTATTAAAATAGCTGTAACACTAAAACCGTTAGAGATACTACAATAGTGTTTTCAACAAAGTTGCTTGATATATGTTTTCCTACAATTTTGCCGAAGAGTGCAGTCCTCTATCTCAACACATACGGAAAATAATTTTTGGATCTCTCTAATGATTAGAACCACCCTAATACCATATGTTTCAAAATATGGTTTATCTTTCACTGATTATTTGTTCTGAAGACATCATAGCTCTAAAGTATAAGGCTAAGCCACAAATGGTTTTGTCCCCCTAAAATGTGGATCCGGACCACTGTGCAATGCAATGGAAGCTATATATTCATTCACCGGTGAATGAATATTCCAAACCCTGAGCATAACACTCCGAACGACGCTTCTACATTCACCGCTCCGAATCTTCCTTGGGACACAAAACTACGTTTTAGGATGATCACCATAATATTCGGGGCACACTAGACTATATTGCCAGTTAATTTTCGTTTATAATCTAATGGACTTTACTTTCACTGGACTACAAGCGAAAATCTCGCTGTGTGACTAGGTCGAGTTGTCAAAGAATGGAGAAAAAATCCTCTCTTTCTTACGAAATACTCGAATTTTCTCCGTACTAACACGATACAACGTGCTCGCCCGTTGAGAAGTTCACCGAAAGTGAACATTTATATCCCTCTTAAGCCGTCAAAAACATTTGACGGATAAGCAGTGGTGGTAAATTGCGAACCAAACGCCGATGCTTCTGGAAAATTACTCAAAAATGTTCACTGAGCATAGGTTCGAAAACTATTCCCTCGGTTAATGCGAAGGTGTTCTGTGCTCGGTGTTCGGCGAAGCAATCTGATTCGAACCGTTCGGTTGGCGGACCATCGGCGAGGGCCGAGTAAACTGCGTTCGATACGATGGTTTGTTGATTTCAGTTCTCGCATCCTGGTTTTGAAATTATCAATGCACACGTGATCAGCACAAACAAAAATTGTTTTGTTCGATTGATAAATCGATCAATAGTAATTCAAATTGTATTATTTTGGACATTATTAGTGTGCGTAGGGTGGCTCGATATGGAAAATAGTAAGTTTTGGATCTTTTGCAAATTTTATGGTTTTGGTTATAGAATCTATAACAATAAGAATTAAATATTTTGGAATCAATCGTAGAGTGCCTCAATATGAAAAGGGATTTTTTTACTCTTGCAAATTCGATGTTTAATAAACTGCTGAGTCAATAGCAAAGAAAATTTAGTAATCTCAGGTATTTCCAACGAGCGTATTTAAATTTGATGTTCTATTGATTGTTGAATCAATAGCAGTTCAACTTGGATAATTTTAGACATTTTCAGAGAGCGTAGAGTGGCGCAATTTGAAAATTTGGACTTTTTACTAATTCGATGATTTATTAAATAGTAAAAAATCTTTGGAAATTATCTGCCACCGTAGGGTTTTTCTATTTGAAAAATTGTAAATTTTTTGACTAATACCAATTCGATGGTTCGTTGATTGTTGGATCAAAAGCAGTTCGAACTGAATAATTTTGGGCATTTTTGGTGAGTGTAGGATGGCGCAATATGAAAACATGTAAATATTTTGACTTTTGCTGATAAAATGTTTCATTTAATAGTGAATTAATAACAATTACAAATTGCTCATTTTTGAGATTTTCAGGGACCATAGGATGTTCTATCTATATAATGGTAAAGTTTTTGACTAATGTCAATTCGATGCTCTATTGATTGATGAATTAATAGCAGTTCAAATAAGATGATGATGATGATGATGATAAGAACATTTTCAGCGATCATAGGGGTAGTCAATTAATAGGACATTGAATCGACATTAGTCAAAAATTTTAAAATTTTCCAAATAGCACCACCCTACGCTTGTCAAAAATGTCCTAAATTATCAAATTTTTATTGCTCTTGATTCACTATTAAATGGAACATGAAATCAGCAAAAGTCAAAATATATGCAAATTTTCATATTGCACCACCCTACGCTCGATAAAAAAGTAAAAAATTATTCAATTCGAACTGCTATTGTTTCCAGAATCAACAGACCATCGAATTAGTCTAAGATTCAATTGTTGTCGATTTTTCGATGCTTTTGAATCAATATTTAATAAAACATCAAATTAGTAAAAATCAAAAAATTTACAAATTTTCATATTGCGCCACCCCCGCTCGCTGAAAATGTAAAAAATTATCCAATTCGAACTGCTATTAATTAACTAATCAATAGAGCATCTAAATGAGATTAGTCAAAAAATTTCCAATTTTCCATATACAGGCACCTTACGCTCGTTGTAAATGCCCAAAATTACTCAATCTTAATTGCTATTGACTCACCAATTTATTCAATATCGAATTTGCAAATGTTAAAATTCAATTTATCATATTGAGCCACCCTACGCTCGCTGGAAATGTACAAAATTACCATACTCTGCTAAGCTACCCAAAAACTGAAACGTCCAGCCGCAGCTGACAAAGTTCGGTTCATCCGAAGCAACAGCCTATAGTACTCGAATCGGATGTTCATGAACATACTAGTAACGATAGGCTCACAAACTAGAGCATCGGTTCCTTTGCCATCAGCATCGGTTCTTGGTTTGGCGATGCTTGCTCGAACGATGGTATCGGCAAATTTATACTCGCGATGGTGGTTCGCTTTTTGGTTGTTTTGCGTGTTCGGAATTGATGCTTTACCACCACTGCGGATAAGATGAAAAACAAAGCTATTAGCGCGCAGTGCTCCTAAACCCCTCCAATATGCGAAAGAAAAAGTAAATAAAGAGAAACAGTCGTTAGCAGCTAGGCTCTTTTGCCGTGGCAGGACCAATTTGATATTTGAAATCGAATTTAATAAATATAATAAAACTATCCCGGAGAAATTGGTAATTCTATGAGCACATATTGCGAATTATACGATTACCATAACACAACACATACCGTCTCCGTAACAATTGGTGCACATTTGATGTCCCGCTGGTTGTCGAACGGTGCATTCTCGATCGAGCAGTTTGGAGTGGCTACATGATGTACCGACACTTGGTAGAGAGAACTCTCCTCGAGTGTTGATTCCCAGGAAATGTTCAGCTGCAGAGAGTCCGAGAAGCTGCTGAATCGAACTGCATTTATTTGAAGCTCTGCGAATCAAAAGTTAATCGTGCTACAATTGTTTTGCCAAATTTACCAACGCTTTACGGTGATTGCAATCTCACACAAGGAATTAACTCAAACTCGAAATTCTCTGTCAAATTAGATGAAGAAAAAAACTGAGGATGAAGATTATCGAAGTCTGTGTTAGTTCCCGGTCATGCGAAATCATCACCATCGTGATCGGCAATTGGTTAATGTAATCCATTACCATTCACATTGTAGGCTAGCAATTGCTGAAAATCGACAAAACAAGAGCACAAACGTGTTAGTTATAAGAATGGCAATAGTAAAATGATCTAAGCACAAGCTCGCAGATGAATTGAATTGCCGATGAAATGAAACGAAAATGAGTTACAGTTATAATTATACAAGCATAGATATAGCTGGTAAAGGCTAGGTAACCCATGTCGCAAAGAATAAAATATATCCCACAGAGATCCTTAGCCTCTTGGTCAGCAATTCCTACCCCTACCTCCACGTGGAACCGGCTGGTCTATGAGTAACTTTAGGAAAGATGAAGGAAATCATAGATCTTCGAACTTATAACTTCAAACAAGTCCGCTTACGACAATTCTTTTCCATTACACACCATTTCGCTGCCATTCCATTGCAATAGATTTGGTGTATTGGTGTGAATGAACATGTATTCATTCTCTGAGTCAATAGAAATTCTTGATCGCAATTTCGTTTCAGTAAACTATTTGCATTAACGTTTGCATTTAAAATTACTGATTTTTGATGGGTTTACCCGCACCCGCACTGGCGAAACTACCCGTGCAGCATCAATCATATGTCGTTTTCGCTTAATGCCGAACCTAACCCAGTTTTCACCCTAACTGCTGTCAAACCGTTTGTTTGAAGCTAGTTTCGAACCTAGTTTCAACGTTGTTGAACTGAGAATCGAGTTAGTTTCGAACCTGGTTTTTATATCAGGTTTCCTCAAACCACCGTTGCGAGAGAGTTGGCATCACTGGGAGTGCGATGCGGTGTTCTGGTGCTGCTCTCAAAAAGTACAATTTCAATGTGTTGTTTGATACGTATAGTTAAAAATTTGGTTGAAATAGTTATTTTGAGTGACAGTGCAGGTTTGACAAGTATGTGTTTAGTAGTGAGAGTGCTATTTATTGAATAATATTGATTCGCGAAACTAAGGATGCTAAAGCGGCGGATACTGTGAATTTGCAGTCCCAAAATTCAACGATGTTAACCTGTTAACCGATCGGAGCGCCGTCTCCATGTCTCCTGTCGGTGTTGTCGGATTTCTATGGAATGTGTGAAAGTGTCATTCAGACTGAAGGTCTAGGGTTGGTCTGCAGCGGACCCATTCGCGAGTGTTTTCATTTTATTCTGTCAGTGATCGTGTTTTATCTTGCGTTGCTGACAGCAGAGTGAGCAGGAGAAAAGGGATACTGGTGAGATCCAGGGTAGTTTCATCAAACAAACACTTTTCACGAAACTTTGTTGATTTCGCACTTAGCAACGGGGGTTTGAGGAAACCTGATATAAAAAACAGGTTCGAAACTGACTCGATTTTCAGTTCAACAACGTTAAAACTAGGTTCGAAACTAGCTTCAAATAAACGGTTTGACAGCAGTTAGGGTGAAAACTGTGTTAGGCTTAGCATCAAGCGTAAACGACATAAGTGAGAATCCAACACAGTTTCGAGAAAAGTGCTTGTTTGATAAAAAAATCCCTGGGTCAGTTTTAGTTTTCTTATGCGAAAACGACAATAGTAACCCATGAGTCAGCAGACAAAATTTGACAGCTCTATCAGTCGAGCTCTAGCCATGGAGGCAAAAACAGTCAAGAAACTTCGTGTGTGTTCAAAGAACGACACTCCGCCGCGTCGAAAACGGACATCGTGCGGCACTTTGTGGACGCCGGATACGCCCGTTCCGGTATCTACAACATCTTGGCACTATTAGACAACAATCAGAGCATCAGGAAAAGCCCGGTTCGAGACGGCAAATGACCATGAGCGACAAGAAGCTCCAAAGGAAGCTGAAGAGGAAGATCGAGAGAAAAGTGGCTAAATCGCTGCGTGCGCTTGACCGGGAGTTTTTTTTTTTAATTACTATTTATTGGAATATGAGTTAAAATTAAATTATTAAGATTTAAATTGGGTGTTCAGTCACAAGTGGTGACTTTTCAGCCCTATTATATATATGATTTGGTTATTACCATGAGGACATCATTTGCTTCCGCAATTCTGAGATTTTTGTGTAGGGAAAATTCTAAACCTACTTGTATTGTGTAATAGGGAAAAGGAACTTATATAATAACTTAACTAATACAGAGAGCGAATCGATTCAATTGAAGATTGCATCGATTTTTGTCGGAATTTGCTTATAATATTATGTGACATTACATCTAATGGTTCTATATTTGTGAGTCTGTGTAACTCATTTGTACTAAACCAGGGAGGACGCTTCAAAATCGTTTTCAGAATTTTATTCTGAATCCTTTGAAGCGTTTTTTTCCTGGCGAAACAACAACTTGACCAAATTTGTACTGCATAAAGCATGGCTGGTCTGAAAATTTGTTTATAAATTAACAATTTGTTTTTTAGACAGAGCTTAGAATTTCTGTTTATAAGAGGATATAAACATTTAATATATTTATTACACTTTGCCTGGATTCCTTCAATGTGATCCTTGAAAGTGAGTTTTTTTGACCGGGAGTTTCGTGCAACCGGCCACACAGTGAAAAAGTACCTGGCGAACATGAACATACATGTCAGAAAGCGGAACTCGCGTCCACCGATTTCGGCGCTGCAAGAAATTACGCTGCAGCAGCGGCTGAATACAGTGGAGTCTCGTACAACGCGGATTAAATTTTACCGGTACTCATTGTATCCGGATTCGTTATTGCCGGAAAAACGCGATAAACGGGACCCAGAGCATATGGGATTTCGTGTGATTGGGGCTGCGAACGGTTTTTTCGCTTCGGTCGACAGATAGAGCCACACAATCTTCGGCAAACTTGTTGTAGATACTTAGACCAACAATTTAGTGTAGTATGACAGACAATTAGTTGAGAACTGCTCCGCCAGGGGAGCTTTAAAAATGCATGATATATATCATCACTTAACACAGACAAAACGATTTGAGCTTCAAGTAACTCGCAAATTATAGTCTTTTGAAGAACGCGAGAATTCAAAGTTTGTCAAACAGCAAATGTTTTAACTCAGAATAACTCCATCAGATGTAGTCAGTGTGCTTGAATAAACATTTTAATTATCAGAATTATGCTCTTATCAAAAAACCTAAAGAGATAGAGCGGTTTTGTCGTGAATACGACTTACTTTACTATGGGAAAATTTACCCTCTGAGAGAGTGATAAGTTTTTGATCGTGAATATCTCTTGTTGTATCTAACGAATCAACATAATTTTTAGTCATTGCCGTTTCAACCTTCCGAGCGAACGGACGTGATTTGGATTTACTGCGAAAGCATTGAAAACCAGTTGTGTGTGTGATAAAGTGGTAGGACGATATTGTGTGATAGACAATAGTGCTTTTTCCTCTGAGAGGTTTTTTTTTCGCATTATATAATAGAACAGTGCCTTATTGCGAGCGGTCGATCGAAACGGTACCGTTAGCCGATTATTGTTTCGCCGATCAAGGCCAAGTGTGAGGATTATAGACAAGCGGCCATTGTGTGAGGATTATAAATAAGTGTGCCTTTTCCTCTCGGAGGTTTTTTGCACATCATCAAAGCGGCGATACGCCGATCGACGAAGTCCAGCTTGGTGTCCCCCGTTGGATCTTAGTTAAGTACCTTTACTTCGTTTATTTTTATTTCTTTATTTGACCATTATATTTCCCCCCGAATCATTTGTTTTTGCGCGGAAGTAGTTCCGCTATGTCTAATTTAAAACCTGCCCCCCCCGCTCCCGATGTTCAAATGGAGACTTCCCTTGTCAGTAAAAAGTCCCGCATAAAGAGCTATCCTGATGGGCTCGCACTACCGGCCGGGCCTTACGCGGTCTATTTCCGGACCAAATCAAAGGAAAAAAAACTGAATATTTTAAAAATATCGCGGGACCTGTATTCGCGATATAATACCATAAAAAGTATAGATAGAATACGGCCAGACAAGCTCAGGGTCCTGTTTACCAGCTCAAAACAGGCTAATGAGCTTGTTCAAAATGATCCTTTTACGCTGGAGTACCGCGTCTACGTGCCAGCTCGTGAAGTCGAAATCGACGGTGTGGTCACCGATTCGAGTTTGACTTGCGAGGATATTCTTAAGTACGGGGCGGGTTGTTTTAAAGACCCCTCACTTAAGAATGTCAAGATACTGGATTGCAAGCGATTGCATTCAGTATCGATCGCCGGGGATGGAACAAAGTCTTATCCCCAATCAGACTCTTATCGTGTGACCTTCGCCGGCTCGGCATTGCCCAACTACATCCTCTTGGACCGGGTTCGTTTGCCTATTCGTTTATTTGTACCCCGGATAATGAATTGTACCAATTGCAAACAACTGGGGCATACAGCTACCCATTGCAGCAATAAGCCACGTTGTGCTAACTGTGGGGAAGCTCATGCGGACGGCTCTTGCGGTAAGGATGCTGAAAAGTGTCTCTACTGTAAGGAGGGTCCGCATGACCTCTCTGACTGTCCCGCTTACAAGCTGCGAGGAGATCGGATGAAGCGTTCCCTGAAGGAACACTCCAAGCGTTCCTTTGCCGAGATGGTTAAGAGTGCCACCCCTCCTAAACAGGCAACGAATCCATATGCCTGCTTGTCAACTGACGAGAGCGATTCTGACGACCCTTTGGAAGGTCCATCTTCAGCGGTCCCTCATAGCTGTAGGAAAAGAATGAATAAATCTTCTCATAAGCTACCTAGTAAGGGTTCGAAGGTGTCTTCCGAAGGGCTTCGAAAAGTTACAGCTAACGGGAATCGGGAAAAATCACCGAAGCAAAAAGCTCCTGGTCTCGGAAAACTCAATTCCGAGATGGAATTCCCACCGCTTCCAGGGACTAAAAAATCGCCAAGCGTCCCTGAAAATCCACCAGAGAACCAACTAGGTGCTGGACTTATCAAGTTTTCTGATGTTGTGGACTGGATTTTTACAACTTTCAATATTTCAGACCCTCTTAGAAGCATTTTAATTGCTTTCATGCCAACAGTAAAAACATATTTGAAGCAGTTGACTGCAAATTGGCCCCTTCTTTCAGCGATTGTATCTTTCGATGGCTAAATCATCCACCGAGGTCACGGATCTAATCACTGTTTTACAGTGGAATTGCAGAAGTATTATCCCAAAAATAGATTCATTTAAATTTCTAGTAAACAATCTGAAATGTGACGCATTTGCATTGTGCGAAACTTGGCTAACTTCTGAAATACCCTTAAACTTTCACGATTTTAACATTATTCGTCTGGATCGAGATAATCCCTATGGAGGAGTACTTTTGGGGATCAATAAGTGCTATTCTTTCTATCGCATTAACCTCCCCTCGATACCAGGTATTGAAGTTGTCGCATGTCATGTTACAATCAAAGGTAAGGACCTTTGCATTGCTTCCATCTACATTCCCCCAAGAGCCTCGGTTGGGCATCGGTGGCTCAGTGATATCGTAGAGCTCCTTCCTGCACCGACGTTGGTTTTAGGAGACTTTAACTCACACGGTACGGGATGGGGCTGTCTTCACGATGATAACAGATCAACTATGATCCATGATATCTGCGATAACTTCAATATGACAATCTTGAATACGGGAGAAATGACACGGATTCCTGCACCACCAGCAAGACCAAGTGCGCTGGATTTATCCCTTTGCTCGACATCGCTACGGTTGGATTGCACGTGGGAGGTAATTCCTGATCCCCACGGTAGCGATCATCTACCGATCGTAATATCAATCACCAGCGGCTCAAAACCATCGAAGACAATCAATGTTTCGTATGACCTCACACGAAATATTGATTGGAATAGCTATGCGACCTCGATATCTGAGAAACTTGAAAGAACTCAACAACTTCCTCCGGAGGAAGAGTACACGTTTTTGGCTGGCTTGATTCTCGACACCGCGACTCAAGCTCAGACGAAACGTGTACCCGGCGCGAAAACTAACATCCGTCCTCCCAACCCGTGGTGGGACAAAGAGTGCACAAATTTAAACGCGGAGAGAGCCTCCGCGTATAAAATATTCAGAAAAAATGGAACACCTGATAATTACCGGAATTACGCGACGTTAGACGTTAAAACTAAGAACTTGATTAGAGCCAAGAAACGCGGTTACTGGCGTCGGTTTATAGACGGCTTAACGAAAGAAACATCTATGAGTACTCTTTGGAACACAGCCCGACGAATGCGCAATCATAACACCACGAATGAAAGCGAGGAATATTCCAACCGCTGGATATTCGATTTCGCTAAAAAAGTATGCCCAGACTCTGTTCCGGAACAGAAGATCACCCGCGCCGCGACACCAAATACAAACGAAACACCGTTTTCGATGGTAGAGCTCTCACTTGCACTCTTGTCATGTAACAATAAAGCCCCGGGATTAGACAGAATAAAATTCAACTTGTTGAAAAATCTGCCAGACCCCGCCAAAAGGCGCTTGTTGAGTTTATTCAATAAGTTCCTTGAGGACAACATTGTTCCACATGACTGGAGACAAGTGAAAGTGATCGCCATTCAAAAACCAGGAAAATCAGCCTCCGATCACAATTCGTATCGGCCGATTGCTATGCTTTCCTGTATCCGGAAATTGTTCGAAAAAATGATTCTCTTCCGTCTAGACAATTGGGTCGAAACTAATGGCTTACTTTCAGATACACAATTTGGTTTCCGCAGGGGTAAAGGAACGAACGATTGTCTTGCGTTGCTCTCAACAGAAAATCAAATGGCATTTGCTCGTAAAGAACAAATGGCGTCAGTTTTCCTAGACATTAAGGGGGCTTTTGACTCAGTTTCTATAAATATCTTATCTGAGAAGCTGCATCAGCATGGTCTTTCGCCAGTTTTGAACAACTTTTTACATAATCTATTGTCTGAGAAACACATGTATTTCGCGCATGGTGATTTGTCGACAATACGATTCAGTTACATGGGTCTTCCTCAGGGCTCATGCTTAAGCCCCCTTCTATACAATTTTTACGTAAACGACATCGATAAATGTATCAACACATCTTGCACGCTAAGACAACTTGCCGACGACAGCGTTGTGTCTATTATAGGACCCAAAGCTGGCGATCTGCAAGGGCCGTTACAAGATACTCTTGTCAACTTATCCACATGGGCTCTTCAAATGGGTATCGAATTCTCTACGGAGAAAACTGAGCTGGTTGTATTTTCGAGAAAGCGAGAACCAGCACAATTACAGCTTCAACTAAGGGGTGAAACCATAGCTCAGGTCTTCACATTTAAATATCTCGGGGTCTGGTTCGACTCCAAAGGCACCTGGGGATGTCACATTAGGTATCTGAAAAGAAAATGCCAACAAAGAATCAACTTTCTTCGTACAATAACCGGGTCGTGGTGGGGTGCCCATCCAGGAGACCTGATCAGGCTGTACCAAACAACGATATTGTCCGTGATGGAATACGGATGCTTTTGCTTCCGATCCGCGGCGAACACTCATTTCATCATGCTGGAAAGAATTCAGTATCGTTGTTTGCGTATTGCCTTGGGTTGCATGCAATCGACTCATACGATGAGCCTCGAAGTGCTGGCGGGTGTTCTCCCATTGAAAAACCGGTTCTGGGATCTCTCATATCGTTTGCTCATTCGATGCGACATTTTGAATCCTCTGGTGATTGAAAATTTCGAAAGGTTAGTTGAGCTTAATTCTCAAACCCGTTTTATGTCCTTGTATTTTGATTACATGGCTCAGAATATTAATCCTTCTTCGTTTGTTTCCAACCGTGCTCATTTCTTGGATACTTCTGATTCTACTGTGTTTTTCGATACTTCCATGAGAGAAGAGATTCGTGGAATTCTGGCTCACGTGCGCCCTCAAGTGGCCCCAAATATTTTTTATAATAAATTTAGAACAGTCAACTGTGAAAAGGTGTTTTACACTGACGGATCAAATATTAACAAGTCCACAGGCTTCGGCATCTTCAATCAAAACATCACCGCTTCTTACAAACTCAGTGATCCGGCTTCAGTTTACGTCGCAGAATTAGCTGCTATTCAGTACACCCTCGAGATCATTGAAACCTTGCCCAAAGACCATTACTTCATTGTCACGGACAGTCTAAGCTCAATAGAAGCTCTCCGGGCAATGAAGCCAGGAAAGTATCCCCCATATTTCCTGGGGAAAATACGGGAACATTTGAGTACTTTATCTGAACGGTCTTATTTAATATCATTAGTCTGGGTCCCTTCGCATTGTTCCATTCCGGGCAATGAAAAGGCAGACTCATTGGCTAAAGTGGGCGCATTAGAAGGTGATATTTATGAAAGACCAATCTGCTTCAATGAATTTTTCAGTATTTCTCGTCAGAAAACTCTCGAAAGTTGGCAAACTTCATGGACGAATGACGAACTGGGACGATGGCTACACTCCATTATCCCTAAGGTATCGACGAAACCTTGGTTCAAGGGGATGAACGTGAGTCGTGATTTCATTCGCGTTATGTCACGACTCATGTCAAATCACTATACATTCAACGCACATCTCCGGCGTATCGGGATCGTGGAGAACGGGCTCTGCACCTGTGGCGACGGTTATCAGGACATCGAGCATGTCGTGTGGTCGTGCGTAGAGTATCGCGACGCCAGGTCGAAGCTACTGGAATCCCTCAGGGCCCGAGGTAGACCGCCTGAGGTTCCGGTTCGGGATGTGTTGGCGAGTCGGGATAGTTCATATATGCTTCTCATATACCAGTTTCTCAAACACATTAATATACAAGTGTAATCTGTTACATCTGGCTTAGAAAGTTCCTCCTATTTATCGACGTTGTTTCAACTGTGGCTAAGAATTATTTCTCAACTGCAGGTTCGACACTAACTTCCGCCGATTATCCCGATTCCTCATCTGTCCACCATCTTCATCGGAACTAACAAGATCTTTTTGCTGTCACTAACCTCCGCTTCCCCCCTCCCCGTCTCTTCACCATCTCGATGTCAACTAATTAGATCTCTGTCGTTTTTAGTCATTTCATTTCCATATCCCCTTTTTACTCCGTTTTACGCAATATTTACTTCGCTATATTTTTTTTTCATTTTCTTCTGTAACAACACCATCAGCGCCCACGGAAACTTATCAACAGCATGCGGGCCACCCGCCGGGTATTCGTAACCTGGGGGTGTTTCCCGCGGACCCACACGGACCGAAGAATGCGGCCAACATGAATATTCACCAACGCCATATGGAAGACTCTCATGAAATATTCAGATCACCGGCCGATCACCACATGAAGGCTGGATCTGCCAAAGTCAACCACTGCGACCCAAATATGACATTACTTAATGATACAACCCTAGTTTTAAGTTAGTCGTAAATTTTAAATTAGTAAAAGCCCTTGGCATCTTAGAGCTTAAGCAGTGTGCCTTAAACATTATATTCTTGAATAAAAAAAAAAAAAAACATAATTTTTACTACATGCCATCGGAAATATGATCACAATTTAATGAAAAAATTTTCAGTTGTGTGACATAATTTCATATAATTCAAAATTTAACTAACCGAGTATCAAAGAGGATAATTCATAGGCGCGTTTGCCTTTCTCGTATTTTGAAACCTCATAGCTCAGTGATCTGTGAAAGGATTTATATAATCTAACTACCAATAGAATCGAAATTTTTCAACTTAAACGTGTATAGCAAAAGCATTGAAGTATTTCAATAGTACACTATTGAAAAACCTGTCTCATTTGACCCATGTCAACACCAGCCAATCAGAACGCGTTCTGAGGAAGAGAACAAAATATCTGCTGCTGTACAACAAATCGTTCGAGAAAAATGTTCCGAACAGTGCTTAATATCGTAGTGAGTTCCACAATTTGGTCCTTCTGGAAGGCAGGAATGAATCCCGTACAGCATCCTGATAGTTTCTTTCAATGAAATGCAAATCCAAAATGATAAAATCGACATTAAAATTCTATATGCTGCTATTTTTATAGCCGTTAGGACCGCCCATTAGTGAAAAGGCTACAAACGAAATCACGTAAAAAGAAACCTATTAACAAAAATTGGATCACAAGTCACAGCTGCTAGTCGTTTGCATTGGTGAAAAAACAACGAAAAGAGGACAACGGTGGGGAACATCGCACAAAATCAGTCGTTCTAATGGCTCTAAAAGTTTCCTAAAGAACTATTAGGGTTTCTTCTTCGCAAATCGAAGGTAAAAAACCTCAGTTTAGTGCAAATCTCGAACTGTTTGATTAGGTTTGTGCACTTTTTGCTGTGTGAAATTCACAGTAATCGAGATCAAGTGAAGCCTTCTTTGTTTTTGCGAAAAATGCGAAAAAAGAGAATGCTTGCATAATTCATACAATTGATTAACTAATTGATATTCGGAAGTGTTAAGAAACATGTTAGTTGTTTTCGTATTCACGACATCCAGTTATGTCTCTGAAATTACCCACCCGCCTTTTTTTGTTGGAAAGTTATTAGGAATGTCAGGGTATACATTATGAAAACCATGATAGTTGAGAACTTGCCCACCGAATGGCGCTAGTGGGTTAACAATTTGACGATAAAAATTCATAATGGTCCTTATTACCGATATCACTACACGGTGAAAACCAAGTGAAGTGATTGTGGCCCTTATTATCGGTATCACTTCACGGTGGAAATCAAGTAAAGTGAATGAAGGTCATTATCACGAAAGTCGATTCAGAGAAAAAAGTAATTGCTTAGATGAGCTTGTGGTTATTACGAACATCACATCATCAAAATTTTGGTGGAAAAAAACGGTTATTACTTTATTATTACATTAAAGTGGAAGTGAGAACGGTAAGAAGGGCCAATGTGATATCTCTAAACCCTGATGATAAAGAATGCTGGTGTTTTCGGAAAGAATGTTCCGGAGTTCGAAACAGATCAAATAATGTAAACAGTATCTGAAAATTCTCCAATTAGTGGCGCTAGTTTGCACTTCAAGGTTGGAAATTTATGTTGACTCATTCAGATGGTTTCTTCGAGAAGTTGTTCTAGGGTTTCAATCTCTATATATAAAATAACTAGCGGATCCCTGCACACTTCGTAGCGCACTAATACTAGATTAGATGTAGAAAATCAAAACTACTTTTCAATTTCAATCACTATTGAAAAAAAAGTCATTACAATGCTCTATGATAGTGGCCCCAACCTTTTTATATCGCGGACAACAGGACAAAATATATAAAACCGATGGTTTACCCAAACGTGTACAGGCAACATACAATTTTCTATCTGAAAAAACTTTAAATTCACGCTACAGACTCATAACGATTATTGACGGTAACGGAAATGTTTAACAGATGAGAAAATGACGTTCAAATTAAAACGACATAACAATGGGCACCATTGGAATGCGAGGAATGAAAACTTTCTCTTCTTCTAATTTGCCATTCAAAATTGCTGCCTCGACAACAATTGCGATTACCTTTTGAACTTTAAACTTTTTTCAGTACTTGTTCCTCGATTTTCTGCACTTTATTTTGTACTACGTGTGCTTGTTTCTGATACTTGTGTGTTTGTTTCTATACTTTCTGTGGTTGTTTCAAAATTAGTTCCTGTACTTTTTGTACCTGCTCCAGTATTTTCTGTATTTGGTCCTGTAACTTATGTACTTATATCTGCACAATCTGTACCCTTTTCTGCACTCTCTGCACTTGTGCCAGTACTTCTTTTACTTGTTTCTCTCATTTCTGTACTTGGTTTTGTAGTTTCTACACTTATTCCTGTATCTTCTTTATTTTTTCCTGAAATTACCTTATGTACTTGTTCCTATTATTTCTGTATCTGTAGCTGTCCCGATGAACTTCTCACAGCTCAAATATTATCTTTAGATGGAAATTATTTCGAATACTCTAAAGTCAGAATAATCGAGGCAAACGGGATGGTTCGAGTACATTGGAAGACTGTTCATAGCCACTCAAATGCAAATAATTTGAAATTTCGAAGTACTCTGGGTGGATGCAATTTGGATCGTATTTGGGCCAATTAAAGACGTTTGGACTCAAATAAATAACCGGACTTGCAATTTCAAAAGATTGACGAAATTTGGAAGTCGTTGCGAGAAAAATTTACACAAAATTTCGTCCAAAGAATCCTTCAAAGGGAAATGCTTATGAAAAATTTAAGCCGAAAACAAACAGAAAACATCTTTCTAATTCGAATGGATTTTTTTCCAAAAAGTAGAGAACCGAATAGTTTTGGTGGTTGAGTTAACGGTGTTAATTAAAAGTGGCAGCACACCTCAATCCTGTTGTCTCTGAATAAAATTTCAGCGCATTGTGACAGCAATAATTATATCTATTGTGAAGAGAGGATTCTCATCTCTGGAGTTTTAGGAACATCGAATCATAAAAAAAAACATTAATCACTTTCTTTCCTTATAGTCGTTTTATAATTTGACTTGACGGCATTGAACCCAAATTTATATATCGGAAAATGGAAACCTGTATGCTGTTCATTTGGCGCCCTTACTTAATCGAACATGTGATTCGAAATAAAGAAACACGTGAATCAAGTAGGCTCAGTGAAATTTTTGCACAAATCAGGTCGTTTGGCGCCAAACTATTTTAATAATAATCTAGTATTCATATTTTGCTCTACACTCTCATTGAACATAACTCAAAATTGAGTGACACATCACTCAAATTCATAAAAAGTGCACGTACTCTAAACTTGAGTTACCACCTATCTACTTATTTTTGCGTTAAGGGACGAAATTGTCAAAACTTGAGTATTTTTACTCAAAATAAGAAAAAAATATTGTGTTCAAAATTTAAGTAAGTTCAACTCAAAATTTGAGTTCCTTGCTCTCAAAATGAAGAAATTTTCCTTCGTTAATTTTCATATACAAAGTTATTCTTCTTACTTTTGAATGCGCAAAATAGTGATTCAAAACCGTTTCCTTTTGAACGGTTTGGAGTAAAATTTGAATTGTTTTGATATCCTTATGTTGAGTTTCTTAGTAAGCATAATTGAAACCACAAAACATCTATGATTGACGTTGATTCATGTTTTTAAAACCGGATCTAGAAACGGCAATGGAAAACGACGTATTCTTGCATTCTTTATTTCGATAAGAATATTCCGAGAATGAAAACGCAATCTATACTCAAATTTTGACATATTGTTCCAGTTTATGAATTTGAGTAATCGCAACTCAAACCATGAGTTATGTTCAAAGAGCGTGTACAGTCTGCTAGCATTTCACAACTCCATACACGCCAAACAATTATCGGAGATCTAGCATGCATTGAGCGGAAAATTTTCAATTCCAAATGAACCAATTTTCTAGTTTTTCTCTACTTTCCCGAAGGATTTTCCTTCGCATTAACGATTACAATTTTTCCAGCCATCAGAAGCGTTATAAATTTATCGATTAACACTCTTCATCCGTTCGCTTAAATGTCTCTTAAGCCGTTTGCGTAGTCGATTTCGTTACAATCTCGAACTGATTATCCTGACTTGTTAAAAAAAAAACTGAATTTAGACATTCACTCTCGATGTATTCAATCACATCCGTTCCTGAAAAATCAATCAGCATTATCTGATTACGGCTTTTTTAAAATGTATCGTCTATTTATTCATTGTTCTCAATTATTTTGAATCATCCTTTCTAGTTCTTACGTGGTAGGCTCAGTTATAGAAGCTATCGTAATCAGTTATAGCTATCGTAATTCGTTGACATGAAAGATGAAGAGATTTGTTGCCTAATTATGAACGAGACTATGAAATTTCCGCTTCATTGGGCTTCACAGTTCAATAAAAAATAAAATTTGAATTAAATTAAATAAAATAAGCAATACATGTCACGATTTTTGTACTTAACATTATATCTAACTATGTAAATAGTCAAAACCTCAGATTTCCTAATACTCCAGTAGATTACCAGCGTTTTCTAGTAAAACAGTTTTCAGTTTGTCTATCCTTCACCAACTTATTGAAAACCTGATTAATAACATCACTCTCGTAAACAATTCTGATGATTTTAGTTACAGAAAACCATCTTGTAGATATATAAAAACTCATTCATTCAATGGTTTATATGGTTTATTTTAATAAGTCAACATGATCTTGAGCTGCAGTAATTTTCAACCCTGAACACTAGGGTTACCAATGAGATATATTTTACCTACATTCTTCTCGAAAACAAGAAAATTCTACCTAATCAAATTGTAAAGATATAATAGAATCAATATTCTTTGGCAAAATTGTGATTAGGGATGTCGCGTTTTTTGAAATACTCGATTAGTAAATAATCGAATACAACTTTTCAAACTAATCGATTTGCTTGATTAATCGTACAGAATTACTCGATTAATCGATTAGCTTGCGATTAAGCATGACTAAATTTGATGGGCGATCTAACGTTGTGTTTCACTGCAAGATGCGTACGTGTGCGAGGATGATGATTGCAATATTAGCTGTCAAAATACAAGGGAAAACGAATTTTCACTTGTAAAATCTTTTATAACTTACATACAACGTCATGTTTTCAAGCGAAAAGTTAATTTTAGTGTGAGAAAAATCAATTTCTACCTATGTTATTGTTGCAGCACCCAATTTCTGTTTTAAACCATGCATATTTTCAGATCTGGTCTTAGCATGCGAGAAAAGGTTATGTTGATAAATTGGAATGATTTTATTCGTACATTATAAAATATTACTTGAAAGACCGCACAGATGCGCAAACCTAAGCGAATATGCGATATTATGATGAGGAATAGTTTTTTACTAAGAACTAATTCCAGATCTCGATATTGATCAACATATCATCTTATAAAAACAAAAATGATTACACGAAACGAAAGAAAATAAATTTTCTTACATTTTAAAATAAACAGTTCTAATAACAGGTCCTAGAATTCTACAAAATAATTGAAATTATATAAGAAAAAATCAATCTTAAGAAAGGTTCAAATAATGAAACATAGATGGCGGGTCAGGTGAAATTAGCTCTAAGTTCGATTGTCAATTTTGTTTAAGTCGATTTGTTGTTTCAAGTGGTGCCAGATTGTTTTCGAAACAACTTACTTATTTCACACACAAATTAAACAAATGCCTAGTAATTAGAATGAATAGATATTCTAATTTGAATCAAATATTGGTCTCGTTTTTATAAACACCAATAAGTCACATGGCAAAATTTTCTTTGAAGAAATGCAGGCGAACTATTCAAAATAGAGCATATTTTTAACGACCAAACGAAAGGGAGAACTTTTCTTCTTCAATTACTGTTATGATATACACTCAGCCAGTACATAACAGATCTTCAAGTAAGTGGCAGGGTGCTTAGTGACTTTAAAACAAACACGACATATTTTTGTAATAAGCACAATTTATTTGGAGCAACCATGTCCTCGATTGAAGTAATAACATTCGAGTTTGAATCTATTGATTTGATGTTTGATGAGCAACTAATCGTTTCATCGTTTTCATTATACTGTTTTTTTCTGAATGAAGTTTAAATTACTTAATTAAGCTCTCGGTCCTCGTACACTAAGATTACTAGAAATCAATAAATCAATTTGAGGTATATAAACTCAAAAACTAATAATGTAAACTAGTAAATAAGTATATAATAGCTTTTAATCAAAATATGGCTCTTTCAAACAAGAACAAACTAAGAAAAACAAAAAATCACCCGAAACAATATACATTTGTTTGTTTGTTGCGAATGATATCCTATGTAGCAAACCTAATTTACTATTCTCATTGTTTGAATAGTAAAATACTGTTAAAATCATAGTTTTGAGTAACGCAAAGGTTTATGTGACAAATCATATCCTTCGAAAAGGTGAATGTGAGAGCATGGAACTAAAGCTTTCAGAATGTCAATTCAGTAAACTTGAATTATCTCAGGTTTAAAATTTTTAAGCAGACGATTTATAGGTAAAAGATTCAAAACAGTTTTGGTTTAATTTTATTAAAAATATTGTGCGAAAGAAATGTCAATACTTTTGATAAAAAAGCAGTGTAAATAATTTTGATGAACCAGAGATTATCTATTAGAATAAAAAAAAATCAACAGAATTTTGTGCAGTTTTTGATAACTGTGTACAATGAAAATCTGTGCACATGGCATCCATTAAAACCTCTCAACTCATTGACAAAATGAAACGAAACGAAATTTGAGGAATACAATTGAGAAGATTATAATGAACATAAGTGAAACTGGAGTCATTTCTTTCATTTTATTGTATTGTAATTTTCACTGGCGGTTAGCAAAGACTGCGATGCGCCAAAGAGCGACAGAATGCCGCAAAGAAAGCGAACCTGTCATTCGCATCAATTCATCCTCTTCATCCCAAGTCACAAACATAATTTTGAAATTGGTATTAATCGAAATCTTTGTGTTCACCTACTGCTTTACTTGAAACACTTTCGATTTTAACTAAAAAAATATACTACTATAAAAAATTGTATATCATCTCCTTTAAAATTAAAGTCATCTTTGACAGATACATATACTCATTGAGGCTTCAAATGAACAAATAAATAATTCTTGTCGTTGTCACCAGACGATTTTGTTCTAATCGATCTAGATTAGATGACTGTCTGAAAAAACTTCGAAAACCTCTAAAAAGTCTGCAAAACTGCATAGTTCGCTAAAAAGGAAAATTCATCAAATTCACATAAAATCTGCAACTTGGTATCTGTGATTCTGACGCTCATTATTTCGCAATTCTGCGACGATTCCGTCGCATTCTATGCTAAGCTGAAATTCACAATACTAATCGAACCAATAATCGTATGAAATTAATCGATTACTGCGATTATCGGAAAGAATTCAATCGATTAAATTTCATTCGATTAACTGTGCCTTTACTCGATTACTCGATTAATCGATCGATATTACGACATCTCTAATTGTGATCCCATTAGCGCCACTGTTATGCAAGACCCCTCTGTACATATCAGGAAGCGGAAGTCGTGTCCACTGGTTTCCGAGCAGCGGGAAATAACGCAGTAGCAGCGACTGAATAAAATGGCTGAAATAAATAGTCGATTTTCCCGACGAATCGCGGCATCAAAGTCAAAGTCAAGTCGATTTTCACGACGATTCGCGACGTCAAGTCAAAGAAAAAAGGGGAAATTGATCAAAAGCAATTATCTGTCTGACCTTTTTATCACCATCCGAAAAAAGTCTATTTTTAATGCAAAGGTGAAGCTATACAAGCGAGAGTGTTTTCAAGAATGACAATCAGTTCCTTGTAACAGTCGCGGCTTGCTTGCTTGTTCGAGAGTATGACGATAATTTGTATGACGGATGTCACAGAAAATCAGTGGCACTTTCATTAAACATCGGATCAATCAATTTGCTAGGGTTCTACCCGATTTTGGGGGGAAACACCATTATATACAACCGCCCAAGTAACAATTTTTGTTAAGCTAGCTTGTTTGTGACTAGTTTGCAACCAGATATTTGAGTGATTGTTACTAACATCTAACCACTTGCATGACTCAAAAAGCGCAGTTTCAACTAGTTGTTAAGCAGGCTGAAAATGAGTTGTCGTTACGTTGTAATGCCTTACTGAAATAACTTATTTTTTCATAACTTGAAAATAACTTGTTTGCAAGTAAACTAGTTGAAACTTAGTCACCATCGACATTATAAACATTGAATGAATCCAGAATACTTTTCTATCATCAATAAAAAGGCAGTAGAGTACTTTAAATCACAAACTTGATACAAGGTACAAATTTCACAACGATTTCAAAACTGTCGAGCGGAATTCAATTTTACTTAACTGTTTTTCATGCGCCTTCAATCAAAATCTCTTTATAAAGATATAAAAAATAAACAACAAAATAACCCTATGTTCAGAATGCTCAAAATTATTCCAAGTAGCGTGATTCCTCATCATTTTCAATTCATATATCATGAGAATTATAATATTATCACATTCGATGTTCAATCCCTATATTATTTTCTTCGTGTTTATGACAGTGCATAGAACAAAAATGACTATTTTGCCTTTCACTATTTTCGGCAAAAAGTAGTTTTGAAAAAAGTAATATCCTGGTTTTATTTACGTTTCATACACTTTTTGAGACTCCATATTGTGTTCGCCATATTCAAGCCAATAAAGGTTGTTTTGTTTGCATTTTCGTTATCATAACGTTGGTAAAACTTACCGATAACTATCTGAATCAATGAAAAAATTATATGTTATAATCTTATAATATCTAAGTTATTGCTATATCAATTCACAGTAACGATTCACATATAAGCTAAGGTATTTATAATGGTTTCACAACGGAAAATAAACCTTTTTTCAACAAGTAGCTAAAAGCATAGCTGTGATTAAAGATATGTTAGAATCAAGTAACGATAACTTACAAATGATAGTTAGTTTAATGTTTACGTTATAAAGAAACACTGCTGTCACCTTGTTTTAACCAGTATAACATAAAAACATGTTCGTGCTCTTGTTGCAACACAGTTGGGTTAAGTGGTATCAAAACTAGTTATGGGTTGCTACTATTGAAGTCAAATAAACTTACTTTCAACTAGTGGCTAGAAACATTTTTGTGACTAAAGATATGTTTGGATTAAGTAACGATAGCTTATAAATTATATTTAATTCAATATGACACAAAGATGTTATGATTGGAAACCAAAATATCTATTTCGTAACTAGTTATGTTATGATGAAACATTGCTCTCACCATGTTTTAACCAGTATAACATAAAAAACATATTCGTGCTCTTGTTGCAACATAGTTTGGACTTTGTCGTATCAGAACTAGTTGCGGATTGCTACTTGGGCGGCTCCCTGTCACGACGCCATCTTGATGAGATCAAAATCGGAACTTCAAAATCAGCTGGTGGCAACGTAAACAAACAATCAGTAATGCAATTGTTTTAAAGTTTACCTCGTTTAGAGCACGAAAATTAGTGAATTTTGAGTCGACTCTCTCACAATAACTTTTCGGTTTAGGTCAAATACAGCAGACAGTGTTTTGGGACATCAAGTGCAGGTAATTTCCACAATTCGAGAGTTGCGATGACTATCAAAACATCGCAGTATTTGGGGCTCAAAACGCGAGGGGCTCAACGTCATTGTTGTACTTTGAAATGGCTGGTGCTCACATACCGGTTTCAGATGGCTGTATATAACGGAGTAGTAGTGAGAAAAGCTCATACACCCTCAGTTTTCAGGACAGTTTGAATGAATCTTGGACGGAATGAAAAAAACTGAACGATTATCTGAACTGAGCGTGTGTGGCGTCAGTGAGCTGAGTATTGCGTTTTGTCTTCATGTCTTTTCGTCAGTTTTTATTTCATGGAGGCACATTATTCTAATTAAAAGAAAACAGAGGAACTGAACGATAAACTGAAGAACTGATCAGTTAATCGGATAAAAAGGAGCACGAGAGCTTCAGTCAAAAAACCGGACGTTTGGCCGGATGAACTCTTCCGTCACTTCAGTTAATCGTTCAGTCATGACGTCACACACGAGGAACTATCTGGGAAACTGTGCGTGTATGGGCCGCTCAAGAGTGAAATGTTGCGTATTGGCCTTAATGTCCCGTTTACACTTCTGCTGGCTGCCAGTATGCTGGTGCCAGTGTACTGTCCTCTTAGTAAAAAAAGGTTCAACTGTGGTCCAATGATCCAACGTATTAGGTCAACGAAGGACCACCGTTGAACGTTTTTTTTCTAAAATGACAGTACACTGGCACCAGCATGCTGGCAACCAGCAATAGTGTAAACGCTACATAATGAAAACAGTTCGCATAGCTGTCACGAAGTGTCGCGTGCTGCTACGCCGTGTACAGTAGAGATGGTCGAGTAAGCATTTTCTTAAACCAGAACCCGACCAGTACCCGTTCGAAAATTAAAAAAAAACTTTTACTTGAATCCGAGATAAAGCTTCCCTACAAACACTTCCCGTACCCGATAAGTACAATTGATCCAGCAGTTCTATCTTCAAATAAAATACTATTGAATTAACTGCATCAGAATCAGATAAGATAAATTTTGATGACATTATTCTGTTTTGAATGCTAGCATATCCAATAATTGAAATTCGTCTTCTATAAATATTTTGTTCTTGCTTTGATATTCCAATGATAGAATTTTATATTTGGTTGCTATTTTCTCATGCAGATTTTGTTACCCGTACCCGTTGAAAATGAATAAATCGGCATCCGTACCCGACCCGAACCGAACAAACATTTTTTTGTCGTGAATACGACTTACTTTACTATGGGGTGCCTTTTCAAAATTAGCCATATGGAAGAATGGGCAGAACTTAATCGTGAATATCTCGACTTGTATTAATGGTAGCAACATAATTCTTTCACCATTTCATCAAAAATATGATCAGGAATTTAGGATAATATTTTGAACAGTGTGAGATAACCACAAACAACTCAAAAATAAGTTTTCTCAAAATTTCAAAATAATGCGGAAAACTCTTTACTTTCGCTTGGGTTTTTCGCACAAGGACGACGATTTTGAGGTAGTCAGGCACATATCTTCAACTGAATGCGTATAAAAGGGGAACCGTGGTGAAAATCGATCATTTCTTTTCGTGCGTTCGATGGAAGCATACGTCATGGGAGTTAAACCTTCAACCAGCAGCGACGGAGAGAGCGCCTTCTGCGTGGTTAAAACCTCAAACGCTCAGGTAGCAACTTTCATTCGCTTGCTGGCCTTCAAGGCGAGCAGACTGCCATCGCGAGAGTAAAACCATCAACCAGCAGCGACGGAGAGAGCGCCTTCTGCGTGGTTAAAATCTCGAACGCTCAGGTAGCAACTTTCATTCGCTTGCTGGCCATCAAGGCGAGAAGACTGCCATCGCGGGAGTTAAACCAGCAGCGACGGAGAGAGCACCTGCCATCATTTGGTTTTCGGTAGTCCTAACGAGAAGTTCAATTTTCAGATTTTAGTTCCGCAATATAGGTTTAGAATTCAGAGCCTGCGTGCTGAAACTGGATTCTGGAACTGTATTCCGGAACTAATTTCAGTTTCGAAATTGCAATTCTAGAATTGAAACTGGATTCTGAGTCTGTTATTGGTTCTAAATTTAGTTCTTGAACTCAGGATCCAGTTCTTTATTCCAGACTTCTTCTATTCGGTTCTTTTTAGAACCATAATAATACTCCTAAAGAATAATGCGGAAATTTACTTTACTGTACTCTATAAAACCCATTCTGGTAGTCATGGCGAAAAATCGTCTTCATGTTTTAGAGCTTAGTTCTGGAATATGGGTTTAGAATTCAGAGTCTGCGTGCTGAACTAACTCAAATCGTCACCATTTTTTTATTATAAAGAACTATACTGCTTATTTCATAATATTTAATTGCGTTTCAGAATGTTTAATGTAACTAATCTGTAATTTAGTCTAGGCGCATCGTTTAAATTTCTGGTAATGAAAGAGGGGAAAGTTGCGCAATTCAAACAATCGATGAACTACCAATTCGAATTCGGAAGCATAAATAAAGCGTGTCATATTCGTATTCACGACATCCAGTTATGTCTCTGACATTACACACCCGTACTTTTTTCTGTACCCGAACCCGATCAATATCCGAAATCCAACCATCTCTAATACAAAGTTCCCAGAACTTAAAAAATAATCGGCGCTACATCCCGCTTGTGAGGAATTCTGGCAACCGTCAGAAGGCTGACTGCATTCCGGCTGCTGTCAAAATTGTCCAGGCGAAATTGCGTCATTATCTCGCCGTCAAGACACGTTGTTTATTTCCCTCCTCTTTCTTTTTTCTTTTTGTCGTGAATACGACTTACTTTACTATGGGGTGCCTTTTCAAAATTAGCCATATGGAAGCATGGGCAGAACTTAATCGTGAATATCTCGACTTGTATTAATGGTAGCAACATAACTCTTTCACCATTTCATCAAAAATATGATCAGGAATTTAGTAAAATATTTTGAACAATGTGAGATAACCACAAACAACTCAAAAATAAAGTTTTCTCAAAATTTGAAAATAATGCGGAAAACTCTTTACTTTCGCTTGGGTTTTTCGCGCAAGGACGACGATTTTGAGGTAATCAGGCACATATCTTCAACTGAATGCATATAAAAGGGGAAACGTGGTGAAAATCGATCATTTCTTTTCGTGCGTTCGATGGTAGCAGACGTAGTGGGAGTTAAACCTTTAACCAGCAGCGACGGAGAGTGCACCTTCTGCGTGGTTAAAGCCTCAAACGCTCAGGTAGCAACTATCATTTGCTTTTCGGTAGTTGTAACGAGAAGTTCAAATGTCAGATATTAGTTCCGCAATATAGGTTTAGTATTCAGAGCCTGCGTGCTGAAACTGGATTCTGGAACTGTATTCCGGAACTAATTTCAGTTTCGAAATTGCAGTTCTAGAATTCAAACTGGATTCTGAGTCTGTTATTGGTTCTAAATTTAGTTCTTGAACTCAGGGTCCAGTTCTTTATTCCAGGCTTCTTCTATTCGGTTCTTTTTAGAACCATAATAATACCCCTAAAGAATTAAGCGGAAATTTACTTTACCGTACTCTATACAACCCATTCTGGTAGTCATGGCGGTCTTCAAGTTTCTGAGCTTAGTTCCGGAATATGGGTTTAGAATTCAGAGTCTGCGTGCTGAACTAACTCAACTCGTCACTCTCATCACGAACGATTTCATAAAAAGTTCTTTTCAGAGCCACCATTTTTTATTATAAAGAACTATACTGCTTATTTCATAATATTTAATTGCGTTTCAGAATGTTTAATGTAACTAATCTGTAATTTAGTCTAGGCGCATCGTTTAAATTTCTAGTAATGAAAGAGGGGAAAGTTGCACAATTCAAACAATCGATCAACTACCAGTTCGAATTCGGAAGCATAAATAAAGCGTGTCATATTCGTATTCACGACATCCAGTTATGTCTCTGACATTACACACCCGTACTTTTTTTATTCGACTTCATTTGATATTCGTCAATCCCGCATGTACGTACAAAAAACTAATCTTGAGACGAGGTAAATGAGATTGAAAATGGGTATGTTTGGTTGTGAGAAAGCAATGTTATTGGCAATAACATTTTCCATGATTAGTATATATGAAGGGCAATAACTTATTGCCTTTCATATGTATCTTTTATTGAAAAAATAAAACTAAGACGCTTAAAATGTAGAACCGATTCAAAACGGTTCTGCCAATCTTGTATGGCAAGAATCCGACAGAAAAGAACCGTTAATAACCGCTAGGCGAAATTCTCTGCCGGAAACGGTTGTTGCATTGTTGCCAGACTTCTGTCGGAACTCTGGCAGAATTCCGGCAAAAATGGCTGGCAGACATAGCCAGCCGTCTGGGGGGAAATCTGCCCGCCGCGTACAAGTGGGATAGGTGTGGTGCCACCGTCAAAAAATGAAAATGCTTTACTATGGGGCGTCTTTTCAAAATTTACCCTGCACAAGAGTGGGTAGAACTTAATCGTTAATATCTCTCGTTGTACTTAAAACAACAGCTTAATTTATTCTCCATGCTATCGAAAATATGATTTATTAATATGAATTTATGATAAAATTTTCAGTTGTATGAAATTACTACAAATAACTCAAAATCATAGTCATTTAAGGGTTAGCCAAATTTTGTGCTAGGGCACATAACCGTTGCTCTACACTGATGAGTCAAAGACGAAACGTCAAAATCATAGTTTTCTGAAATGTACGAGTATCAAAGAGCAAAACTCATGACGCGTGTTTGTTTTTCTCGTGCACGGTTAGAATAAGTGTGTAGTGTCGTGAGTTCGTCGTAGTGTAGTTTAGGTACATCGTTACAATTCACCAAGTAAAGAAATGAAACCTTGCACAATTCACCCAATATTTCAACTAATGAGAACGATTTTAGATAGTAAGAAGTGTGAAGGTTTATTCGTATTCACGTCACCCAGTTATGTCTTTGACATAACCCACACTTTTTTCGGCCAATTTTTCAATTCAAGAAGCTTTTTTAGCCAATTTTTCGATTCACGCTACCCTCCTTAAGGAAATATTAAGATATTTTTAAATGTATTCACATGTATTTTCTTCTACAACAAAAAAGACGTTCTGTCAAAATAGACAAAAAGCAGGAAAAGAAATATCATTTGCATCAGAAATTTGTTGCGTAATCAGGTCTCATTTACGCGGGTTTCCGAAGTTACCACTTTTTTCATAAACGAATTCTCACAGTTATGCAGTTTTCTTATTTTGTCTTATAAATGCATGAACCATCGAGATCTGGTGTTATCCCGATTTTTTTCAAAGTCAACTCTCTGAGACTTAGATAATGTTCGATTGATGTCCAAAAAAATATTTCTCGAGATTAAACTAGATCATGCATTTCCGAAACATTTGACATTAAATAAAATGTTTCGATTTCGGAAATCTTAGAATTCCGGAAGTCGTTTTTTTTAAACAAATGTTGAAGGCATTTAGCAAAATCTGTCTCCAGAAAAAAGTTAATCTTTCTATTTGTCTTTACACGAATGCTGGAACATGGTCGCTCAATTTCATAGAACCGCGTCAATAATGTGGAAGACACCAACAATGAAAAGTTCACGGTAAGACCGCCAAATAATTAAAGGCATAAAATTGCAGTTTTGAATCACCAGCTGTTTTCATCGATGCGAGTGTTATGGAGTTTTTCATTGAAAAACACTGGTGGCGTGGATTGCTCTGGTTTTGCAC
The DNA here is from genome assembly GCF_030247185.1 of Malaya genurostris. Lineage (NCBI taxonomy): Eukaryota > Metazoa > Arthropoda > Insecta > Diptera > Culicidae > Malaya > Malaya genurostris. Next base: position 286,219,130 of record NC_080571.1, read on the forward strand.
TTTCGAACAGAAATGGCAATAAAACACCGTCATAAAATTGCACTTCTGCTCGAAAGTGCAAAATCAAAGCAATCCACGCCACCAGTGTTTTTTAATGAAAAACGGTATTAGAATCAACACTCGTATTACCATTTTGTGCCATTGTTTTCTTTTGGCTGAGTGTTTAGTTTCAATTTGCTATACAGTTCCGAATCATGTCGAATTCGGTTCATCGAAATTGATTTCTATTACGTTGAAAAAACTCCAGCGAATCAGTTACATGTAGTAATCGATATCGATAGGTCGCATTTAATTCGCAGATCCGAAGTGTACATAGACCAAATTTCAACTCAAACAATAACACACGCCAGAAAAGGGGTAATAAAACGCTTCAATCTGTTGGCATCGCAACAGCAGTTAGCTATGTTGTAACAACCAACGTACGTTATTGATTTAGAAATTTTCATGCATGGAAGTAAAAAAGTAACTCTGTTGTTAATAGTTTTCATTTGGAAGACAATTAAAGAAGATAGTTGTCGAAATGTTCCATTGACTCAATAAAATTTTTACTTTGAAAAACAAAAACCCAAAAATGACTGTTCCCACAACGCAGAATTTTCCTAATCATTTGCTCGTTATCCTTACACTAAACTCACTGATGATGTGAAAATGCAACACTAGATTGCAATTTCAGCGAAGAGAATTATCTGTAATATTTTCATAGCGAATCGTTAACTTTCACTCCACTTGCGAAGTGCAAATCTTCGTAAGAAGAACTTTTTTCACATCTTGAACTTTCAACAAAATAATAATAGTTCTAATAGTTATGTACCATGCGTTTTCTTCCAATAGGACTTTAATGGAGACGCATGGTTGAATGTTTTTTTTTTTGTTTTAAAGAAATTCAAAAATGGTGATTTTACACATTTTCCGACTTTCTATACCATTCGATTCAGCTCGACGAACTGAGCAAATGTGTGTGTAACAAAAATATGCACTCACTTTTCTCAGAGGTGGCTGAACCGATATTCACAAACTAAGATTCAAACGAAAGGTCTCATGGTCCCATAGCCTGCTATTGAATTTCATCCCGATCCGACTTCCGGTTTGAACTCAATTAGCTCTGAAACAGCTCAACCGATTTTCGCAAACTAAGATTTAAATGCAAGGTCTTATAGTTTTCTAAAAATTTGTAAAACATTTTATCTGTATCTGATTTCCGGTTTCGGAACTAAAGCGTGATAAGTGGATAATTACCAATTTCATTAGTATTTTTCCACGAACGATGGTTAAAAACAGGTACAAATCTCAACAAAATGTCTGATAAATTTTTCTAATTTGCAGAGCTTGTTAGTTTGTGGGCAGAAATACTTACCGATTTATTAATTTTTAGTTTGACGTAAAGCCGCCATGACTAAGTTCAGTTTTTGCAATGACTGAGCGGAAATATATATTGGAGAAGCCAAGTGAAAGAAAAAATTTACAGAAAAGATGAATTTTTGGAAAAAGATACGCTCAGAGACAGGACTCGAACCTGCGTTCTTATGCATTCCGTACGTAGACCATGTTCGATGTACGTTGCTACTATGTCTGTGAGTTTTAGTGTGGCTAAAGCAAGATCAGAGTGGCGAAATGGTAGCGCGTATGCACGGAATGCATAAGAACGCAGGTTCGAGTCCTGTCTCTGAGCGTATCTTTTTCCAAAAATTCATCTTTTCTGTTAGTTTTTCTTTCACTTGGCTTCTCCAATATATATTTCCGCTCAGTCATTGCAAAAACAGAAATACTTAATTCGACACTACTGGTCCCGCCTTTTCCAGTTTCGGAAGCACCGAAAGTGGTAATGAAAAAGTCCGAAAATAGAATTCACTTAGATTTCTCTGCGATGCCTGAACCGATTTTCACAAATCTCGATTCGAATTGAAGCTCATATTATCTTTGAAGCTAGTGTGGAATTTCATCCGAATCCAACGTCCGGTTCCGCAGTTACAGGGCAATGAGTGTCGAAGCTTTCAAATTAGAAATCAAATGTAGAATGACATTACAATACCGTGTAACGTGGAAGAAGAGAACACAAAACGAACGACGCGTGCTTTGTTCTATTTCGTACACGCTATAAAGAAAACGAAACGGTTACGGATGTCTGCTACTAGTGTGTGATATTGGTAAAAGACGGTGCTGTGGTTGATAAAAAATTGTACCTATTTTATAAGTGCAACCGAAAGAATTAAAGAATGTAAAGCCGGGGTAAAATAAATGATATAAAAAAGCTTCAAGATGGCCAAATCGATTTTCACAAACTTATGTATTCAAGGGAAAAATCTTACAGTTTCATACGGAATTCCTAAATTTGTTGTGAATACTATTTCCGGAACTACAGGGTAAAATGGATTTGTAGAGTTTGTGAGATTATGTCCGAACAAATTTTCCTATTTCTATTCAATGAACAATCGTTTTTGAGAATTTCACGGTAATATTTATGATGTAATTTGTAATATTAGAAAGTCACTACTTCACTAGGTGGATTAAAACAGATTTTTCTTCAAAGAATTGTATTCCATCCTGACAAAGCCTAAAATATATCTGAATTTTAACAATTTGTGCAGCATATTGAAACTCAATATGTAGAACCACCTTAGCTTCGTCAATATTTTAAAGCCGGGGTAAATAAATTTGAAAATTGTCTTCAGTTTAAGCTCTTTGATATGTGATAACGTTTGCATTTAAAAATAATGAACGAAAATTACTTATTTTTCATGAGTTTACCTCAGCCATATGACACCGGTATGTTAGCACCAGCCATTTGTAATTACACCGATTACGTTAAGCCCCTCGCTTTTTAGCCCCAAACACTGCGATCACAGACTAACAGACATGACAGTATGCGTAAATTCTTATAAAAATAATTTTTCGTGATGCACTAGTTCCACCTATATTGTACTGCGCGAACTATTTACTATCGGTACACCCCTTGTGTTACGTAAAAGTTTTTTTACTAGTTGGTTTCCCCTCGTTTGTCAACACCGATCAGCTGCTTACAGGGATGCCTGATTTCATCAAAATTTTTGAAAATGAATCGTCACAATAAATTATTGGATTAGGTTGATAATATATTTAACTTTTTCGCGATGTTGGAAGGTAACCATTTATTTGACTCAACGTTGTTCATCTAGACTATTTTTTATTGTGTTGGTAGTTTTCACCCGAAATTAAGTGGCGGCAGACCAGAAGCAAGTAAATATTGTAACAAAACGGGTTCGATTTTGTATTGGGTTGGAGGATGAGAAGTAGGCATAATTCTGTATATAGTTTTGGCAATATGTATTAAATCTGTATCCTGCATGAAATTCGCATGGACGTATACAAATCAATACATTACAGGTAATTCTGCATGAATGGCAACTCTGTTGGTAAATGAAAAAAATAAACACAGTATAGATGACAGACAGGCTGTTTTTGATAGGGTAACGTGGCGCCATCATGACACATGTGAGTACTGTCCCAAATAAAGGAATATTCGAAATGACCGTTAAAATGATTGAAGAATCTAATTTGAGTGTCCTGTCTGTTAGTCTGTGCTGCGATGTTTTGATACTCATCGCGACTCTCAAATTGTGGAAATTACTTCCACTTGATGTTCCATAACACTATCTGCTGTATTTTTGGTAAACCGACAAGTTATTGTCGGAGAATCGACCCAAAATTCTTTAATTTTCGTGCAATAAACAAGGTAAACCGTAGAAACAATTGCATTACTATTTGCTTATTTACGTTGCAATCAGCTGATTTTGAAGATCCGATTTAGATCTCAACAAGATGGCGTCGTGACAGGAGGTCGGTTTACCTTCATCCACACTGACGAAACTACCCATACGGCATCAATTATAGTAACCCATGAATCAACAGACAAAATTTGACAGCTCCATCAGTCGAATTCTAACCGTGTTGGCAAAAACCAGCACGGTGGCAACAATAAGGCGCTCTACCCAGTGCTATCGTAATCAACAACTCGGTTCTGTGGGGTTTTCAAAGCTAGCAAGTCACTGAGAGCAAAGTAAACAAAATGAAGAAAAATACAACACATCATCGATTGTGAAAGTTAGTATTACAATTTGGCACCGCACGATATCACATTTATAATCAAACATATAAAAATCAACAAATCACAGATATTTAGCATCAACAAACTTTTATTTGTGTTTACGGAATATATTGGGTTCAAAGTACTATGCATTGTGGATGCTACGGTGAACAAAAACTTATGTACAATGCCTTATGAAATAAACGTATTTTTGGAAAAAAAGACTATATTTTCAATCGTGCAACTTTTTCAGAACTACTTTTTCAATGCAATTTGTTCGAAAATATCCTTGATGTGCAGCATTAATAGGATTCAGTTCCAGGAAAAACGGTCGTTCACAATAAAATCTGGACATTCAACAAATTCTTTAAAATTTATGATTTTTTTTAAGTACCAAAAGCGTTTTTATGTTAAATTATAAAGATTCACTCTTATCAGTTGGTATTCTTTTCTCTCTTTACTTTCATTAGTATTGGTATAGTTTTTTCCGTAGCTGTCAGTTCCACTGCATGGTTTAACATAGTGAGTTGATTGTTCACACAACTTAGATGTGATGTGTCCTGTCTGAAAATCATTTATATAATTATGTTCATGTAAACGCAATCGTAACACTTGCACGCCTTTTCTGATACTGGGGTACAAATCCCGCCAAACTTCTATTTCGACGCAACAAAACACATTTTCTCGAACGTAACGTTCACTGACGTGCGGATGGAGGTCATGGACAAGCGCTTCCCCAACACAAACCACCACATACACATGGATGTTGTATTTTACGTTGCCATACTCGGTACTGTGCAATCTCGTTGTTGACCGAAGACAACACAATTGCATCTCGTTCACGTCTAAAGATGATATAGACTGAGCTACAGGCTTTGTTGAATTGTATTTCGTGTACAACTTTAACGATTTGTTCGCCTTCTTGTTTCGGAAAAATTTCAATGTCGTTCGCTGCTGGTCTCACGTTGTATGGTATTTGTTCATTTCAAATACACTATTGTTCACTACACTTTATGGTTTTTGGTTTGTCGTTCGTGCTATAAGCGATTTTCGATTGTGCGAACACGAACTGCTGTTTAATATTGACAACTGCCCTTCATTTTCGAAAAAAAGATCAAAAAATAAGAAACAAGAAGTCAAAATTATGTTTGCTCATTGCAAAAATTCAACCTACTCGCACGAGAAGATGGCGTTTATGGATGACACCAACTCAACTATTACCAACGTAAAAAAACGTGTTCGAAGATCATTTGTCGACAGCCAGGAATGGGGGAAAATTGAAAACCTTAGACTCGTACTGCGAGCTAAAAAAACAAATAAGCAAAACACGTCGAGGAAGCTATACATGAAGATGCTCATGAAGTTGAATTCCGTGGTACAGATTGATGTAGTCTGGTGAGTTTGGTGAATCTGCCTACTTGCATACAAAGATAATCCCGCCAAAACAGAGTGTCCCTTCGTGGGTAATCCCTCACCTTCCTTGCATTCACGGGGTAGCATTCGTTGGGGTTTCTTCCGTTGCCAGCTCGTCGTTGGGTCGTCTGGGACTGCTTGAACGATTCTCAACTGATTCGCGATTCATCTGTTTTCGGGCCCTTAGTTTTCGTCGAAGAACTTCTAGTTTGACTGCCATCAAAAAGTTGTAGACAAAAAAAGGTTAAGACTTTTCTAATACACTCTTTAGCTGATTGCAGACACATATCGGTATGAGAGACTTAACCGACCAATCGAACTTTTTTCTTATCACTCAATAATCTAAGAGCTGAAAGAACCGTTGTACCTCAACTTGTTATCCAGTCTTTGATCAAGATTGAATAACTGATGTGACCGACAAACCGCACTTTTTTTCTATGCGCACAGTTTTTTTCAGAGATATCACAAGCGGGTTACGTTCAAGCAGGATATGCGAAGCACTTCCGACTGTAGATATATAATCGCATGAATGACGTTACCGACAAACCGCACTATTTTCTCTGTTTTCGATAAATGTTGGCTCGTTAGAATGCTGCCAATAAGTCAATGATCAAGTTCAAACGTATCATTGCTGACACTCTGCGACGTGAGTGTTGAAGCATACTTTTGTGTAATACCGGATTCAATCTGGCAATTATTGGGTTTGCCAAAATTTGCTTTCAAAATCATTTTTCAATGAAAAAAATGTTTTGATAAGACAATTTGCTTGAAAACAAAAAGGCCCTCTCGCTCCACTAGGACGATTAGGAATTGCCATTCCAGCACGCCAAATTTGACAACGCTGTACTGAAAACTTGACGGTTTCATTTATCGCCTAGTTGTAGAACACAATATCAATTTAGTACATAAAAAGTATCCGGATTTAGGTGTGAACAGTCTTTATTCGTTTGTGATCGACGTGTCAAGTTTGTTCTGGTCGTTTTCATTCTCATTCCTTTCTCTGCAGATTTGTTTGCATGGTAGATGAAAACTGCGTTGTTCTGAGAATTTTTAGTTACATTAATCATTCGCAGTCTGTAAATCTGTTGGTATATAGCACCAGAGTGAATGCATTTCATTTTTTAACTGAATGGAAATTTTAATTTAAAACCTAGTGGTGTAATGATGCCTTTCTCATATTACTAATTACATCATAAATATAATCGTGAAATTCGCAAAAATAACTGTTTATTGAATAGAAATAGGATAATTTGTTCGGATCTAATCTCACAAACTCTATTAAACCTGTTTACCCTGTAGTTCCGGAACCGAAAGTAGTATCCATAATAAATTAAGAAATTCCGTATGAAACTGTAAGACTTTTCTTTTGAACCTATAAGTTTGTGAAAATCGATTTGGCCATCTCCAAGAAAAGTAAGTGAGATCCTTTTTGCAGTTTTTGATCACTATTTCCAATTATTCCGAAACCGGATTCAGATAAACGGAATAGCCGAAAATGGTTCGTTTACTACCAACAAATATGACCTACAAATTGGAACAGTTTTGAACGTAGTTAAACCTATACTTAATATCTCATGCTCTATTCCGATTAAACCAATTAAACGAAATCTAACAAACGAAACGAACCTGCGTTTCTGTTACTTCTGCATATGTAAGTCAAGCTAAACAGCATAAAACATGTAATAGGACTAATAATTTTATTATTATTATTACTATTATTATTATTATTATTATTATTATTATTATTATTATTATTATTATTATTATTATTAAGATTATTATTATTATAATTATTATTATTATTATTATTATTATTATTATTATTATTATTATTATTATTATTATTATTATTATTATTATTATTATTATTATTATTATTATTATTGACATCACTACACAACGTGTACGAAATAGAACAAAGCACGCCCTGTTCGTTTTGTGTTTTCTTTCACTCTATATGGCGATTTGAAAACTTTGACACTCATCGCCCTGTAACTGCGGAACCGGAAGTCGGATCCGGATGAAACTTCACATGTAGCTTTAAAGACAGTATGAACTTTATTTCAAATCAAGATTTGTGAAAATCGGTTCAAGCATCGCAGAAAAATCGAAGTGAATTTAGTTTTAAGAATTTTACTTCTCCACTTTCGGTGCTCTCGGAACAGTAAAAGAGGGGACCAGTAGTGCCGAATCAAGTTTTCATGCCCACAAACTAACAAGCTCTGCAAACTAGAAGAATTTATCGGACAGTTTTATGGGATTTGTACCTGTTTTTAACCATCGTTCGTGGAAAAATACTAATAAAATTGGTAATTTTCCACTTATCACGCTTTAGTTCCGAAACCGGAAGTCGGATCCTGATAAAATGTTCCACAAATTTTTAGGATATTATAAGACCTTTCATCTGAATCCTAGTATGCAAAAATTGGTTGAGTTGTTCCAGAGATAATTGAGTGTAAACTTTTTCTCAAATTTTCACATATTACCATATAACTTCGGAACCGGAAGTCACATTCAAATGAAATTCAATAACAAGCTATAGGACCATAATACTTTTTATTTGAATCTTAGTTTGTGAAAATCGGTTCAGCCATCTCTGAACAAAGTGAGTGCATAGTTTTTACACTTTTTTGGTACATGTTATCCTATATCTCTGGAACCGGAAGTCGGATCGGAATGAAATTCAATAGCAGGCTATGAGACTATGAAACCTTTCATTTGAACCTTTGTTTGTGAAAATCGGTTTAGCCATCTCTGAGAAAAGTGAGTGCATATTTTTGTTACATACACACACACATACACTCACACACCGACGGACACACACAGACATTTGCTCCGTTCGTCGAGCTGAGTCGAATGGTATATGACATTCGGCCCTCCGGGCCTCGGTTAAAAAGTCGATTTTCACAGTGATTGCATAGCCTTTCTATATGAGAAAGGCAAAAACAATCGAATGCAACTGAGCAAAAAATTCAAACACAATCATTGTTTGAAGCAATCATTCGACACAAACGAAAAGCAAACTGTATTCACACCTAAATCCGATTCTCGAGCTCGATAGAATGAAAAACCGAATCAGATCGGCAACTCGAAATTTGACTGATTGTTCAGTTATTCACATGCTCATTTCTGAAATTCGTTAATGTCAAGTTCTCGATATCTAAAGCGCATTTTGTTGTCGAAGTTTGGCATAATATGGATACATAATTTTTACAGGGTAAAGGCTCCCTATTTCATCTCATTTGTAAGGACGTTACCTTAAAAACCTGATTTAGCCACTAAAATCATAACGATTTTTTCATATTTCTGCTTAATTCGCATTGTTCCACATTAGGAATTAATTCACATTCTTTGAAAATTAAAATAATATTCATAAAAAACAGCTAAAACCACTTTTGATACGTTCACTACTGTGCTCCTAATTTCATCTAAAAGGATTTATATTCATCCTATCGTTAGTCCTTTATTCATCCCATAAATTAGCAATAGCGACAGCAATCAAAACCAAAATATTGCACTATTACACTCTCAGGTTCAAAATTTCAGAATTTTTCTTGAAAAGGGCCTAATGCCAACTATGAGACAACACACGATATCTTTAGAAACAGTTTGGAATCATTTTGAAGCTTAAAATTTTTTGGATAGTTTTCGTTATCTTTCGTTTTAAATTCAAAATTTACTGTGCAGTTAGTTTGGAGAACTTTAAAAATAAAACAACAAAAAAAGAATTGTTACTATTTAGGCATTAGCCCTTTCAAGAACAAAATGCAGAATCCGAGATGCCATTTATACAGATCTATATGTATTGTATAGATTTTTGCGTTCGCATACTGATTTAAGTCAGAGTACAGATTTTTTACAGATTTTCGAAATTTAATACAGTTTTGTAAAGGGTCATACAAAGTGCGGAGTAAAAGGTTAGACTTTTCTCTCTGAGTATCTATTAGTGTTTGATTGCAGTACTTCTTCAAAAGTTATTTAATCAACGGACAAATCACATGTTAAAATGGAAATTATTTGTGCAACTATTTGATGATGAACACTGATAAACATTTAAATTAAAATTTTAAAACAATTTGAACTGATTCATTTTATTAGTGAAAACAGATAGAGCAGATACATATTTTCTATGAAAATATCTGGCATCTCTGTGCACAGCCGATGAAACACAAACACTTAACAGTGTTATGGTGACGTGTAGCGGAAAGAAACCAGTGCTACTAAACTTGCCACAATGGTTATTTCATTAGTATTCAACACGCTCTTTCTGGCAATATTCGAAGCCGAAACAGTTTTATTGAAATATGCATATCAACAATATAATTACACTAATGTCATGGATACCAAAAAAATACTTGTTGATGATAATTTGAAGAAGGAAAACAATTTTATTGTAACATTATGAGAAAACTTAACAACTTTGCGAAACCAAATGAGATGAAAACAAAGCACAATCAAGTGAACTACGTGAAAAACTTTCATCTCATATTCTTGAAGACTTCTATTACTTGTCGGGTAATTTTTGAAGTTTTTAAACGTAAATTAAACAAAGGGGTAGTAAACGTTACTTATTATGATGTCATCCAGCATTCAATAAAAGTTTAATTGTGTGAAATAGTGATCATGTTTTGAGACGAATCGATTAGTAGATATACAGAAACATGACAAACTGTAAATCTTGAGACGAAAATGAGTCCTGAATTGAAAAATGAGTTTGTTTTAAATGATAAAACGATCACCGAATAATTTAAAACCATTTCTTCCATTGAGAAAGTGTGACAATAGCTTGAATAATCATTTTAAAACATTTCACAGTTTGGTTCAGGTACGTTGTTCAAAGTAATCAGGTGAAGGGATGAGATAGAAATAGGAGCTCAGATGAAATAGGGAGCCGTTACCCTATATACTTTAGAATATTTGTTTATTTCCAGCTAGGAGCACTGGAAACAAATGTTTCTTTTCAGGATTTGCATGGTTTATTTTGAATTAAAGTGAGCATTAATAAAAAATACACTTGTAATAAGTATTTCATACTTTTGTGATAAGTATTCCATGCCCTCCGAAGGATGCGGCCAACATGGATAGTCGCCTGCTGAAAGCTGAATACTCGAGAATCCGCTACCCCGATATCACATTACATAATGATACTATTCTAGTTTTAAGTTAGTCGTAATTAAGATTAGTAAATACCCTTGGCATCTTAGAGCTTAAGCAGTGTGCTTAAAAATTATATTATAATATTGAATAAAAAAAAAGTATTCCATGCAATAATAAAACAAAATCCTGTCTACGCTCGATTGCTGATGACTCGGCAATCCATGATACGATCCCGATCGCTTTTGCCGAGCTAACAGCAAAACTGCTGCTGACAAGCTCGGTAATAATTGACGGTTACCAAATTAAGGATTGTCGAGATCCTCAGTAATTATACATTTTGCCTCGGCAATTATTTCACCGAGATTCAGCAATAAAATTGAAGTGTGTTCGACTATTAGGAGTTTTAGCTATTGATATGCATGAACCGAGTTATCACTCATTTCACAGATATACAGGCTCACATATGAACTGTGTGTAAAATTTGCTCAATCAGCGTGGCGAACACTTGCAGATGTCACCACGATCGACACGAGGTGCCGCCACGATTTGAAAGTCGCTTTCACCGAGTCACAATTTTGGGTGCAACATTCACTTCACGCTAGATTTTTGTTTTGCTGTTGGTTATAATGATAAGTTTATTTTTGTTTTATTACGATCGAATTCTCGTGTGATTTATGCCATATGGAAATAAAGTTGTCTTTAACACTTCAACACTAACACTCTCACGCATCCAGTTTCTCTCTGATATAGGTCTCTCATTCTCCAATGTTAAGCATAGTGTTCACAGCAATTGTTGTTTGTTACTACGTTGGTTTGAGGATTCACAGTACAAGCCTGCCCGTACCCGACCCGAACCCGAAAAACATATCTTTTTATGTACCCAAACCCGACTTGAAACTCGACTATCTCTACTACTGAGTAAGTATAGAAGGTTAACACTGGATATACAGGGTTAGCCATCTAACTTTTTTTTGAACTAGCGGTTATTTCGACATTGGTAACCTTAATGTCACTTCTGATTTGACAGAAACTTAGTTTTATCCTTCCGCTGAACGAAAATGATTGTGTATACGCTTGAGGAACGCGTGAAAATAGTGCAGTTTTACTGAAAATCAGCTTGCGATCAAATTGAAGAAGAAGCCGATTTGTGCCAAAAAATCATCTTCTCAGATAAGACACAGATAAATCTCGGCGGGTATGTTAATAAGCAAACTTGTCGCATCTGGGGGACGGAAATCCGCACGTTATCATGGAAGCCGATGCATCCTCAGAGAGTGACGGTTTGGTGCGGATTTTGGTCTGGCGGCATCATTAAGCCATTTTTCTTTTAAAATGAGACAGGAGCCGCCGCCACGGTCAATGGCGAGCGCTACCGCGCCATGATTAACGATTGGTTCTTCACGTTTCTTGAAGAGGAAGACTTGGACACCATTTGGTTCCAACAAGACGGCGCTCCGTGCCACACAGCCAACGCTACGATCGATCTTCTGCGCACAGTCTTCGAAGATCGAATTATCAGTCGAAATTCGGATGTCGTTTGGCCGCCTCGGAGCTGTGATTTGACGCCATTAGACTATTATCTGTCAAAGATAAGTGTTATGGTCAGGCGCGGCAACTATGGGGAGGCAAGGCACTTTTTGCCACCCCCCCCCCCCCCCCCCTAAAGATTTATAGGAGGAGCCATTCCCCCCAATATTTTGACAACTGGAATAAATATTATAAAATTTGCTAGAGATATCTCATGTTATAACACTTTTTCTGTTATCCCCGTAGTTGGTCTTCGTAATCCTTCATATTTCTTAACTAAATTACTAAAATTTTATAACTAATATACTACAATGTGAAATGTGCTATACTTTGCCATTTTCGAAGATTGGTTATTACTGGAATAGTAGGAAAAAGTTTCTTGATTTTTACTTGGTTGCTTTTTGTCGTGAATACGACTTACTTTACTATGGGGCGCCTTTTCAAAATTTACCCTCTGAGAGAGTGATAAGTTTTTTATCGTGAATATCTCCTGTTGTATCTAATGAATCAACATAATTCTTGCGACATACCATCGGAAATATGATCACATTTTTATGATAAAATTTTCAGTTGTGTGACATAATCTCAAATAATTCAAAATTAAACTTTTCTGAAATGTTTAGGATAAATGAGTACGAAAGAGGATAATTCATAAGGCGCGTTTGGCTTTGTTACGTATGGTTTTGTATCACACTACTGGTGGCTGCTTTTCAGCACCGGACCACCAGTTCATGGTCGTTTATCTTCTTGGTCACCGGAGAAATTTCACTTCACTATTTTTAGGGCGGACTTTTCTTCCCACCTGTGGTCACTGAGCAAATCGTTTGCGGCGGACACAAGTTACATACAAAACAAAATGGACGACACAGCTTGTATAAAGAAAAAGACCACACAATTGAAATTTTTAAACCTTATATTCTACCGAATAAAAAAAATTGATTCTGTTTTCTACTTGCGCAAGTTTATTTCTTGGAGAAATTCTTCTTCTCGACGCTCCGTTGCGGCCGTGATGCACGTTGGTCGACTTGATGGTTCTCTGGACGACGGGCGGGGTGGACCTCTGCTACGGGGCAATGGAACAGTGATGCAGATGATGCAGCAACTCGGCCTATTTGTAACGGAGGCCTGCGTTTCACAAACAACTACCACAGACCGTATTTCGCACTCGCGTCGTACTTGCTCTTAAAGCTTAAAACCGGCAACCACACTGATCCCGACTCGACTAACCGAACAGAAACAAGCGTTCGTGTGGATCTTCTGAACGGATTGATCCCTTTGGATCTAGTTTGGACTTTTGAAACGCACTGTCACTTCTTGCCTGTGACTCGCTGCTGCGATCTTCACTCTTCCGGGTCTGAAAAATACTAGCTCCCGCTTAAGGGTTTTCCCGCGGTTTTATCGGCTTGCTGTCCATTTTCCATCCCAATCCCACCGCCGCCTTCAAAGCATGCCACCCCGCATTTTATGCTGCGATGATGACGACGATGACAGTGTGTAGACAGATGACGGTTACAATGTATTATCGTTTTCTGGTTGGTGTCTTGATTAATATTTGTACCTACTATACTTGTTTCCTTTTTCTAAATATTATTTAATATGTGATATGATTTGATATATGAATTGAACAATAACAAAGATACATTATACACATTATACAAATTGATGAATATAAATAAATAAATACTTTTGAATATAATATATAATTTAATAATGAATATGTAGTAAATAAAAGTAAATGAATAAATAAATATATAGATAAATAAATAAATAAATAAAAAATTAAATAAATAAATAGAAGAAATAATTGAACAAAACCCTACTTTTGACACCAACCTTTGCTATTGAGCAGAACTTAAACGTGACTCAAACATGTAAACACGGAGTATGAACGCGATTGACGTTTAAATTCTACTCAGACATTTACTGACAATGAAATAAACAAACATATACAATATTTGAAAAATATATACAAGCTGGACTCAGTGACCAAAGGAACTATATTGTGACCAGAGAATAACAGGTCACACCTTTCTCATATTTTAAAGCTCATAACTCAGTGATTTGTGAAAGGATTTATATAATCTAACTACCAATAGAATCGAAATTTTTCAACTTACGCGTGTAAAGAAAAAGCATTGAAGTATTTCAATAGTACACTATTAAAAACCTGTCTCATTTGACCCATGTCAACACCAGCCAATCAGAACGCGTTCTGAGGAAGAGAACAAAATATCTGCTGCTGTACAACAAATCGTTCGAGAAAATGTTCCGAACAGTGTTTAATATCGTAGTGAGTTCCACAACTTGGTCCTTCTGAAAGGCAGGAATGAATCCCGTACAGCATCCGGATAGTTTCTTTCAATGAAATGCAAATCCGAAATGAAATATCGAAATTAAAACTCTATATGCTGCTATTTTTATAGCCGTTAGGACCGCCCATTAGTGAAAAAGCTACAAACGAAATCAGGTAAAAACAAGCCTCTCAACAAAAATTGGATCCGTTTGGATTCTATCGCCACCGCTAGCAGATGTATTTTGTGTCATTTGCAAAGCTAGTTTCGCTTCCGACAAGAGCGAATACGTCACAGCTGTCAGTCATTTGCATTGGTGAAAAAGCAACGGTGGAGAGTATTACACAAAATCAGCCGTTCTAATGTCTCTAAAAGTTTTCTAAATAACTATTAGGATTTCTTGCTCGAAAATCGATGGGAAATATCCTCAGTTTAGAGCAAATCTAGAACTGTTTGATTTGATTTTTGCACTTTTCGCTGTGTTAAATTCACAGTAATCTAGATCAAGTGAAGCCTTCTTTGTTTTTGCGAAAAATGTGGAAAAGAGGAATGCTTGCATAATTCATACAATTGATCAACTAATTGATATTCGGAAGTGTCAAGGAACATGTCAGTTGTTTTCGTATTCACGACATCCAGTTATGTCTCTGACATTACCCACCCACCTTTTTTATTTGCTCTAACCTTTCCCTTTCTTTAATAAAAATGCTTTATATATTGCAAAGTTCAATGATCTGTAGTAATAATTTTTGTGACCCCCCCCCCCCCCCCCTCAATATTTCATTGAAGTTACCGCCCCTGGTTATGGGGACAAGCCAGAGACAGTTCAAGCCTTGAAGGACAACATTCGTGCAGCCATAGCTGAAATAAAGCTGCATACAATCGAAAATGTACTAAAAAACTGGACCGACCGTATGGCGTACTGCAAGGCCAGCCGAGGCAACCATTTGAATGAAATTATATTCCACATTTAACCGGAAGGATTGCACTTTAATATGAAAAAATAAATATTGAAATCGGATGAACCGTTTGTGTTTTATTGCATATTTTAAAAAAAAGTTACATGGCGGAAGTAAAGCAAGTGCATCTTAAACACTCCATTTCGGATCCAAAATTCAGTTCCAGCATCAAGAGTTCAGATCCTGAGTATAGTAACATTCCTAGATTCAGAAATCAGTTGCAGAATTGAGAATTCAGCTGTTTCAAATGGAAGGAAGAATAAACAGATGGTTGCGCAAAGAAACCTGACACATTTTGTTCTCCGGTTACAATGGATCCTAACAAGAGAGGGAGAAACCGAACACGACATCACGAAAGTGGAGAAAGGAACCTCACGAATAGTTGTAACATACGAAGTTGTGGTCATTTAGGGATTAACACAAATGACTCAAAATTGAAGTTTCCTAAAATGTCTAGTATGAACGAGCATTAAGGTGAAATTCAGTTCCGAACTACGGTGCGCAAAATTTCAATCGCATGAATTGAACGAATCACCGCACATAGCGTATCGTGAAAAACCGACACATAGAGGAATACTGCGTGGTATAAAGCCCCCAACGCCCAGGTCGCGCTCATATTCACGTTCTCAAACAGCAGCAGTAACAACATATTATCAGTAGTCGCATTTAGCTTCTGAATACTGGGCCTGGGATTGGAAACTGTTTTTTTAACTCTAGAGTAATTAATTAGATAAATATACCCATTTATTTAGCCCGCTATTAACCTAACTGTGCGCATTCACTGGGGGAGAAATTCTAAAGTAAAAGTCAGAAGCTAGATTCTGGTCCTCCTGAATTCTGAACTTAGAATTAAGTTTCAGAATGTAAAACTGAGACTCTAGAACTGAATCCTAATGCTGAATTAAGTTCAGTAATTTATTTTTTTTTTTTTTTTGTTCAATAATATAATATAATATTAAGGCACACTGCTTAAGCTCTAAGATGCCAAGGGTATTTACTAATCTTAATTATCGTCTAACTTAAAACTAGAGTAGTATCATTATGTAATATAGTATCTGGCGATCGGTAGTGGCCGGTGAATTGAATTTAGGATGAGATGATTCCAGATGGCGATGGTAATTTTCTATGTTGGCCGCATTCTTCGGTCCGTGAGGGTCCGCGGGAAACACCCCCAGGCTACGAAGGCCCGGCGGGTGGCCCGCATGCTGGTCATTGACTGGAGCGGTCTTCCGGTGATGGTGATGTTACGGAAGAGAATGAAAAAAAGAAGTAAATATTGTGGGAAACGGGGTAAAAAAGGGGTGTGGGAACAAAATGTTTGAAAACGACAGAGATCTAATTAGTTGCCATCGAGATGGTGAAAAAACAGGGAAAGGGGAACGAAAAAGTTAGTGACAAAAAAAAAAAGATCTTGTTACTTCCAATGAAGATGGTGGACAGGGACGGGGATCGAGAGAAGCGGGCGGATGTTAGTGTCGAACCTGTAGGTGGAGATTATATTTTCTGAGCGAGGAATAACACATTACACTTGTATATCAATGTGTTTAAGGTACTGGTATATGAGAAGCATATATGAACTATCCCGACTCGCCAACACATCCCGAACCGGCACCTCAGGCGGTCTACCTCGGGCCCTGAGGGATTCCAGTAGCTTCGACCTGGCGTCACGATACTCTACGCACGACCACACGACATGCTCGATGTCCTGATAACCGTCGCCACAGGTGCAGAGCCCGTTCTCCACGATCCCGATACGCCGGAGATGTGCGTTGAATGTATAGTGATTTGACATGAGCCGTGACATAACGCGAATGAAATCACGACTCATGTTCATCCCCTTGAACCAAGGTTTCGTCGATACCTTAGGGATAATGGAGTGTAGCCATCGTCCCAGTTCGTCATTCGTCCATGAAGTTTGCCAACTTTCGAGAGTTTTCTGACGAGAAATACTGAAAAATTCATTGAAGCAGATTGGTCTTTCATAAATATCACCTTCCAATGAGCCCACTTTAGCCAATAAGTCTGCCTTTTCATTGCCCGGAATGGAACAATGCGAAGGGACCCAGACTAACGATATTAAATAAGACCGTTCAGATAAAGTTCTCAAATGTTCCCGTATTTTCCCCAGGAAATATGGGGGATACTTTCCTGGCTTCATTGCCCGGAGAGCTTCTATTGAACTTAGACTGTCCGTGACAATGAAGTAATGGTCTTTGGGCATGGTTTCAATGATCTCGAGGGTGTACTGAATAGCAGCTAATTCTGCGACGTAAACTGAAGCCGGATCACTGAGTTTGTAAGAAGCGGTGATGTTTTGATTGAAGATGCCGAAGCCTGTGGACTCGTTGATGTTTGATCCGTCAGTGTAAAACACCTTTTCACAGTTGACTGTTCTAAATTTATTATAAAAAATATTTGGGGCCACTTGAGGGCGCACGTGATCCGGAATTCCACGAATTTCTTCTCTCATGGATGTGTCGAAAAACACAGTAGAATCAGAAGTATCCAAGAAATGAGCACGGTTGGAAACAAACGAAGAAGGATTAATATTCTGAGCCATGTAATCAAAATACAAGGACATAAAACGGGTTTGAGAGTTAAGCTCAACTAACCTTTCGAAGTTTTCAATCACCAGAGGATTCAAAATGTCGCATCGAATGAGCAAACGATATGAGAGATCCCAGAACCGGTTTTTCAGTGGAAGAACGCCCGCCAGCACTTCGAGGCTCATCGTATGAGTCGACTGCATGCAACCTAAGGCAATACGCAAACAACGATACTGAATTCTTTCCAGCTTGATGAAATGAGTGTTCGCCACTGATTGGAAGCAGAAGCATCCGTATTCCATCACGGACAATATCGTTGTTTGGTACAACCTGATCAGGTCTCCTGGGTGAGCACCCCACCAAGTTCCGGTTATTGTACGAAGAAAGTTGATTCTCTGCTGGCATTTTTGTTTCAGATACCTAATGTGACATCCCCAGGTGCCTTTGGAGTCGAACCAGACCCCGAGATATTTAAATGTGAAGGCCTGAGCTATGGTTTCACCCCCTAGTTGAAGCTGTAATTGTGCTGGTTCTCGCTTCCTCGAAAATACAACCAGCTCAGTTTTCTCCGTAGAGAACTCGATACCCATTTGAAGAGCCCATGATGATAAGTTGTCGAGAGTATCTTGTAATGGTTCTTGGAGATCGGCAGCTTTGGGTCCTATAATAGACACAACGCTGTCGTCGGCAAGTTGTCTTAGCGTGCAAGATGTGTTGATACATTCATCGATATTACTTACGTAAAAATTGTATAAAAGGGGGCTTAAGCATGAGCCCTGAGGAAGACCCATGTAGCTGAATCGTATTGTCGACAAATCACCATGCGCAAAGTACATGTGTTTCTCAGACAATAGATTATGTAAAAAGTTGTTCAAAACTGGCGAAAGACCATGCTGATGCAACTTCTCAGATAGGATATTTATAGAAACTGAGTCAAAAGCCCCCTTAATGTCTAGGAAAACTGATGCCATTTGTTCTTTACGAGCAAATGCCATTTGAATTTCTGTTGAGAGCAACGCAAGACAATCGTTCGTTCCTTTGCCCCTGCGGAAACCAAATTGTGTATCTGAAAGTAAACCATTAGTTTCGACCCAATTGTCTAGACGAAACAGAATCATTTTTTCGAACAATTTCCGGATACAGGAAAGCATAGCAATCGGCCGATACGAATTGTGATCGGAGGCTGGTTTCCCTGGTTTTTGAATGGCGATAACTCTGACTTGTCTCCAGTCGTGTGGGACAATATTACCCGTGAGGAACTTGTTGAATAAATTCAGCAAGCGCCTTTTGGCGGGGTCAGGCAGATTTTTCAACAAGTTGAATTTTATTCTGTCTAATCCCGGGGCTTTATTGTTACATGACAAAAGTGCAAGTGAGAGCTCTACCATCGAAAACGGTGATTCGTTTGTATTTGGTGTCGCGGCGCGGGTGATCTTCTGTTCCGGAACAGAGTCTGGGCATACTTTTTTAGCGAAATCGAATATCCAGCGGTTGGAATATTCCTCGCTTTCATTCGTGGTGTTATGATTGCGCATTCGTCGGGCTGTGTTCCAAAGAGTGCTCATAGATGTTTCTTTCGTTAAGCCGTCTATAAACCGACGCCAGTAACCGCGTTTCTTGGCTCTAATCAAGTTCTTAGTTTTAACGTCTAACGCCGCGTAATTCCGGTAATTATCAGGTGTTCCATTTTTTCTGAATTTTTTATACGCGGAGGCTCTCTCCGCGTTTAAATTTGTGCACTCTTTGTCCCACCACGGGTTGGGAGGACGGATGTTAGTTTTTGCGCCGGGTACACGTTTCGTCTGAGCTTGAATCGCAGTATCGAGAATCAAGCCAGCCAAAAACGTGTACTCTTCCTCCGGAGGAAGTTGTTGAGTTCTTTCAAGTTTCTCAGATATCGAGGTCGCATAGCTATTCCAATCAATATTTCGTGTGAGGTCATACGAAACATTGATTGTCTTCGATGGTTTTAAGCCGCTGGTGATTGATATTACGATCGGTAGATGATCACTACCGTGGGGATCAGGAATTACCTCCCACGTGCAATCCAACCGTAGCGATGTCGAGCAAAGGGATAAATCCAGCGCACTTGGTCTTGCTGGTGGTGCAGGAATCCGTGTCATTTCTCCCGTATTCAAGATTGTCATATTGAAGTTGTCGCAAATATCATGGATCATAGCTGATCTGTTATCGTCGTGAAGACAGCCCCATCCCGTACCGTGTGAGTTAAAGTCTCCTAAAACCAACGTCGGTGCGGGAAGGAGCTCTATGATATTACTGAGCCACCGATGCCCAACCAAGGCTCTAGGGGGAATGTAGATGGAAGCAATACAAAGGTCCTTACCTTTGATTGTAACATGACATGCGACAACTTCAATACCTGGTATCGAGGGGAGGTTAATTCGATAAAAAGAATAGCACTTTTTGATCCCTAAAAGTACTCCTCCATAGGGATCATCTCGATCCAGGCGAATAATGTTAAAATCGTGGAAGTTTAAGGATATTTCAGAAGTTAGCCAAGTTTCGCACAATGCAAATGCGTCACATTTCAGATTATTTACTAGAAATTTAAAAGAATCTATTTTTGGGATGATACTTCTGCAATTCCACTGTAAAACAGTGATTAGATCCGTGACCTCGGTGGATGATTTAGCCATCGAAGGATACAATCGCTGAGAGAAGGGGCCAATTTGCAGTCAACTGCTTCAAATATGTTTTTACTGTTGGCATGAAAGCAATTAAAATGCTTCTAAGAGGGTCTGAAATATTGAAAGTTGTAAAAATCCAGTCCACAACATCAGAGAACTTGATAAGTCCAGCACCTAGTTGGTTCTCTGGTAGATTTTCTGGGACGCTTGGGGATTTTGTAGTCCCGGGAAGTCGTGGGAATTCCATCTCGGAATTGAGTTTTCCGAGACCAGGAGCTTTTTGCTTCGGTGTTGTGTCCCGATTCCCGTTAGCTGTAACTTTTCGAAGCCCTTCGGAAGACACCTTCGAACCCTTACTAGGTAGCTTATGAGAGGATTTATTTATTCTTTTCCTACAGCTATGAGGGACCGCCGAAGATGGACCTTCCAAAGGGTCGTCAGAATCGCTCTCGTCAGTTGACAAGCAGGCATATGGGTTCGTTGTCTGTTTAGGAGGGGTGGCACTTTTAAGCATCTCTGCGAAAGAACGCTTGGAGTGCTCCTTTAGGGAACGCTTCATTCGATCACCTCGCAGTTTGTAAGCGGGACAATCAGAGAGGTCATGCGGACCCTCCTTACAGTAGAGACACTTTTCAGCATCCTTACCGCAAGAGCCGTCCGCATGAGCTTCCCCACAGTTAGCACAACGTGGCTTATTGCTGCAATGGGTAGCTGTATGCCCCAGTTTTTTGCAATTAGTACAGTTCATTACTCGGGGTACGAATAGGCGAACAGGCAAACGAACCCGGTCCAAGAGGATGTAGTTGGGCAAAGCAGAACCGGCGAAGGTCACACGATAAGAGTCTGATTGGGGATAGGACTTTGTTCCATCCCCGGCGATCGATACTGAATGCAATCGCTTGCAATCCAGTATCTTGACATTCTTAAGTGAGGGGTCTTTAAAACAACCCGCCCCGTACTTAAGAACGTCCTCGCAAGTCAAACTCGAATCGGTGACCACACCGTCGATTTCTACTTCGCGAGCTGGCACGTAGACGCGGTACTCCCGCGTAAAAGGATCATTTTGAACGAGCTCATTAGCCTGTTTTGAACTGGTAAACAGGACCCTGAGCTTGTCTGGACGTATCTTATCAAAACTTTTTATAGTATTGTATCGCGAGGACAGGTCCCGCGATATTTTTAAAATATTTAATTTTTTTTCTTTCGATTTGGTCCGGAAATAGACCGCATAAGGACCGGCCGGTAGTGCGAGCCCATCCGGATAGCTCTTTATGCGAGACTTTTTATAGTCAAGGGAAGTCTCCATTTGATCATCGGGAACGGGGGGGTCAGAATTTAGACTAGACATGTTGCGGAGCTACCTCCGCACAGAATTAAGTGAATCGGGGAGAAATAGAACAGTCGAATGCAGGAAGGAAAAAAAAAACTAAATAATGATACTTAACTTAAATCCAACGGGGGCCACCAAGGCCTAGCCCTCGTCGATCGGCGTATCGCCGCTGCGATGGTGTGCAAAAAACCTCCGAGAGGAAAAAGCACACTCTTTTTTAATCCGCACAGTGATATCACGTACACCGCTGGGCCTGTTTTGATCGATCGAACAATCACCGGCTAACGGTACTGTTTCGATCGTCCGCTCACAACAATACACTGCTTCAGTATATAATGTGCATAAAACCTCTCACAGGAAAAAGCACTATTGTCTATTACACAATAGCGATCTAGTTTTGATCGTCCGGTCACTTTATCACACACGGCACTGGTTTTCAACGCTTTCGCAGTAAACACAAAGCACGTCCGTTCACTCGGAAGGTTGAAACGGCAATGCTCAGTAATTTATGTTTGGAACTGGAAATCAGAACTCTGATTTAGGATTTCAACATCAGAATTGTGCAACAAAACTCAGAATATGAATTTTAGATCTGGTTGCCGGAACTAAATGTTATATCTGAACTCCAAACCTGAATTCCGGAGCTGACTTCTTCTGAATCCTGAATTCAGTTCCATAACTTAATTCCTGAATTCAAAGTCAGAATTTAATTCCTGAATTCAGTTTCAGAATTCATTTCCAGAATTCAAGTTCAGAATTCAGATCTGATGCATGCTGGAACTAAATTCGGAACATGGATTCTGGAAGTTTGTAACTGAATTCAGTTTATTTGTTCAAGTATAGAGCTCAGTTCCAGAACTAAATTCGGAACCTGTAAATTTGATTCTGAAAATGAGTTCAGTTCCAGAATTCTAGACATTTTGTTTGGATTCCGAACCTAAATTTTGCTACTGAATAATGAGCCTGTCCTAGGTTCCGAGCTTATGTCTCGAATTAAGTTCCAGTTTCTGAATCCTGTTCCAAAATTTAGGCTCTGGTGTAGATAACTAAGCAATGGTAAAAAGCACTGAACAGTTGTGAACGCCGGAGAAATTCCGCAAATCGGTTCTTTTTGGAATCAATAAAATATTCCCAGAAAAATTATGCGAAGTTTTCCTCCACTGAATATGCAGACCTTGATAACCGTTACAATTCTAGACGCGAAACAGTAAAACTTGCAAAATTCGCACAATCAACTAATAGGAACGATTATCAATATTCGGAAGTGTGATTGAAACATACCAGATTTACTCGAATCCACGTCCTCCAGTTATGTCTGTGACATCACCCACCCGCCTTTTTTCTTTTGTATTAATAAATCAGAATTTTGCGAATTGGCTTTATGCGCCGCTATGCAAGGCGACTTTTTCATTGCCTTCAACCGGCAATATTTGACTCGATTTTTTTAAATGTTAATAAATTAATGACAAAAAATCAAAACCGACGGATCTTCCGTTGAAACAAAAAGTTCACTAGGGAATGCATTTGGATCGAGAACGAAATCATTTTGAATTTGATACATTTTAGTTAGTAATAACCCCGGTTTACAGTCCGGTAGATTATAGTTACAAACTTTTTGCCACATTTTTCGGCGGTTTGGTGACTTCAAGGTATGCAAGTGGTGTCAGATATTTTATTGCTCGTTACATCTTCACGTCAATCTGGTTGAACCTCTGACATTATCCACTCGCCTTCTAAAAATGAAGCAGTATTTTAAGAACCTGCTACGATTGAGTTTTTCAATTCATATTAGACTTAATGTGAATAGAATGATGGACTTGCCGGTAGCGTGCAAATGACGCAAACTTATGTCCATCAGTGTAACTGAAACTTCTTCGACAGCAATGCCAATTGTTCAGGAATACGAGAAAGACTTTTGCCTCAGGGATGAATGCCGGACTGCGAAAATTGATATCTCTAAAGCATGCATTTAAAATACCTGGGATTACAGAAACTGCCATTCATGTTGGGTGAATTTTTTTTTTAAGATATTCTTTTATTCAGGCCTATTTGCATACAAGCTTTACGTGGCCGATTGAGCCGATTTTTTAAATAATTTTTTTTGAGTTGGATCTCGTTGTCACCCTTTTTCTAGGGGGAGAGGAGCTTCCATTTCCCTCCTGCGAGGATTGAGAGGCACTTTACTCGTGGCTCGTCTCGTCATCCATTGCCGCATCGATGGTATTGTTGTCGATTTCCGTCTTCTTTTCGTTGCTAGTTGCTGTAGATGCACCTTGTTGTATATTGGTTTCAATTGCTGGTTGGTTGGAGGATAAGTTGTTAACTGCAGCCGGTGTACTTTGTTCTATAGGGGATACTGATGGTTTCGTTGAAGGGGATGCATCATTGTTGTTGGCGGCTGTCACAGGTGTACTGGAGTTGCTTGGGGTTTGTGTGAAGGAAGCACCGTTGTCCTTTGGTGTAGTTGTCTCCTTGTCTAGTTTATCACATAGCTTACCGTAGAGAACAGCTTGTGGCCATCTGATTGTCATATGTAACAAGTGATTTGCACGGAATTCTTGTAGCTTGACCGAAAATCACATAAGAAGGTATAGGCCTCTTCAAGTGTATGCGTAATAAACGTACGCCATTTAGAATACCGGGGAAAAATTCTTCCACTTTTCTTTTTCGATAGAGAGAATCTCTCCGTATTGGGACATTGTTCTGCGAATATAAGAATCGGTGACGCTTGAGGGAAGATCATGCACACGCACTTCTATAGCACTATCTTCCATATATACTGGAATGTTGTACCTAATGTTCTCGTGCTCCACATAGTGCACATTGTTATTGTCTTTTGTGAATTGAATTGCATCCAACTCTTTATAAAACTGGATGTAAACAACATTATTTGTCTTATTGCATTGAAGTAAATGCACACGTTTAATGTCAAGATGCATTTGCTCCTTAAGCAAACCTTCAAGTTCTCGTATCGAAGGTCGAATTTTGCACTGCCTGAAGTCAACAACAATTGTATTCTTTCGTGTCGGCGGTAGCTTTTGTTCGTTTGGTTCACTCATTTCGAGGTCGTTCTATTGTTCACTACACAATACTGTACTTGGTTTCTTCTGTCCCGAACGTAAGCGGTTTTGTTTTATCGACTGACTTGGATGAGATGTAAAACCGAACTGATGTCGGGTGAAATGAAGTAAGCGTGTGCGTATGATACATGTTATCCTTTGCATTTAAACACACAACACCTTGGTTAACGAACGATACATACCTGTTTCATTCCGAGCAGAACGAGAAATGCAAAGGCGGTTGTTTTAATTAAGATATCCATCTACTGCGTCCTTTTCCCATATCTCCTACTGCCACTGTCGATTGAATGAAAAAATAGACTCGATGCTGCGCGAATCTGGAAAGGAACATAAAAAAAGGTAAAGATACTTTTTATACTGGTTGATAACTTTAAGATCTGAACCAAACGTACTCTACCCGTAAAAAAATAAACCATTGATTTTACAGCATAAACAATATATTCACAATTAGATATATGGGTTACAATGCATTTTATTGCATCTTGACAAGATTTTTTTCATTTCCAACGATTTAATATACTGTTTCTACGATTCTACAATTGAACTTATTGTACACGTGGTGTTTAAAAAAATATGCAAACTGTACATTTGATGGTTTTCCAAGAAAACATGTATGAGAAAATTTTATGATTTGAATTGTTACGATACTTATCAGCCTATACATTCTATTGTAAAAAGCATATTCACAATTAATTGAATAGTGTGTAACAATACATTTAAATATTTTTCAATGGTCAAAGCAAAATTGTGGCAGGTTTTGTAACAGCAAATCGTATTGTTTTTCTACAATATTTTTTATTCGGGTAACTTGAGTATCACATAAAACTAACTATCATAGAGACAGCGAACAAAGCAACGGCAAAGAGAACAGACATCTAAACTCAAAAACCTGTGTAAAATGTTTTAAGAAACCTGTGTAATTGCTACTTATTGATCACTTTGCTAAACAATCATTAAATTTCTTACACACATTGAGATCGCTACTTGGATGTCTGTTCTCTGTGGAAACGGGTAACCATTGCTCCCCAAGACATGACCTGACAACTGGCTTCACTTCCGGTGAAACTCTCAACGGGTGAGCACGTTGCATCGTGTTAGTCCGGAGAAAATTCGAGTATTTCGCAAGAAAGAAAGGATTTTCAGTCGTACTTTGACGATTTGACGCAGCCACACAGCGAGATTTTCGCTTGTAGTCAAGTGAAAAGAAAGTCCATTGGTTAATAACCGAAAATTAACTGGCAATATAGCCTTAGTTGCTGTGCCATCAATCCGGCGTCATCTCAAGTGAGGTGACGCCAACCAGAAAAGAAGAAGAAGAAGAAGACAACTGGCTTCTTATGTACGATTCAGACGATCCGGCTTCTTCCATCACCATCACCGGAACGTCAGCCTCCGTCAAAATTAGTCAAATGAGTTTTCCCTTTGCGCATTCACACGATCCAGCAGAGATCCGGAACGTCAACGTCAACGTCCGTCAACGGCAAGCTCCGTCAACATTTCTCCGAAAGAATATTTGACGGACTGTGATTATCGCACACATGCACGATTCATATGACTACGGTATTGAGCTGACGTTTGTTATGTATGTATTCGGTGTCAAGATCCCACTCTTAAACGAAATATACCACATACAAGTAATTAAACTTATCAGTAGATTTGCAAAGTACGTTACGTTGTTGAGTGGAACTGATTGTTTTGTTTTTTCCTCTTTATAGTTAATTTTGAATGTTATTTATTCGATTAAAAGGTGGGAAAACAACAGATCGATTGGCTTCAAAAGCTCCCAGATTTTGTTTTAGTGGAATAAAATTGTGCGAAACTAAGTTCTTCAAATTCAACGTGTAAGAAAATGACATGACGGACACGTATAGGAAACCGGATCGTGTGAATCGGATTGACGGTGACGGACGTTGACGTTCCGGTGACGGTGACGGAAGAAGCCGGACCGTCTGAATCGTACTTTACTCTTCCTTCCGAATCATCCTTCTCGTCATTTTCGTCCTGTGGAATAAATACCAACCACCTGTTTACGTATCGGCTACAGTGTTGCCATATTTACAGATTTTTTTAATTACTTTAAGCTGAGAAAAAAATATTTATTCAATTCAAATTTTTAGGCTCGGTCTTTGATTTGAAATAAACACGAAAAATGTTTTGTTGAATGCATTTTTTGTTTATTATGTATTAACGTTTAAAAACTATTAATTGAGCATACTTCTACTGTTGAATTTATTTCCGTTGTATTTATCCTCTCCTGATTTCAAACGAAAAGCTACAAATCTTTACGCCTTAATTTTTTTTAATTTTCAGGCATAGGATAGAGTAATCAATTGTTGTCACTTTTTCCACCTCGACGTATTCATCGCCATATGTTAGTAAAATAATCTGACTTTTTTCCATTCGGAAAATGAAACTTTAAAAAATGTAGTTATTATATTTCAGTAACATTTCTACAGTTTGAATTACGCTATTCTCATTCCTGCTTTCTGATGACAAAACACGAAATATCTCCTTCATGTTGAACGCAAAATCGAATCCATTGTTGACGTATTACCGGATCTTTTGGAAACCGGAAAAATGTCAGGTTTGGATAGAAATGCTTAGTGTGACCACAGTGTGGAACACAACAGTTCATACTTCACATAAAACTCCAACTATAACTCCGGAACCGGAAGTCGGATCCGGATGAAATTCAGGAATTCCGTATGGGACCAAGAGACCTTTCATTTGAATCTAAGTTTGTGGAAATCGGTCAAACCATCGCTGAGAAAAGTGAGTGAGATCCATTTTGGTATATATGACCACTATTTCCGGTACTTCCGGAACCGTATGCCGAGAACCAGGATAGCCGGAATCGGTTTGTTTAGTTGCCTACTGATAATGACTATCGATTTGTGTAGTTTGGAGACCAGTTTAGAAAAATTTTTGCGTTTTTTGTTTCGCCGGTTTAAGTGACGGTGTACAATATTGAACACACTTTACCCTATAATTCCGGAACCGGAAGTCGGATCCGGATAATATTCATGAATTCCGTATGGGACCGGAAGACCTTTCATTTGAATCTAAGTTTGTCAAAATCGGTTCAGCCATCTCCGAGAAAACCTAGTGAGATTATTTGACACACACACACACACACACACACACACACGCTCACACACACACATACCCACGCGCATATATATATATATATATATATATATATATATATATATATATATATATATATATATATATATATATATATATATATATATATATATATATATATATATATATATATATATATATATATATATATATATATATATATATATATATATATATATATATATATATATATATATATATATATATATATATATATAAGTTAACAGCCAGCGTTTCCCAAGAACGTCACCAATAGCAGACGATCGAGATTCCCACGGAATGAAGACCGCAGCATCAACAACAATCGTCGCCCCAGCATCAGTCACGTACACGGTAAACAAATCTTGTATCGCGTTACCGGCGCTAGGGAATAGTAAATCGACAGGGTTCTCACGATCGGCAGCTAGCTAGGTTAGGCTTAGAGTAAAGTTAGAACAAAAATAAAGTTTAGTTTCAGTTTAACCTTAGAAGTGAAAAGTGTTCTCTCTTTTTAAAAACCCCTTTGCGAGGGTAGATATTTTAAATGGCGCAGTCGGTAGGATTGTAGTGCGGTTTTTTAAGTGATTTCTTTCGGCACGAAGAGCCATCCCCGAGTGTACATCGGTGATTAGTGAAGAGATCCAGAAGAAGCTGCACCGGACCCATCATCTAGTTAACAGCGAGAGAATATCGCAACCTAACCGTAAGTAATTTTAATCTTTTAATTAACTATTATCACATAAGTTTAACGCATTTAACATTTCTTAGCTATTGCCTAAAAGTGAGCTATTGACATTGTAGTGAAGTGAAATTAATTTTAGTTAAACAAATCAGTGAAAATGGAACAGCACATCGCTGCTCTCAATCAACAGATCGCCTCACAGGAGGACGAAATTCAACAATTAAGAATGGAGCTTCTAGGTGCGTCAGAAGCTGCCCAAGCGGCTCAAGTAGCAGCTGCCGAGGCTAGAACAAATATGCTACCTCGAGCTGCAGGGGATCCCGAGAGTATTTTAAAATCTCTCCAGACTCCCCAGATCATTCGAGACCTTCCCAGTTTCGATGGAAACCCAATAAAATTGCATTCTTTTATTAGAGCCATTGATAGTTTAATGCCAACTATCAATAGAGCTGTTGGAACAGATTGCCACCAAGTTTGGATTCAAGCAATTCGAACCAAAATAGTGGGAGAAGCAGACAATATTCTAGAATTGTACGGTACAAATTTGAATTGGACCGACATAAAGCAAAATTTAATTACTCATTATAGCGACCGACGGGATGAGGTGTCTTTGACACGCGACCTCTTCGCTATTCACCAAGTGAACACTGTAGAAGAATTCTACAGCAAAATCTCGCATGTGGTGTCTCTGTTAGTGAATTTGCTGAACATCAGTGAAGAGCACACAGCTGTGAAAGCTGCGAAGAACAATTTTTATCAACAGCTAGGACTAAAAGTATTTTTGGGAGGATTAAAGGATCCGTTAGGACCAATAATCCGGGCTCAGGCCCCAACAAATTTAAAGGATGCTCTTCGATTATGCATCGAAGAAGGCAATTACTCTCACACACGAAATAAACCATTTGGCACACCTCCACCAATTCCACAAAAGCCAAATTCATCTCCACAATGGCCCATTAAACCTTTTAACAATAGATTACAATTTCCACCATTTTCACAAAAACCCATTCAATTTCCACCACAACGACCAATTCAATTCACACAACAAAGACCTTTTCCCTTCCAACAACCACGATTCCAATTCCCGCAACAACGACCATTTTCCTTCTCACCGCAAGGACAATTTCAAAATCCCCAACAACGACCATTTCCGTTTCCTCAAAGAGTGACTCAAAACCCACAACCAAAGCCAACTCCAATGGAAGTGGATAGCTCCATTAGAAGTAGGCAGATAAATTATATGAACCGTCCACATTTTCAAATAGAGGAATTTCCAACAAATTGTGATGATTCCTATTTCTATGATCCCAATGAATATTATTATTACGATAATTATAACCAACAATATCAAACTGCGTATGAAAACACTAACGAACCTCCACCAGTCGAAACAAACCCCCAACATTTAGAATCCAATCAAGAAACCGATAGCAAGGAAGCCGAAATTGATGATCTAAATTTTCATCAAGTGGCGGCAGACTTTCATCCGACGTAAATAATTTCATCCCTTACATCGAAATAAACACTTCCAAAGGCTTACTAAAATTTCTCATAGACACAGGTGCAAACAAGAATTACATTAGTACCAAGCACGTAAACCTTCAAAAATGCAGATTTACCGAGCCAACCTCAGTTCAAAATATCAATGGTTGTCATAAAATAAATCAATTTGTTGAATTTAACCCCTTTATTCAGATTCCTGGCACACAAAAATTGAAATTTTATATCTTTGATTTTCATCCTTATTTCGATGGATTAATTGGATACGAGGCGTTACAATTGCTGAAAGCCAATATTCTTACTGCTAGTAACGAACTTCAATTTGCCTCTGGAAAAATTCAAATGCAACGAAAATATCCTCATTCTCAACGAATACAATTAAACTCTAACGAGACGAAATTCGTAAGCTTTCCTGTTAATATCAATAACGGCGATTTCCTAGTAACAGAAGATACTTTTATTTGCAACAATATACTCCTGCACTCAGGCTTGTATAGCGCAGTGAATAGTCGAGCTTGTTTAGCCATAACTAATAGTTCGAACGAGTTATCGCGAATCGATATTAGTCAACCCATGGAATTTGAATTAAATAATTTTGAAACCCAACCTTCACCAAAATTTGCCAAGCCGATAAGCCAGCGTTTATTCGATCAATTGCGATTGAATCACCTTAACTCAGACGAAAAATCGAAATTGTTGAACATCATCAGTAGAAATCAGGGTGTATTTTTGTTAGAAGGAGAACACCTTACCTTTACTAACGCAATAAAACATAGCATCAAAACAAAAGATGATTTGCCTATTTACTCCAAATCGTATCGGTACCCCTTTTGTCATAAGGAGGAAGTACAAAAACAAATTCTCAAAATGCTTGAACAGGGTATTATAAGACACTCTGTCAGCCCTTGGACTTCTCCGGTTTGGATCGTCCCGAAAAAGATGGACGCTTCCGGCCAAAAGAAATGGCGATTGGTAATCGACTATCGGAAGTTAAATGAGAAGACTATCGATGATCGATACCCAATCCCGAACATAACCGACATCCTCGATAAACTCGGGAGATGCAATTATTTTTCTACGCTAGACTTAGCATCCGGTTTCCACCAGATCGAAGTTGAAGCATCAGACATTCCCAAAACGGCTTTTAATGTCGAGAATGGACACTATGAGTTTTTGAGAATGCCCTTTGGACTAAAGAATGCCCCCTCTACGTTTCAGAGAGTAATGGACAACGTTCTAAGAGAACACATTGGCCTAAGATGTTTCATCTATATGGATGATATCATCGTTTTTTCAAGTAGTCTTCAAGAACATCTGGATAATTTGGGAAAAATTTTCGATACACTATCTAGATGCAATATGAAAGTACAATTAGATAAGTGCGAGTTTCTATGTAAAGAAGTTGCATTTTTAGGACACATCGTTACTACTGAAGGAGTTAAGCCAAACCCAGACAAAATTAATATTATCAAAAATTGGCCATTGCCAAAGAGCGAAAAAGAACTTAGAAGCTTTCTTGGAATTTTGGGTTACTATCGA
Source organism: Malaya genurostris (assembly GCF_030247185.1). Taxonomy (NCBI): domain Eukaryota; kingdom Metazoa; phylum Arthropoda; class Insecta; order Diptera; family Culicidae; genus Malaya; species Malaya genurostris. Next base: position 286,250,928 of record NC_080571.1, read on the forward strand.
AAATTTATAAAAGATTTTGCGAAAATAGCGAAACCTTTAACAAATTCACTTAGGAAAGGCGAAACCATCATTCATTCTGAAGAGTTCATTAAATCATTTCAAAAATGTAAAGCAATCCTCACTAGTAATGACATACTCCAATACCCAGATTTTGATAAACCCTTCATTTTAACTACAGACGCCTCTAATCATGCAATTGGCGCTGTTCTTTCACAAGGACCTTTGGGTAAAGACAAACCCATCGCGTTTGCTTCACGCACATTGAATAAATCTGAAGAGAATTATTCAACGATCGAAAAAGAACTCTTGGCGATCGTTTGGAGTTGTAAACATTTTCGACCGTACCTCTATGGAAGAAAATTTACGCTCTACACCGATCATAAACCGTTAACTTACAGTTTGAATTAAAAAGAACCGAATCAAAGATTGATCCACTGGCGTTTAAGCTTAGCAGAATTCGATTACGATGTTCAATACAAACCTGGAAAACAAAACGTCGTAGCAGACGGATTGTCTAGAGTTGTTCAAGAAATTAACGTTAACGAAAATGAACTATCATCAGATAACGCAACAGTACATTCCGCAGACACGGATGATTCCGAATACATTCCGTGTACAGAAAAACCTTTAAATTATTTCAGTAATCAAATAATCCTTCAAGTTGGCCCCGAAGAAGATAATATTCACGAAGAGGTTTTTCCGAGAGTTCATAGAAGAACCATTACAAAATTAATATTTGGTATCCCCCAATTGATAACAATATTTAAAGATTTTATGGACTTGAAACGCAATAATTGCATATTGTGTCCCGAAAGTTTGATAAATACGATTCAAATAGTATACAAAAATTACTTTAGTCGATGTAAGACTTTCAAAATTTTCATCACGCAGAAACTTTTGGTTGACTTGAAAACCCTCGAGGAACAAAGTGCCACCATTGAACAAACTCATGAATCAGCCCACCGAGGAGTTTGGGAAAACGAAAAACAAATATCCAATCGGTTCTACTTTCCAAAAATGAAGCATAAAATTCAACAGTTCATCAAAATTTGCGAAGTATGTAATCGAAACAAATATGACCGACACCCATACAAAATTAAACTTGGCTCAACACCGAACACGAAAAAACCATTAGAAATAATTCATATTGACATATTTTTAACTCAACCGTACATCTTTTTATCTGCAGTAGATAAGTTCTCTAGATTCGGAGTATTGATCCCAATAAAATCCAGGAATATAGTCGATGTTAGAAGAGGCCTGCTGAAACTTTTCTCAACCTATGGTACACCGGAGCTTATCGTAAGTGATAACGAACCTGAATTTCGATCAGCCGACATAAGAGGTATGGTAAATAATTTGAATGTACAGATGCATTTCGTGCCTGCTAATCACAGTGAAAGTAATGGTTTGGTCGAAAGATTTCATTCAACAGTTGCAGAAATCTTTCGATGTATAAAGCCCCAGTACAATGACCTTACGCACAAAGAAATTTTCTTAATTGCTTGTACTTTGTACAACAACACGATTCATTCAGCCACCGGTTTCAAACCGAGAGAGATTTTCTTTGGGCTAAAGGACGAACACGAACGGCCTCTTGACATTCAGAAAATGATAGAAGAAAGAGACAACTTCTATGATGAGGTAATTTTGGCAAACGATAAGACACGATCAAAAAAATTTATCCTTCCACAATAAAGGAAGAGAAGAAGCACCTCACATAGCAGACGAAGAAATAGTTTTCAAAAGGATTCAAGGAATCAAAAAGAAAACTAAAGAAAGATTTTCACCGACTGAAGCTATGGAGGACAAACAAAGAACGATCCTCGATAGGTCCGGCCGGGAAATTCACAAAGAAAACATAAAAAGACTTTGAAATTAATATTTGTCTTTCTTTCAGGATGGACTTTCGGATCATCGCACTCATTTCTCTCATTCCCTTTTCCTATCCTCAATTCATTCAAATACATGACATTTCGAATAATCCGGGTGCGTTAATTATGAAAGTTGGAGAAGGTAGAATTAGTTCAGGCTATGATAAGGTTTTGCACATTATAGAATTAAACCAGTTCCAGAATTCAATTACTACAATTAAAAATGTGTTGAATCGAATCAACAATAAAACAGGAGATTTTTCAAATTTAATCGAATTAAAGCTTTCAATGATAAATGATACATTCATGAGCCTTCTCCCAAGAAACAGAAAGGTAAAAAGATCAATAGAAGTGTTAGGAAGCACTATCAAACTAATCACCGGAAATTTAGACGCCCAGGATTTGAGAAATATTAATGCAGATCTATATGCACTGAAAAACAATGAAAATAGCTTATTAAATGAAAATAACAAACAAATATCTATCAATGCAAATTTTCAAGAACGAATTAATATTGTAAACAATCAGATCAAGGATCATGAGAACAGTTTAGCTAAAATTTTACTTAAAGAAGATTATATCATAACTGAATCCACTAAAATTTCAATCTTATTTCAATTAGATATGCTCTTAAACTCATTACATTCTATAGAAAATAGCTTATCACTCGTCAAGGTCAACATAATAAACAAACAAATTTTATCAAATAGTGAACTAGAGGTCATAGCAGCAAAGCTAACCAAGCAAGGATTCAAGATTGATAGTTTAGACGAAGTTTGCGTGTACCTGACAACTACAGCGTTTTATCAAGGAGATAACATCATTATCAGCATCAATATCCCTAACGTACAGCCTATTGTGTTTGACAAAATGCTTTTATTACCGCTACCTGTGAACAACAAAACAGTGAACATTGACCACAAAGTAATCTTCAAACATGTAAACGAGACGTTAGCCGTTTCTACAGGATGCCAAGAAACGCCCAAAATTACTATCTGTAAACGAGAACTATTGACAAACATCAGTGCAGATGATTGCATCGCACCATTGATTAGAGGTTTGAACGGAAAATGTCCCTTCTCAGAATTGCCACAAACCATCGAATATGAATTACCCGCACCTGGTACCATAATAGTCAAAGCGCTCACCAACAAAATTACATTGAGCAGCACGTGTGGAATTAATCAAAAAGAGTTGAAAGGCATTTTTCTCGTCTCATTCCACAATTGTACCATCATTATTGGAAACAAATTATTTGAAAACTACGAAATTCAATTCCGTCACCCTATTATCGCACCACTAAGGTCAAACCAAATCGCAGAAACACATTTGGAAAAATACGTCAACATAACCCAGTTACATGACCTACATATCGAAACCAGGAAGAACCTTCAATCTTTGGAATTGAAACAACATTTATCAATTGGTTCCTTCATATGCGCAGTTATCCTGATTACAACAATTCTAGGCATCGTTTATCATAAAACCAAAATATCTTCAACAGCATTAGTCGAACGCACGGGTCGTGCTTCTTTAAGGGATGGAGGAGTTAACAGCCAGCGTTTCCCAAGAACGTCACCAATAGCAGACGATCGAGATTCCCACGGAATGAAGACCGCAGCATCAACAACAATCGTCGCCCCAGCATCAGTCACGTACACGGTAAACAAATCTTGTATCGCGTTACCGGCGCTAGGGAATAGTAAATCGACAGGGTTCTCACGATCGGCAGCTAGCTAGGTTAGGCTTAGAGTAAAGTTAGAACAAAAATAAAGTTTAGTTTCAGTTTAACCTTAGAAGTGAAAAGTGTTCTCTCTTTTTAAAAACCCCTTTGCGAGGGTAGATATTTTAAATTATATATATATATATATATATATATATATATATATATATATATATATATATATATATATATATATATATATATATATATATATATATATATATATATATATATATATATATATATATATATATACACACACACAAAGAGATGTGCTTGATGCTGATTTTAATTACACAGTGCTGCCACTATAAACATCTATTACAAATGAAGTTGAAAACAAGTTAAACATTTTCTGAATATTTTCATTTTCATTGGTGAGCTAAAATTATAGGGTAACAGAGGTATTTTGGCCCACTTTAGGATTGATTTTGTTTTGGCCCACTTTATAAAAATATCCACCAAATATTGTAATATCTTTAAAAACCCCTTCCGCAATAGGTAATTTAATGTGATTAGCTTCAAATTGATGCAAAATGAGTTACTTAACATCGATAAAATCCGATGAAATCGATAAAGTTTGTTAGGTGGGCCAAAATATATGAAGTGGCCAAAATACCTCTGTTACCCTACATTTTATTAAACTTATTTTCTGATTTTCTCTATACTTGGCATCATTGCTCGCGTATCCAGCAAAAGTTGCTTCTTCTCACAATGTTATTACAAGATCACAATGTTATTACAAGATCATGATAACGATGTCATTCGTAACCGAATGTTCAAAGTGAGCACACGCGTTTTTTTAACAATCGACATCGGTAAGACGAAGGTGCCTATCACAGCAGAGGCTGTAGTATAGGCATTAAATAAAAGTGATAAAAAGTAGCATCCCCGCAAGTGAGTTCTGTCTGTGCACCGGTTTTGTATCGGTATCGACAGTAGACGCTATTGTGCTATCCTCGGGCAGCAGTTATTTCTATTGTTTGCTACCCGCATCGCAGCAGCCAAATCCTGAGTCAAGGTCACGCTGAAGCACAACGAAGGAGTGAAGGAGCAACTCACCTAACAGCTTACCGTGACATACTGTTAAGTATTTTCTCAAACTTTTTCTTTCAACTTTTACTATTCATATATTTTCTTTTCATTTTATTTCTTTCTTTCTCATTTCAAGTGCGGGAGACTTCTTTACTCCCGCACTTTAAATATGAATATTGATGACAGTGGGGGTGTCTCGGAGGAGGGCGAAGCTGAACGAATGAACGAAGAACATTTAGAGGCTGAGTTTGCTTCCGAGATGCCATCTACCCCTCCTATACCATCTCCCCCTCCGATACCATCTCCCCCTTCGATACCATCTCCCTCTCCGATGCCATCTCCCTCTCCGATGCCTCCATCTCCCTCTAAGATATTGCCTGCTCGCCAAAAAGTTTACCAAGACGATGGCTCGGGGGGTCCGTGGGTGGTATACTTCCGGCCCAAATTAAAGTCTCTCAGAGTTTTAAATATTGCTCGGGACCTGGAAAAACATTACTCGGCAATAAAAACAATAGATAAGGTTTCGCCAAACAAGTTACGCGTTGTTGTGTCCGACCTGAAGCAAGCAAACGAGATTGCTACCAGCGAGTTGTTCACGAAGGAGTACCGCGTGTACGTCCCGTCTCATGTGGTGGAGATCGACGGTGTGGTTCGTGACGAAAGTCTGACAATCGAAGATCTGATGAAGGACGGGGTAGGCCGTTTCAAAAACCCCGACCTTCAACCAGTGAAAATTTTGGAGTGCAAGCAATTGCACTCCAAATCGATAGATGGTAAATTTTACCAATCGGACTCATTTCGCGTGACTTTTGCCGGATCTGCACTTCCAAATTATTTGGTAGTGAGTGGAGTTCGTCTACCTGTTCGGCTGTATGTACCGCGGGTAATGCATTGTACAAGCTGCAAACAGCTAGGTCATACGGCAACCTATTGTTGCAACAAACTGCGATGCGGCAAATGCGGAGAGGCCCATGAGGACGATCTCTGCAGAAGAGCAGTGGAAAAGTGTTGCTACTGCGGGGAGAATCCTCATGATCTTTCGGTGTGCCCTACGTACATACAGCGTGCGGAGAAATTGAAGCGATCCGTGAAAGAACGTTCCAAACGTTCTTATGCGGAAATCTTAAAAAGAACCACTCCATCGACCCCTGAGAACCCGTTTGCAATCTTGCCAGTTGAAGAGGATACATCTGACGACCCAGGCGAAGGACCTTCCTACACACAGGTTGAAGGAAGCAGGAAAAGACAAAATCTGGCTTCTCCCAAGCTTCCTCGTAAAGGCCTCAGACTGTCCTCTTCGTCACAAAAGAACCAAACGGAAACAAAAAGTGCTGACTCAAAACCGAAGCAAACACCTCCTGGGTTCAAAAAACTTAGGGATGATAAGGAGTACCCAGCACTTCCTGGGGCATCAAAAAACCCGAATGACCCCAAAGCACAACCAGAAAATCCAACAAACGCTGGATTATTGAAATTTTCTGATATCGTGGACTGGATATTAACAGCCTTCAATATTACTGATCCTCTGAAAAGCTTCCTAACTGCTCTACTGCCAACAGTAAGGACATTTTTAAAACAGTTGACTGAACAATGGCCCCTCCTTGCAGCGATCGTATCTTTTGATGGATAATTTACCACTGATAATCGAAGATATGATCATTGTGCTTCAGTGGAATTGCAGAAGTATCATCCCAAAACTTGATTCTTTCAAACACTTAATACATACTCATAATTGCGATGTATTCTCCTTGAGTGAAACTTGGCTTACTTCTAACATCAACCTCGACTTCCATAATTTTAACATAATCCGCCTGGACCGAGAAGACTCTTATGGAGGGGTACTTTTAGGGATTAAAAAGTGCTATTCATTTTATCGTATTAACCTCCCCTCGACACCGGGAATTGAAGTTGTTGCTTGCCAAATTAATATTAAAGGCAAAGATCTATGTATAGCTTCTATCTACATTCCTCCCAGAGTCTCGATAGGGCATCGTCGGCTTGCAGACATCATAGAACTTCTTCCTTCACCGCGGCTGGTTTTAGGGGACTTTAACTCGCATGGTACAGGATGGAGCTGCTTATATGATGATAATCGTTCTTCGTTAATCCAAGATCTGTGTGACAACTTCAATTTGACAATTCTAAACACGGGAGAAATGACACGGAACCCTAGACCGCCAGCACAACCAAGTGCGCTGGATTTATCCCTTTGCTCGACTTCGCTACAGTTAGATTGCAAGTGGAAGGTAATCTGTGATCCTCACGGTAGCGATCACTTGCCGATCATAGTTTCTATCACCAACCGTGGAAGACCATCGGAAACAATCAATGTTTCGTACGATTTCACACGAAACATTGATTGGAAACGTTACGCGAGCTCGATATCTGAGAAACTAGAAACATCACAGGAGCTTCCTCCGGAGGAAGAGTATACATTTTTGGCTGGCTTGATTCTTGACACCGCAATTCAAGCTCAGACGAAACGACTACCTAGCGCGCAAACTAGTATGCGTTCTCCCAACCCATGGTGGGACAAAGAGTGCTCAGAGCTGAAAACGAAAAAAGCTTCAGCCTTCATCTCGTTTAGAAGGAACGGAACTCCAGATAACTATCGGAAATACGCGGCGTTAGAATTTCAAATGAAAAGTCTGATTAAAGCTAAGAAAAGCGGGTACTGGCGAAGGTTTGTTGACGGATTAACGAGAGAAACAGCAATGAGCACTCTTTGGAATACGGCCCGTCGCATGCGCAATCGAAATCACGCGAACGAAAGCGAGGAATATTCTAACCGCTGGATATTTGATTTCGCTAAGAAAGTATGTCCTGATTCTGTTCCGGAACAGAAGATATCCCGCGTCGCGACATTGAATACAAACGAAACACCGTTTTCGATGGTAGAGTTCTCACTTGCGCTCTTGTCGTGTAACAATAGAGCCCCGGGGTTAGACAGAATTAAATTCAACTTGTTGAAAAATCTGCCCGACTCTGCCAAAAGGCGCTTGTTGAATTTATTCAACAAGTTCCTTGAGGGTAATATTGTCCCACACGAATGGAGAGAAGTGAGAGTTATTACTATTCAAAAACCTGGAAAACCAGCCTCCGATCACAATTCGTATCGGCCGATTGCTATGCTTTCCTGTATTCGGAAATTGTTGGAGAAAATGATTCTCTTCCGTCTAGACAATTGGGTCGAAACAAATGGATTGCTTTCAGGTACACAATTTGGGTTCCGCAGGGGCAAAGGAACGAACGATTGTCTAGCGTTGCTCTCAACAGAAATTCAAATGGCATTTGCTCGTAAAGAACAAATGGCATCAGTTTTCCTCGACATCAAGGGGGCATTCGATTCAGTTTCCATTAACGTTCTATCTGAGAAGTTGCATCAGCATGGTCTTTCACCAGTTTTGAACAACTTTTTATATAATCTATTGTCCGAGAAACACATGCATTTTGAGCATGGTGATTTGACGACAAAGCGATTCAGTTACATGGGTCTTCCTCAGGGCTCATGCTTAAGCCCCCTTTTATACAACTTTTACGTAAATAACATTGATGAATGTATCAACACATTATGCACGCTAAGACAACTTGCCGACGACAGTGTTGTGTCTATTATAGGACCCAAAGCTGCCGATCTCCAAGGACCATTGCAAGATACCCTCGACAACTTGTCGACATGGGCTTTTCAAATGGGTATCGAGTTCTCTACGGAGAAAACTGAGCTGGTTGTATTTTCAAGGAAGCGAGAACCTGCGCAATTACAGCTTCAACTAGGGGGTGAAACCATAGCTCAGGTTTTCACATTTAAATATCTCGAGGTCTGGTTCGATTCCAAAGGTACCTGGGGATGTCACATTAGGTATTTGAAACGAAAATGCCTACAGAGAATCAATTTCCTTCGTACAATAACCGGAACTTGGTGGGGCTCTCACCCAGGAGACCTGATCAGGTTGTAGAAAACGACGATATTGTCAGTAATGGAATATGGATGTTTCTGTTTCCGCTCCGCTACGAATATTCATTTCATTAAACTGGAAAGAATTCAGTATCGTTGTTTACGTATTGCCTTGGGTTGCATGCAATCAACCCATACGATGAGTCTTGAAGTGCTGGCGGGCGTCTTTCCGTTGAAAAACAGGTTCTGGGATCTCTCATATCGACTGCTAATCCGATGCGACATTTTGAATCCGATGGTGATAGAAAACTTTGAAAAGCTCGTCGAGCTTAATTCACAAACCCGTTTTATGTCCTTGTATTTTGACTACATGGCTCAGAATATAAATCCTTCTTCGTTTGTTCCCAATCGTGTTCATTTTGTGGATACTTCTAATTCTACTGTGTTTTTCGACACATCCATGAAAGAAGAAATTCGTGGAATCCCGGATCCTGTACGCCCTCAAGAGATCCCAAAAATTTTTAATAATAAATTTAAAGAAGTCGACTGTAATAAAATGTTTTACACTGACGGATCATATCTAGACGGGTCCACTGGCTTCGGTATATTCAATGTAAATTTCACCGCTTCCTATAAACTCAGTGATCCAGCTTCAGTTTACGTCGCAGAACTAGCTGCAATTCAGTATACCCTTGAGATCATTGACACTCTGCCCACAGATCACTACTTCATTGTATCGGACAGTCTCAGTTCCATTGAGGCTCTCCGTTCAGTGAAGCCTGGAAAGCACTCACCGTATTTCCTGGGGAAAATACGGGAACAATTGAGTGCTTTATCTGCAAAATCATACCAGATTACCTTGGTTTGGGTCCCCTCACATTGTTCCATACGGGGCAATGAGAGGGCGGACTCGTTAGCCAAGGTGGGCGCACTAGAAGGTGATATCTATGAAAGACCAATCTGCTTCAATGAATTTTTCAGTTGCTGTCGTCAGAAAACTCTAGCTAGCTGGCAGAATACATGGAATAGTGGAACTCTGGGACGATGGTTACACTCAATAATCCCACAGGTATCGACGAAAGCTTGGTTCCGGGGGTTAGACGTGAGCCGAGACTTTATTCGTGTAATGTCAAGGCTCATGTCTAATCATTATATGTTCAGCGCGCATCTCCGTCGTGTGGGGCTCGCTGAGAGTGGTGTCTGCGTTTGCGGTGAGGGTTATCATGACATCGAACATGTTGTTTGGACATGTGTCGAGTATTGTGATGCCAGGTCCCAACTCATAGGTTCCCTTCGGGCCCGAGGTATACCACCCTTCGTACCAGTCCGCGACGTCTTGGCAACTCGAAATCTTCCTTATATGACTCTCATCTATAACTTCTTGAAAACTATCAATGCTCAAATTTAGTGCTCTCCCTATCTCTTTCTCGTCTACAGCTCTACCGCACTCTTCTTTACGTTGCTGGAAGTATGGCCTGTGTAAACGATGCTTCGGAGCATGCACCTGCCTTGAACTGACTGAGTTGCTGGAAGCTACCCAAAAACGTCACATCAACGTCAGAACACACCAACGAAGCATCCCAATCCAGAATAATCTCTTCATTGCTACAAGCTGAAAAACATGAAGATTCATCGAACTCAAAATGTGTCTAAAAGATGTATGCCACAAACCAATGATGTATTCAAATTTCAATTCAATACTGTGTAGGTCCCACCCTCCCTATGTCCCCTTACTAACTGGGGAGTATGCCGCCCCGTAATACGGCATCCCTTTCTCTCTCCCTAACAACAAGACAATCGGCCACGTTAAGCTAAAGCAAATGAGCCTAATAAAAATTTTATTTGGAAAAAAAAAAAAAAAATGATAACGATGTTTTTGTATAAAAGTACATTTATTGCCTTTCTCATATAGAAAGTTTATGCAATCACTTGAAAAATTGACTAGTGAAAATTTGCCCAGAGGGTTTCATATCAGTCGACACAGTTCATCGAGCTGAGCAATGTATGTGTCTGTGGGTGTATGTGTGTGAGTATGTGTCAAAAAATGTCACTCATAAAATAAAATATCTCGTAGTCCCAAAAGTTTCTACTGAATTTCACACCGTCAGCGACGATGTAAAAAAGGGTAAAATTCGTCTAGAGTTGACTTGAAACTGATTCAATTTGTAGGCTATATTAGTTACTTACTAAACGAACCGACTTCAGCTATACTGGTTCCCGGTTCCTCAGATATGATTTGATCGATTTTCACAAACAGACTCAAATAAAAGTTTAATTTCATCCGGGCCCAACTTCCGGTTCCAGAACTATAGGGTAAAGTGTGTTTAATCATTTAGTGCGGGGATGCAAAATAAAGAAAAATTCTTAGTAACTTGACATATTTTTTTATAAATTGAAAAGGTTATGTTAGTTTATACCCAAAGAAAGATTCTTATTTTATTCAAGATTGAAAAAAAATTCTTCACAGAATCTTCTAGCGATATTTTTGAAAATATAAGTAATATGAGAAAGGCATCATTGCACCACTAGGTGGATTAAAAAAGATTTTTACATTTGATTTCAAGAAAACAATAGGTTTATGGAGGAACTAAACGTATTCATATAATTTTTTTTTGGAAAAAAATGTGTACAATGATAATTATATGGTAATTAAACTACATGTTATTTTATTGTCGTAAAAAGTGTTAAGAATTGTAAGAAACAAAAATTATAACAGAGGGCGAATACGCTTGGTTTTTTATGCCTTTCTCATATGAAAAGGTTATGCGATCACTTGAAAAATCGACTAGTATAAATTGGCCCAGAGGGCCAAGTGTCATACACTATTCGACTCGGTTCATCGAACTGAGCAATGTGTGTGTGTGTGTTTTTTTACAAGGTGAAGTGCATTTATGCACAGAATGTGGGAATGTCCACTGGAACTACCCACTAAAACACCTTGGATCTCCAACCCTATCTCCCCGGAACTACCGTTATGTATTACTTCAGTGCTCAAAGCACCCTTCCCGACCTTATGCATTGCAATAGACGCTCGCACCGTTCTCTTCTACTTTTGGGCCATTTACCTTTCGACTATGAGCCGCTCACATCGCTCCAGAGGATCGACCAGGAGGATGTCGAGGTCGGTCCGGCGATCCCGGTTGGAGCATGATTTCCGGTTTGCTGGCGCCTCGACGACCCAGGACTGGTCTACGTCGCGAACTACTCAGCTAATCCCCGATGATGGATCAATCATTCTACATCAACGAAAAAGTTCCCCGACGATGGAAGTTTTCCCGGACCGACGTTTCCGAAACCCGTGAACGGATCGATCGGCAGGATGCCTGGGTCGCTCCAATGATTCAGGCTGGAGGATGGCTTCCGGTTCACTGGCGCCCCGACAATCCATACCAGTGCTACGTCGCAATCTACTCGTCTAATCCCCGGTGAAAGCCTCTTAGCAAGCGATTCTATTTTGTTGGTCGTTGAGGGCTTGTTGAACGACATGCTGCACGAAATATTCGTTCGGTTTGTTGGAACGGTTTGTTGTTGTTTTTTCTCTTGCCAAACAAGTGTGAAAATTAAGTGTTACCTTTATATAGAAAGAAAAGTTGTTATTCTACGTGAAGTAGAAGTATTGTGCAGGTATGTAGTGTTAGTTTGAAAAAATAAGTGCAAAAAACTTCAGAAATTCTCCAGTAAAACTAGTCCAACGGGGTTCCAATTCCTCATATTAAAAATGGCTCAAGAATGGACCCAGACCTGTACCCAGGATTTCGTTTCGGCAGGGGCCCTAAGATAAAAATTGTGTTATTGAGGATTGCTTATGTCCTTATTTTTAGTGCGCCGACGCTTGTTCGTGTTGAATTTCATCCGGATATGACTTCCGGAGTTATAGGGTAAAGTGTGCTAAATATTGCACACCGTCACTTAAAGCGGCGAAACAAAATCCGTAAAACATTTTCTGAATTGGCCTCAAAACTACACAAATCAATAGCCATTATCAATAGGCAGCTAAACAAACCAATTCTGGCTATGCTGGTTCCCGGTTTTCGATTAACGACGGAAGATAATAGTCAAAAATGGATCTTACTCACTTTTCTCAGAGATTGAAGAACCGATTTTCCCAATCTTAGGGTCAAATGAAAGGTCTTGTGGTTCTACCAAAAATTACTGCATATTTTCGGATTCAACAAAAATTTAAACCGTCGTTTAGAGTACGATGGTAAAATCGTATAAAGTTTTCAAAATTTAAATAAAAACTAGTTGGTTGGTGGTGACTTCGATTATACCGGCTCTCGGGTTCCGGTGCTGGAAGTACATATAATAGTGAACACATTTCGTTTTCTTAATGATGACCTATATGAGCATATCACTGTTTCATTCTGTATGTTATACTATTAATGCACAAACAATTGCTAGGTTTCTTTCAAAAATCGCACAGAAACATTTTGAATTGAATACCACAGTAATCTATATGAGAAAGGCATCATTACACCACTAGGTGGATTGAAACAGGTTTTGTTAGAAGGATAGCTAAAAAATAATAATAACGAGCATATTTCACGATAGGTTCGTGTCATCAATTTGAAGATTTCGTTTTTTTTCTACTTTTAATAAAGAGCACACGTGAGCCACCGTATAATTCTGTATATTCATCTTACAACTACTATTACAGCTATAATACATATTACAGCTATTAATTAGGGTATCAACTCATAAAATGGTCCATGTTGTGTTTATAACAGTTCGGAATTTCAATTTTCTCCCGTTGTCACGAATTGCCCCGGTCACCTCTAGCATTTTCGGTGTCGGAAATATTACCAAAAAAGCGACGTGGACGTTAACATGCACAAATTTGCAATACGAAACTCTTTATACGCTGTATTATGCTTGAAGAGAAAAATGCAATAATCACCTGGTACTGCCATAATTGCATTGTTGAATAATGTTCGTTTATTACTGCGATGGTGCTGAGAAGTCCAACGTTGATGATAAAAATTCTCCGAAAACGAAATGAGCGAAATGGGCTGCTTTTGTTCCAAAATGGATCAGTTTCTGATTCGCTGATTTTGATGTTGCTATCCGCACATTGTGAGAAGAAGCAACTTTTGCTGGATACGCGAGCAATGATGCCAAGTATAGAGAAAATCAGAAAATAAGTTTAAAAAAATGTATAATTTTAGCTCACCAATGAAAATGAAAATATTCAGAAAATGTTTAACTTGTTATATATAGAAAATCAGAAAATAAGTTTAATAAAATGTATAATTTTAGCTCACCAATGAAAATGAAAATATTCAGAAAATGTTCAACTTGTTATACAGGGTGATTTTTTAAGAGCTTGAGAACTTTTTTAAACAATAAAACGCATAAAATTTGAAAAATCTCATCGGTTCTTTATTTTAAACGTTAGATTGGTACATGACATTTACTTTTTGAAGATAATTTCATTTAAATGTTGACCGCGGCTGCGTCTTAGGTGGTCCATTCGGAAAGTCCAATTTTGGGCAACTTTTTCGAGCATTTCGGCCGGAATAGCCCGAATTTCTTCGGAAATGTTGTCTTCCAAAGCTGGAATAGTTACTGGCTTATTTCTGTAGACTTTAGACTTGACGTAGCCCCACAAAAAATAGTCTAAAGGCGTCAAATCGCATGATCTTGGTGGCCAACTTACCGGTCCATTTCTTGAGATGAATTGTTCTCCGAAGTTTTCCCTCAAAATGGCCATAGAATCGCGAGCTGTGTGGCATGTAGCGCCATCTTGTTGAAACCACATGTCAACCAAGTTCAGTTCTTCCATTTTTGGCAACAAAAAGTTTGTTAGCATCGAACGATAGCGATCGCCATTCACTGTAACGTTGCGTCCAACAGCATCTTTGAAAAAATACGGTCCAATGATTCCACCAGCGTACAAACCACACCAAACAGTGCATTTTTCGGGATGCATGGGCAGTTCTTGAACGGCTTCTGGTTGCTCTTCACTCCAAATGCGGCAATTTTGCTTATTTACGTAGCCATTCAACCAGAAATGAGCCTCATCGCTGAACAAAATTTGTCGATAAAAAAGCGGATTTTCTGCCAACTTTTCTAGGGCCCATTCACTGATTTGCAAGCGTTGCTCGTTAGTAAGTCTATTCATGATGAAATGTCAGAGCATACTGAGCAAATAATAATGCATGAAAATCATAACCTCAAAAAATCTGAGCAAATACTAATGCATGAAAATCCTAACCTCAAAAAAATCACCTTTATATATATATATATATATATATATATATATATATATATATATATATATATATATATATATATATATATATATATATATATATATATATATATATATATATATATATATATATATATATATATATATATATATATATATATATATATATATATATATATATATATATATATATATATATATATATATATATATATATATATATATAATATATATATATAACAAGTTAAACATACGAACATAAAACATAAACATTTTCTGAATATTTTCATTTTCATTGATGAGCTAAAATTATACATTTTTTTAAACTTATTTTCTGATTTTCTCTATACTTGGCATCATTGCTCGCGTATCCAGCAAAAGTTGCTTCTTCTCACAATGTGCGGATAGCAACATCAAAATCAGCCAATCAGAAACTGATCCATTTTGGAACAAAAGCAGCCCATTTCGCTCATTTCGTTTTCGGAGAATTTTGTCGTGAATACGACTTACTTTACTATGGGGTGCCTTTTCAAAATTTACCCTCTGAGAGAGTGATAAGTTTTTGATCGTGAATATCTCTTGTTGTATCTAACGAATCAACATAATTTTTGCTACATGCCATCGGAAATATGATCACAATTTTATGATAAAATTTTCAGTTGTGTGACATAATCTCAAATAGTTCAAAATTAAACTTTTCTGAAATGTTTGGTATAAACGAGTATCAAAGAGGATAATTCATATGGCGCGTTTGCCTTTCTCGTATTTTGAAAGCTCATAGCTCAGTGATCTGTGGAAGGATTTATATAATCTAACTACCAATAGAATCGAAATTTTTCAACTTAAACGTGTATAGCAAGAGCATTGAAGTATTTCAATAGTACACTATTGAAAAACCTATCTCATTTGACCCATGTCAACACCAGCCAATCAGAACGCGTTCTGAGGAAGAGAAGAAAATAGCTGCTGCTGTACAACAAATCGTTCAAGAAAAATGTTTCCAAAAGTGGTGAATATCGTAGTGAGTTCCTCAATTTGGTCCTTCTGAATGCTAGAAACGAATCCCTACAGCATATTGATAGTCTCTTTCAATAAATTATGCAAATCCGAAATGAAATAATCGACATTGAAATTCTATATGCGGCTATTTTTATAGCCGTTAGGACCGCCCATTAGTGAAAAAGCTACAAACGAAATCACATAAAAGGAAATCTCTTAACAAAAATTGAATCAGTTTGGATTCTATCGCCACTGCGAGCAGATGTGTTTTGTGTCGTCTGCACAGCTAGTTTCGCTTTCGACAAGAGCGATTACGTCACAGCTGCCAGTCATTTCGATGGATGAAAAAGCAACGTTGGAGAGCATTATAAAAAATCAGCCGTTCTAATGGCTCTAAAATTTTTCTAAAGAACTATTAGGATTTGTTTTTCGCAAATCGCAGGTAATTATCCTCAGTTTAGTGCAAATCAAGAACAATTTGGTTAGATTTGTGCACTTTTCGCTGTGTGAAATTCACAGTAATCGAGATCAAGTGAAGCCTTTTTTTGAGAAAAATGTTCCGAGTTTAATATCGTAGAGAATTCCGCAATTTGACCCTTCTGAATGCTGGAAATTAATCCCTACAGCATATTGATAGTTTTTTTCAAAAAATTTTGCAAATCCGAAATGAAATAATCGACATAAAAATTCTGTATGCGGCTATTTTTATAGCCGTTAGGACCGCCCATTAGTGGAAAAGCTACAAACGAAATCAAATAAAAGGAAATCTCTTAACAAAAATTGAATCAGTTTGGATTCTATCGCCACTGCGAGCAGATGTGTTTTGTGTCGTCTGCACAGCTAGTTTCGCTTTCGACAAGAGCGATTACGTCACAGCTGCCAGTCATTTCGATGGATGAAAAAGCAACGTTGGAGAGCATTATAAAAAATCAGCCGTTCTAATGGCTCTAAAATTTTTCTAAAGAACTATTAGGATTTGTTTTTCGCAAATCGCAGGTAATTATCCTCAGTTTAGTGCAAATCAAGAACAATTTGGTTAGATTTGTGCACTTTTCGCTGTGTGAAATTCACAGTAATCGAGATCAAGTGAAGCCTTTTTTTGCGAAAAATGTTCCGAGTTTAATATCGTAGAGAATTACGCAATTTGACCCTTCTGAATGCTGGAAATGAATCCCTACAGCATATTGATAGTTTTTTTTCAATAAATTATGCAAATCCGAAATGAAATAATCGACATAAAAATTCTGTATGCGGCTATTTTTATAGCCGTTAGGACCGCCCATTAGTGAAAAAGCTACAAACGAAATCACATAAAGGAAACTCTTAACAAAAATTGAATCAGTTTGGATTCTATCGCCACTGCGAGCAGATGTGTTTTGTGTCGTCTGCACAGCTAGTTTCGCTTTCGACAAGAGCGATTACGTCACAGCTGCCAGTCATTTCGATGGATGAAAAAGCAACGTTGGAGAGCATTATAAAAAATCAGCCGTTCTAATGGCTCTAAAATTTTTCTAAAGAACTATTAGGATTTGTTTTTCGCAAACCGCAGGTAATTATCCTCAGTTTAGTGCAAATCAAGAACAATTTGGTTAGATTTGTGCACTTTTCGCTGTGTGAAATTCACAGTAATCGAGATCAAGTGAAGCTTTTTTTTGCGAAAAATGTTCCGAGTTTAATATCGTAGAGAATTACGCAATTTGTCCCTTCTGAATGCTGGAAATGAATCCCTACAGCATATTGATAGTTTTTTTTTCAATAAATTTGCAAATGCGAAATAAAATAATCGACATTAATATTCTGTATGCGACTATTTTTATAGCCGTTAGGACCGCCCATTAGTGAAAATGCTACAAACGAAATCACGTAAAAGAAAGCTCCTAACAAAAATCTAATCAGTTTGGATTCTATCGCCAATGCGAGCAGATGTATTTTGTGCCGTTTGCAAAGCTAGTTTCGCTTCCGATAAGAGTGATTACGTCACAGCTGCCAGTCATTTCGATGGATGAATAAGCATCGTTGGAAAGCATTATAAAAAATCAGCCGTTCTAATGGCTCTAAAAGTTTTCTGAAGAACTATTAGGATGTGTTGTTCGCAAATCGAAAGAAAATATCCTCAGTTTAGTGCAAATGTAGAACAGTTTGGTTAGATTCTTGCACTTTTCGCTGTGTGAAATTCACAGTAATCGAGATCAAGTGAAGCCTTCTTTGTTTTTGCGAAAAATGTGGAAAAGGGGAATGCTTGCATAATTCATACAATTGATCAACTATTTGATATTCGGAAGTGTTAAGGAACATGTCATTTGTTTTCGTATTCACGACATCCAGTTATGTCTCTGACATTACCCACCCGCCTTTTTTTTATCATCAACGTTGGCCTTCTCAGCACCATCGCAGTAATAAACGAACATTATTCAACAATGCAATTATGGCAGTACCAGGTGATTATTGCATTTTTCTCTTCAAGCATAATACAGCGTATAAAGAGTTTCGTATTGCAAATTTGTGCATGTTAACGTCCACGTCGCTTTTTTGGTAATATTTCCGACACCGAAAATGCTAGAGGTGACCGGGGCAATTCGTGACAACGGGAGAAAATTGAAATTCCGAACTGTTATAAACACAACATGGACCATTTTATGAGTTGATACCCTAATTAATAGCTGTAATATGTATTATAGCTGTAATAGTAGTTGTAAGATGAATATACAGAATTATACGGTGGCTCACGTGTGCTCTTTATTAAAAGTAAAAAAAAAACGAAATCTTCAAATTGATGACACGAACCTATCGTGAAATATGCTCGTTATTATTATTTTTTAGCTATCCTTCTAACAAAACCTGTTTCAATCCACCTAGTGGTGTAATGATGCCTTTCTCATATAGATTACTGTGGTATTCAATTCAAAATGTTTCTGTGCGATTTTTGAAAGAAACCTAGCAATTGTTTGTGCATTAATAGTATAACATACAGAATGAAACAGTGATATGCTTATATAGGTCATCATTAAGAAAACGAAATGTGTTCACTATTATATGTACTTCCAGCACCGGAACCCGAGAGCCGGTATAATCGAAGTCACCACCAACCAACTAGTTTTTATTTAAATTTTGAAAACTTTATACGATTTTACCATCGTACTCTAAACGACGGTTTAAATTTTTGTTGAATCCGAAAATATGCAGTAATTTTTGGTAGAACCACAAGACCTTTCATTTGACCCTAAGATTGGGAAAATCGGTTCTTCAATCTCTGAGAAAAGTGAGTAAGATCCATTTTTGACTATTATCTTCCGTCGTTAATCGAAAACCGGGAACCAGCATAGCCAGAATTGGTTTGTTTAGCTGCCTATTGATAATGGCTATTGATTTGTGTAGTTTTGAGGCCAATTCAGAAAATGTTTTACGGATTTTGTTTCGCCGCTTTAAGTGACGGTGTGCAATATTTAGCACACTTTACCCTATAACTCCGGAAGTCATATCCGGATGAAATTCAACACGAACAAGCGTCGGCGCACTAAAAATAAGGACATAAGCAATCCTCAATAACACAATTTTTATCTTAGGGCCCCTGCCGAAACGAAATCCTGGGTACAGGTCTGGGTCCATTCTTGAGCCATTTTTAATATGAGGAATTGGAACCCCGTTGGACTAGTTTTACTGGAGAATTTCTGAAGTTTTTTGCACTTATTTTTTCAAACTAACACTACATACCTGCACAATACTTCTACTTCACGTAGAATAACAACTTTTCTTTCTATATAAAGGTAACACTTAATTTTCACACTTGTTTGGCAAGAGAAAAAACAACAACAAACCGTTCCAACAAACCGAACGAATATTTCGTGCAGCATGTCGTTCAACAAGCCCTCAACGACCAACAAAATAGAATCGCTTGCTAAGAGGCTTTCACCGGGGATTAGACGAGTAGATTGCGACGTAGCACTGGTATGGATTGTCGGGGCGCCAGTGAACCGGAAGCCATCCTCCAGCCTGAATCATTGGAGCGACCCAGGCATCCTGCCGATCGATCCGTTCACGGGTTTCGGAAACGTCGGTCCGGGAAAACTTCCATCGTCGGGGAACTTTTTCGTTGATGTAGAATGATTGATCCATCATCGGGGATTAGCTGAGTAGTTCGCGACGTAGACCAGTCCTGGGTCGTCGAGGCGCCAGCAAACCGGAAATCATGCTCCAACCGGGATCGCCGGACCGACCTCGACATCCTCCTGGTCGATCCTCTGGAGCGATGTGAGCGGCTCATAGTCGAAAGGTAAATGGCCCAAAAGTAGAAGAGAACGGTGCGAGCGTCTATTGCAATGCATAAGGTCGGGAAGGGTACTTTGAGCACTGAAGTAATACATAACGGTAGTTCCGGGGAGATAGGGTTGGAGATCCAAGGTGTTTTAGTGGGTAGTTCCAGTGGACATTCCCACATTCTGTGCATAAATGCACTTCACCTTGTAAAAAAACACACACACACACATTGCTCAGTTCGATGAACCGAGTCGAATAGTGTATGACACTTGGCCCTCTGGGCCAATTTATACTAGTCGATTTTTCAAGTGATCGCATAACCTTTTCATATGAGAAAGGCATAAAAAACCAAGCGTATTCGCCCTCTGTTATAATTTTTGTTTCTTACAATTCTTAACACTTTTTACGACAATAAAATAACATGTAGTTTCATTACCATATAATTATCATTGTACACATTTTTTTCCAAAAAAAAATTATATGAATACGTTTAGTTCCTCCATAAACCTATTGTTTTCTTGAAATCAAATGTAAAAATCTTTTTTAATCCACCTAGTGGTGCAATGATGCCTTTCTCATATTACTTATATTTTCAAAAATATCGCTAGAAGATTCTGTGAAGAATTTTTTTTCAATCTTGAATAAAATAAGAATCTTTCTTTGGGTATAAACTAACATAACCTTTTCAATTTATAAAAAATTATGTCAAGTTACTAAGAATTTTTCTTTATTTTGCATCCCCGCACTAAATGATTAAACACACTTTACCCTATAGTTCTGGAACCGGAAGTTGGGCCCGGATGAAATTAAACTTTTATTTGAGTCTGTTTGTGAAAATCGATCAAATCATATCTGAGGAACCGGGAACCAGTATAGCTGAAGTCGGTTCGTTTAGTAAGTAACTAATATAGCCTACAAATTGAATCAGTTTCAAGTCAACTCTAGACGAATTTTACCCTTTTTTACATCGTCGCTGACGGTGTGAAATTCAGTAGAAACTTTTGGGACTACGAGATATTTTATTTTATGAGTGACATTTTTTGACACATACTCACACACATACACCCACAGACACATACATTGCTCAGCTCGATGAACTGTGTCGACTGATATGGAACCCTCTGGGCAAATTTTCACTAGTCAATTTTTCAAGTGATTGCATAAACTTTCTATATGAGAAAAGCAATAAATGTACTTTTATACAAAAGCATCGTTATCATGATCTTGTAAAAACACTAACAATTAGGTACCAATTGAATAAAAGAATTAGAAAATTAATCTTTTTTTCGACCTGAAAAATATAAATTTTAATGTGACAACCCTGCATGCTATACGAAATTGAACAAAGCATGCTGCGAACGGAGCAAAACCGCACGTACCGACGCGTACCAGTTTTGCATCGTCATTTTGAATTTGAATGTTTTGACACTTATCACCCTACAATTTCGGAACCGGAAGTCGGATCTGTGAAAATCGGTTTATCCGTTGCTGAGAAAGCGAAGTGAGTGCTCTCGGAAGCGGAAACCGGGAACTAGTAGTCCCAAAGTAGCTTTAATTATTCACTAACTAACAAGATCTGCCAACTGGATGATTTAAGCAGTAAGTTTTATGAAAATGTGCACCTCGTTTCTCCATCGCTTGTGAAATAATACTCATGAAATTGAACATTTTCAATAATCGCATTGTAATACCGAAACCGGAAGTCCACCATTTTCAGAGATACAATAATTCTTCTGTTTCAATATACACCGCTAAGCGACCGTAAAAACCTCCAAAAATTACAAAACAAAAACCTGTGTTAATCCACCTAGTGGTATAATGATGCCCTTCTCATATCAATCATACTATCATATATAATACTGTGGTATTCTTCAAAATAATTTTCTTCGATTCTTGAGAGAATAACCGAAACCGGTTTGTTTGGCCGTCTACTGACAAAAACTATCAATTGAAGAAGATGTGAGGTCGATTTCGTTTTTTTTACGTTTTTATGCCCTTTTAAGTGATGATATAAAATATTTAACACACTTTATACTATATTTCCGGATTCGGATGTCGGATCCGGATGGAATTTAGTAATTCCGTATGGGAACACAGGACCTTTAATTTTAACCTGAGCTTGTGAAAATCGGTCGCGCCATCTATGAGAAAAGTAAGAACACATATTTTCACCCATAACTCCGGAACCGGACGTCGGATCGTAATAATATTCAGGAATTTTGTAAAGGACCGCGAGACTTTTCATTTAAATCTAAGTTTGTGAAAATCGGTTTAGCCATCTCCGAGGAAAGTTAGTGCAAAAAAACGTTACATACACACATACTCACATAAACACACACAGACATTTTGCGTACTCGACCAAATGAGTCGAATGGTATATGGCATTCGGCCCTCCGGGCCTCGGTTAAAAAGTCGATTTTTACAGTGATTGCATAACCTTTCTATATGAGAAAGGTAAAACAGTGTTCATTATTTTTTGTGAGACATAAACCTTACTTGGCGGCTGAGGACCACTCTCCCCTACACAATTTTAACCAAACAAATTGAGTGAAATAACTAATACTGTTGTTGTTCTGCATTCGCTGGCTTCTCCGTGCAATTCTAGGAAGTGGTTATCAAACAACAACAATGACATAGGTGCCTTTCGAAGAGTCAAAAGGCAATGGATGCTTATAGCAAATACAAATTATTTGTATTTGGGTTATAGTTCTGTTTCGTTATCCATTGGTTTTTCATAACAGTTCGGCTGAAAAGTTCATATCGTTTAATAGAAACACACATTTTTTGCCAAAATTCGTTTTTATTATTCAACCTAATTGCCATCAGAGGCGATACAGCGATTATAGCGATCTTCCATCTTTTCGATATCATTTTTGTAGTACGATTTGTTCTTTGCCTCAAAATAGGCCTCAGTTTCAGCGATTACCTCTTCATTGCTTCTAAATTTTTTACCAGCGAGCATTCTCTTGAGGTCTGAGAACAGGAAAAAGTCACTGGGTGCCAAATCCGGAGAATACGGTGGATGAGGGAGCAATTCGAAGCCCAATTCGTTCAATTTCACCATGGTTTTCATCGACTTGTGACACGGTACATTGTCTTGATGAAACAAAACTTTTTTCTTCTTCAAATGAGGCCGTTTTTTTTAATTTCGTCCTTCAAACGCTCTAATAACGCTATATAATAGTCACTGTTGATGGTTTTTCCCTTTTCAAGGTAGTCGATGAAAATTATACCATGCGAATCCCAAAATACAGACGCCATAACCTTACCGGCCGATTGTTGAGTCTTTCCACGCTGTGGGTTCGGTTCATTGCGTGCAGTCCACTCAGCTGACTGTCGATTGGACTCCGGAGTGAAGTGATGGAGCCATGTTTCGTCCATTGTTATATATCGACGAAAAAAATCGGTTTTATTTCGATATAACAGCTCCAAACACTGCTCAGAATCATCAATTCGTTGTTGTTTTTGATCGATTGTGAGCTCACGCGTCACCCATTTTACACAAAGCTTTCTCATATCCAAATATTCGTGAATAATATGTCCAACACGTTCCTTTGATATCTTTAGGGTGTCAGCTATCTCCATCAACTTCACTTTACGGTTATTGAAAATCATTTTGTGGATTTTTTTCACGTTTTCATCGGTAACAGCCTCTTTTGGACGTCCACTGCGTTCATCGTCTTCGGTGCTCATATGACCAGTACGAAATTTTGCAAACCACTTACGAATTGTTGCTTCGCCCGGTGCAGAGTCTGGATAACACACATCAAGCCATTTTTTGGTATCGGCGGCACTTTTTTTCATCAAAAAGTAGTGTTTCATCAACACACGAAATTCCTTTTTTTTTTCATTTTTTCACAATAACAAAAGTAGCTTCACTCAAAATGCAATATCTCACAAACTAATAATCAGACAGCTGTCAAATATATACACGTATCTTTTGAAGGTTGGTACTAACTGAAAATGGTATGGATTTAATTCTAGTGGCGCTGTCTCATAGAAACGATACGAACTTTTCAGCCGATCTGTTATTGGACTTTCGAGCGATTTACTAAATAAACAAATTATACATTGTCGTCATATCACATATCGAACGTCGAAAATATTTTTATGAAACGGTTTTATACGAAATAAACAATAATAATACAACTACCTTTAATTGTATTTGATTCCTCTTAATACATTAAGCCCATTATTTTTTAAAATGAAGCATATTTTCATCACTTCTTTAATTTAATAGTAATCATTACTGGTACATGGAAATAGAATGGCCTCCATTAAACATTATATATAAATGTTATAAAACAAGCCATTATTCTACATGAACCTATCTATATAAATTCGAATTAAATACAATATATATTCCATAAATTGTCCCAATGTGTGTAATTATCTAATAGTTGTTATGCCAATAATGCAAATATATTAAAATATCATACAATCTAAAAATGATACTTCAGCTTAGTGCATGAATGTCAGCATGTCAGCTGTGTGACAAAACCAACATGATCTACCACTTTTCCTTACGTTTGACTGAATCGTGCACTGATCTGGAAAAACACTGCAAATATATGATGAATCCATAGGTTGTATTCAAAACCACAACTGCGTTGAACCATATCAAGACTACTTTCGAACTGATGACTAGGAAAGGCCTTCATGCATCATTGCATCATTCCTTCAATAAAAACTTAAATGTATCAACACGTCAATCACTGTTGCATTTGAGTTTAATTAAGTATCATTCCGAATTGATTCCTGTATAGTCCTGTTGAATAGTTTAAACTGCGATGGATTTGCTTTGTAGGCAACCTGGATAACTTTACGTCTATGAATGGCTATCCTTTCAAATTTTTTCCCCATGTTCTATCCTTTCAGCTTTTTTTAATGAGGTATCGATGCATACAGGGTAAACGCAAACTCTGGGGTTGAATAAATGAATAAATGAATGGATGATCGTATGATGGCAGTAATGGTATTTGAGGGCAAAAAGATCCGACATTCCCTGGCCCTATTATTACACCCATTCAGAATAATTATTATTCTATAAAATATTGTTGTTACTTCCAACGATGAAAACGATGGCTTAAAAAGAGCGGTGCACCAAGCCACCGTTTTAAACGTTCATCAAGGTATTTAAAAAATAAAAAAGTCATCGTTCTTGACTGGTCGAGAGATTCTCCAACATTCAAAGTGAACTGCTTTAAGCATTGATGAGCCGAAGGTGAAACGCGAAAAAAATTGAAGCAAAATATGTCCTTTTTGCAGAAACCAACAAACCCCTAAATGTTCACATTCTGTGACAGCCAGTGATAAGCCGTCACTTCTTTACACCTGAGACGTCAGAAATAATAATGCACCTGACCAATATTTTTAAAGGGTTGCATAAATAGTGCAAACTTTGCGGCTGCTTAGCGGTTTAAATTGAACTGCTAGGCGGAGATGGCATGTCAATTTAAACTGATTTAAGCACTGGTGCTCAAGGTGACCATACAGAATTCGGAATGTAGTTGAAAATCGTTAAATTTATTATTTTCATTCCAATGAATGCTTTAATCTACTTTAAACAAAAGAACTAATATGAGATATCTCATAATGTAAATAACACTGCACTCTTAGAAAAAATGAAAATTATACATAAAGTAAACCGAAGCATGGCGAATTTTCTTATGCGATGATAGAATATTACATGAAATTCTGCGTCTGTTTCGATGTCTAATTGAAATAAATCAGCAGAAAGCTAGTGAAATAATGCGTTTTTATATGCTCTTTGTTTTAAATTTAAGTTAATTGTTACGCTTCTTTTATGTAATTTTTCCACATGGGTCTGATAATATGGCCAGTGGCTGTTTCTTGAGAACGGTGACATTTAGCAAATTTTTTTTTCGACAGATTGAAACTTCTGCGTTTTTTCACAAAACATTAAACAAAAAAAATGAACAACTTTCAATAAATTTCATCAGTTGTTCAACTACAACATATCAAAAAAAAATAACAAAACAATCCTTATGGAGAAAACTGATTCTTAGGATTTATTTTCAGAATAAAATACAAACACTACATTTGTACAGTGTATACTTTCTCCATCTCGCATTGTCTCAAAAACCGACTGAATTCTTAATCGACGGCTCGTTACTGAGTACTCAATCAACCCAATTGACAACATTATAAATAGTTTCAGTGGAATCCAAAATGAACGTTTCAGGTCGTTTCGATTTTAGCACGGTTTGTTTTTGGCAACATCATCGTTCGAACATGACATAGTCATTAGAAAAATGACTGTATTTTCAACTAAACCGTCTCAAAGAAAGAAATTATAGGTCCACTACGAAAAAACCTATTTCGTCATGATACTAACGTAATAGTGAACGACGAGATACCGGTATTTCGAAACGCTTTTTGCGTTCTTCATCAGTGTCTTTATAAGTCTGTTGAAGAAAATTTGCTCAGCTGTGCATTTTGTAGTAATGTAGGTAGATCAAACACAGGTAGTAACTGTTTAGGTACTTCCTATGTTTGTTTTTGCCTTTCTCATATAGAAAGGTTATGCAATCACTTGAAAAACGGACTAGTGAAAATTGGCCCGGAGGGCCAAGTGTCATATACCATTCGACTCAGTTCATCGAGCTGAGCAATGTCTGTGTGTGTGTGTGTGTATGTGTGTGTGTATGTGTCAAATAATCTCACTAGGTTTTCTATGAGATGGCTGAACCGATTTTGACAAACTTAGATTCAAATGAAAGGTCTCGTGGTCCCATACGGAATTCCTGAATTTCATCCGAATCCGACTTCCGGTTCCGGAGTTATAGGGTAAAGTGTGTTCAATATTGTACACCGTCACTTAAACCGGCGAAACAAAAAACGTAAAAAATTTCCTAAACTGGTCTCAAAACTACACAAATCGATAGACATTATCAGTAGGCAACTAAACAAACCGATTCCGGCTATCCTGGTTCCCGGTATCCGGTTCCGGAAGTACCGGAAATAGTGGTCATATATACCAAAATAGATCTCACTCACTTTTCTCAGCGATGGTTTGACCGATTTCCACAAACTTAGATTCATATGAAAGGTCTCCCGGTCCCATACATAATTCCTAAATTTCATCCGGATCCGACTTCCGGTTTCGGAGTTATAGGATAAAGTGTGTTCAATATTGTACACCGTCACTTAAACCGGCGAAACAAAAAACGTAAAAAATTTCCTAAACTGGTCTCAAAACTACACAAATCGATAGACATTATCAGTAGGCATCTAAACAAACCGATTCCGGCTATCCTGGTTCCCGGTATCCGGTTCCGGAAGTACCGGAAATAGTGGTCATATATACCAAAATAGATCTCACTCACTTTTCTCAGCGATTGTTTGATCGATTTCCACAAACTTAGATTCAAATAAAAGCTCTCCTGGTCCTATACGGAATTCCTGAATTTCATTCGGATCAGACTTCCGGTTCCGGAGTTATAGGGTAAAGTGTGTTCAATATTGTACACCGTCACTTAAACCGGCGAAACAGAAAACGTAAAAAATTTCCTAAACTGGTCTCAAAACTACACAAATCGATAGACATTATCAGTAGGCAACTAAACAAACCGATTCCGGCTATCCTGGTTCCCGGTATCCGGTTCCGAAAGTACCGGAAATAGTGGTCATATATACCAAAATAGATCTCACTCACTTTTCTCAGCGATTGTTTGACCGATTTCCACAAACTTAGATTCAAATAAAAGCTCTCCTGGTCCTATACGGAATCCCTGAATTTCATTCGGATCCGATTTCCGGTTCCGGAGTTATAGGGTAAAGTGTGTTCAATATTGTACACCGTCACTTAAACCGGCGAAACAAAAAACGTAAAAAATTTCCTAAACTGGTTTCAAAACTACACAAATCGATAGACATTATCAGTAGGCAACTAAACAAACCGATTCCATCTATCCTGGTTCCCGGTATCCGGTTCCGGAAGTACCGGAAATAGTGGTCACATATACCAAAATAGATCTCACTCACTTTTGTCAGCGATTGTTTGACCGATTTCCACAAACTTAGATTCAAATGAAAGCTCTCCCGGTCCTATACGGAATTCCTGAATTTCATCCGGATCCGACTTCCGGTTCTGGAGTTATAGGGTAAAGTGTGTTCAATATTGTACACCGTCACTTAAACCGGCGAAACAAAAAACGTAAAAAATTTCCTAAACTGGTCTCAAAACTTCACAAATCGATAGACATTATCAGTAGGCAACTAAACAAACCGATTCCGGCTATCCTGGTTCCCGGTATCCGGTTCCGGAAGTACCGGAAATAGTGGTCACATATACTAAAATAGATCTCACTCACTTTTCTCAGCGATTGTTTGACCGATTTCCACAAACTTAGATTCAAATGAAAGGTCTCCCGGTCCCATACGAAATTCCTGAATTTCATCCGGATCCGACTTCCGGTTCCGGAGTTATAGGGTAAAGTGTGTTCAATTTTGTACACCGTCACTTCAAATATTTTCGGATGCAACAAACATTTAAATCGTAATTTAGAGCGCGTACTAGTAGAGTTTGTGTGCCATGTTAGTTGGTGGCCGTACGAACCGACTTTGATTATACCGGTTCTCGGGTTCCGGTGCCGGAAGTGCATATAATAGTGAAACCACTTCGTTTTCTTAAGGATGACTTATGGAATCAAAGCACTGTTTTATTCTGTATTTTATGCACAAACAATCTCTTGGTTTCTTTCAAAAATCGAAGAGAAAAATTTTGAATAGAATACCACAATATTATATGTACATGAGAAAGGCATCATTACACCACTAGGTGGATTAAAACAGGTTTTTTTTGTGTGTAGGTAGCAACTTGATGAGCCAGGAATATTTGTTGCCTTGGTCGTGATTTAATAACGAACTTAGATTGTGTTTATATATTTCTAAACTTTCCGCAACGTCTAGTTTCCATGGGTTGGAAATTTGTCTCAGATTTTTTATGTCATTTGTAGAAATTTCATGATCATCGATAAATATATGTTCTACTACATTCGATTTGTAACAATATGGTAAACCCTTTCCAAATTCTTTAGAAGCTTTCGCTATTTCTGCAATGTGTTCTTTAAACCGAGTCTCCAAAGTCCTTTTCGTCTGTCCAATATATTTTTTCTCGCAATGAGAACACGAGATTTGATATATTCCGGATTTTCTCAAATTTTCTGTATGATCTTTTATCGATCCTAATACAGATTTCAATTGATAGTTCGTACTACTGAAAACTACATCCCAACCAAACTTTTTCAGTTTGGATTTGAGCGGATGAGCGGATCTGGGTTGAAATCTACTAAAATTCTCTTTAAATTTTCTGTTGGTTTGGCCAATGTCGTGAGTGATTGTTTTTTCAATAATCTTAATTTTTTATCGAAGATTGTTTGAATCGATCACTCTGGATAACCATTGAGCTTTCCAATTTCGAAGATGAATTTTTTCTCTCTAATTGCAGCATCCTGTCTGAGGGGCAATGCCCAAGTAGCAAATGTAACTTATTGAAAATTCAAGAGGTTCTACAATTGTTTTAGAATTGTTTTTTTAGTTAGATATGTTCGAAAAGATTCTTAAATATATTAAAACCGGTTGTGCAACTTATACCTGTTAAGTTTCACGATAATACCGAAAAAAATCACTGTAGAACAATTTTAAGTATATCTAAAACAATTGTGCAGCAAATCACCAACTTGCCCACGTTGCACTAGTAGTTATAGAAACACTGCCAAAATTTTCACATCGTCATGTAAAAACAAAGTAACAAAAACAATTGTTCAACTTATCAGAAATTTTCCAAATTGCTGTCATTATTGTATCGGACTATGTATTGGCTGTAAATCTCTTGTGAAGAAAACAATAGTGAAATTATGCTCTCCGCAAAGCAAAAACTGATGAGCCGAATTGAAAACCTCGCAGTAAAAACTATTTTGCTGTCGAGTCCGCATTGTCTTGACTGCCTCATGAAAGTTTAGGGCAGTGTGTGCAGTTTTCTTCATTTTTAGAAAAATAATTCGAAACTTGCAAATAATTGTATCAGGTTTATCTGCTTGAAATGAACGTAAAACTTGCCGACATGAGAATATTATCATTAAAGTTTCAGAAATACATTATTACATACGCAATGAAAACAAAAATCAAATCAGATAATTGGTATTCGGTTTTCATCTCGCGAAAAAATGAACAGACCTGACATCACTTTTCAAAGATATTGAACGAAAAGTTAAGTTCATCATAGTTACTCTCATAGTTACATATTACCGCTTTAGCAGCTTGTTTTTGCAACTAAAGCACATGGGCTCACCAAAATAATACCTACAGTGCGTATCATAAATGTCGGGTTCACTAAAATGAATGACTAAACTGTATTGTTGTTCAAGTCAACTAGTTTGACCTAAAAACCAAAATTTCTCTTTTCAATATTTACATGTTTATAATTCCATTTATTTAGGTCAAATAAATCATTACGTTGGGTGAATCATTTTCTTTTCAGCACACTGTTATCCTCGATGCCATATTGGAAAATATTGAAGAAAACTTAATTTCAAGATTTTTCAGATTAATTGAACCATCAATATGATTAAAATCGTCTGAAAAGGTGCATGAATATTTGAAAACTTTCTTGTACTTATTTTAAACACTCTCCCGATCATATTCATTGAAAAGAATAGACTGTTATTTTCATAGAAATTGATGTGCAATTATCAAAACACGTACATTCAAAGGCGCTTGAAAATTTCAGGCGTACGAACCCATATTTCACCATTAAAATGCAGTTCGTTGTCGATTTTCTATTTACTAAAACATAAAAGATCAATTCTACAATATGTAGTTTTACCATTTATTTATGTGCAGAATATTTTTGAAGTTCCATGTTTGTGTTACGAGCAGTTGCACTCAAAATCAAATTTGAAACTTATTCATTCAAAATTATGTTTGCTATGTTTTTGTAAACAACAATTCAATTCTTGTTTACATTACGTAGTAGTTTCACAATTGTTTTTTTCACTGATTTAATTGCTGCATTTGTAATGGGATTGATGCATGAGTTTTGTATCAGTTGCACAATAATTGTGAATAAATGCTCGTGACAACGGAAGACCTTAAAGATATGTTGCACAACACAGAAAATTGCGCTTTTTCCATAACACAACAGTTACTACAATAGTAATATGAACTAATTTGATAAATTGCACAATCTGTAGAAAAATACAGGACAACAACTTAACGTGCTACTTGGGTGTGAGCATTCTATGAATCATATTATGAAAAGCCGCCATTGTATGGTGGTGAGAGTGGTTTTAAGTATTTGGTGTGATTCTATCCGTATTGGTCGGCCCCCAAGTAGCAATCCGCAACTAGTTCTGATGCGACTAAGTCCAAACTATGTTGCAACAAGAGCACGAATATGTTTTTTGTATTATACTGGTTAAAACAAGGTGACATCAATGTTTCATCATAACATAACTAGTTACGAAATAGATATTTTGGTTTCCAATCATAACATCTTTGTGTCATATTGAATTAAATATAATTTATAAGCTATCGTTACTTAATCCAAACATATCTTTAGTCACAAAAATGTTTCTAGCCACTAGTTGAAAGTAAGTTTATTTGACTTCAATAGTAGCAACCCATAACTAGTTTTGATACCACTTAACCCAACTGTGTTGCAACAAGAGCACGAACATGTTTTTATGTTATACTGGTTAAAACAAGGTGACGGCAGTGTTTCTTTATAACATAAACATTGAACTAGCTATCATTTGTAAGTTATCGTTACTTGATTCTAACATATCTTTAATCACAGCTATGGTTTTAGCTACTAGTTGAAAAAAGGTTGCGAAACCATTACAAATGCGTTAGCGTATATGTAAATCGTTACGGTGCATTGATGTAGCAATAACTTAGATATTACAAGATCATAGCATACAATTTCTGCATTGATTCAGATAGCTATCGGTAAGTTATTATTATTATTAATATCATTTATTTTACCCCGGCTTTAACCTTTATCGGTAAGTTTTCCCAACGTAATGATAACGGAAATGCAACCTAAAAAACTTTTGTTGGCTTGATTATGGCGATCACACTATGGAGTCGCAAGAAGTGTATAAAACATAAATAAAACCAGGATATTACTTTTTTTAAAACTGCTTTTTGACGGAAACAATGAAAGGTAGAATAGTCCTTTTTGTTCTGAGGCTGTCCATAAAAGACGTCACGCCGCAAGGGGGAGGGGGGTGTTCCCCAAAACGTGACCTTTTGTGACAGTGGGGAGGGGGACAGGTTGTTGGAATGTGACGTCCAAGCGCAGCACACTTTTTGAAATCTATATATATATATATATATATATATATATATATATATATATATATATATATATATATATATATATATATATATATATATATATATATATATATATATATATATATATATATATATATATATATATATATATATATATCTATATATATAAAAATGCAGAGATCATTCTTTGTAATCGCATCACGTAAGAACGGATGGACGGATTGAGATGCTTTTTTTTGTTTGATCAGTTTTTACCCCCACCGGGTTCGTACATCAAAAAAATTAGGAAAACTTACCGGAAAAGTGGGAAAAACCAATAAAGTTATTTTGTATGGACAATGGAATTTTCCACTGAAAAAGTCGCCAATGATTACTAGATCTACAATTGATGTTTGGCGCGCAAGGAGATGCTCAGTATTTCGCCGTTGAAGAAAAGAATACTAGATTTTTGGAAAATCGTTTGGCGCGCAACGAGTAGATTTGGGTGGAGATTTTACATGCATGATTAATTCGTCATTTGGAAACACGTGCTTAATAGGGTATCAAAATCATTACTTGCCAAATGACTGTTTTAGCTATACCGTTAACAGAAACACAAGTTCTAATGTCATTTACCAGTAGATGTAGTTAGATAAATTATGTTGGCCATCGTGGGCGTGAGTTGAACAAATCAAATTATGTAACGATTTTTTACGTATCAATGTTAGGATTCTGCTGTTGAAATAATGAATTCAGATGGAAATATTTTCCTGACATTTGGCACGCTGAAGTTTGTTCAGCCGATTCGGGTAAGTTTTCAAGAGTGGTTTACTTCAAAACGGTCTGCTTAGGATCCTATTCATGACATTTGTAAGCTGCTTAAGCCAAATCATTTCATTTTCCGAACTTTGGAATACTTGACGAATTACCATATGCGAATCTTGAATATCATATCTGAAGGAGAAATCGTGGCATGTAAGAACCATTAGTTGTGAGATCTGCTGTTTTATACATTGGCTTTAACGATAAGAAGAATACTGGTATAATTACTCCTCATGTTCACTCCGCTAGAACAGAATAATGATTCTCAGGACTGAATACTAAGCAAAACGATGTGGTGGCTCGACGAATGAGAGGCCTTTTAATACAATTCTTGAACGAATCCAGCGTTCATGTCAAAGTTAATGGACACAATATTTAATAAAAGGCTAATTTGAACTTTCGAATGTCAAAGTATTTTTCATTTTATCGCTAATTCGTTAATCGAAAATTGATCCTGTCATAATCATGCTACGAACATTCATCAAACACGACTAAGTCATATCACTAGCGGTGAAACAGGTTATGGACAACCGTTCAAAACCAATTTATTACTATCGATAATCCCTAAGGATTTGCTATTAAATTTTTAAAAATTTAAAGTACTTATCTTGGTCATCTCTTTTCCATCCATCTGTTTATTTGTTTATTTAGGAGCAAGGGAAAAGCCGGCTTGAGCATAGATTTTTATTCTCCTTCTCCAGCAGGCATAAAACATTCTCATCTTTTGTATCAACAGATAACATTTGTCCACATGATACATAACGAAATCTTAGATTACCCTTATTTAAACTACAAAGCTAACTAACAACTATTCATATTGACTAATTATCCTAATAAAACTAGCGGGAAAAGATTTGGAGAAAACGGGTTTTAATGGCGTTACGAGATAAATTGAAATTAAATCCATCAGAGCAAGTATTGAATACGCGAAACATACTCGAAAACGGTTCATTAATGCCATAGTTAGTTCTAGCACGAGGAATTCTGAGAAAGGGATTAAACCACAAATTACGCCGAAGAATGTCAAAACTTAGCTGTTGTAGGAGATCTGCACTATCAATTCGAGATTGGATGAGGTCCGCGACGAAAACAGCTTTTTGTGTATCACGGCGGACAGATAGCAAATCGAAGTGTATATCTACAACGATTTTCGTAGCTTGGAAGATTAAATGGATCGCTCCAGGCGACGCAAAGCAAAACGAATGAACTTGCACTGAACAGTTTCAATGCGTAGCTTATTTGTTTGATAATATGGTGCCCAAACAACAACAGCATACTCCAATGTAGAACGAACTAGAGCGCAATATAACGATTTCAGGCAGTATATGTTATTGAAATTTTTTGAGATGCGAAAGATGAATCCTAGCATCTTTAATGCTTTAGAGAGGGTATATTCTATGCGATCTTTGAAACTAAGTTTTGAATCCAATAACACTCCTAGATCCTTAATTGATGTCTCCCGTTTTAGTACAGCTTGCGAAATAGTGTAATCATACATGGTCGTGGTTCGTTTGCGAGAGAAGGAGATAACGAAGCATTTAGAGGCATTCATAACCATTCTGTTGACGTTGCTCCAGTTAGAAAATATATCCAACTGTGACTGCAAGAAGTTTGAATCTTTCAGATATTTGATGAGATGAAACAGTTTGAAATCGTCGGCGAATGATAGCTTCATGCATTGCAATGCGAAATTCAGATCATTTAGATATAGCAGAAATATGAATGGTCCTAGATGGCTTCCCTGAGGAACGCCAGAGCTTACGATGAATGATGGATTAACGCAGTCGCCAATTCTCACGGTCATACTACGACCAGTCAGATATGATTCAATCCAATCCATCATCCCACATGTCAAATCTTTAGTTTGAGAGAGATCTACAATCTCTGTTCAATACACTGACTCGAAGGATAAGATGGCAAACGGTGAATTTGTTTAGTTTTTGCGTAACAAAAGCATTGAACACATCCACAATAATTCTTGATTGTATTTCTTCTTCGGGACGAAGTTAATGTGTTGGATATGAATTTGTCGTAAATTGTTTATTGTAAGCCAAGTAATCAGTAAAATAATGGAAAGAAACATTAACGTTTGGCAACTCTGCTGTTCGAAAACACAAATTTAAAAAAATAATTTCAGGCGAGACGAAGTTCGACGGGTCAGCTAGTCTATATATATAAAAATGCAGAGATCATTCTTTGTAATCGCATCACGTAAGAACGGATGGACGGATTGAGATGCTTTTTTTTTTGTTTGATCAGTTTTTACCCCCACCGGGTTCGTACATTAAAAAAATTAGGAAAACTTACCGGAAAAGTGGGAAAAACCAATAAAGTTATTTTGTATGGACAATGGAATTTTCCACTGAAAAAGTCGCCAAAGATTGCTAGATCATCGATAGGTTTTTGGCGCATAACGAGTTGCATAAGTGTTTGGCCGTCGAAGAAAGGAATACTAGATCTTTGAAAGAATCTTTTGGCGCGCAACGAGTTGTTTTGTGTGAATTCATGTGGTTCGTCATTTCGAGCCACGTGCTTAATTGGGTATCAACACTATTGATTGCCATATGATTCAATGATGGAACGCATATGAGTGTTCTAGCTATACCGTAAACATGATCAAAAGTTCTGATACTGTTTACCAGAAGATGCATTGTGTGCAATGTAATCAGTTAGTTGTTTATTGTTGGCCATCGTAGGCGTGAGTTGAACAAATCACCTTATAAATAGAACGATGTTTGTACGAATCAATGATAAGATGCTGCTGTTTAAATAATGAGATCAATCATAGAGGTTTGCTTTGAATTTAGCATGCTGAAGTTCGTTCGCGTCGGGTAAATTCTGGTGGATTGAAAACCATTAGTTGTGAGATTTTATGCATTGACTCGAACGATAAGCTGCATACTGGTACAATCACTCCTCATCTTCACTCCTCTATAACAGAAGAACTGCACATTATTTTCATATAAAACTTTCTGATATAGATTCTCAGTGCCGAACTCCACCATTCATTAATTGTAGGTGGAGTACTAAACAAAATTATGTGGTGTTGACTAATGAGATGACTATTGATAAAGCTATTAAACGAATGCAGTGTTCATGTAAAAGTTAATGGATACAATATTTAAAAGAATGGTAACTTGAACTTTCGAATGTCCAAGAATTACTCATTTTGTCATTCGGTTTTTTAACAATATCAAACTAACCATAGTACTCAAGGAGGAGTAAGGATTTGAAAATAAAGTGCGGAAAATTCGACGTAACAAGGTTCATTTAAGTAAGAAGAAGATTTCTCGCATCTAAACTTTTACCGTCTACCAGAGGAGTCGAACTTAGCGATGCGAAACATCCGAGTCTCTGATATGTTGAAAATTTACTAAATAGTTACTGACTGACCAGAAGTCATACATTAAAAGTAAATATAAAGTTTTATCGCTAAATTGTTAATGGAAATTATTTCCTGTGATTGTCACGCTACGAACATTCATCAAACACGATTAAATAACATCACCAGACTAGCGAGAAGTGACGAACTACAAGTCGCGAGGGCAGCTTTTGTAAATTTGTGGAATCAATTTAAAGTAGTCATCTCAGTTATTTTTGCTTCACTTTTCATTCCATATGTCGAAACCATAGTCTGAGAGGTCAACAATCGCTATTCGATGCACTGACTCAAAAGATGATTCGCGGTGCATTCGCTTTATTTTTGCGTAACAAAAGCTTTTAACATATGGACAATTTTTTTTATGAATTCATCGCAGCCAAGTAATCAGTAAAATAATGGAAAGATACATTAACAGCATAACGTTTGACAATTCTACTGTCCGAAAACATAAATTAAAAAAAAACGGGCGAGACGAAGTTCGACGGGTCAGCTAGTTTATATATATAAATGCAGAGATCATTCTTTGTAATCGCATCACGTAAGAACGGATGGATGGATTGAGATGATTTTTTTTTTGTTTGATCAGTTTTTACTCCCACCGGGTTCGTACATCAAAAAAATTAGGAAAACTTACCGGAAAAGTGGGAAAAACCAATAAAGTTATTTTGTATGGACAATGGAATTTTCCACTGAAAAAGTCGTCAATGATTGCTAGATTTACGATTGATGTTTGGCGCGCAACGAGTTGCATAAGTGCTTGGTCGTGGAAGGAAAGAATACTAGATCGTCGAATAATTTTTTTGGCGCGCAACGAATAGTTTTGTGTGGAGATTTCACATGCTTGATTGATTCGTCATTTGGAAACACGTGCCTAATAGGGTATCAAAATCATTACTTGCCAAATGACCTTATGGTAGAATGCACATAACTGTTTCAGCTATACCGTAAACAGAAGCAAAAGTTCTAATGTCTTTTACAAGTAGATGTAGCTAGATGAATAATGTTGGCCATCGTGGGCGTGAGTTGAAAAAAATCAAATAATATAACGATTTTTACCTTTTTTTTATATATATAAAAAATAGGTATAGAATTCGCTCAAAATTTAGAAAATTTTTCCGAGGCCCGGAGGGCCGAATGACATATACCAGTCGATTCAGCTCGACGAACTGAGCAAATGTCTGTGTGTGTGTGTGTGTGTGTGTGTGTGTGTGTGTGTGTGTGTGTGTGTGTGTGTGTGTGTGTGTGTGTGTGTGTGTGTGTCTGTATGTGTGTTGTCAACTAAGAGGTCGAGATCTCAGAGATGGCTGGACCGATTTTGATCAAACTAGTCACAAATGAAAGGTCTCCCCGTCACCCAAAACGCTATTGAATGGTTTTGAGATCGGATGTTTACTTTTTGAGTTATACGAAGTTTTATGTCAAAATTTTCAGTTTTTTGACAGTATCTGTCACAATTGACCTTGAAAACAGAATATGTTTTTAGACTTAGATTCCGTACGGTAATACCTATCCAACAAGTCATAGATTGTTAAAATCCGTCCATTTTTAACGGAGATATCGAATTTTTTGTGTAAGCGACTTTTCCTCCATATTCCAGCAGTAGAAGTTTTGAGCGCTGTATGAAAAAGAAATGCTTGGGAGCAACGGAAAACACGATTTTTTATACTGTTACATACAATTGTTTCTAAGTACCAAAAAGACTGTGTATAGCATCCTTTTTCATGACATTTAGCCTCGGACCGATTTTAGCACGGCTCGTTTTTGGCAACACAATCGTTCGAATATGACATATATAAACCAGATGATGGCAGAATTTTTTTTAAATTATATTGTTTTAAACTACTTACAGCAATAAATGCTGGAAGAACATAACATCCATATACCATTCGAATCAGTTCGTCGAGATCAAATAATTTCACTCAATTTTCTCGAAAAATTTCTTTTCTACAAACTCAGATTCATATGAAAAGTCGTATGCTCCCAAACAAAGTTCCTGAATTATGTTTGGTTCCGACCTCTGGTTCCGGAACTACAGAATGATATGTGAAACGAAATTAAAACTGTGTAACTCATTTTTCTCGTAGATGGCTGAACCGATCTAAGATTCAAATGAAATCTAAGAATCATCTAAAATTCAAATGAAAAGTTTCAAGATTCTATAAAACATCTTGCTCTTCAGTCAGATTCAACTTCCGGTTTCGGGGATACAGGGTGATTGGTATAAAAATGTCTATTTCAGGTTAATCAGGTTTATCGGGTTAGCAGTGATTGGTATAAAAATGTCTATTTCAGATTAATCAGGTTTATCGGGTTAGCAGATTTGGATAGTCGATAAAAAAAATTAACTTTTTTTCAGTTTTAGTGGTATTCAGTTTTCGATTCAGAAGGCACCTAAAAATTTAATTCGTGCTATGATTTCTCTTCACTGATTTTCAAATATTTTGAAACAGTTCGTGCTGGCATCTCATCAGACTCAGTCGACAATTGCTTACGGTCGAGACGATAGAAACAAAGACAATACAGTGTAGTGTGTACGAAATGGGTAAATACGAGTGTACGAAATGGGCAAATACGATTTAACAAAGCCTGAAACTTGGCCTACAAGGCCAAATTCAATTTGTATTGATTTCAAGCGCTGCAAAGTTAGACCAGCAGCAAATGAAATTGAAATCCTACTAAAAGAACGAATGCATCTAAACGTTACTGATGTAAGTGAGATTCAATTCAACAAGGCGTCTAACTGTGTGTACATTATGTTCAAACGTGAAAAAGATGCAATTGCATTTGCTTCGGTTAATAACGGGGTGCACAGTATTGATCATGACAATGTTAAATATAAAATCCCTGTGTACATGGTGGACAATGCCATAGAAGTACGCGTGCATGACCTTCCCCCGCAGACCAGCGAGGGGTATGTTCGGGAATGTATGTCGCAGTACGGTGAAGTTCTTTCCATCGAAAGGGAAGTATGGCGGAATTTTTTTCCGGGTATCCGGAATGGCGTGCGAGTAGTACGTATGCAACTACGTAAAGCAATTCCATCTTACATCATTTGTGATCAAGACGGGATACATCCGTGTAAAACGCTGATTACGTATGAAAATCAACTGGTTACATGTCAGTTTTGTGAACAACCTGCACACTACGGCAAACCTTGCACTGAAACTGCAAAAAGGACATCTTTAAACAAAAATAAGGACAACCGCCCAACAACGGAAACTAGTGAGCGCAGTACTCCTGTTGTACCATCAAACCCACCAACAACTGCAATTAATGCACAACAAGGCGCGTCTACAGCAACTAACAACCAACCCAAGAATGCGAATTACAAGGAAAACGAAGAAAAAACGGAAACCAACAACGATACCACCGATGCGGCAATGGAGGACGAGACGAGCCACGAACAAAGTGCCCCTCACTCATCGCAAGATAAAAATGGAAGCTTCTCTCCCCCTAGAAAAAGGGTGACAACGAGATCCAACGGTAAAAAAATTATTTTATCTAATAAAAACATGGCTCATTCGGCCACGTAAAGCTTGTACGCAAATTGGCCTGAATAAAAAAAAAAAATTTTTATAAAAAAAAAAAAAAAATATTTTGAAACAAAGTTGGACTCAAAACTGTTGTAATTTATTCGTCATATGACCATACGAATCGGTTTGTGTTATGCTGGTTCCTGAATACCGGCTCTGGAAGTACCTTAAATTACCGTAAACTCTAAAGTGGATCTTACATATCATGGCATATTTAATCGATTATCACACTTCTAGATTTAAATTCGATCCGATTTGCAGTTCCGGCATTACAGGGTAAAGAGTGATTAAAATCTCAAATTGTCGCTTAAAACGACGGTCATTAAAATAATGTCATGAAAACTTAAACACCGAAGAATATTCATGCAAAAAACACATGCGGATTGATAAAAAAAAAGGTATCATCTCACTGCTAGGTGGATTAAACACGTTTTTTTCGTATCAATGATAGGATTCTGCTGTTGAAATAATGAGTTCAGATGAAAATATTTTCCTGGCATTAAGCATGCTGAAGTTTGTGCAGCCGATTCGGGTAAGTTTTCAAGAGTTGTTTACTTCAAAACGGTCTGCTTAGGATGCACATATTCATGACATTTCTGTATGAAATGTTCAAAACGACGAATGTAACAATGAGAGATTCTCTTTGTTTATTTTCTCTTTCGATTATAGCGAAACATTCCTGCTTTTTGTCGGTAATTTATTCAGTGCAGATTCAAAGATGATAGCTTTAGTTATTATTATCGGTAAATAATTTGAGTGAAGGATTGATAAGAGTACCGTAATAATCCAAAGAGAAAGTAAACAAAGAGAATCTCTCATTGTTACATTCGTCGTTTTGAACATTTCCTACAGATTTGTAAGCTGCTTAAGCCAAATCATTTCATTTTCCGAACTTTTAATTACTTGACGAATTACCTTATGCGAATCATGAATATCATATCTGAAGGAGAAATCGTGGCATGTAAGAACCATTAGTTGTGAGATCTGCTGTTTTATACATTGGCTTCAACGATAAGAAGAATACTGGTATAATCACTCCTCATGTTCACTCCGCTAGAACAGAATAATGATTCTCAGGACTGAATACTAAGCAAAACGATGTGGTGGCTCGACGAATGAGAGGCCTTTTAATACAATTCTTGAACGAATCCAGCGTTCATGTCAAAGTTAATGGACACAATATTTAATAAAAGGCTAATTTGAACTTTCGAATGTCAAAGTATTTTTCATTTTATCGCTAATTCGTTAATCGAAAATTGATCCTGTCATAATCATGCTACGAACATTCATCAAACACGACTAAGTCATATCACTAGCGGTGAAACAGGTTATGGACAACCGTTCAAAACCAATTTATTACTATCGATAATCCCTAAGGATTTGCTATTAAATTTTTAAAAATTTAAAGTACTTATCTTGGTCATCTCTTTTCCATCCATCTGTTTATTTGTTTATTTAGGAGCAAGGGAAAAGCCGGCTTGAGCATAGATTTTTATTCTCCTTCTCCAGCAGGCATAAAACATTCTCATCTTTTGTATCAACAGATAACATTTGTCCACATGATACATAACGAAATCTTAGATTACCCTTATTTAAACTACAAAGCTAACTAACAACTATTCATATTGACTAATTATCCTAATAAAACTAGCGGGAAAAGATTTGGAGAAAACG
This sequence comes from Malaya genurostris, assembly GCF_030247185.1. Lineage (NCBI taxonomy): Eukaryota > Metazoa > Arthropoda > Insecta > Diptera > Culicidae > Malaya > Malaya genurostris. Next base: position 286,292,633 of record NC_080571.1, read on the forward strand.
GGTTTTAATGGCGTTACGAGATAAATTGAAATTAAATCCATCAGAGCAAGTATTGAATACGCGAAACATACTCGAAAACGGTTCATTAATGCCATAGTTAGTTCTAGCACGAGGAATTCTGAGAAAGGGATTAAACCACAAATTACGCCGAAGAATGTCAAAACTTAGCTGTTGTAGGAGATCTGCACTATCAATTCGAGATTGGATGAGGTCCGCGACGAAAACAGCTTTTTGTGTATCACGGCGGACAGATAGCAAATCGAAGTGTATATCTACAACGATTTTCGTAGCTTGGAAGATTAAATGGATCGCTCCAGGCGACGCAAAGCAAAACGAATGAACTTGCACTGAACAGTTTCAATGCGTAGCTTATTTGTTTGATAATATGGTGCCCAAACAACAACAGCATACTCCAATATAGAACGAACTAGAGCGCAATATAACGATTTCAGGCAGTATATGTTATTGAAATTTTTTGAGATGCGAAAGATGAATCCTAGCATCTTTAATGCTTTAGAGAGGGTATATTCTATGCGATCTTTGAAACTAAGTTTTGAATCCAATAACACTCCTAGATCCTTAATTGATGTCTCCCGTTTTAGTACAGCTTGCGAAATAGTGTAATCATACATGGTCGTGGTTCGTTTGCGAGAGAAGGAGATAACGAAGCATTTAGAGGCATTCATAACCATTCTGTTGACGTTGTACCAGTTAGAAAATACATCCAACTGTGATTGCAAGAAATTTGAGTCTTTCAGATCTTTGATGAGATGAAACAGCTTGAAATCGTCGACGAATGATAGCTTCATGCATTGCAATACGAAATTCAGATCATTTAGATATAGCAGAAATATGAATGGTCCTAGATGGCTTCCCTGAGGAACGCCAGAGCTCACGATGAATGATGGAGTAACGCAGTCGCCAATTTTCACGGTCGTACTACGACCAGTCGGATATGATTCAATCCAATCCATCATCCCATATGTCAAACCTTTAGTTTGAAATAGATCTATAATCTCTGTTCAATACACTGACTCGAAGGATGAGATGGCAATCGGTTCATTTGTTTAGTTTTCGCGTAACAAAAGCATTGAACATATCCACAATAATTCTTGATGATATTTCTTCTTCGGGACGAAGTTAATGTGTTGGATATGAATTTGTCGTCATTCGTTTATTGTAAGCCAAGTAATCAGTAAAATAATGAAAAAAAACATCAACGTTTGACAACGTCTGCTGTCCGAAAACATGAATTAAAAAAAAATGATTTCAGGCGAGACGAAGTTCGACGGGTCAGCTAGTACCTAATAATATTACGCAATATTCAATTTCCAAAAGATAACAAATATCTCATCATAGCGCCATCTCGTTGTGAAAATGCTCATTGGATTAGTCAATACTACAGTACATCATAGTAACAGACAGAGATGCCTGATCTGCAAATTTGTCTGTAAATCTGCAGATTTCGGATATAGTGCTGCAGACATTTTTTGTTGTGCAGACTTTCGAAAATCGAGTTTCTCGCAGACTTTCGTCCAAATTTACAGATTTTTTTTAGCTTGCCAAGTCATTTTTGCTTGTCATACTTTATAGAGAAATTGCTGCCAGCAAGACATACTTGCTGACTGCAGATTTTTTATTCAAATTTACAAACCTTGTCTGCAGATATTTGAAATTTTTACCTGGCATCTCTGGTAACAGACCGGCAACCAGAAAAATATTGATATATCGAAAGGACACAAAGTAATAGTGCCCATTCGTTTGCATACACAAAACTAGAGGTGTGCAAAACAGCTCATTTTGGTGAACAGCTCCGAACCGATCAGCTCACCAAAGTGAATCGATTCGATGTATCAGCTCATCAGCTCTTTTAGTTTAAACTGAAGGTTCATTTTGTGCGCCGTTTTTCTTATGCACCGGTTTTCTTTCATATGCATGATCGAAAATGAATCATTGATTTGCAATGATGCAATGAATGCAATGCGAATTAACTTATCTTTAATTGATGTTGACTAAATTGAATCTCTTAAAGAGCCGAAGATCCGATCAGCTCGTAGCGTGTTCCCTTCGTCATAATGCAGTGAACTGGGTAGCAAATGAGTGAGCTGGTGAGCTGCGGTTCTTTTGAAAAGAGCTGTGAGCTGTCAGCTCACTTCGATGATTCGATTCACTGGAACAGCTCAGGAGCGAATTGCCCATCTCTACACAAAACAGAGTCATGCTCGCTTGGTTCTCAAATTTGCCGGTTCGTTTGGATCCTTAAAGTGCGTCATCACAGGTCTATTTCTATGAAAGTATGTCGTCAATATTAAATAACAATCGAATTTCATGCAGGTGGTCAAATTTTAGCGCACACGTCGCAAAGATATAACCACGGGTTTATTTTAAAATAGCTGGTGGAGAAATCATTTTTAAATGATATTTTTTATTGTAGAATGAACAAAAATACTCTGTACACTGATCTTTTCAAATCTTACATCAATGCTTTTCCTGGTGCAAAGAAAGCTAATTTACAAAAGAAAACAATCGAAAAGTGGAATCTGATCAAGAAGGACAAAGATCTACAAGCGAAGGTTACTCAGCTGGTCCACGAAAACGAATCTTCGGCTTTAAGAAAAAAGGGGACCTTATTACAGTTTTGGTCGCAGTCAACATCTTCTTCACAATCAATATCTTCTACACAATCAACAACCTCAGAGCCAACATCATCTAATATAATATCAGAAGAACCAAAGCTAGCTTGCGCGTTGAAACAATCTGAGGTGCAAAAAGAAACTTCAATTTCCCATAGTCTTGAACGAAAACCTCTGAGAGCGTTTGCCGAAGCAAAATTGAAAGCTGAAATTGATCTTCTGAAAACGGATTTGATTGGGCTAATGGAAAGGAGAAACCGTGGGCAACTTAGCGAAGAACAAGAAAAAAATCTGAAGGAAAAAAAACGTGAGCTGGAAGCCTTGGAAAAAAAAGTTGATAACAAAAATCAATGATCAACAACGCAAGATAAAATCTCGTGCAATGAAAAGGAAATTCATGGCTGAACTTATTGATAAGAATCCGGAAATTTAAAAAAAATGGAAATTGCGGCATAGTCGTGGGAGACCAAGGTTGGAAGATGAACAACCTGAACTATTGAACACGATAGTAACGATAGCAATCCATGGATCAGCATCTCACGAAAGACGCAGTGAAGAGTCTTTGAGAAGTATTAAAACCCTGAGAGAATTGACTGAAGCGCTGAGAGAAAAAGGCTTTGTCTTAAGCAAAAGTGCACTGTATTTACGTTTATTGCCTAAAAGGAGTTTTTCTTCCGAAGGTAAAAGGCATGTATCCACCGTTCCCGTCAAACTCGTCAAAGATCAGAACGATCTTCATTCCTTTCACGTTGATGGGCAGTTTTGCACGGCAACTATACAGCATCTCGAAGAAATAGCCTCAATTCTTGGACCAAATGAAGTTTTTTTTTTGAGTCAAGATGAAAAGTCACGTGTTCCGCAAATTCTCAGTCCCCAATAGTTATGCATGTGCAATACAAAATTTCATTGCCCGACCACGATTGGGTGGTTGCTGAAAAACACAAGTTAATTCCATCCGTATACGCAGCCATTAAAATAATGAAAAATGCTTTCGGGGAAAGAAGTGCTGTTGGTTATACAGGCCCAACATTCATTGCCATTAGATCTGGAAAACACTCTTCATCAACGGCATATTCTCATGCTCTGGATTTGGAAACCATTATTGGTTTAGAACAATTTGATGACATCACCAAGTTTCAAAATGATGTGAAGCCAATTTTCATTGTCACTGTAGACGGTGGACCGGACGAGAATCCTCGGTACCAAAAAGTCATAAACATTGGAGTGCATCATTTTTTGAAATACAATCTGGATCCAATATTTATTGCTACCAACGCACCTGGTAGGAGTGCTTTCAACCGAGTCGAGAGAAGAATGGCACCCCTAAGCCGGGAGCTCGCTGGCCTCATTTTACCTCATGAACATTATGGGACTCATCTGGACTCCAGAGGTAAAACAATTGACTTGGAACTGGAAAAAAAGAATTTCATGCACTGTGGAGAAACTTTGGCTGAAATACGGAGTTCACTCGAAATTGACAAACATCCGACTGTGGCAAAATACATAAATCCTGAAACATCGGAAATTAATGCAGAAGAAATTCTCCAGAAAGATTTAAAATGGGCACAGCAACATATTAGAACCAGCCAGTATTTCACTCAGATCGTAAAATGTGATAATCCAAGTTGTTGCTCGAAACACCGAAACAATTTTTAAAATTTTACCGGAAAGATTTCTACCCCCTCCTATTCCAATTGAACAAATTGAACACGGATTGAAAATTCCTTCACCAAACGGATTAAGCAGCAGTTCAACTGCTAAATTCCCGTCGCTTTTTATAACAAGAAGCCTCAATTTAAAGAATATGTTCCCTACCTCTGCTGATCCTTTCCATATTCCATATGATGCATTTTGTTCGTCAGCGCAGACAGATTTAAAAGCCAGAATCTGAAAAACATGCCACATGTACCATGCTTCGAAAGTAATGCTTCAAAAGCATCGAGCTGTACACAAAGATAACAAATCGACGTATAAAAAACTGAAAATTCGGCCTATCAGGATAGCAGCGAGACGACAACGAGAAATGATGGCCATCCTAGAAGGTAATCATGTGGATTGACTCGAAGCGGACGATTTGGATTTGACTGGGATACATCTACCGTCTGAAGAAAATGAAACTGAAGAAGAAGCTGGTTCTATGCCAATTATTTCAATTACAGAGAATATGGATGGTCCTTGGGAGGAAAAATAATTAAATAAAGAATCATAGAACAAATTGTATTGAGTATGTATTAAGATGAATTTTATTTATTTTAAATTTGTGACATGTGACATAGGGGGGTTGGAGGGTCTTTGCAGTTGTGACAATTTGTGACAAAGGGGGAAGGGGGGGGAGTCGAAAATTGCCCAAAAAAAAGCGTGACGTCTTTTATGGACAGCCCCTCTATGCACTATTATAAACTCGAAGAAAACAATATAGGGATTAAACATCGATTGTGATAATACAATTATCGTGATACATGAATTTAAAATAATGAGAAATCACTCTACTTGGATTCATTTTGAGCATTCTGAACATAAGGTTTTTTCGTTGTTTATTGTTCATATCTTCATAAGCAGATGTTGATTGAAGGCGCATAAAAAACAGTTAGCTAAAATTTAATTCCGCTCGACAGTTTCAAATTTTTTGTGAAATTGTGCCTTGTATAAAATTTGAAATTTCAAGTACTATACTGTCTTTTTATTGTTGATAGGAAAACATTATGGATTCATTCAATGTTTATAATGTCTATGGCAACAAAGATTCAACTAGTTTACTTGAAAATAAGTTATTTCAGTATGGCATTACAACGTAACGACAACTTATTTTTAACCGACATAGAAACTAGTAGAAACTGCGCTTTTTGTCACAAAACTACTACTAGTCACAAATAAGCTAGCATAGCAAAAATTGTTACTTGGGCTTCCTATACCTTTGAAAAGATAGGTTTTTGGCTTCTCTTACGATAAGAATGTCTAAGAAAGAATATCGACTATCGAATGTCTGAGAAAGGTAAACTATTCTCTTTTTCTGTTTCACAAGTGAATTTAATGTTTTAATGAAGGTTGTTGATAATTTCCAAAAAAACTTGTTAAACAATCACGTTTGATGATGCAGAAAATATCATCAACGTATCTCCACCTGCGATTAGCTAATAATGCCTGTTTTTCTAAACTTTCTTCAAGATTTGCCATGAACAGTTGGCATGAAAACGGGGACAGAGGGTTACCATATCGGGGCACCTTGCAATTGTTTATAAAATTCGTCTCTGAACTTGAAGTACCAAAAATAGTTCATATCATCCATACAAAGGCGAGCTAAGGGTAGATAAGCTCTCAAATATTCTAATAAATTGATAGTGTGATTAGTGTAAAAATTCAACATAAATTTATCAGGTTTACAGATTTTGAGAGTCGACGACCAAATAAACTTATATCAGTTTTACCGATATTCGGTTTTCGATCCCAGAAGATACCCAAAAACTTTATGTGGAACGCACTACGAGTTCTCTGAGATGGCTACACTAATTTCAGAAAATAGAATAAAAATACACCCTCTCAGCATGCCGTTCTATTTTGTTGGGCTTTTAACGCTTGTTGAACGACATATTGCAAGAAATATTCGTTCAATTTGCTGTTTGTTGTTGTTTTTCCTCTTGCAAAAATAGTGTGAAAATTAGATGTTATCTTTATGTAGAAAGAAAATTTGTTGTTATTCTACGTGAAGTAGAAGCTTGTGCAGGTATGTGGTGTTAGTTAAAAATAAATAAGTGGAAAAAACTTCAGAAATTCTGCAGTAAAACTAGTCCAACGGGGCTCCAACTCCTCATGTTAAAAATGGCTCAACAATGGACCTCTGTCTGCCGGGTTTGTTGAACGAAAAAAATGGCATTCGGTTCAACGGTCTGTTTCAAAATCGGCAAACGAAGGTCCCGTGTTGGCCTCCCGTTGAACGATTGATTGGACTTTCATTGGACCAATGATTCAACGTATTGGACCAATGAAGGACCACCGTTGAACGTTTTTTTTCTAAGAGGGCACTGATTTTTCATGACAGAAAAAGACGATACCAAAATAGTTTCAAAGTTGGGCTCATTCTTTTCATGACCGTCGCACAGTGGTTCGAATCAATAAAAACGTGGACATAAATCAAAAGCTGCCAAACCAGAACGGTTCGCATATAGTTGCTTTGAAGAAATTATTTACAAATATTAATGCATATAGTTGCTTTGAAGAAATTTTTTACAAATATATACCGCGTAATTTGATCCTATCATTAATTGTTCATGGCCTACTTTGAGTAAAAATGTAACCATAACTTTTTTTTCTGAAGAGATAGAAACTTTTTTTCTTCTACAAAGTTTTAGAACTATTAAAAATAATTTACTTTGTCAAATATACCAAAAGTCTAGGTCGCACCGTTCTTGTTTCCTGGCAAAGTTTACCTTTTTTTTATCTAGGATAAAACCTTGCACCGAAGCGAAATATGCAACTTTATGCAGCTGATTTTTACAAAATTTGTAGGAAAAGATGTGCCCAATATCATAAAAAAAATCTAAGTGTAACTCGGTGGAACTTTTTTTTTAGGTCTTTTCAAAGTTAGTTTTCATTACTGAATTATGGCAACCCCCTTAAAACTAGTTTTCTAGTCATAACTTGTTTCGAGTTATTTTTTTATGCATGCTTCGTTTGGAATAATTGTAGAAAATAAAAAAAATTCATAATTTTGTAGAAGCTAATGCATAAGTTTATTCTTTTCTGGAAAATTTATGCATAATTTTACTTCTTACCTAGAAAACCTTGTGCGAAGCGAAATATGCAACTCAATGCAGAAAACTTTTATAATACTTATAGGAGAACATGTACCTTATCAAATTAATTTTCCAATGAGAATATCTTGAGTAATATTCGTGTGACTCATTTTCATCATGGCCATGCTGAAACAATGAATGGTTAAGAAACAGAGGGCGCACAGTGGTCCAAAACTGAAAAAAGGCGGTCACAAGTCTGTACAGACTTTCACTGATTTTTAAGAGCTAACGTGTCTTCGAAGAAGTTTTACAAAATTATATAACGCTTCTTTTGAAAGTAGCACCTTAATTTTTGTTAAGGGGGTAGTACCGATTTCGAAAAAAAATAATTTTGTTTTTGACGAAAAATTTTTTTCTTTCTATCTCATTTCAAAGAAAAAAAACATTTCAAGTTTTTTTTGCTGAAGATATGAATAATGTAAAAAAAATATTTTTTGAGATATTCGCTTTATTTTAAAAACAGTTTTTTTGGATTTGCCTACGTAGAATTTATCTCTATTACCTAAGTATCTACTACAAAGTTAGCATTTAAATGAGTAACTTTTCCCAACACTTTTCACAACCTAATCAATCAACTAGGTAGTTAATGTTACCTAATAAATCATTACAATATGTCACTTAGTCGCATTGCATTCGATCAATCAGTATCAGTCACGCTATCGTCTGAGTTTTCCGTATCGCTAATTTCTTATTCTGTTGTAAGTTCTAGCATATCAATTGCTTCCAGTGACAATTTCTTTCCAGTTTTGATAAGTTTGTAATAAATATTCGAAATCAGTGGGTCAGACGCTACTAGGAATCTACAAAAAACATCTGTCATCGTTTTTTCACGGCTGTTTTTCCTCGTGCCCAAGTTTGGATTTTTTTTATTTGTTTATTAATTTTTAACTTTTTTCATTCAATAAACTATAAGGGTTGTTTTATGGAATCGCTTATTTGAAACCTAAGAAAAAACCGTACATTCATGCCTTGGACGAATTTTTGTATCTTTGTTATATTTTACAGGCTGTTGAAAAAAGGCTTTGTATGAAATACCCCATGGATTATTACTATACATGCTATGCACGTATGCAAATATATGAAAGATATTTCTATCCTATTTCCGACTACCAGTCTGGACGCGCGTAAACACGCATAAACAAGTTCATGCTTGCACGCGCAACTTAAGCAAATTGTTGCGATTTTTATTTTGTTACTTTTTACAATTGACAATATTAGAATAAACTTCAACACATATTTAAAAAATGGAAAAATGTTTTCTAGACAAAATATAAAAAAGAATTGCAAAAGTACAAACCTTTACGAAGAGATTTCATGTTTAAACGTGTAAATAAATTGAGTTATCGCGAAGCAACACGATTTTTAAGACGAGATGTTGATCGGGCGACGCTCACTGCAAAAGTGAGTTACAGAAATAGCAGACGCGTGACGCCCTCTGTTTCTTAACCATTCATGGTTTCAGCATGGCCATAGTGAAAATGAGTCACACGAAGAGTACTCAAGATATTCTCATTGGAAAATAAATTGGATAAGATACATGTTCTCCTATAAGTATTATTAAAGTTTGCTGCATTAAGTTGCATATTTCGCTTCGGCACAAGGTTTCCTAGCTATAAAAAGGTAAAATTATGCATAAATTTTCCAGAAAAGAATAAACTTATGCATTAGCTGCTACAAAATTATGAAATTCTATATTTTCTACAATTATTCCAAACGAAGTATGCATAAAAAAATAACACGAAACAAGTTATGACTAGAAAACTAGTTTTAAGGGGGTTGCCATGATTCAGTAATTAAAACTAACTTTGAAAAGACCTAAAAAAAGTTCCACGGAGGTCCACTTAGATTTTTTTATGATATTGGGCACATCTTTTCCTACAAATTTCGTAAAAATCAGCTGTATAAAGTTGCATATTTCGCTTCGGCGTAAGGTTTTATCCTAGGTAAAAAAAGGTAAAATGTTGCATAACTTTGCCAGGAAAGAACAAACCAACAAAAATATGCGATTTTATAAATTCTACAATTATTCCAAACAAAGTATGCATAACAAAATAACTCGAAACAATTTATGAATAAAAAACTGATTTTAAGGGGGTTGCCATAAAAACGCTTTGTATATCCGAAACGGTGCGACCTTGACTTTTGATATATTTGACAAAGTAAATTATTTTTAATAGTTATAAAACTTTGTAGAAGAAAAAAAATTTCTATCTCTTCAGAAAAAAAAGTTATGGTTACATTTTTACTCAAAGTAGGCCATGAACAATTAATGATAGGATCAAATTACGCGGTATATATTTGTAAATAATTTCTTCAAAGCAACTATATGCATTAAAAGAACGGTTTGGCAGCTACTGATTTATGTCCACGTTTTTATTGATTCGAACCACTGTGCGTCGTATCGATCGGATGGTAGTTTGCATTAGAGCAGCTGTGCGTTAATCCATTCTAATCCGTTTCAAGGTCAATTGATACCAAATCTTTTGTATTTGTGAGCTTGTGCAGTAGATCAATACAGTATAAACAATGAATACCGTTAGACGGTGCCGGGTGTTATTGTGTTAAAACAATACGAACAGTGAACGGACGTTTAGTGTGGTGCCGTGAACCGGTGATCTGTGCTTATTAATTCTCAGAGGTCGTTGTAACTAACGCTTGGCTTCAGCGGCCGAGTTTTTTTTTATTCAATAATATAATTATTTTTAAGGCACACTGCTTTAGCTCTAAGGTGCCAAGGACTTTTTCTAATTTTATTAACGACTAACTTAAAACTAGGATAGTATGATTGGATAATGTTGTATTGGGGTCGCAGTGGTCGACTTTGGCTGATCCAACCTTCAGCTGGCGATCAGCACCGGCCGGTGGATGGAATATGTCATGAGTCTTCCAGATGACGTTGGCCGCATCCCTCGGTCCGTGTGGGTCCGCGGGAAACACCCCCAGGCTACGAATACCCGGCGGGTGGCCCGCATGACTAGAGCGACCTTCCGTGGGCGATGATGGTGATGTAAATATAACGAAAAAATATAGAGAAGTAAATATTGCGGAAAACGAAGTAAAATGGGGATATGGGAACGAAATGACTAAGAACGACAGAGATCTAATTAGTTGACCTCGAGATGGAGAAGAGACGGGGAGGGGGGAAGCGAAAAGGTTAGTGACAGCAAAAAGATCTTGTTAGTTCCGATGAAGATGGTGGACAGATGAGGAATCGGGATAATCGGCGGAAGTTAGTGTCGAACCTGCAGGTGAAAATAATTCTTAGCCACAGTTGAAATAACGTCGATAAATAGGAGGAACTTTCTAAGCAAGATGTAACAGATTACACTTGTATATTAATGTGTTTGAGGAACTGGTATATCAGAAGCATATATGAACTATCCCGACTCGCCAACACATCCCGAACCGGAACCTCAATCGGTCTACCTCGGGCCCTGAGGGATTCCAATAGCTCCGATCTGGCGTCGCGATACTCTACGCACGACCACACGACATGCTCGATGTCCTGATAACCGTCGCCACAGGTGCAGAGCCCGTTCTCCACGATCCCGATACGCCGGAGATGTGCGTTGAATGTATAGTGATTTGACATGAGTCGTGACATAACGCGAATGAAATCACGACTCACGTTCATCCCCTTGAACCAAGGTTTCGTCGATACCTTAGGGATAATGGAGTGTAGCCATCGTCCCAGTTCGTCATTCGTCCATGAAGTTTGCCAACTTTCGAGAGTTTTCTGACGAGAAATACTGAAAAATTCATTGAAGCAGATTGGTCTTTCATAAATGTCACCTTGTAATGCGCCCACCTTAGCCAATGAGTCTGCCTTTTCATTGCCCGGAATGGAACAATGCGAAGGGACCCAGACTAACGATATTAAATAAGACCGTTCAGATAAAGTTCGCAAGTGTTCCCGTGTTTTCCCCAGGAAATATGGGGGATACTTTCCTGGCTTCATTGCCCGGAGAGCTTCTATTGAGCTTAGACTGTCCGTGACAATGAAGTAATGGTCTTTGGGCAATGTTTCAATGATCTCGAGGGTGTACTGAATAGCAGCTAATTCTGCGACGTAAACTGAAGCCGGATCACTGAGTTTGTAAGAAGCGGTGATGTTTTGATTGAAGATGCCGAAGCCTGTGGACCTGTCGATGTTTGATCCATCAGTGTAAAACACCTTTTCACAGTTGACTGTTCTAAATTTATTATAAAATATATTAGGGGCCACTCGAGGGCGTACGTGTTCCGGAATTCCACGAATCTCTTCTCTCATGGATGTGTCGAAAAACACAGTAGAATCAGAAGTATCCAAGAAATGAGCACGGTTGGAAGCAAACGAAGAAGGATTAATATTCTGAGCCATGTAATCAAAATACAAGGACATAAAACGGGTTTGAGAATTAAGCTCAACTAACCTTTCGAAGTTTTCAATCACCAGAGGATTCAAAATGTCGCATCGAATGAGCAAACGATATGAGAGATCCCAGAACCGGTTTTTCAACGGTAAGACGCCCGCCAACACTTCAAGACTCATCGTATGAGTTGATTGCATGCAACCCAAGGCAATACGCAAACAACGATACTGAATTCTTTCCAGCTTAATGAAATGGGTGTTCGCGGCGGATCGGAAGCAGAAGCATCCATATTCCATAACGGACAATATCGTTGTTTGGTACAACCTGATCAGGTCTCCTGGGTGGGCACCCCACCAAGTTCCGGTTATTGTATGAAGAAAATTGATTCTCTGCTGGCATTTTTGTTTCAGATACCTAATGTGACATCCCCAGGTGCCTTTGGAGTCGAACCAGACCCCGAGATATTTGAATGTGAAGACCTGAGCTATGTTTCCACCCCCTAGTTGAAGCTGTAGTTGTGCTGGTTCTCGCTTCCTTGAAAATACAACCAGCTCAGTTTTCTCCGTAGAGAACTCGATACCCATTTGAAGAGCCCATGTGGATAAGTTGGCAAGAGTATCTTGTAACGGCCCTTGCAGATCGCCAGCTTTGGGTCCTATAATGGACACAACGCTGTCGTCGGCAAGTTGTCTCAGCGTGCAAGATGTGTTGATACATTTATCGATGTCGTTTACGTAAAAATTGTATAAAAGGGGGCTTAAGCATGAGCCCTGAGGAAGACCCATGTAACTGAATCGTATTGTCGACAAATCACCATGCGCGAAATACATGTATTTCTCGGACAATAGATTGTACAAAAAGTTATTCAAAATTGGTGAAAGACCATGCTGATGCAACTTCTCAGATAGGATATTTATAGAAACTGAGTCAAAAGCCCCCTTGATGTCTAGGAAAACTGACGCCATTTGTTCCTTACGAGCAAATGCCATTTGAATTTCTGTTGAGAGCAACGCAAGACAATCGTTCGTTCCTTTGCCCCTGCGGAAACCAAATTGTGTATCTGAAAGTAAGCCATTAGTCTCGACCCAATTGTCTAGACGAAACAGAATCATTTTTTCGAACAATTTCCGGATACAGGAAAGCATAGCAATCGGCCGATACGAATTGTGATCGGAGGCTGGTTTTCCTGGTTTTTGAATGGATATCACTTTCACTTGTCTCCAGTCATGTGGAACAATGTTGTCCTCAAGGAACTTATTGAATAAACTCAGCAAGCGCCTTTTGGCGGGGTCAGGCAGATTTTTCAACAAGTTGAATTTTATTCTGTCTAATCCCGGGGCTTTATTGTTACATGACAAGAGCGCAAGTGAGAGCTCTACCATCGAAAACGGTGTTTCGTTTGTATTTGGTGTCGCGGCGCGGGTGATCTTCTGTTCCGGAACAGAGTCTGGACATACTTTTTTAGCGAAATCGAATATCCAGCGGTTAGAATATTCCTCGCTTTCATTCGTTGTGTTATGATTGCGCATTCGTCGGGCTGTGTTCCAAAGAGTGCTCATAGATGTTTCTTCTGTTAGGCCGTCTACGAACCGACGCCAGTAACCGCGTTTCTTAGCTCTAATCAAGTTCTTAATTTTAACGTCTAACGCCGCGTAATTCCGGTAATTATCAGGTGTTCCATTTTTTCTGAATATTTTATACGCGGAGGCTCTCTCCGCGTTTAGATTTGTGCACTCTTTGTCCCACCACGGGTTGGGAGGACGGATGTTAGTTTTCGCGCCGGGTACACGTTTCGTCTGAGCTTGAGTCGCGGTGTCGAGAATCAAGCCAGCCAAAAACGTGTACTCTTCCTCCGGAGGAAGTTGTTGAGTTCTTTCAAGTTTCTCAGATATCGCGGTCGCATAGCTATTCCAATCAATATTTCGTGTGAGGTCATACGAAACATTGATTGTCTTCGATGGTTTTGAGCCGCTGGTGATTGATATTACGATCGGTAGATGATCGCTACCGTGGGGATCAGGAATTACCTCCCACGTGCAATCCAACCGTAGCGATGTCGAGCAAAGTGATAAATCCAGCGCACTTGGTCTTGCTGGTGGTGCAGGAATCCGTGTCATTTCTCCCGTATTCAAGATTGTCATATTGAAGTTGTCGCAGATATCATGGATCATAGCTGATCTGTTATCGTCGTGAAGACAGCCCCATCCCGTACCGTGTGAGTTAAAGTCCCCTAAATATGTTTTTACTGTTGGCATGAAAGCAATTAAAATGCTTTTAAGAGGGTCAGAAATATTAAAAGTTGTAAAAATCCAGTCCACAACATCAGAGAACTTGATAAGTCCAGCACCTAGTTGTTTCTCTGGTAGATTTTCAGGGACGTTTGGGGATTTTGTTGTCCCGGGAAGTGGTGGGAATTCCATCTCGGAACTGAGTTTTCCGAGACCAGGAGCCTTTTGCTTCGGTGGTTTGTCCCGATTCCCGTTAGCTGTAACTTTTCGAAGCCCTTCAGAAGACACCTTCGAACCCTTACTAGGTAGCTTATGAGAGGATTTATTCATTCTTTTCCTACAGCTATGAGGGACCGCCGATGATGGACCTTCCAAAGGGTCATCAGAATCGCTCTCGTCAGTTGACAAGCAGGCATATGGGTTCGTTGTCAGTTTAGGAGGGGTGGCACTCTTAAGCATCTCGGCAAAGGAACGCTTGGAGTGTGCCTTCAGGGAACGCTTCATCCGATCTCCTCGCAGCTTATACGCAGGACATGCCATTAGGTCATGCGGACCCTCCTTGCAGTAGAGACACTTTTCAGCATCCTTACCGCAAGAGCCATCCGCATGAGCCTCCCCACAGTTAGCACACCGGGGCTTATTGCAGCAATGAGAAGCTGTATGCCCCAATTGTTTGCAATTGGTACAATTCATTACTCGAGGTACAAAAAGACGAACAGGCAGACGAACCCGGTCCAAGAGGATGTAGTTGGGCAAAGCAGAGCCGGCGAAGGTCACACGATAAGAGTCAGATTGGGGATAAGACTTTGTTCCATCCCCGGCGATCGATACTGAATGCAATCGCTTGCAGTCCAGTATCTTGACGTTCTTAAGTGAGGGGTCCTTAAAACAGCCCTCTCCGTACTTAAGAACGTCCTCGCAAGTCAAACTCGAATCGGTGACCACACCGTCGATTTCTACTTCGCGAGCTGGCACGTAGACGGGGTACTCCCGCGTAAAATGATCATTTTGAACGAGCTCATTAGCCTGCTTTGAGCTGGTGAGCAGAACCCTGAGCTTATCTGGGCGTATTTTATCAATACTTTTTATAGTATTGTATCGCGAGGACAGATCCCGCGTTATTTTCAAAACATTCAATTTTTTTTCTTTAGCCTTGGTCCGGAAATAAACCGAGTAAGGCCCGGCCGAGAGTGCAAGCCCATCGGGATAACTCTTTATGCGAGACTTATTGCTGCCAACAGAAGTCTCCATCTGATCATCGATAACGGAGGGGTCGGGATTCAAATTTACCTCCGCGCAGAAATAAATGATTCGGGGGGGGGGGGGGGGGGGGGTAATGAACGGTCGAATGAAGAAGAAAAAAAAAATATACAAAATAATAGTACTTAACTTTTAATCCAACGGAGGCCACCAAGGCCAAGCCCTCGTCGATCGGCGTATCGCCGCTTCGAGGATGTGTAAAAAACCTCCGAGAGAAAAAAGCACACTCACTTATAATCCGCACAGTATAATCACAATGGCCACTGAAATCTGGCCTTGATCGATCAAACAATCACCGGCTAACGGTACTGTTTCGATCGTCCGCTCACAACAATGCACTGCTTCAGTGTATAATGTACAAAAAACCTCTCACAGAAAAAAGCACTATTGTCTATTACACAATAGCGATATAATCTAGTTTTGATCGTCCGGTCACGTTATCACACACGGCACTGGTTTTTTTCGCAGTAAACACAAAGCACGTCCGTTCGCTCGGAAGGTTGAAACGGCAATGCTCAGCGGCCGAGTTGCTACGGATCATTAGCTAAGTATTATATTTTTCCCTTCGTGTCGCTTTATCGTCTTATATTTTGACTCCCCCTATAATTTGCGGGGAACCTCAACCGCGCTATGGCAAGTCCATTTAATACTCCCCTGCCCCCGAAGATAAAATGGAAACAGATTCTAAATCTGCTCCAAATAGTAAGACTCACCGGGTTAAACAGTATCCCGAAGAGCCTTCACCCTCGGCCGGCCTTTATGTGGTTTATTTCCGGACCAAAGAGAAGAATAAACCGCTTAATATTTTGAAAATCTCTAAAGACTTGGCGTCAAAATATACAACCTTGAAATTTATTTCAAAAATTCGTCCCGATAAGCTCAGGGTCTCGTTGACCAGTCTGAAACATGCTAATGAGATCGCTCGAAACGATCACTTTACGCGGGACTACCGCGTTTACATACCAGCTCGCGAAGTCGAGATAGACGGAATGATCACGGATCCAAGTCTGACATGCGAGGACATTCTCAAACATGGGGTCGGATGTTTTAAAGATCCCTTGCTTAAGAATGTCAAGATACTGGACTGCAAACGTTTGCATTCAGTATCGATCGCCGCGGATGGGACAAAGTCTTATCCCCACTCGGACTCGTACCTTCTCCGGCTCGGCTTTGACGAAATTCGTTCTCCTGGACAGGGTTCGTCTGCCTGCACGACTTTTCGTACCACGGATAATGAATTGCACTAGTTGTCAACAACTAGGACACACAGCTTCCCATTGTGGAAATCGGCCCCGCTGCTCGAAGTGTGGTGAGAGTCATGCGGATGGCGTTTGCGACAGAGACATTGAAAAGTGTCTTTACTATGGGGTGGCCCCGCATGACCTCACAGCATGTTCTGCGTATGAATTGCGTGGAGATCATTTGAAACGATCTCTTAAGCAACGATCAAACCGCTCGTTCGCAGAAATGCTGAAAATCGTCACACCATCTGAACAGAACCCCTACACCTGCTTGTCTGCGGACGATTGCGACTCTGACGATCCTCAAGAAGGTACATCTTCAACTGTCCCTCGTAGTTTTAGGAAGAGGAGAAATATATCATCTCCTAAACTCCCTAGCAAGGGTTCGAAGATATCTCTTGAAGGCCCTCCAAAAGTAACAGCAGAAGGAAGTGTTGGTAAAAAAAACGAAAAGACGAAGCCAAAAGCTCCTAGTTCCGGATACTTAAAATCTGAGAAAGAATATCCAACACTTCCGGGGACACCCAAAACCCCGAAAGTCCGCAAGGAACCAGAAAACACATCAAGTGCTGGACTTGTAAAATTCACTGACATTGTGGACTTTATATTTTCCGTCTTCAGCATTTCTGACCCCCTAAAAGGTATTTTGATGACTTTCCTACCAAAAGTTAAAATGTTTTTGATGCAGCTGACTGCAAAATGGCCCCTACTCTCTGCAATCGTTTCCTTCGATGGCTAATTTTTCGAACGAGGTCAAGGATTCGTACACTGTATTACAGTGGAACTGTAGAAGTATCATCCCGAAAATAGATCCTTTTAAATACCTAGTAAATAATCTGAAATGTAACGCATTTGCATTGTGCGAAACTTGGTTAACTTCTGATGTATCACTAAACTTCCACGATTTTAACATTATTCGCCTGGATCGAGATAATCCCTACGGAGAAGTACTTTTGGGGATCAAAAAGTGCTACTCCTTCTTTCGAATTCACCTCCCCTCGATACCAGGTATTGAAGTTGTCGCATGTCATGTCACAATTAAAGGCAAGGACCTTTGTATTGCTTCCATCTATATTCCCCCTAGAGCCTCAGTTGGGTATTACTGGCTCAGCAGTATCATGCAACTTCTTCCCGCACCGACGTTAGTTTTAGGAGACTTTAACTCTCACGGTACGGGATGGGGTTGTCTTCATGATGATAACAGATCAGCTATGATCCATGATATTTGCGACAACTTCAATATGACAATCTTGAATACGGGAGAAATGACACGAATTCCCGCATGGCTGGCTTGATTCTCGACACTGCGATTCGAGCTCAGACGAAACGTATACCCGGCGCGAATACTAACATTCGTCCTCCCAACCCGTGGTGGGACAAAGAGTGCTCATCACTGAACGCGGAAAGATCTTTAGCATTCAAAAAGTTCAGAAAATATGGAACACCTGATAATTACCATAATTAAGCAGCGCTAGATAAGCAAATGAAGAACTTGGTTATAGCAAAGAACCTAGGTTACTGGCGACGGTTTGTTGACGGATTAACAAAAGAAACATCGATGAGCACTCTTTGGAACACAGCCCGACGAATGCGCAACCAAAACACAACGAACGAAAGCGAGGAATATTCTAATCGCTGGATATTTGATTTCGCTAGAAAAGTACGCCCCGATTCTGTTCCGGAACAGAAGATCTTCCGTGTCGCGACATCGAATACAAACCGTGTCGCGACATCGAATACAAACCGTTTTCGATGGTAGAGTTCTCACTTGCGCTCTTGTTGTGTAGCAATAAAGCCCCGGAGTTAGACAGAATTAAATTCAACTTGTTGAAAAATCTTCCTGACTCTGCCAAAAGGCGCTTGCTGAATTCATTCAACAAGTTCCTCGAGGGTAATATTGTTCCACACGACTGGAGACAAGTGAGAGTTATCGCCATTCAAAAACCTGGGAAACCAGCCTCCGATCACAATTCGTATCGGCCGATTGCTATGCTTTCCTGTATCCGGAAGTTGTTCGAAAAAATGATTCTCTTCCGTCTAGACAAATGGGTCGAAACTAATGGCTTGCTTTCAGATACACAATTTGGTTTCCGCAGGGGTAAAGAAACGAACGATTGTCTTGCGTTGCTCTCAACAGAAATTCAAATGACATTTGCTCGTAAAGAACAAATGGCATCAGTATTTCTAGATATCAAGGGGGCTTTTGATTCAGTTTCTATAAATATCTTATCTAAGAAGCTGCACCAGCATGGTCTTTCGCCGGTTTTGAACACCTTTTTATATAATCTATTGTCCGAGAAACACATGTATTTTGCACATGGTGATTTGTCGACAATAAGATTCAGTTACATGGGTCTTCCTCAGGGCTCATGCTTAAGCCCCCTTTTATACAATTTTTACGTAAACGATATCGATAAATGTATCAACACATCTTGCACGCTAAGACAACTTGCCGACGACAGCGTTGTGTCCATTATAGGACCCAAAGCTGCCGATCTCCAAGGACCATTACAAGATACCCTCGACAACTTGTCGACATGGGCTCTTCAACTTGGTATCATGTTCTCTACGGAGAAAACTGAGCTGGTTGTATTTTCAAGGAAGCGAGAACCAGCACAACTACAGCTTCAACTAAGGGGTGAAACTATTGCTCAGGTCTTCACATTCAAATATCTCGGGGTCTGGTTCGACTCCAAAGGCACCTGGGGATGTCATGTTAGGTATCTGAAACAAAAATGCAGGCAGAGAATTAATTTTCTTCGCACAATAACCGGAACTTGGTGGGGTGCCCACCCAGGAGATCTGATCAGGCAGTACCAAACAACGATATTGTCCGTAATGGAATATGGATGCTTCTGCTTCCGATCCGCCGCGAACACCCATTTCATTAAACTGAATTCAGTATCGTTGTTTGCGTATTGCCTTAGGTTGCATGCAGTCGACTCATACGATGAGTCTTGAAGTACTGGCGGGCGTCTTACCGTTGAAAAATCGATTCTGGGATCTCTCATATCGATTGCTAATTCGATGCGACATCCTGAATCCGATGGTGATTGAAAATTTCGAAAGGCTTGTCGAGCTCAATTCTCAAACCCGTTTTATGTCCTTGTATTTTGATTACATGGCTCAGAATATTAATCCTTCTTCGTTTGTTTCCAACCGTGCTCATTTCTTGGATACTTCTGATTCTACTGTGTTTTTCGACACATCCATGAAAGAAGAAATTCGTGGAATCCCGGATCACGTACGCCTTCAAGTGGCCCCAAATATTTTTTATAATAAATTCAGAACAGTCAACTGTGAAAAGATGTTTTACACTGACGACACACAGGCTTCGGAATCTTCAATCAGAACATCACCGCTTCTCACAAACTCAGTGATCCGGCTTCAGTCTACGTCGCAGAATTAGCTGCTATTCAGTACACCCTCGAGATCATTGAAACCTTGTCCAAAGACCATTACTTCATTGTCACGGATAGTCTAAGTTCAATAGAAGCTCTCCGCGCAGTGAAGCCAGGAAAGTATCCCCCATATTTCCTGGGGAAAATACGGGAACACTTGCGAACTTTATCTGAACGGTCTTATTCAATATCGTTAGTCTGGGTCCCTTCGCATTGTTCCATTCCGGAAAATGAAAAAGGCAGACTCATTGGCTAAGGTGGGCGCATTAGAAGGTGATATTTACGAAAGACCAATCTGCTTCAATGAATTTTTCAGCATCTCTCGTCAGAAAACTCTCGAAAGTTGGCAAACTTCATGGAGCAATGGCGAACTGGGACGATGATTGCATTCCATTATCCCTAGGGTATCGACGAAACCTTGGTTCAGGGGTATGAACGTGAGTCGTGACGTCATTCGTGTGATGTCTCGGCTCATGTCAAACCATTACACATTCAACGCTCATCTCCAGCGTATTGGAATCGTGGAGAGCGGTCTCTGCGCTTGTGGCGACGGTTATCAGGACATCGAGCATGTCGTATGGACGTGTTCAGAGTATCGTGACGCCAGGTCTTCATTAAAGGACTCCCTAAGGGCCCGAGGTAGACCACCTGAAGTTCCGGTCCGAGATGTGTTGGCTAGTCGGGATATCTCTTATATGCTTCTTATATACCAGTACCTCAAACACAATAATATCCAAGTGTAATCTGTTATACCTCGCTCAGAAAGTATAATCTCCACCTACAGGTTCTACACTAACATCCGCCCGATTCTCTCGATCACCGTCCCTGTCCACCATCTTCATTGGAACTAACAAGATCTTATTTTTGTCACTAACTTTTCGTTCCCCCTTTCCCCGTCTCTTCACCATCTCGATGGCAACTAATTAGATCTCTGTAGTTTTCAGACATTTTGTTTCCATACCCCCTATTTACCTCGGTTTCCACAATATTTACTTTTTTTTCATTCTCTTCGTAACATCACCATCACCGCGTACGGCTCTACGCTCCAGTCGATGACCAGCATGCGGGCCACCCGCCGGGCATTCGTAGCCTGGGGGTGTTTCCCGCGGACCCACACGAACCGAAAGGAAGCGGCCATAGATAGCGCCATCTGGAAGTCATGCAATATTCAATTCACCGACCACTGCCGAACGCCAGCTGAAAGCTGGATCTTCGAAAATTCGAGACGACATAATCTAATGATACTATTCTAGTTTTAAGTTAGTCGTTAATTCAGATTAGAAAATACCCTTGGCATCTTAGAGCTTAAGCAGTGTGCCCAAAAATATATTATACTATTGAATTTAAAAAAAAGTTGGGCTCAAAACTATTTATATTTTATTCGTCATACTAACTCATGGACATATGAACTATTTTTTTGTTATACTGGTCTCTGAATATCGTTTCTGGAACTACCACAAATAATGACAAAAACTTTAAAAAGGAACTCACTTCTACACCTCATGGAATGCTTAATCGATTGTCACACGTTTAGATTAAAAGGAATCATACATACATTTCATACAATTTCTGTATTCGAATTGCCTTGCAGTTCCAAAGTTTTAGTTACAATTCATTTAAAACGACGGTCATTAACATAATTTCATGAAAACTAAACACAACGAAGAATATTCAAGCGAAAAACACATGCAGATTGATAAAAAAAAAGATATCATCTCACTGCTAGGTGGATTAGGCACGATTTATTTTCATACAATCGCAAGTTAAAAACGATTAAAACATTCGATTGTCTTTTTAGCATGGCCCGTTTTGTGCGAAGATTCGTTTAACTCATGCGGTTGAAATTTCGCGCCTTAGTTTGGCACTGAATCTCACCTTAATTCTCGTTCTTACCAAACACTTTACCTCCGGTTTAACCATGATACGAGTATAGAACCGGTTTTTAATTGGATATGAAATTCTAGTAATTTGTGTGTTTAGTTATTGTCCTACACACTGGCCGTAGCATCATTAAGTAATTTATTACACATTTTCATTTATTCGGTTCATTAAGAAGTCCCAATAGAGGGAGTCTAGCTCAACCCAAATGCTCGATATTAAAATCAATTGTTATTTAAATTTGATGCTTGCATCTTCTAGTCAATTAGGCTGTCTCTTCATGTGTTTTCATATGAACGATAGTTTAATTGGCAAAACAATTTCCCCAGTTAGGAGCTAGCTACGGATTCGAGTCCCATCTCTGCGGTTTTCATTACATAACTGCATTCGAGTGTCATTTTACCGATCTGTTTTCCTCGTTAGATCAAATTTAAAACTAGCCCAAGAAGGCTCTACGTCTTAACAAGATCAACAACAAGAAAGTTTTTTTCTGAAAAATCATTGTCTTGTTGATTGATGGAATTTATCTCTTCGCAATAATGACTTGGAAGTAAGACAAGTCATCACTAATAATAACGCTTATCAACACTATTTCATACTCCAGCAGTCACATTCGATTTTCGCGCTTGAACCAACGTTCCAACTGACAACAATAACAAGATATCGCACGGTATATTTTGTAATCATACAACACTTATCAATAATAAAAAAAAATATGCGTTCTTCATTTTGGCACGCTCGGACCTGGAATTATACCCCAGAGTTGTGTTTCGTATGACAAAATCAGTCTAATCTAATCGCCTCGCCGTTTTCTTCAGACTGTTATCTTTTTCCGCCGGCGACAGGTTCGTTCGAGGTTGTGAGGTGATGTCTTCATTGATAAGATATTTTCAATAGGCAAGTATACCGAGAAATCCATTGTGATAAACCAGCATGCCCACTCGAAATAGGCACCGCGGTGAGAAAAATGATTCCCTAATATCGGCAATGGAAATCCCCTTGGACAGAAACTCACCCGATAGATCGACCCGATTGCTTGACGAGGCGTCACTTCCTTAATTATCCTATGGTCGCTATAGTCGCCAACCGCTGCGTCACCGAACTCTAAACGAAACCAATACGCTATTTCCGGCGAGGTGCGGCGGAAATTATCTCCTATTAATATAATTGCAAATTTGAGACCACCACAGCACGAAACACTCATTCACACTTGATTATTATTTTTGCATTCCATAACGGACCGTCTATCTCTTCGATGAGACAGAAATCATTTGTTTCTTCTCCGTTGTCTCTTCTGTCCGGTGGAAAATTCAGCACATGAAACCCCCGGAAAAAACTACCACCCCCACGAACAGAAGCTTCGAATCACACTTATATGTACATTTCAAAATATGGCCACTTGTTGATTGAACACAAAACCACCCCGTTGATTTCATTCACGTATTTCACGGCCAAAACAACGAAAAACGAAATGAAAACAAATATCAACCGTTGTTTACCAGGATACGATTTTCACAACTAACCAATCGCTTCCGAGTTAGTTTGGCGCGATTTTGCTTCGACCACGGTTCTTACTTTCTCCAGTTTCACGAGCGGCACGTCCAACAGGTCCGACTGATGGCATGCGACTGCTAGTAGATGTGCTGCACACCGGAGCTTCCTTGTTCGACTATTGAATGCCATTCCAGCATCGGCATTATGGTTATCGTCCTAGTCGTGACCGACAACGTGGTCATTCTCGGCATCGTCGTCGTCGTCGTCGTCGTCGTTGGTGGCGGAGGTGATGCTGGAACCGACGCCATCGTAAACAGACGACTTTTTGACCAAACTATTCGGCGTGGTTGAACTTCACGAGTAAACAGATGATGAAACGTAAACAGAAACGTGCTATTTTCTTCTGGCTTGAAGATATCGTACAACTTATTTCTGTTGTTTGAAGCCGTTTTTGCATTACTCGAAACAGATGCAATTGAAGCAAGGTGTAGAGCAATTCAATGCGGAATCGGCTGACTGTTGGTACGACCTGCTTCGATTTGCATGAAACTTGGCATGTGTGTTCGTGATGGCAAATGAAGTATTTTTCACTGGTCTAGAGATTTTTTTTCACTTAAGACTAATTTATGAAAAGGGCGTATGTGTTTTGAGGCACATTATTTTCATACAATTATAACTAGAAATCTAGAGCTTCTACAAAAAAATATGTGTAAGAGTTGAGCACACCAGTTGAATCACGGGCTGGTTCTACGAAGCACACGACTCTCGATCTAGTAGCAACACGGCACACGAGCGTGTGCTCCAGACTTCGTGTATGTGTTTTCTGCTAGCTCGCGTGTTTCGTACTTCAGCGTGCCACTCGAGGAAATACTTTTTAATAATATTTGAAAAATGATGTTTTTATAGGAATAAATGAATCTCAGCAATGAAATATTATTCTCCAAGCTACGTTCAATGAAAAAGCTCGTAGGAGTCTACTTCCTAAATGCAGTCATTTTCGAGATATATGAGGAACTAAATAGGGTAACGGCTCCCTATTTCATCTGAGCTCCTATTTCCATCTCATCCCTTCACCTCATTACTTTGAACATGAATATCTTACAACGTACCTGAACCAAACTGTGGAATGTTTTAAAATGATTATTCAAGCTATTGTCACACTTTCTCATTGGAAGAAATGGTTTTAAATTATTCGGTGATAGTTTTTTTTAATTTAAAACAAACTCACTTTTCAATTTAGGAAACATTTTCGTCTCAATATTTATAGTTCGTCATGTTTCTGAATATCTACTAATTGATTCGTCTCAAAACATGATCACTATTTCACACAATTACACTACCATTGAATGCTGGATGACTTCTTAATTAGTAATGTTCACTTGCCACTTGTTTATTTAACGATTTAAAACTTCAAAAATTACCCGACAAACAATAAAAGTCTTTAAAAATATGAGATGAAAGTTTTTCACTTAGTTCACTTGATTGCGCTTTGTTTTCATCTCATTTGGTTTCGCAAAGTTGCCAAGTTATCTCATATTGTTACAAAAAATAAATTGTTTTTCTTCTTCAAATCATTATCAAAAAGTATGTTTTTGGTATCCGTGACATTAGTTTAATTATATTATTGATATTAATATTTAAATAAAACTGTTTTGGCTTCGAATATTACCAGAAAGAGCGTGGTAAATACTAATGAAATAACCATTGTGGCAAATCTAGTAGAACTGGTTTTATTCCAACGTCACGTTAACATAACGCTTTGAAGGGTGTGTGTATTTCATCCAGCCCCCTGCTATGACGTCATGAAACTGTGGCCAGCATCATTCTGCAAAAACCAAAACAACGAAGAAGAATGGCTAACAAAAATTGGATATTACAAACTACTTGTTTATTCAGTACCCTTTAAAGCACTTCCCCGCAAATCATTGATCAGAATATCATCACTACGATAAGGAAATTAAGATTTTACTCGAATTGAAATGCTCGAATGTTTGTTTACCATACTCTGAGCGCTCTGATTGCCCACCAAATGCCCCAGATGTTGGTTACGATAGCACTTGCTGGAGTGCCCTATCTTTGCCACCGGGCTGATTTCATCGGATGTGCACAGAGATGCCAGATATTTTTATAGAAAATATGTATTACGTTGCATAGAAAGTCTATATCTGCTCTATCTGTTTTCACTAATAAAATGATGTTGATCATAATCAATTAGCTGCATAAAAGATTTCCAACTTTTAAAGAATCACTGCAATCAAATACTAATAGATACTCAGAGAAAAAAGTCTAATTTTTTACTTCTCACTTTCTATGAATCTGTTCAAATATGTATTAAATTAAGGAAATCTGTACAAAATCTACTTTGATTTAAATCAGTATGCGAACGCAAAAATCTATACAATACAGATAAATCTGTATAAATGGCATCTCTGGCTCTACACTTTGTTTTAAGAAGGGCTAATGAATAAATAGTAACAATTACATTTTAGTTTTTATTTAAAGTTCACCAAATTACCTGCACAGTAAAATTTTTAAACGTTGAAATGATTTCAAACTGGTTCTAAAAATATCGTTTGTTGTCTCATAGTTGGCATTAGGTCGTTTTTAAGAAGAATTCTGACATTTTGAACCTGAGAGTGTACCCGCATACGCATGGCTGCCAGATGGCTGACTAAACGCTGCCAGCTGGAAAAATATGGCTATGGCAGACATTCTGGTGACCGACTGCCTCACCGCTGCCAGATATACAACTTAAACGATACAACCGTATCCACCAGGATTTTTTCACATTGAAATCTTTGACATATCCAGCGAGGGTGAGTAGATGAAAACGCTCGGCTAACTTAGATACAGGCGACTTTGTTTTGTCAAATTGGATTTGACAACCGTCACTGAATCAATTTTGGTAGCCGTCTGGTGGCCATGGCTGCCAAGGTAGCCAAAACGCTATGCGGGTAATAGTGGAATATTTTGTTTTGATTGCTGTCGCCATTGCTAATTTATAAAATGAATAAAGGATTAACGATAGGATGGATAAAAATCCATTGAGATGGAATTAGGAGCAGAGTAGTGAACACATCATAAGTGTTTTTGGCTGTATTATGAATATTTGTTAAATTTTCAAGAAATGTGAATCAATTCTCAATGTGGAGCAAGGCGAATGAAGCAGTAATATGAAATAGTTATAGTGATTTTAGTGGCAAAATCGGGGTTTGAAGGCGACATCCTTACAAATGAGATGAAATAGGGAGCCCTTACCCTATTTTATGAGAATATGCATTTTTACCTTTTTGCCTTTCTCTATAGAAAGGTATTAGAATTCCTGGAAAAATCGACTTTTGAACGGATCTTCGGAGACTCATAGTGTTATATACCATTCGACTCAGTTCGACGAGATCGGAAAACGTCTGTGTGTGTATGTATGTGTGTGAGCATTTTTCGAAGATATTTCTATGCGCTCAATTTTCTCAGAGATGGCTGAACCGATTTGACCAACTTATGCTCGTTTGAAAGCTACTGTCGGGCCATTGATCAAGTTCAAAGATCAAATGGCTGTGACTTTTGGTTCCGGATATATGATGTTATAAGTTTGTTGTACTCTCTCTCTCTCACATTAACAACAGTCTCTTTCGTTTTCTACGTGTACATCTCCTCATTTTCGCTGTCTATTGCTGCTCATCTATCTCTTTCTGATTTTTGCTCTATTATCAGCCATGACTGAAAAATTTCAATGTTTAATCTGTTTTGATGTGAGGGGGAAGTGACTGCGTAAGTTAAAACAAGCATACAAATTCAAATCGCAGTTCGTTCAAAATTAATGTTTTCACACCGTTTGTGCTTTTAGTGTAGAGTAGCCGTTCCCATTTTCGATCATTTTTAATGTTTCAATCCACTTGACGAAAACTATTTGAAATCGTTTGTGAGTAAACAATTTGTTATGAAATTGTATAATGTGAAAACTGTGACTATTCATGTATGTTAACCCTATAGTTGCCCTGAAGATGAAGGGATATTCCTTCGAAACGTCGGCTTTAAACGCTAAATAAATATTTTGTAAAGCAACACTTGACCAATAAGCCATCTTTCAATAAGTTATAAGTGACGTAACCGCCAAAACGCGTTGTATTTTGACGCGCTCAATTTTCTCAGAGATGGCTGAACCGATTCTAACAAACCTATGCTCGTTTGAAAGGTACTGTCGGGCTATTGATCAAGTTCAAAGATCAAATGGCTGTGACTTTTGGTTCCAGAGATATGATGGTATAAGTGACGTAACCGACAAAACACGTTGATTTTTACCGCTCTTATACATATAAGGATGCCAATATTTTGGGATCACCTCTAATTTCGTAAAGCGCTAGTGCTCAAAAGTTTAAGCACATCGAAAAATGTCCTCATGCAAAATTTGAGCTAAATCGGACATGGGTAAGGGGTGCTGCCCAGCGGTTAAAGTTTGAAAATTTTCGATCTTGAAAAAGCACCATAGGGGGGAGTACGTGAAATTTCCGAAATCGAACATTTTTTATGATGCCAAAAATCTAAAAATTGCATGAAACGTCGAGATTTAGTGTTATCTCAAAAATAAT
Organism: Malaya genurostris; assembly: GCF_030247185.1. Classification (NCBI taxonomy): domain Eukaryota; kingdom Metazoa; phylum Arthropoda; class Insecta; order Diptera; family Culicidae; genus Malaya; species Malaya genurostris. The sequence continues at coordinate 286,320,496 of NC_080571.1, forward strand.
TTTTTTTTGAAAAGATCGACTTTCTGGGACTTTTTTGATATTTTTACTAAGTCCCAGAAAGTCGATATTTTCAAAAAACAATTCTTCGATATGACACTAAATCTCGACGTTTCATGCAATTCTAAGACTATTGGCATCAAAAAATTTTTTTTCGATTTCGAACATTTCATGTAGGTGGTCCCATACAGAATTCCTGAATTGCATCACTGAAAAGGGCGAAAACTCGTAAAAATTTTTGTCGTGAATACGACTTACTTTACTATGGAGCGCCTTTTCAAAATTTACCCTCTGAGAGAGTGATAAGTTTTTGATCGTGAATATCTCCTGTTGTATCTAATGAATCATAAAGAGCTAGTTGAATTTTGTCGCTTTCCTACCATTTTCCGAGCAACTGTTGCCGAAACAAGACACACACGAGAAGTTTAAATAATTTGCACCGTCACTAACACATTCAATTACGAACGTGGAAGTGATGATGTTGAACGCATCTTTATACTAGTATACAAATATGCCGTGCGAAACAGAGTATACAGATCAATATGTATTTTTGTCGTAAATTCTTTAGTAATCGGCCGAAAACAAAACTGAACAAATTGTTAGAACAAAGGGTTCTACTTGATTAGCGTTATAGACGTATCAGAACTGGCTAAACTTAAAGCAAATTTAAATATTTCTTTATCACAGTGATGTGGTCGTCCTGAAAAGGACGGGGTTTTCAACTCCTCGTCGTTACGGATGGCCAGCTGCAGATGGCGAGGGATGATTTTCGTTTTCTTGTTGTCACGGGTAGCGTTACCGGCTAATTCCAACAATTCGGCAGCCAAAAACTCCATCACTGCCGCAAGATAGACCGGTGCACCGGCACCGACACGCTCGGCGTAGTTCCCCTTCCGGAGCAAACGATGGATTCTGCCGCCAACTGGGAACTGTAGACCAGCACGGTTTGAGCGGGACTTTTCCTTACCCTCAACTGTTCCTCCTGTGTGCGTGTTTCTGCGTAAAAATTCCACAAGATGCTGTTAACAGCTAGACAGCCAATTCAGTATTACTGACTGTCGCTCTATTAGCTCTCTCTTTTATATCGTCTCACTGTTTCCCGTTCTGCGAACAAGAAAGGAATTTTGGCCAAGGGGCTGTCCGTACACCGGTGCCAGTAGCAGGTATAAAATGAAATGTGATGTGAGAAATAGCATTATATAAGTTAAAGCAGCTACTCTGAACGCGCGAGACACCGTCAGCACGATGACACCGAAAACCGGTAGAAAGGCAGCGCAAAAGTCCAACTAGGCACATTCAAAGCACTTTTCAGTGCTAAAGATCTTCCTAAAGAACTAGTTGAATTTTGTCACTTTCCTACCATTTTCTGAGCAACTGTTACCGAAACGAGACACACACGAGAACCATCTCAGATCTCAATATTTCTTACCAAAAGATTCATCAAGGTGGAAATTAAAATAATATGTACCGCCACTAACACATTCAATTACGAACGGCAATGAGAAAGCGAAAGTGATGATTTTGGACACATCTTTATACTAGTATGGGGTCGAGTGTTATTATTACTATCATTATTATTATTAAAATGACTTGCATACCGAAGATACGTCGATACATTTCAGACCAGGCCATTGCAATTGTCTCGTACTAAAATTTCGAGAAGAATCGGATATCTTCGAACTTTGCTGTCTTTGTAGAATATTAGCTGTTTAATGTACCTAATCTTGTACTTTAATGTAGGTGCATCGCTTCAAACTCTATTAGTGAAAAAGGAGAAAGCTTGCATAATTCATACAATCAATCAACTAACTGATATTCGGAAAAGTGATGGGAGCGTGACAGTTTTTTCGTATTCACGACATCCAGTTATGTCTCTGATATTACCCACCCGCCTTTTTTAAATCGACCTCAAATCTGGTAGGGATGGTACTCGGAAGGTAATCGGTAGGTATCGACACCTAGGGTATCGGTATATCGAAATTTCGGGTATCGATACCAGGTATCAAAAGGTAATAAAGTATCGATGCCTATCAATTGACACTTGCGCAACAATCATTTCAACATAAAATTGTTGACTGTGGCTTTTTTTATGATATACAGAAAAATGTTTTTACACAGAAAAACAAAAATTCAATATCAATCTAATTATTAATCGATGTGAAAAAAATTAGACGTACTGAGCATCAAATGCAATAATTTTCTGTTTTCAAGAAATATTGCAGATAAGTCACATTTTATTACATCGAAACAACGTATTCAGTAAATTACATTCGCTTGACTGAATACTTAGACGATTCTGATGGGAAATTATTCATCTTTTCGTGTACTATTACAACCTTTAGATCGACACCAAGATTGTTGTGATATTATATCGTAAAGGCTGATGTAATCAACTAAACACGTTGTTCCGATTTAATAAAGTGTGATTTATCTGCACTATATTTTGACAACAGAAAATTATTGCATATGATCAGATTTTTCACAATTCTTTTTTTTTTGTTTTGCTGTCCATAAATTTCCACGAATACTACACTAAAAGCCAATTCTTATTGCTATTATTCCATCGCTATTAGGCGCACTGTAAGAGAGTGCAATGAGTGTGAAAAATTGAAATGATTGAATCCTCTGAGAGTATGACCCCAAGTAGCATGTTAAGTTGCTGTCTTGTATTTTTCTACTGATTGTGCAATTTATCAAGTTAGATGCAACTGATGCAAAAACTCATGCGTCGATCCAATCACAGGCAGTAATAAAATCAGCGAAAAAACAATTGTGAAACTCGTGCAATCTACTACGTAATGTAAACAAGAAATGGAATGACGTTTACAAAAACATAACAAACATAATTTCTAATAAATAAGTTTCACATTTGATTTTCAATACAACTGCTCTCAACACAAACATGGAGCTTGTAAAATAATCTGCACGTGAGAAATAATAATGCTACATATTGTAGAATTAATCTTTTGTGTTTTTGTAAATGAAAAATCGACAACGAACTGCATTTTTATGGTGAAACATGTATTCGTACGCCCGAAATTTTCAAGCCCTTTGAATTAACGTGTTTTGATGATTCTAAACCAATTTCTGTGAACATGTGAACAGTCTATTATTTTTAATGAGAATCATCGGAGTGGTGTTTAAAATACGTGTATTCAAACATTCTTTAAAATTCTCAGACGATTTTGATCAAACTAATGTGTAATTAAACATGAAAAATCTCGAAATGATTTTTTCTTGAATATTTTCCAATATGGCATCGATTGTAACAGTGAGTTGAATAGAAAATGGTTCACCCAACGTTATGACATATATTATCTAAATAACAGGAAACATTAATATGTTAATATTTCGGAAAGAAATTCTCTATGTTTTGTTTTTTCATCAGTTTTAATCTTGTAGTTGAATTAAACAACAATACAGTATAGTCATTTTTCTTAGAGGGCCCAACTTTTGTGATACACACTGTAAATATTATTTTGGTAAGTCCGTGTGCTGAAGTTGCAAAAACAAGTTGCACAAGCGGTAATATATAACTATGGGAGTAACTATGATGAAATTAACTTTTCGTTCAATGTTTTTAAAAAGTGATGTCAGGTCTGCTTTTTTTCGTGAGATGAAAACCGAATACAAATTATCTGATTGATTTTTGTTTTCATTGCGTATATAACGCTGTATTCCTGCAACTTTTATGATAATAATCTCATGTCTGCAAGTTTTGCGTTCAATTCAAACAGATAAATCTTGCACAACTTTTTTGCAAATTTTGAATTTTATATCAATGTTTTTCTAAAACTGAAGAAAACTACACACACTGATCTAAAAATTCATGAGGCAGCAAAAACAATGCGGACTCTGCAGAAATATATTTTTACAACAACGTTATCAATTCGGCTTAGCCTTCTTTGCCTTGCGGAGAGCATCAATCATTTCACTAATTTGTTCTTCCATAAGAGATTTATAGCAATTTCGACGTATATTGTGTCCGGTACAATTATGACAGCCGTTTGGAAAGTTTTTGATAAGTTGCACAATTGTTATAGTTACTCCCGTTTTTCATGACGATGTAAATTTTTTTGTAGAGCTTCTAGTGGAACATTAACAAGTTGGTGATTTACTGCACAATTGTTTTAGATGTACTTAAAGTTGTTCTACAGTGATTTTAACGGTAGTATTGTGAAACTTAACAGTGATAAGTTGCACAACCAATTTTAATATATATTTCTAAACATATCTAACATAAATAACATTTCTAAATCAATAAAAAAACATCTTGAAAGTTCAATAAGTTACATTTGCTACTTGGGACATTTATGTGCGTGTTTTGCACATTGTATTCTCTTTCAGCGCACCTGTTGGACAAAGCGAAATTGTCGAGAACGAATTTCAACGACGGCTTGTCCACGTCATACCAACACATGCGAGATCTTGACGCTTCGTCGAAGCAGAAGAAATAAAAATGTTCCATAGGGAACGGGTAGAAAATGTTCCGTCGTAATAGGAATTGACTTCAATCTGTTGCGATAATATAAGTATCGAGACCAAAAGTATTGATACTAACAGTATCGCTCTGATGCGATATCGATACCAAAAATACCCGATTCCTGAGAGAAAGTATTGATACCTCAAAGTATGGACTCGATACCGGACATCCCTACTAAAGACTGTCCCAGAAAGTATGGACGCAACCTAAAACCGTTGCCATTTCGCATTGGTACAGAATCTGTCAATTTTGATGGCTGCGTCCTGTTGTTTACACTCTTTTCTAACAACTTGTGCAGTTGTTTATTCGTTTCATTAGTTTGTTTCGAAATGCGTGGACTTTCAGCAGAACAACGTCGAAAAATTGTGTACAAATGGTGCACAGAACGCGGACTGTCACTAAAAAAGATAGCAGAAATGCTGCTTCAATGAACAGCGAAATATACATCAAGGAATGTTTACAAAAACTACTTCTACCCATGATTGTCGGATACGAACTGGGAACACTGGAGAAGAAGTACTCTTACTCCTGATTTCTCTAGAAGAATGTTTAATTGCAGTGTGTTTTTGAACATTAGTGATGGAATCCGGGAGTTAATTAGTGAACTTAAATAGTGAGGCAGTCGTGACAAATGAATGTGAGCAGGGAAAACATATTTTGAGTGATTAAAAGGAAACTTATTTTCAACACTAGAACGAGGGGTGTCATCATACACGGGAGAATTTTTTGATCAATTACCATTATCAAACTAAATAAAATAGCTAGCTGTGTTTTGAAGATTCTTGCGCCAAAATTGTCTCACTCGCTCACTTGTTTTGTATCGTATGTAGGAAATAGCGAATCGTGCTGAACAGTTTGCCTGGCGTTGCGCCACAATCGTTCAACGTAGGATCGTTGTGGTACCGCGCCAGTTGGCACGGAACCAATATGAGGCCCTTGTTGAGTACATTAGAAATACTTGTTGAACTTCTTATAGGGTTGTGATCAGAGTTCCCATTTAAAAGTCTGTGTTTCAACTTGGGGGATCTGTGTTGCATGTTTTTGATCGTAGTCTGTGAGAGTCTGTGTGGCGGAATAGACAGGGAAGTCTGTGGTTTTGCACAGGGATCTGTGAATATGGTAACTCTGGTTGTAATGTGAAAAATCGGATCCTATTACTTATAGCCGACATACGTTCTCATATACTCTCTCCTTGTAAAGTTATTCGACAGCTAACAAATTCTGCCATTTTAGCGACATACACGCTTAAAAAAAGTTACTCAGAGTTTGAGTACTAGTTACTCATTTTCAAATGATACATGGAAACGTCAAAAAATTGAGTAGTTACCATCAATAATAATGAGTAACTCTCACTCTAAATTTGAGCTTAACGCAAAAACTCGTTTTTATGTTACTATTCGCAAGATCAGTCTAAAAGTTGTAATAACCATTTGTAGCAACAGGTTCTTTTTTTTTGTTAGTGAGATCGCGTATTTCAAGAGTGAGTCGCTTAACACAAACGGTGTTGTGTCTGCAAAAACCACAATTTTTAGACTGTACTCTTGGTTGTGCCATCGACGCAGTTATTGTGTCCAGAAGGGATCCATACTGTGCTTCAGAATGGAAACAAATATGCTCAAGTGTGGCATTTATGAGGATCAAGTGTCTGATTGGTGTCTGAGCAGTACTGACATATGTGTTAAGCTACGATTGACACACTACTCCAAGCGATCGTCACTTGATATGATATCTCGAAGTTAGAAATCAATTGTAAACGGAATAATAAATAAACACAGTATGATTATTTTATGTATTGCGTGTCAATTATCTAATATTTTAATACAATACAATTAAAAAAAACGAGCAACTTTACGCAAATTTGGTATATGTGGGGAATAAAATTTCATTCAGAATTTAACTGATTACTCTATTTTTGGTACATGGGCAAATAAAGCATTACTCAGTAAATGAGTAGATTTTACCCAAAAATCGTTTCCAGTGGAAGAACTCAAGTTTCAGTAACTAAGGAGTTAATCTAAATTAGAGTTTTCCTATAGATGAGTGGGATCTTACTCATTTTTGAGTAACTATTTTTAAGCGTGTAGGAGATAAACGAGGTAAACATTTCAATTTCAATTTCGTAAAGGTAATATCAATAGAGAGGAAAATATGATTAGGATTTAATTTCATGTAAAATGAGAAAACGGAGTGTCATGTATTATATGTATTATATGGCGACAACCTAAACGATGAATGAGAAGCGATGTTAATAAGTGGCTGGCTGGGGAGATAAAACTTTTTCTTCGGTATCCCATAACACACACGAAGTATTTCGAAGCGTTGGAGTCCTTATATAGAGTGACTAGGTCTTGGCTCCAATTGCTTTCATATATGAGCAGCTGGCTTTACCAACGAGTGGAACTAAAAAATGCTTAAGTATTCGCAGGATCGACGTGTTTAATAAAAGTGATAGAGACAATAATTTCTTAATTAATGGTGAAGGAAATGATAGGATTGTATAGAACAGTATTATTCTCATATATATATATATATATATATATATATATATATATATATATATATATATATATATATATATATATATATATATATATATATATATATATATATATATATATATATATATATATATATATATATATATATATATAACGGGTGATTTTTTAAGAGCTTGAGAACTTTTTTAAACAATAAAACGCATAAAATTTGCAAAATCTCATCGGTTCTTTATTTTAAACGTTAGATTGGTACATGACATTTACTTTTTGAAGATAATTTCATTTAAATGTTGACCGCGGCTGCGTCTTAGGTGGTCCATTCGGAAAATCCGCTTTTTTATCGACAAATTTTGTTCAGCGATGAGGCTCATTTCTGGTTGAATGGCTACGTAAATAAGCAAAATTGCCGCATTTGGAGTGAAGAGCAACCAGAAGCCGTTCAAGAACTGCCCATGCATCCCGAAAAATGCACTGTTTGGTGTGGTTTGTACGCTGGTGGAATCATTGGACCGTATTTTTTCAAAGATGCTGTTGGACGCAACGTTACAGTGAATGGCGATCGCTATCGTTCGATGCTAACAAACTTTTTGTTGCCAAAAATGGAAGAACTGAACTTGGTTGACATGTGGTTTCAACAAGATGGCGCTACATGCCACACAGCTCGCGATTCTATGGCCATTTTGAGGGAAAACTTCGGAGAACAATTCATCTCAAGAAATGGACCGGTAAGTTGGCCACCAAGATCATGCGATTTGACGCCTTTAGACTATTTTTTGTGGGGCTACGTCAAGTCTAAAGTCTACAGAAATAAGCCAGTAACTATTCCAGCTTTGGAAGACAACATTTCCGAAGAAATTCGGGCTATTCCGGCCGAAATGCTCGAAAAAGTTGCCCAAAATTGGACTTTCCGAATGGACCACCTAAGACGCAGCCGCGGTCAACATTTAAATGAAATTATCTTCAAAAAGTAAATGTCATGTACCAATCTAACGTTTAAAATAAAGAACCGATGAGATTTTGCAAATTTTATGCGTTTTATTGTTTAAAAAAGTTCTCAAGCTCTTAAAAAATCACCCTATATATATATATATATATATATATATATATATATATATATATATATATATATATATATATATATATATATATATATATATATATATATATATATATATATATATATATATATAGTTTTTAGTAGATCTAAAAGTGATGTGTAGACGGGTCGATGAGATACGAATAATGATCCATAATTGAAGTGTTATATAGCTACATCGAGTAGTACATTAGGCGGTTTCTAGAACAGATAAACTGCATTAAAGTTTTTCCGACAAATTGCAAAAATTTTGTTCATACCCCACCCACTACTCTCTGATTCTTTTTTATCGAAGATCTGTAGCAGCCTTTGATTAAACTTTTCCTTATCTTCAACTAATTCGCGCCATCCTTCGTGATCTAAATCGTCATATCGCTCTATAGTCTGATCAATCATATACCTCCATGTGAAACTGGGACGACATGACCTCAATTGTTCTGTTTTTAGACGAGAAGCCATTCGAATGGGACGGGAGCTTGTACGTCGTCGTAGATTGCCAAACCATCGCATTTGGTACATTCGTATCTTTTTAGTGATTCTTCTCTTTTGTACAAGCTGATTCACTGATCCAATCCAATTGAATCATTGGTATCATTACACAGTTGTGCCATGGACTTCACAATCTGTCTCTCATATCCCCTTATTGATCTTCGACTATACTTTGTTAGGATAGCTACTTGTGTTCCATAGAGCATAACAGGTGCAATAATGGTCTCATAGATCAATCTACCTATTTGCCAAGATGTTCTATATCTTTTCAAAAAACTCAAAACTATCTTCGACACTCGAACAGCAGTGCGACATCGAGTTCTTGTCGTCATAGGGTGATCTAATTTGGAGGTAAAATAAATTGCCACTTTGGTAACTGCATCACCTTTGGGTTGGCGAAATAATACTCTGCATTTGCTGTGATCCAAATTCAAGCCGACATAACCCAGGTACTCCTGAAGTTTTATAAAAATTTGCTCAACACTTTCTTTTGTTTCGGCAATGATCAATAAATCATCAGCAGACGCTAATAAAATCGGAAAACTGAAATGATCACGTTGATTAAGTTTAAGGTCATCCACTTCGTCCTCGATGGACTCCAATACTGCTTCCATAATTAAATTGAAAATGAAGGGAGAAAGTGGGTAACACTGCTTAATTCCACGCTTTCTTAAAGTCGGTTTAGTTAACTGCCCTTTCCACAACACCTGTTGTTGCTCATTGTGGAAACACTCAAGTACTCTATTCACGAATCTAATGGGAGCTCCCTTACCTATAATCATAAGAAAAGAAATGTCAAGTATATAAATACATAAATACACAAATCTTAAGGATGGTCTCCAGTTCGTTCTCAGTGGTACATACGATCCCACATGATGTCAATAATTTAAAGGAACGTCTCCCTATCTCCATGATGACCAGACCACGCAGAATGTTGAGCTCGTTGTCTGTACTAGTATATCCAGTAAGTTGATAGTAAATCGAGCGAAACTGATCTGAAGGTTCTTGTCCAAAGCTAAGGCAACGTGCAGTTTTACCAACATGTGGTAAATGTACGTTTCGAATACTTGTTGAAAGACTACCATTGCGATAGTAAAGAGATTGTCTCTGAGAATCGACTGATAATGTGGATGATCGAATACATATGACACTATCGTAATGTGTTCGTAAACCTGAAGTCCCCCGGTAAAAAAACCCTGTAAGATTCAGTATTATTGTTTTCGGAGGGCGACAAAAATTCCAATTGGTTGTCGCTTTGATTGACTATAATTTTGACACCGTACAGCCTCGAGATCGCTGCAAAAAAACCTCGGCGCCTCCCCAAAATCCGTGACAACGTAATTTGTTTAAATATAAACGAACTTTGTCCGCAAGCGAAATTTCTCCATTGATGATATCTTGAGCAAACGGAACTAAATGATCATAACAATCACACAGGTGAGTCTCTATCTTATCTTAGATTCCCTTGCATGATTGACGTATAATGCAAACAGCGGCTTACACGGAGTGATACCATACATCTCGTGCACCAGAGCACCAAACAAGCAATTCCCATCCGGTGGTACTCGCAATAACCCATACAGATTCTCACGATCGTCCCTCACGCAGTCTACTTCCGTCTAAATTCTCGGTTAATTTTTCTAAAGGGCGTATAAGCAAGTGACAGTTTCTCTTTGTTTACTTTCTCTTCTATGAATTACCAAGCGGTTTCCACGTTTATCACTCAACTCTTTGCATCAAATGATACCCGAAACTTTCGACTTTCAAACAGAATAGTGATATCAAAGAAAATCTTTTTAATCACATCACAATAATCGAAAGAGAGAGTGATTAAAGAGAAACTGTCACTTGCTTATACGCCCTAATGAAAAATCAACCGAGAATTAAGAAATTTTGAAAATACAGAGCAAGAGAATAGTTTATTCCGTTCGTTACCGTATATGCCATATATGAATTGTGGTAGATGTAAACTTTGAAACAGCTTCTGATGATTAGAAGCAATGCTTGGCGTTACAATGTGTCCAGTTTTTATTTGACTCATCCTTGCATGTGAATGGTTCTAATTTCTTGGTGCAAATAAAATCTTACGAGGGGCTGAAGTTCACTTATATTACACCAGTATAGACGATCTCCTTTTCATATTTCCTACTTTCCAGATCACCAGATGTGCCAGGTTTACAAATATATCAGTGAATATGACGATGTTTTAACTACCAAATAGATTTCGTTTACAATGCTTCACAGAATACTTGAAGCCCACAGACATTCTCTTAAGCTCGCGTTGAAGCATTTCCTCGGGAAATCGGTGAATTTAATAGTGCATCCGAGCACGCGAATACTACCATTATTGAAATTTATACTAACAAATTAGGTTTTGCACGAACATGACATAACCTCACAAAAATGAACAGAATGAACTTTTTTTGACAGTCGACGTGTACTTGTTTACAGTTTGAAATTTCATCAGAACTTCATCGTTCGAATGTAAAAATTGCAAGTCGCCTCACACTCAACAGATTCATACATAAATCGCTCCTTGATGCTGGAAACACACACAGGGCAATCTTTTTAGTTATTTTCACTGTGGAATACGTTTTTAACAGGCACTTTTTCGTCATTTTTTCAATTTTTAACTTGCAGTCGCAAAACAAAACAAGTACACGGCAACTGTCAAAGATGAACTTGATTCATCGGCAGTTCATTTGTGTCGTCATCGTGCAAAACCTAATATCCTTCTCCCGTGACACTTGTGGAGTGCGCAGTAGTATATAACATATGGATGAATAAGTCTCGAGACTGAAGCAGAGATGGCGCTCGTAGTAAACCAGTAACCACGTCTTTCTAGAGTACTAACCTTTGCTTGAAACGGGTCAAAATTTTAAGTCGTTCCGACCAGAAACAGCTGAGTTATCGAGGTTGGAGTAAAGTCGTTTTGTAGTTTGTTTAAAAATGGAAAAACCGAGTTTCGTGTTTTGATAAAATGGAAAAACCGAGTCTCGTGTTTTGATAAAACATTGCGTAAAAACACCGTGCAAGCGAAACAATGGATTGAAAAATGTTATCCGGACTCTTGTCCATCAAAAGCAACGATTTGTCGGTTTAAACGTGGTCGTACCGACACAAATGACGCGGAACGCTCGGGTAGACCTGTGGAAGCCGTTACACCGGAAAATGTGAGTGAAGTGACAAAAATTATAATGAAAGATCGTAAAGTGAAGCTCCGTGAGATTACTGAGATGACACAGATATCATATGGAAGTGTATTTACTATCCTTCATGAAAAATTGAGCATGAAAAAGGTTTTTTCCAAGTGGGTGCCGCAATTGCTGCAATGCACCCTGCCACAGGTCGATGAAAACAATGGCGAAATTGAACGAATTGGGCTTTGATCTGCTTCCCCACCCCCATACTCGCCAGATTTAGCCCCCAGTGACTACTGGCTCTTTGCTGATCTTAAAAAAATGCTCCAGGGAAAAGATTTGGCTCAAATGAGGAGGTCATCGCTGAAACTGAAGCTTATTTTGAAGCGAAAGAAAATTTTTTTTATTAACATGGTATTGAAAAATTGGAAAAACGTTGTGAGATTACCACAAGTAGTTCAAAAAATTAGTTTTCACAAACTTTTCAAAGCAATGAGGAAAACTCATAACGCTTGCATGCCTTTTTCGCGTTTTTGATCAATTATTCAAAAACTAGACCGATTATCGAAAAACCAAAAACACTTAAGTTTTCGAAATCAAATTTATCATAACTAAGTATTCTTAGAATTTTGAAATTTTGCTTTGCCGAGCCGTAATTGGTTTTTGAAATGTATAAACGGTTACTGTTCCGTTCCACGGGGATGATTTTAGAACTGAAAAGTAGTGTTTGTAGCAGAATTTCACAAAGAATCTGAAAATGCAACTCAAAATTATAAAATTTAAGCTAAAACAACCGAAATTTGAAAAAGTTCACATAAACTTTTCCGCATTTTTTTATTGCTTGCGCGCTGCTGTTTCATATTGAGGTGGCGTAAGAAATGCACGGTGGGCACGGTGGCATGATATCGTGAGAAAAAATTACATATAAAATTATAACGCGAATTTATGCAGCATTGGGTTTTGTATTGAAATAAAAACGATTTGAATACAATAAAATGGGTATTGTAAAAAATTGTTTATTTTCTAAGTAACTGTCATTTATAATGCTAATAATGTCCAATTCTGTTGAGTTCAATGCATTGATGTTGCTGAAGCAATAAAGCCTGGCTGTGTGATATCCTATAACAGGTATTATTTTAGATTGTAGCAATTTTTATAGCAAAACTATATCTGCATCATTGAGAAGCTACTGAATGAAATACAAACCAAGTATTAGCGTGATACAAACAATGTGATAAACATTGAAAAACAACAGGCATATACATGGTTAGCAAGTTGGTCAATACATATACATATAACCTCATGTTAGTCATTCATAATTACTAAGAGTAATCACTAACAATTACGATTGAATTAGCTATATTCAAAGTGTGAAGGATTCAAAAATCCATTACGTCCAGTCTTTTTCACAAGCCAATATAACGAGAGGTAAGCCCACTGCGCTCAATCATTGAAAAAAGATCTTCTTTCTATGTGTCCGTTTTTCTTGGTATGCTTTGTGCGACGGTTCGTTCAACAGAAGCGGATAAAATTTTGCGCGCATTTTATGACACTACATTTCACCTTAAAGGCTGAGGATAGTACCGTAAAGTGGTAGGTTTTTTGCTATTTTCCCGTTTCAAATTAAATTTTCTTGGAAACGGTTGAGAATATTCTGTGAAATTTTCAGAATGATTCATTGAGTTTAGCGGTCGTGTTGTATTTTTTTCTGACTGAAGAACTGCTGAAAATTGGAACGCTCGGAAATGCATACCTCTACTTGTTCATCGAATATCTCGGCTTTGAAGGCTTGTATCATAAATCTACCGTGACAAAGTCTAGATAATTTAGTTTAGATGCGATTAACAGCTCGGCTGAAAAGTTCGTATCGTTTAAAAGAAACACACATTTTTTTGCCAAAATTCGTTTTTATTATTCAACATAATTGCCATCAGAGGCGATACAGCGATTATAGCGATCTTCCAACTTTTCGATACCATTTTTGTAGTACGATTTGTCCTTTGCCTCAAAATAGGCCTCAGTTTCAGCGATTACCTCTTCATTGCTTCTACAATTTTTACCAGCGAGCATTCTCTTGAGGTCTGAGAACAGAAAAAAGTCACTGGGGGCCAAATCTGGAGAATACGGTGGATGAGGGAGCAATTCGAAGCCCAATTCGTTTAATTTCAGCATGGTTTTCATCGACTTGTGACACGGTGCATTGTCTTGATGAAACAAATCTTTTTTCTTCTTCAAATGAGGCCGTTTTTTTTGAAATTTCGTCCACCAAACGCTCTAATAACGCTATATAATAGTCACTGTTGATGGTTTTTCCCTTTTCCAGGTAGTCGATGAAAATTATACCATGCGAATCGCAAAATTCAGACGCCATAACCTTACCGGCCGATTGTTGAGTCTTTCCACGCTTTGGGTTCGGTTCATCGCGTGCAGTCCACTCAGCTGACTGTCGATTAGACTCCGGAGTGAAGTGATGGAGCCATGTTTCGTCCTTTGTTATATATCGACGAAAAAATCGGTTTTATTTCGATATAACAGCTCCAAAAACTGCTCAGAATTATCAATTCGTTGTTATTTTTGATCGATTGTGAGCTCGCGCGGCACCCATTTTGCACAAAGCTTTCTCATATCCAAATATTCGTGAATAATATGTCCAACACGTTCCTTTGATATCTTTAGGGTGTCAGCTATCTCGATCAGCTTCACTTTACGGTCATTGAAAATCATTTTGTGGATTTTTTTCACGTTTTCATCGGTAACAGCCTCTTTTGGACGTCCACTGCGTTCATCGTCTTCGGTGCTCATATGACCAGTACGAAATTTTGCAAACCACTTACGAATTGTTGCTTCGCCCGGTGCAGAGTCTGGATAACACTCATCAAGCCATTTTTTGGCATCGGCGGCACTTTTTTTCATCAAAAAGTAGTGTTTTATCAACACACGAAATACCTTTTTTCTATTTTTTTCACAATAACAAAAGTAGCTTCACTCAAAATGCAATATCTCACAAACTAATATTCAGACAGCTGTCAAATTTATACACGTATCTTTTGAAGGTTGGTGCTAACTGAAAATGGTATGGATTTAATTCTAGTGACGCCCTCTCATAGAAACGATACGAACTTTTCAGCCGATCTGTTAGTACATAAAAACATATATGTTATCGCGATAAAAATAAAGTCTTGTATTTTTCTGTGAAACAAAGTCAGTTTCAATGCATCCACCATTTTTTTCGCTTTTGTTTCTTGATAGCATTCTGAAAAAGGAGAGGGAAATAAAATTGGCTCGACAAGGCTGCCAAACACACAGACATTCAATCTTTGTGAAAGTTGAATATTTTTTCATTGTTCATTGGAATCCATGTAATGTCCAACCCATACAATAGATTAATGTGATAAAACTTCTCATCAAAATAATAAAATGTATGCTTGCAACCCGGTACAGTTTGCTCATATACGAGAGAGTACAAGAGAAATACGATGCACAAAGGGAATTGAGCGAGCTACGTGGTCGATTTAAAACTCAACACGCGACCCTCTGTCCTCAGACCTTAATGGTTCGGATAGTTGTCTCATTCAATAACAGAGATCTGCCAACAGATGCAGCCGTTTCACCATTTGCGAGCCGGTCTAAAACAATTATTTTGTTTTGAAGAGTGATTGACTTTCTGGGTCTAGGAGTCATTTTACCAGAATTCGATGCCATTGTATGATTCTGTAATCAAAATTACACGGTAGAAATATATAAAAATTAAATGTATAAAGCACTCGATTTCCATTATATTGTATTTCTTCGAAACATTCAACCACATGTTCCCTGTCTCGCTAATTAATTAATATCGAAATCGAGCAGGAACGATGAATAAAGACTGTCCCAGAAAGTATGGACGCACTTTGTTTTCGCTGTAAATAATTCACAAGTGTTAGAAATTCAAATTTTATTCGATATACTGATAATATTAGACTACAACAACAGAATATTATTCTCAAAATTTGCTACTTAGCCATTGTAGACTAGCTGGCGCACCTTATTGCGAACGTTCCTCATTAAATTCCGTACAGACTTCTTGGCGACAAGTTTTAACACTTTTTTCCAATCTTTTTCGAACTGTTCAATGGTTTCGGCTGCCGAGACATGTTTCCTAAGACGTGCCATCGTTAATGCTCAAAATTCCTCAATTGGTCGAAGTTGTGGGCAATTTGGTTGATTCATGTCTTTTGGGACGAAAGTGACATTTTTGGTAGTATACCCTTCTACCGTTGATTTCGAGTAGTGGCAAGAAGCAAGATCTGGCCAGAAAACAACAGGATCCTTGTGGCTTCGAATCATGGGTAGAAGTCGTTTTTGTAAACATTCCTTGGTGTATATTTCGCTGTTCATTGAAGCAGTGGTGATGAAGGGTTTCGAAATCTTACCGCAGCTACAAATTGCTTGCCAGACCATAGCTTTCTTACCAAATTTTTTGAATTCAATCGATGTCTCGGACTGGTTTAACACTTGTTCTTCTCGCACCGTAAAATATTGTGGTCCCGGCAAGGATTTGTAATCGAGTTTAAAGTAGGTTTCGTCGTCCATGATTATACAGTTCAAATTTCCCGCAAGAATCGTATTGTACAGCTTTCGAACCCTCGGCCTGATCGATGCTTCTTGTTTCGGACTACGTTTTGGTTGTTTCTGCTTCTTTTAGGTTCGAAGATTCAAACGTTCTTTAGCACGAAGAACATTTGACTTCGAAGTGCCCACTTTTTGGCCACACCCCGAACTGAAACTTTTTTCGTTTGCTCGAACGCGCTCAGTATACGTTTATCCAACTGAGGGTTAGCATTCCTTCCATTTTTGCTATCTTTCTCAGTGACAGTCCGCGTTCTGTGCACCATTTGTACACAATTTGTCGACGTTGTTCTGCTGAAAGTCCACACATTTCGGAACAAACTAATGAAAACGAATAAACTGTTGAAATATAGATTTCATTCGTGGTAGCGGTCAATTTGTCATTCCTGGCGTGAGAGGATATTTCACCACAAGAAGTAAGAAGTGACACAGAAAGCAAGCGGGGAACGCAAGCTTTCTGCGCACAATAAACAACAAGACAATAGTAGCTATCTCTCATGATGATCGACAGTGGCCGATCATTGTAGTATAGTTAAACATCATTTGTGTAATATGTATTATATTAAGAACTAGGCTAAGCTTGTAAATAACGTTACCTCAATTTAACCTGAAGTGAAGTACTCTGCTTTATTTTGTTCTATTTACTTCAACATAAACAACTGCACAAGTGGCTAGAGAGGAGTGTAAACAACAGGACGCAGCCATAAAAATTGACAGATTCTGAACCAATGTGAAATGGCAGCGGTTTTTGGTTGCGTCCATACTTTCTGGGACAGTCTTTAGTTTCGAAAAATATGAATGTTCCGATCCGGTTAATCAGAAACCGCCCACTTTCACAAATTTTAACTAAAACTTTCGCGGAGGCAGATTTGACTGGTACACATTTACAAACGTAAATGAAGGGTGAAATAAAAGGTTATTGTTTCGATGTTATTTAGTTTGTCATGCGTGAATTCATGTTATTTGCGTAGATGCGGATCTGCGAAGACAATTAGCGTGACACAAATATTGAAAATAAAAGCGTTTTGTGGATCGACTGTGGATTGTCTCGTTGATAATAGAGTATATCACGAGGATGACAATTGTTGTTTCGCTGTTAATATGTTGGCGCACACGGTGAGGTACAGCACATCGAACATGCTACATGAACCAATCGATTGTTCTCGGAATTAATACACTTGTTGAACGTTTTCCAAAATTAATGCGATTTTCACAAGATTTTTTTTACACGGTTTTCTCAATTAACACGTTTTTTTAACACGGTTTTCGCAATTAACACGGTTTTTTCAACACGGTTTTTTTAGCACGGCACATAACCCCCGTGCAAAAAGAGACCTTAGTGCATTACTGAAAAATTTTCAATGGATTTTTGCTTAAAATCCCTTTGAGCCAAATTAAAATATACAAAAATAAAATTTAAAAAAAAATCTGTCATTAGCGGTGGAATTGCTCTATGAAGAACTTTGACTATTTATTTATTTATTTGGGAGCAGGGAAAAGCCCGATGGAGATGAAATTTAGCAATCTCTCTCTCCAGCAGGCATAAAACCTTCTCATCAGTATCAACAGATTACAATGATCCAACAGATACATTTGGACTTAACACTAACAATTAGAATCAACAATCAAAACTAAATCTATAATCCTATAACTAGTTGATAACACCAAGCATTGCATGGCAGTAATAGTGCTCTTTCTTAAAAGGTGAGAGAGAAGAAAAAAGTGGGTAGGCGAATGGAGTTCCAGGGTTGGTGGAGGAGGTGGTAAAGGAGCGTGGACTAACGACGATGTTAGAATCGGCATGTAGATCTAATTAGACTATTTCGTTATACTAACATACTTTTTAGTAATGACTCTTTTAATGATTCTGTAAGGGCCGCTAGAGGAATCAAAGTGTGACATTTTTTTCGTAGCGGCTTCCGGAGACACCACTGGATGCCATCGAAAAAAAAATTTCGTTGATTTTGAGAAAACAGTGCATGAGCCAAAAACGCTAATTGAAATATTTGTTACATTTTTCATTCTAATTTGAAGTTTAGATTTGTATCATTTTGATACAAAGAACCGAGTTGGGTTGATAACACTCATCACAGTTAGGAGCCGAGTCAACAGCTTATTTTACCTTCGGCTTTTTGTGAGAGCTACGAATGTCGGCATCTCAAAAGTAAATACATACCCAAATAGCGATACCGTATGCTTACCAGGCTGAATAAAATTAAAAATTCAAATTAGCTGTTTATTGACGACCCGAGCATCATTCATACAACATTCATCATTTCGATGTTCGATCCAAGGGCATCTAAATCACGGAAGATACATTTCGACCCAGATTAGAAACCGTTCCAGACAGTTCCGGCATGCTACCGACAAAATCCTACTAAATCGTTTACAATAGGCCCACCTGTCCGAACCAAAAAGGTAAAGTCATTTATCTTTCTCAACTTCTACGATTTGATACTGTAAATATTGGCACCACCGTTGGCCTGGGAAGCTCGCAACGAAGCCGGGATTTTACGGTCTAGAACAAAGATGTGAAAAAGTGGTACATAAAAAAAGGAATTCGCATTTCGACATTCTCCCGGCTGCGGCGGATGCTAAATCCACAGTCAAGTAATGTACGATTTAGACGATCCGTCTTCTTCCGTCACAGTTAACCTCCGTCATCGTCACCGTCAGCATTAATTACATGCATTCTTATGGAGACATTCACGCGTAACGTCGCCGTCACGGCACGTCTTGACGGACGGAGCGCGTGAACGGTAAAGGTAAAGAAAGTATTGAACTAATTTAGACGGAAGCTGACGATCCGGCGGACCGTCTGAATCGTACATAAGGATGCGAAAAGATGGGTGTCATATTGTATATCTTGCTTGCAACGTTTGGTACACCGTTTGATTACTGGTACTGCTATTTAGCACAATATTTACCGAAGCCAATAAACAAACAAATCGGTTATGTTGTTTACATTTTGATTGACGGCCATTGGTCAGGTGGAAAAGGCTACAACTTTAACGACTACAACTGGGTATCTTGATTGAATTTAATAATTATTGCTACTTAGCATATTGCTTCAATGGAATGTTTCGATCCCGTCACACTCAACCATTTTTCGAAATAAGACAATAAAGTGTCTAGGGAAGACAGTTCAGGAATGAATTCAAATTGAGATTTAACCCTAGAACACTTTCGTGAGGTTTATCTAAAATTACTAAATTCCAATATATTTACAAATTAATGGTACAGTTTCATTCCACAACCATTCGCAAAAAAAGATTCCATAATTTATCTATGTTACGTCAAGGGGCAAATCACTCTAAACTTTTTCTGAGCTCAAACAAGTTTTACTGGGAGTAAAAAATTTTAGCAGGGATCTCGCTGGATTAGAATGGGATTAGAAAAGTTTAGTCGAGATCTGTAAAAGCACAGATAACAGATATACAGGCTCACATATGAACTGTGTGTAAAATTTGCTCAATCAGCGTGGCGAATACTTGGAGATGTCACCACGATCAACACGAGGTGTCGCCACGATTTGGGTGCCGCTTTCACTAAGTCCCAATTTTGGGTGCAACATTCACTTCACGCTAGATTTTTGTTTTGCTATTGGTTAAAATCTAGAACAGGACCAGACAACTGGCTTCTTTTTCCAGAAAAATATTTCCCTTCTTATTCCGGTTGCTCCCTGCTGTAAATAATAAATGCCTCGCGATCACTGTTGCCAGTAGAGATAATTATTCATTCTGAAAACTTTCTCCCCTTATAACATGCAATTATTTATCATTTGAAAACACTTAGACAAATGTTATATCGGTCAAAAATATAGCTCTGGATTCATTTTGATCAGATGTTTGTTTTGAAGAAAACGTTTAGTTGAAACAGCTTAATAAAGTTTTTCTAAAACACTCAATTTTGGGTAATTAATGTTTGCAGCTTTATTAACAAAAGTATTCAACATATTCTTTTTGAGAAAAATAATAACATACAGAAGTATCCAAAGATTCGGTGCTATTCTCAACCAACATAATCAATATTCTCGTCCATATCACACTTCGTGATTTCAGGCTTTCTCTTTGTATCATCCAGTGATTGTTAGATGTACTCGTATACTTTCCGCATTTACAGGACTTAAAAACAAATTGAACTTAAATCCTATTGAAATTAATAATTTTGAAAAGATGACCCGCAAAATAAAGTATCCAATATCAAGCTACATTGTTACCGACGATACTGACAGCACTTTTTCTACCACCTTGCAGTAATATTGATTTCAACAACTTGTACTTGCTTATGTCAATTTCAACCAATCACGAGCTGGTCCGAAATTGGTCCTAAAAGTGGATTAACAATTGTCAGGTCCTGTCCTAGGTTAAAATGACAAGTTTTGTCACTTAGGGAAATCGTGTGATAAGTGTTAAATTTGTTGTAGTTGAAATATGTCTATAACAGGCAGGAGGATTTTGTTATCGTTCCGGAACATAGTGAAACGTTTTGAAAGATCGCGGCGAACAGTCGAGTAAGTGGCAGTAGTGTTTCCAACGTATAGCGAATTTGAAATTTACGCAGGATTTAAAACATTTTGTTCGAGCCTGTATATCTGTTATCTGTGGTAAAAACATTATTTTGACATAAGAAGCTGTCAACGTACTATTTGTTTCTTTTCTGTTTTTTTTTCTCTATTTGCAACTGCCCAACACAGGCAAAAACATCATATTAACAAGATATTTAGTTCTCACATTTTCCGAACAAATATTTGGTAACATCCTTTGTTGCGAGCATGGCGCCCTCAGGCGAGTCTGCATCGAAAGATTGATTTCGCTCCAAGCTGACAGGGTCTGACGCAGGTCAACTCTTTGTTTACTTGTTATACACTTTTTTGCGAGCTCGAATGACAAATACACTTTAAACAAGATTAGGCCAACTTTACTACGAAATATCGATTTTTTTTTGTTAATCAAGTCCCGTGAACCGTAACCGAATAACGAACATTGTGTAGTGTAGTCACAGACTAACAGACATGACAGTATGAGTAAATTCTTGTAAAATTAATATTTCGTGATACACTAGTTCCACCTATATTGTACTGCGCGAACTATTTACTATCGGTACACCCCTTGTATTTTGTAAAAGTTTTTTTACTAGTTGGTTCCTAAGACAAGACCTGACAACTGGCTTCTTATTCTTCCTTCCGAATCATCCTTCTCGTCATTTTCACCCTGTGGAATAAATACCAACGTATCGGCTACAGTGTAGCCATATGTACAGATTTTTTAATAACTATGCTAGGAAAAAAATATTACATATAAATTTTTAGACTTTAGGTTTTTGATTTGAAACAAACATGAAACATGTTTTGGTGAATGCATTTCTTTATTATATATTAATGCTTAAAAACAATTAATTGAGCTTTGATGACAAAACACGAAATATCTCTTGTTGAACGCAAAATCGAATCCTTTATTGACGTATTACCGGATCTTTTGGAAACCGGAAGAAGTCAGGTTTGGATAGAAATGCTTAATGCGATCACAGTGTGGAACACAACAGTTCATTCTTCTCGTGAAACTCAACACACTTTCGAGTTTACACTAATTTAACAAATATTTTTTGGTTACCTTTAATTCACTAAAAAGAAAAACGGCTTGATGCCTATTTTAATTACACAGTCCTGCCACTATAAACATTTATTACCAATGAGATTGAAAAAAATGTGAAACATTCTCCGAAAATTTTCATTTTCATTGGTGAGCTAAAATTATACATTTTAATAAATATGTTTTCTGATTTTCTTTATACTTGGCATCATTGCTCGCGTACCCTGCAAAAGTTTTTTCTTTTCACAATGTGCAGGTGGCAACATCAAAATCAGCCAATCAGAAACTGGTCCATTTTGGAACAAAAGCAGCCCCCCCAGATGTCAGGTCTTGTCTTAGGTTGGTTCCTCCTCGTTTGTCAACACCGATCAGCTGCTTGCAGGGATGCCTGATTTCATCATAATATTTGGAAATGAATCGTCACAATAAATTATTGAATTACGTTTATAATATATTTAACTTTTTTAGCGATGTTGGAAGGTAACCATTTATTTTTCTCAACGTTGTGCATCTAGACAATTTTTGATTGTGTTGGTAATTTTCACCCGAAATTAAGTGGCGGCAGACCAAAAGTAAGTAAATATTGTAACAAAACGGGTTCGATTTTGTGTTGCGTTGAAGGATAAGAAGTAGGCACAATTCTGTATATAATTTTTGGCAATATGTATTGAATCTGTATTCTGCATAAAATTCGCATGGACGTATACAAATCAATACATTACAGGTAATTCTGTATGAATGGCAACTCTGTTGATAAATGAAAAAATAAACGCAGTCTAGATGACAGACAGGATGTTTTTGATAGGGTAACGTGGCGCCATCATGCCATATGCGAGTACTGTCCCAACTGAAGGAATATTCGAAATGACCGCTAAAATGATTGACGAACCTAATTTGAGTGTCCTGTCTGTTAGTATGTGGTGTAGTGCTGGGTATCCCCACGAGAGCGTTCTAGAGTTAAGTAAACTTCATATAATATACTTCGTGTGTATGTTCAACTTATACTAAGCCCCACTTTAGCGGTTTACAGAACAAAGTTGTCAACAGCGCCACGCACTTCAGCAAGCCCCTCGGTGTCCATAAGTCCCAGCAACGTAATACCCGCACCTTATACCTTCCAAGAGGATTGATAAGACAGCGGTCAGTGAAAAGAGAACAAATGAAGAAGAATAAAAACTACATGTCATATACAGCCGATTGTGAACAGTTGTCATCAGTGAATTTATAATTATAAAATAGTATAAGAACAGTATTATCCATTTATTACTTGAATTATTGATACTACTATTCATGTAAGTGTGAGCATAGAATTATCTTACTGAAACTGAACCTAAAATACAACTTACAGTTACAGTACGGATTTAATTAGAACAGATCGAAAATAAACACTTGCACTCCAAAGGTAAATTTACCATAAAGGCGAGTTAGGCTTGCTTAGCTAAATTTCAATTATAAATTAACGTATCTGGTTTAAAGACTGTCCCAGAAACTATGGACGCAACCAAAAACCGCTGCCATTTCGCAATGTTTCAGAATCTGTCAATTTTTATGGCTACGTCCTGGTGTATACACTCTTCTCTAACCACTTGTGCAGTTGTTTATTCGTTTTCATTAGTTTGTTTCGAAATGCGTGGGCTTTCAGCAGAACAACGTCGAAAAATTGTGTACAAAAGGTGCACAGAACGCGGACTGTCACTGAGAAAGATAGCAAAAATGGAAGGAGTAAGAGAAAAAGCCGTTCGAAATGCAATCAGGAAGTTCGGTGAGGATAACACCTTTGAGGATAAACCGAAAACGGATCGAAAAAAGGTCCTGCTAACATTCAGTTGGATAAACGTATACTGAAGGCGTTCGAGCAAAAGAAGGAGGTTTCAGTTCGGGATGTGGCCAAAAAAGTGGGCACTTCGAAGTCAAATGTTCTTCGTGCTAAAGAACGTTTGAATCTTCGAACCTATAAGAAGCAGAAACAACCAATACGTAGTCCGAAACAAGAAGCATCGATCAGGCCGAGGGTTCGAAAGCTGTACAATACGATTCTTGCTGGAAATTTGAACTGCATAATCATGGACGACGAAACCTACGTGAAACTCGATTACAAATTCTTACCGGGACCACAATATTATACGGTGCGAGAAGGGCAAGTGTTAAACCAGTCTGAGACATCGATTGAAGTCGAAAAATTTGGTAAGAAAGCTATGATCTGGCAAGCAATTTGTAGCTGCGGTAAGATTTCGAAACCCTTCATCACCACTGCTTCAATGAACAGCGAAAAATACACCAAGGAGTGTTTACAAAAACGACTTCTACCCATGATTCGAAGCCACAAGGATCCTGTTGTCTTCTGGCTAGATCTTGCTTCTTGCCACTACTCTAAATCAACGGTGGAATGGTATACTACCAAAAATGTCACTTTCGTCCCAGAAGACATGAATCCACCAAATTGCCCACAACTTCGACCAATTGAGGAATTTTGGGCATTAACGAAGGTACATCTTAGAAAACATGTCTCGGCAGCCGAAACCATTCAACAGTTCGAAAAAGATTGGAAAAAAGTGTCAAAACTTGTCGCCAAGACTTGTCTGTACGGAATTAAATGAGGAACGTTCGCAAGAAGGTGTGCCAACTAGTTTACGATGGCTAAGTAGCAAATGTTGAGAATAATATTCTGTTGTTGTAGTCTAATATTATCAGTATATCGAATAAAATTTGAATATCTAACACTTGTGAATTATTTACAGCGAAATCAAAGTGCGTTCGTACTTTCTGGAACAGTCTTTAGAATATTGAACTGATTTGTTTAGTATAGAAGTTTAGAACTTGTATGACAGCGAACAATACTAAAAGTAAGAAATCATGATTCATTATCAATGTAATTAAATTAATGGAATATATTGCAGGAATTTATAATCATCCTCAAACCGTAATAAAAAGGAGACTCATAAAATTTACAAATTTATTTCTGTCGTGCGACAGCTCAGGTTGGTGTTATCTCAATCGAACTCCGATGACCCATTTCGTATACAGAGCAAATCGTGTATTAAGGTCCCCGTTCCATCGACTTTAAAGGCCAGTTTTGTCAGGATCACCGGCAATGGATCATTTTATGTTCAATGTGGGAGAAGCTGAGAGTTTTAAGTTGATTACTGTTTGTTATAATCTGCACGGAACCGCAAAACAACCTAATTTTAATTACATTCCACCCAATTTGGGAGTTCCGTTCAATAACCTAAAGTGGCTCTAGGTAGTTTCAGGTTGACACGGTTCACTTAATTTTAGCTTATTGAACGAAACTTTCGCTGTTGGGTGGATGTGCTCTTTGTATATTGACAACAATGGAAGGAGCGAATGAAAGAAAAGATTTAAAAGAACTTAAAATTAAGTAAAAAGAAGTCAAATAATAGGTACTTTTTATTTTCCGTGTGTATATATATGAAGTGCGCCTTCCCTTTTGTCCTGGCAACGTTGGCCGATAGGCTTTTCAAATTCACAACAGGGATCCACAAAACTTTGAACGCGTTTTTCTCGAAAGCAAAATTTTTTTTCAAATTTTGCACAAATTTTCTACATGTAATATAGTAGACCCCAACGTTTTCCTTTTTGTTGTTTGGTTCTTTGGGGACCTACAAAACGGCGGATTTTTTCATGAAAAATCGAAGTATTGATTTTGAACAACCACAAAAAATTTAAAAAAAATTAAAAAATCGAACAGATGCGTTCGGGTCTAGAAAAACATCTGCTCTATCTATGATGCTTTGATTTGTTGACATCTGATCAGTCTGCGCTGAGATACAGTGGACACCGCAAACCATGATTATTAAGAACCGTTCTCAAAAATACCTCTTCATCGACTTATTCCTCAATATTTTTCCACGAAAAAATTAGCAAATGTTGTTCGAATGGTGTAATCTCAAAAAATATTCTTTTGAAAAAATCATCGCATTAATTATGGTTTCGGCTTTAGCGGTCTGTTAAATAAGAACGGCTGTTATATACTGCCCGACCAGTGGTCGAAACGTCGGGCAGCATATAACAGCCGTTCTTATTTAACAGACCGCTAAAGCCGAAACCATAATTAATGCAAATATTTGTACGGTCGACTAAACATCTTTCGAAAAAATCGTCGGAAAATTTTCAGCCCCATGGGGTTGTTCGTGCCATTGATGTGGAAAAAGTCAACCAAAAATTCTAATGATCTACAATCAAACAGTTCAATCAATCGTCACACTTTTAAATCCGCAATTGCACGAGAGTCTGCCTAAATTGATCTTGATTAAGAACCAACATTGTTGTTTTATAGCCGACGAAATTATACCAATATCCCAAATGTATGCAATTTTATCTTTGTACATACCTGCGATACGATTTTGATATTAAAGCTTCTCTTCGCTAAGCTTGTGTTCAAGTTTTGTATGCAAGAAGTTATTTTTATAGCGTTAAGTTTCACTACCATTCTGCGATTTCGGTTGAAGCGATAAACTTTTTCTAATTATCAATCGAGTTCATCTTATATAAATTAGAAATTAATCTTAACCACTCAAAATTTACCCTGGGGTAGATGTCAATTTCTGAGGCGAAAACGACATAACATGTGATTTCATCCGAACTCGCATCACACAAGATCAGAGCATACCAAGTGAAGCTTCGAATCGTTTTATTGCACTTTTTGTCTTGCGGTCTAGCAACAACCTACCTCTAGCATGCTACGCGTAGGACTGAAACGTTAGCTATAATTCCGCTTCTATTCATAGATTCGCGTGCTTCCAACAGCTTCGCTCTTGCACCCATTGATCAATCAGAGCGATGCTTTCCCTTTGTTATATCGCTTACACCTTCAAAACCGTCGTCTATGGCAGGAAAATCCGATATGCCGGAGATTTTTAGCAGACAAAATAGGACACTGCTCGCTACTAATCAAAATTTCAATCATTTATAATTGAAAATACGTGGCTTGATACATTTAAATCGAATCGTAGAAATATTTCAAATCAAATAATGAAATAATATTAATAATTGATACAAAATATACTGAGCTGTTAGTGTTTAAAACCTGACAACATTTCTACGTGTATTTTTCCTTGAGCTTCTAATTTGCACCCCTATATAGAAAATGAAGATGTGTTCCACATCAAAAATTTCAGGATGACACCAAATCTCGACGTTTCATGCATTTCTAAGCCAAAACAAGAAATCCGCATAACATTGAGAATCCACGGAAAAGAAACGCGTAACTTCGGAAATCCGCGGAAAAAAACCGCGTAACTTGGGAAATCCGAACCGGAAGTCGTATCAGAATGAAATAAAATAGCAGGCTACGGGACTATAACACAGCCTAACGGACATGACACTCAAATTATATTCATTAATCATTTTAACGGTCATTTCGAATATTCCTTTAGTTTGGACAGTACTCGCATATGGCATGATGGCGCCACGTTACCCTATCAAAAACATCCTGTCTGTCATCTAGACTGTGTTTATTTCTTTCATTTACCAGCAGAGTTGCCATTTATACAGAATCACCTGTAATGTATTGATTTGTATACGTCCATGCGAATTTCATGCAGGATACAGATTTAACACATATTCTGAGAAAATCGACAAAACATTTTCTTTTTTTTTTTTTTTTTGCACATTTTATCCCGTTACTCTCGTATCGGTAGTTCAAACCGGGTAAAATTCATTACCAATTTAATTATTAATTAAAATTAATCCCAGGTTCGGGTCGGGTACGGGTAAAAGTTTTCTATTTTCGATCGGGTACGGGTTGGGTGCGAGTTTGAAAAAAATACTTACTCGATCATCTCTAATACACATAGACATTCTGCTTATTCGACGAACTGAGTCGAACGATATAATAAACTATGCCCTCCGGTTGCATTGTGATTGCATAGCCTTTCTATATAGGAAAGGCAAAAATTGTCATTTATTTTGGACATTTGAATATGCTTCTACTGAAAACAGAAAATTTGAAAAACTGCTCTTCTATAAGTGACCTTTTTTGAAGATATTTAGTCAAATATGATATTCAAAGGACTTAGGTTCCAGTTGAATTGAACCGTTTCACACTACCTCACAAGTCACACTATACCCAAGCAACCAATAAGCATTAATATTGGCTCTTCTGAACACCAAAAACTCTGCTAGCTTAATATATCTGTTGCAAAACGTTCAGTATTCCGAATTCTGAATACTAGTCTGCATACTAGTCTTAAATAAGAATTATCCATGGTTTTGCAGTGTATTCTACCAAATTAGGCATTATAGCAGTCTTAGTGTTAGTGCGGTGAAAATTTGAATATTCCGCGAGAAAGAAAGTATTTTTATCCGTACTTTGGCGACGTTGTCCCACAGCGAGATCTCACACTTGTAGTCCAGTGAAAAGAAAGTCCATTGGACTATAAACGAAAATTAACTGGCAATATAGCTTGAGTTGCTGTGCCATCGATCGGTGTCATCTCAAGTGAGCTGACGCCACTAGAGGCGTGCAAAACAGCTCATTTTGGTGAACAGCTCCGAACCGATCAGCTCACCAAAGTGAATCGATTCGATGTATCAGCTCATCAGCTCTTTTAGTTTGAACTTAAGGTTCATTTTGTGCGCCGTTTTTCTTATGCACCGGTTTTCTTTCATATGCATGATCGAAATTGAATCACTGATTTGCAATGATGCAATGAATGCAATGCGAATTAGTTTATCTTTAATTGATGTCGACTAAATTGAATCTCTTAAAGAGCCGAAGATCCGATCAGCTCGTAGCGTGTTCCCTTCGTCATAATGCAGTGAACTGGGTAGCAAATGAGTGAGCTGATGAGCTGCGGTTCTTTTGAAAAGAGCTGTGAGCTGTCAGCTCACTTCAATAATTCGATTCACTGGAACAGCTCAGGAGCGAATTGCCCATCTCTAGACGCCACCCAGACGTTAAAAAGAAGAAGAATTGTTCTGGTATAAACCTATCCATGATGAATGGTAAAAGTCAAAATTGTCAAACAAAATATCAGAAAGACATTTATTCTTATCGGAAGATACGATACACGAAAACCACTGACATTTCAAACGTCTGCTAGAAGCACATTTAACTAGTAAAATACTCCAACTTCGTCTAATAATATTAATAAAAATAACAATGGTTAACATGTTGTTGTTTTTTTTTGTATCTAAGCCTCGCGTCAAAGTTTTGCTCGTGCACCGCAGAATTTCGAACCACTCTCGCACTATACTTACGAAATTGTTGCCATATCAACTGTCACCCAGGCAATATAAGTAGTTGAATAACATTTCTCGATAAACAGGAAGGCTTGATCGGAGGAAAATCGAAAGCCGATGTCCGCGGAAACTTTGTAAACAGTGGGCAGCTGATACAAGTGGAAACCGCACCATTGTCCGAAATGTCACCTGCAAACCGTACTGTCGACTCTTCAAAAGAGTGGTGTTTCCAAATCGTAACGATAAGCAAAACAAGTGACCGGAAATACGCTTGTGGAAGTTATGCATGAAGATGCTGATGAAGTTAGATTATGTGAGACGTGATAATGCAATCTTCGTCAAAACTGACTTCAAACAGCTTTCTGAACAGGAATATTATACAGTAATTGGCAGAGGAAAAGTGTCAGAGATTTTCAAATACAACAAGCGAGCGACGCAAAGGTATATCGTATGTGGCCAACCGACTGTTCCTGTTTCTTTCTTTACATCGCGACTGGGACCATCATCCAGGAAATTTTTGTGTAAAAATGCCAGGCAAGACCAGGTAATTGCTTTTCCTCAATCGACACAGCGGTGCTTTTTTTGTGTTGACCGGATTTGGGTTACAACGATGAATGTGAAGAAGGAGGCTATGCAAAATCTGAGCGAATATATTTTCCAATTTTTTATCAGCATGTCCAACCGAATGAGCACGTCGTTCCACGAGAAATTGGTAGTCTAGTGAAAAGTATCCACTGGACCGAAAACCAAAACTAACTTAGCTAATAAACTTACTTATAACCTTATAACTTAGCTTATAACAGGGCCGCCGAGAGAAAAAAAAATAGGCCCGGGAAATTTCAATTCACTCTATCTTGGAGGATAGAACCGACGACACGACCTGCCACTCGCTTTTAAAACTGTATCGTAAATTTAATTACCCCTCAATAACTCGTAATGTCAAAATGAGATCTTGGTAAATATGTTTGGAACTGGCAACCCAGGTTGATAAACTGTTGCTCCTAGAATAACAATATCCTTGGTTACGTTTGTTGTTCAATTGAAAAAATGGAATAGAACAAAACAATAAGTATTTCACCACGGTTCTATTGTATGTCGCAAAGAAGGAATACGAAATTGCAATTATAAATGTATTATGGGTTTAATTTAAATGGTTAGCTTATATGGTTACCAATTCTACAAAATATCAATAAAAACTCATACAGGGAAAATGACGAAAAATTAAAACGATTAAGACGACTTAGATTAACTTCACCAAGATTCTTAGCGAAGAAGTATTTTTGATGACAGAATTAAAGAAGTATTTTTGATGACAGAATTAAAAGTTTTGCGAGTCATACTTAAGATAATCCATCCTTATTCAAACACTCGGTACTTGTACAAACAGAACATCCATGAACGAGATGTAAAGTAAAATACATTTGCAAAAACTATTTTTAGTTTTTTATTGAAAAATAAATGAATGGGCATTTTACTGCGGTCGGTCGTGTCATAGTAGAATCGATATTTATTCTATGGACAGTTAACAATTTGAGTGAGTAACCGGCTGTATTTTTGGGCTGTTTTATATACCCTCTCTTCATTTTTTATCAGGAAACAATTAAATGGTAACTTCGTCAAATTTTCGAATATATTGATAGTGAAATTCGCAGTCGAAGTTTATGTAGAGCTCCACAGCGAAATCTGGTATATACACAGCTAGATTTCGCATATTTTCTGGAGATTCATATTTGAAAGCTTACTAAATTAAAAAGCTTGTAGGCTCTTCCGAAACACCACCATCTGGTCAAACTGAAATTATATATCTGTTATGAGAAATATTTTAAATAATCTTCAAAACTTCACAGAAGCAATCTTGCGATATTCGAATTCAGACGAACTTTATCAATTTATTTGTTTATTTTTCTAGGGTACCTTGGTAACTATGTTGTAGCAACCAGAAGTGTTGTTTAAGAATTTCATTTTTATTATTAACAAGGGGTCGCTTTATTTGCGGTAACTGGCGGTAAATCGCTCACGAACACATTTTATTCCGATTCCTTCGGAGTGCCTGGTCGTGTCGTTGATAGAACGATCAAAAGAAAAGGTTCCAAGGTATGTTTCACTATGAGCAATAAAAACATTTTTCCGGGCCTCAATAAATTAATACCAGTAATGAACTTGAAAGAGCCGACTTTCATCAGAATGTGTCGTTTCCGGGAAATACAGATCAAAATAAAACAATAAAAAAATAAACAGAATGCGCGGTTTCCCAGGATAACGTTTCTTTGAAAACACAAAAATGATTGTATTCCACGGAAATACATCCTTCAAACGAAAAGTTATTTTAATTATCAAGCGAGTGAAATGAGTTGTTCTTCGAGTCCGTTGTTTTTGAGAGCTATCGAAGAATATCGCCCTTATGCTGAATAACGACGTATTGGTTTTTCGATCGAATCCTAGCTACCTTTGATTTTGCTAGCGTTATTAGGAATAGGAATGAAATACGATCGAAAAAACGACACGTCGTTATTCAGAATAAGGGTGTATGTAATATAATGCTTGCAATTAGACAAAAAGAAAGCTTTGAAAAAAAAATTTGGAAAAATGAAAATATTAGTTTTCATCGCCAGAGTTTCCGATGGAATATACTTCTCAACACAAAATTAATTTCTATCGACCGATGTTAGAAATGACCACGTTTTTGCATCTCAAATACAATATAAAATACTTACATTTCCGGATCAGAATGCAACTACGAGATTAACTTGTCAGTTTTATTTTAAGCAACCTACAAATCATAGACTGCAGACTTGTCATTAGTTACGATATATGATTCACATTTTTACGATACTGTGGTTTATCACCTGAGAATTGATTCCGAATATTGCTTTTTTTTGTCGTAAATACAATTAACTCCAGCGACAGCCAAAATAAAAAGAACACACCGAGTTGGAATTTTACAGGTAATTCATCCTCCTGATCAGCATTTATTATTGGAATCGGTTGACATAAACCAGCTGTTAGTTCTCGATCTTAATACAATTGAACCGTGTATCCAAAACATTCCAGAAAACAATCACTAAGGAATTCACTTGACCTCCTTAACCTGTAGACCAGGCGGCAGCGACTGCTTTAGCTTTTCTGCCTTTTCCTTATCCTGGACTACCAGCGTGTACAAGTATCGGGAGCAGCGGATCTTGAACTTGGTGTTGTTTTCGTTCTTCTTTATCTTGACGGCACGGGCATCCTTCCGGCGAGCCTTGATGAGGAAATCTTTAACTTCTTTAATTTCCTGCGGCATTCTGCAGATATTCACCAAATGTAAAACAAGAATCCATTAGTAGTTGAAAAATCAATTAATTATTACGTTCAACACTCACTTTAAAGCTATATGTTCGATTTAGAACGAAAAAATTCTCCGCTCACGGAACGTGTGCTGTTGACGTTTAGCACAACCCGAGAAAGAAAGGCCGAAGAAACACAAATATGGCGGCGGTGTAATTTCCGGAGAATCTACAGCGACACCTGGAAGAACAAAGAGTAAATATCAAAGTACAGAGTGCGCTCGATTTTAGCACCGCGGTGACACGATTGTCATCTGCATACAATTGGCCTAAAGCCAAAATACTAGGTTGGTTCTATTTCGCTGTCAGAAGCATTGTTACTTTCCCTACAGTACCAACATAAGTAAACTGTTTCGTAAAAATATAATCAAACACAATAAACAAGATTCTATTCATTTTTCGAAGGGAAGCCAATTTACCGATTCTATAGAGAACACAAAGCTTGCCCCAAATACAAATAATAATAATAAATAATACAAATTTGTATTTGCTAGAGCTATATTAATACTTCTTTTGTATTTTCATTTCAAAATTAATATTATAATCTTCCGACCTTTTAAAATCCCCTTTTCAGGTTTCACAAATTATTGACTTATCTTAATCAGGGCTTGTATTGTGAATCCTCAAACGAACGAAGCAACAAAAAACATCTGCTGTGAACACTTTGCTTGACATAGCTGAATGAGAGACCTATATTAGAGAGAAACTGGATGCGTGAGAGTATATGCTACTGAGCAGACCAATTCCCCTTTGCCAAGTAAATTGTCTGTGCTCTCAGTCTCAGTTAAGCATGAACTAAGCAATCCATGAGCAATGTAATGAAATGAAGGGTTCGCTCTCGTTAGTATTGTACGAAAAACACGCTTCACAGTGTGCTACAAGACGCGAAGCAAAGTCATATAGGCAATGTTTACGGTTTATTTTTAAAGTGTAGGTTTACAGAAATCATTTTTAACATAATGTTCGCATTCCAAGACCAAATTTGATCACATTTCAAACATACTTGAAACATTTTATAGCAGAAATTTTGCATTTGAGCACATTTTCAAAACGATCAATTTGTTTCTTGGCAGTTTACACTGTGTGTATATCCTAGAAACACTAAAAGCAATGTTCTTTAAATTATTATTCATCGAAACTAAAAGTTATGAATCTAGTTTCCTCATAGGCATCTACAATATGAGAACCATTCATCAAATGCTAACCTCATGAAGCATAGGTCTCAGCAAGCGGGCATATTCATGAACTAATGAAACAACGAAGCAGCTCTCCTTGATTAGGTTGCGCTGTGAATTCTACCTGACATACGAATGTGTGTCAATAGCACAGATTTGTTAATATTCGATGCTTCAATTTACAAGCCCTGATCTTAATAGTATGAAACACACAAAATAATATTCATACAGGCAGTGGCGTACTGGGAAAAATTTGGAGCCCAGGGCAAAATAAGAGATTTGCCGCCTCTATCGTTGGTTTAGAGAGCAAAAAAAAAACAAAGCAGACAGCGACCTAATTTTGGATAGCTAGTGACAATGAATGATTTCTCCTAAAAAATAGGTAAAATGATTTTCAGTGTAGAAATCAGTAATGGTACACTTTTAATAGCCCCTTGTTCAAAAGCATCGGTAAACATACACTACACTGCTAAGAATCAACACCTTTCTTAAAATGTTCGTATACAATTCAAGTTTCTAGGCACACTAAGAAATCAAAAACTTCCTATTTGTACTTCAAAAGCGTTAACCATAAATGTAAAATGTGCTATCCATACCCTAATTGAGTGTAACCACATTTTAGTTTGAAGTGCGGACAGGTTGATATCGAAAGGTTGGAACTTAAGAATTGACTTTGTAAACTCATGACAGCGCCCTGTCTCATCACATGCCAGTTTGAAGATTCCGCCTATTGATGCACATATGTCTTCTCGTTATTTTTTATTTTCCCTGACTATTGCGGCAATAGCAAGTGTCAAACATATTAATAAAACTTTAAAACAAAATTGCTACAGCAATAAGAACAGTACTGATTGAATAAGGTTCTCGCCCCATATATTGGATATTTTAGACAGAGGGTAAATTCCTATTTATCGATTTTTTTTTCAAATATGTATAATTCACAATACGTTGATACTTTCAGATGACGGGTAAGTTGAAGATGACGTGAATAAGGTTTTAGAATTCTTGAAAAGAAGGGGTCTTGTGGCTGTTGATGAAAACACGAAAGAAATATCGTTAGTATTTTCGGTAGTTTCTTATAATTTGTTTCACAGGACAAGGGAAGCGCGAAGAGTCAAGACAGCGATTCAAATGTTAGTTCAAAAATTCGGCGTAGTTGATGGTTCATTAGCTCATAATTCCGCCTTTTCGTTTCAAGTCACACAGGCTCGAGATTAAATTGCCTTTATTCATTGGTAAAATGCCTTGCTGGTCAATAGTTGTAAGCTAAGTTGATTTTTTGAGAAGAGAATGATTTCTATAATTGACTATTAAGTGACATTGTTGAAGTTGTAAGTAGAATAATATATATTTTATAGAGCACACACATGATTTTGTCGTGAATACGACTTACTTTACTATGGGGTGCCTTTTCAAAATTTACCCTCTGAGAGAGTGATAAGTTTTTGATCGTGAATATCTATTGTTGTATCTAATGAATTAACATAATTCTTGCGACATGCCATCGGAAATATGATCACAATTTTATGATAAAATTTTCAGTTTTGTGACATAATCTCAAATAGTTCAAAATTAAATTTTTCTGAAATATTTGGTATAAACGAGTATCAAAGGGGATAATTCATAAAGCGCGTTTGCCTTGCTCGTATTTATAAAGCTCATAGCTCAGTGATCTGTGAAGGGATTTATATAATCTAACTACCAATAGAATCGAAATTTTTCAACTTAAACATGTATAGCAACAGCGTTGAAGTATTTCAATAGTACACTATTGAAAAACCTGTCTCATTTGCTCCATGTCAACACCAGCCAATCAGAACGCGTTGAGTTCCTCAATTTGGTCCTTGTGAATGCTAGAAACGAATCCCTACAGCATATTGATAGTTTCTTTCAATAAATTATGGAAATCGGAAATGAAATAATCGACAATAAAATTCTGTATGCGGCTATTTTTATAGCCGTTAGGACCGCCCATTAGTGAAAAAGCTACAAACGAAATCAGGTAGAAACAAGCCTCTCAACAAATCTTGAATCAGTTTGGATTGTATCGCCACTGCGAGCAGATGTGTTCTGTGTCGTCTGCACGCTTTCGACAAGAGCGATTACGTCACAGCTGCCAGTCATTAGCATTGGGAAAAAACAACGGTGGAGAGCATTGCACAAGATCAGCCGTTCTAATGGCTCTAAAAGTTTTCTAAAGAACTATTAGGATTTGTTGTTCGCAAATCGTAGGGAAATATCCTCAGTTCACGGCAAATCAAGAACAGTTTGCTTAGATTTGTGCACTTTTCGCTGTGTGAAATTCACAGTAATCGAGATCAAGTGAAGCTTTCTTTGTTTTTGCGAAAAATGTGAAAAAGGGGAATGCGTGCATAGTTCATACAATTGATATTCGGAAGTGTTAAGTGTTTTCGCTATAAAAAATCTGTACAAATCTGTATTTTTTGCCAAAAATCTGTAATCTGCAAATACAGAATCTTGGTCACAAATTTATCTGAAAAATCTGTAAAATGCAGATTAATCTGTATATGTGGCAACCCTGGTCACAGCTGCCAGTCATTAGCATTGGGAAAAAAACAACGGTGGAGAGCATTGCACAATATCAGCCGTTCTAATGGCTCTAAAAGTTTTCTAAGGAACTATTAGGATTTGTTGTTCGCAAATCGTAGGGAAATATCCTCAGTTCACGGCAAATCAAGAACAGTTTGCTTAGATTTGTGCACTTTTCGCTGTGTGAAATTCACAGTAATCGAGATCAAGTGAAGCCTTTTTTTGCGAAAAATTTTCCAGAGTTTAATGTCGTAGAGAATTACGCAATTTGACTCTTCTGAATGCTGGAAACGAATCCCTACAGCATATTGATAGTTTCTTTCAATAAAATATGCAAATCCGAAATGAAATAATCGACATTAAAATTCTGTATGCGGCTATTTTTATAGCCGTTAGGACCGCCCATTAGTGAAAAAGCTACAAACGAAATCAGGTAGAAACAAGCCTCTCAACAAATCTTGAATCAGTTTGGATTGTATCGCCACTGCGAGCAGATGTGTTTTGTGTCGTCTGCACAGCTAGTTCGCTTTCGACAAGAGCGATTACGTCACAGCTGCCAGTCATTAGCATTGGGAAAAAACAACGGTGGAGAGCATTGCACAATATCAGCCGTTCTAATGGCTCTAAAAGTTTTCTAAGGAACTATTAGGATTTGTTGTTCGCAAATCGTAGGGAAATATCCTCAGTTTACGGCAAATCAAGAACAGTTTGCTTAGATTTGTGCACTTTTCGCTGTGTGAAATTCACAGTAATCGAGATCAAGTGAAGCTTTCTTTGTTTTTGCGAAAAATGTGAAAAAGGGGAATGCGTGCATAATTCATACAATTGATATTCGGAAGTGTTAAGTGTTTTCGTATTCACGACAGTTGACAGTGTCAGTTGTTTTCGTATTCACGACATCCAGTTATGTCTCTGACATTACCCACCCGCCTTTTTTTTTTTTTCATATTCTGTATGCTTATTTTGCATTCACATTTTTTTATTAAAAAAATGGTACTTCAAACTTATATCAAAACATTTTCTCTTAAATTTAATTTGTATGTATATATAGTTTATGGAAATTAAGTGTAACATTTATTGAAATCTAGGAATTTCCATAAGTTTTTAACTATATGCTTGGACATTCGATAGTAATTGTATGATCAATTGCATAAAAAGTGTCAAACATTTGAAATTATTCTGATGTTTTCTTGATGGAATTCAAGTGTAATATCTATGTGTTTCAATATATTTTCATTTATTTGTAGAATACTTTAGTCCAACGTGTCGATTTTTATCAGTGTAATAAAAATCGAAAATTAATTTTTTTTTAAATACATTTCTAGTTTTAGACTCACGACTCGTTAATTATCGACTCCGATGTAAAATAAGTTTGTAGTCATCAATGCTATTTTCAATTGCGTTGGTAATTTTCACCCGAAATTAAGTGGCGGCAGGCCAGAAGCAAATAAATATCGAAACAGAACATGGGTTCGATTTTGTATTGCGTTGAAGCAGCACGGAGATCCAAGACATCCAAGTAGAGATTTCAATGTGTGTAAGTAATTTGAGTAGCTCAGCAGTTGCTTATGGGCTCTTGCGTTCGAACTTCCATATAATGGTAATTAATGCGTGCAAAGTCGTACGCAATGGTGAATTTTAACGGATTTTCACTTGTATGCTTTTCACAGCTTTTTTGAAAAAGTTTGTACTAGCTTAGATATCTGTTCTCTGTGGTTGGAAGATGAGAAGTAGGCACTTTAAGATTCATTTTCAGATTAAATAGAATGTAAATTATTTTCTAAAAAACTATATATATATACTTATCTCTTGATCAACCTAACAATATGCTTGGAAAAAATCTGACACTCCGACACTCCGAAGAAAAATCGGAATAAAAAGTGTTCGTGAGCGATTTACCACCACCAGTTACCATTAATATAGCGACCCCTTGAAAACGACGAAAACTAACTCTTCGTGCAACACTGTTTAAGTTTCTTTGAACTAGTTACCAAGGAGCACCAGAATAAATAAACAAACAGTTTGAAACAGTTGTGGAATAATTCCACATTTCATGATTATTAAAAATCTTTTACAAAAAACTGCAAAAAATAACAATAATTCTATACTTTATGGTTCGTCTTCGACTCGTCAGTATATAACAGTTTATGTTGAACTGTTATGTAACCTAGCAGTTCAACATAAACCGCTAGGCAGACATAAAGTTTCTGCTACTTACAGAACACTTTTTTATTTGCACCGAAGTGCAACGTCTTTACTGTCGTGCCGAACGTAAACGAGTTTCGACTTAACCTGGCGGTGCAAATAAAAAAAGTGCCGCAAAACCAAGAATGTTCTTGTACAGATACATTTTTTATTAAATCTGCAGGCTGGACTTCAAAATAAACGACATAAAAAAGTTGAAACTTTAAACGAGGAATGTAAGTATTTCTGGGAACTTTATGAAAGTGATAAATGTGATAGATGAATATATTCCTTCTGAAGGTAGTGAATAATTTGCGTTGCCGGTACGGTACGCCACTACGAATTACACATTCGTTATGAGACAAGTAGGGTAACAGAGGTATTTTGGCCCACTTTAAGATTGATTTTATTTTGGCCCACTTTGAAAAAATATCCCACAAATGTTATAAAATCTTTGAAAACCCCTTCCGCAATAGGTAATTTAATGTGATTAGCTTCAAATTGATGCAACATGGGTTACTTAACATCGATAAAATCCGATGAAATTGATAAAGTTTGTTAGGTGGGCCAAAATATATGAAGTGGCCAAAATACCTCTGTTACCCTACTCCAGAAGTATCGAGAATACAACGCGCCATTGACTTCAAAGCGACATACGACACAATCTCTATGGCAGATTATGCAGCTATGGCAGATCTCTGAAAGAATAAATTTAATACCTGCCAGCGGGCCAACTACACTCAGATTCCGTTTTAAGTAAGAATGTTTTGTTTTTCTTTACATTCCATATGTGATTACCAAGGCTACTGGTAACTGTTTTTCAAAATCAATAATTTAGCAACTTGTGTTGCCAGTTCCAACATTTTTTCAAGCGATTCCATTTTGACATTACCAGTTACTGAGGGGTAGTTAAATCTGCGATACAGTTTTGATAGTCGAGTGGCAGGTCGTGTCGTCGGTTTATCTTGAAACCGTCCATCGCAAGTCCCTGCTAGGCCGCCAAGTTTTCGTGACCATCATCTTTTCCGCAAAGACGAAAACAACGAAAAAGTATATAAGTTCGTTTTTGCTAAATATCTGTGATATTTAGCTGTGAAAGTTGATTTTTTTATGTTTGATTATAAATGTGATATCGTTATGAAAAGTGCGCTGCCAAATTGTAATACTGACTTTCACAATCAATGAAGTGTTGTATTTTACTTCATTTTGTTTACTTTGCTCTCACTGACTTGCTAGCTTTGATGGCCCCGAAGGACTGAGAGGTTGGTTACGATAGCACTAGCTGGAGCGCCTTATTATTACCACCGGGCTGGTCCATCGTGACTCCACAGTATATGTTCCAACTACCATTTACTAAACAAACTTTAATCGTAGGACCCCTCGTTACCATTAACAAATGTTGCACAAAATCCGTAAGATGTCGCGCCTTTCCGGTTGTCATTACAAAACATTTGACAGTTTCCCTGCTGTGTTCTGTTGACATTTTTTTATGTCCCTTATCGTTTCATTTTCGTAGCAGAGCGGACAGACACAGAGCAGTCTCGCTTGAGTCGTGGTTTGCATGTAAGCATTATTTTCGTTCGTCGCTGCATAGCTTTTTCAATTGCAAATGTTCGTGTAGTGTTGATCTTTTTTTTCAGAAAACACGTAGCTGATAGTAGGGTCGCTAACTTATCGAAATTTGCGATGCGAAATCATTGTTGATTTGGACACAAGATCGTGTAACGTCACAAGGCTATTTCCAGATAAAACTAGTGAAATTCGTCTATAAATAGAGTGAAAAGCTTGAATTTTTTGTAGCATTTTCTAACGAATCGTGAAATCATTACGGTTACTGATACAGTGAGATTGTTAAGGTAAGTTCCACCGAGCGATGCTTTTTAATTACCATCTGCCCAAAGGGCCTACTATTGATACCGTAAAGCATATCACAAAGCTCTTGTCAGTCAACGTGCCTAATTTTTC
Source organism: Malaya genurostris (assembly GCF_030247185.1). Taxonomy (NCBI): domain Eukaryota; kingdom Metazoa; phylum Arthropoda; class Insecta; order Diptera; family Culicidae; genus Malaya; species Malaya genurostris. The sequence goes on from NC_080571.1 coordinate 286,360,801, forward strand.
GCTGACCTACTTTCGATCGATTGCATTTGTCTGTATGGGTGCGTGAGTAAAGTTGGTGTACGCGTGTATGTTGTGAGTGGATTCCGTCAAAATGCACGTCCCTTGTAATAAGTCACTTATTCATCAATGAGCCCTACGACGATCCATAGTTTGTTCCGCGAAAAAGATAGATGTAATTTTCCGCTGTGTTTATTACATTACCTGTAGGTTATATGGAGGACGATTATTCGAGTTTAAAGTATAGTAATAATCTTTGAAGTGTCAGTAAAGATATGCACCACAACGGAAAGCAATTGAGTAACATCACATTTTGTGAAACGCTAAAAATCGAGCACTACTTGAACAGGTAGCTCGATTAAACGGATTAAACGTGGCAACAAAATTGTTGGGTTCTACTGTAATTTTATTGGAACAATTAAAAGCTAACATTCAATATGCTAACATATTGAGTTCAAAGTTCACGGAATATCATTAGAACGTAAACTTGTTTACGGAAATTACCTAGAACGAACTTCGCACAGAACCAGCGTTTTCTAATGAGGCAAACTACCTAGTTTCAATGGCTAATCTAGCGCGTAGTTCAACTTGTAGCCGGCGGTAGACCTCACTGCATATGTGCATTGGTTAGCCGTAATTGCATTCGAGCACAGGCGAAAGATCAGAGTAAGACTAGTCGACTAACATGTGATAAGGGTAAATGACGAGGTTTTCATTTGCGACACATCGTAAACTTTACTAGTGGCATCCAATCGCCAACAAAATCGAATTATTGCTATGTTAATTGAGGCGCCAAAATGGCAAATGTATGTCACTGTTCCTAATTTTATCACCTCACGCATTCACCCTAAAAGTGTTGCAACTTTGTTCGATAGTTGCTGATCGTGATTTCTTACTTCACTGCGTTTTGTAACAGCTTGTCACACTCATTCAGGATTCACCAATCAAAATCGTTTTTCTTTGTTAGATTAGCATATAAACAAACCCCGTTCATTCGTAGGCCTTCCAACTTGATCAGCCCTTACAGGGCATCGAAAAGAGCACGAGAAACAGGTTTGTCATCCAATAGCTGCCAACGCTCAAACACAGTTAGTATTTACGCAACATCGGTCAAAGTAAGCAGCAACCATCATTCTAAATCGAAAACAAACCTTTTCGATCCGTTGCCGTCCGTCGGCATCGTCGCGCGTGCTCATCCAACTTCCACACCAGCGTCCAATGTTTGCGGCCAACCCAGCTTGAAGGCTGTGTGACCTCAGGCGCGCATACATCGCGTATAGTCAAGTCAATATATACATGGGAGAATACAAGAGGTTTTACGACCACCGACCGACCGTCCACTTTTGTGCGCTTACTTATGTTACTTACTTTCAAAAACTGCCTGACAATCATCAACCTTCTCGCCGTGGTACCACCAAACCGGCACGTTCGAGGGCCAACGGCAGAAGTTCATTGTTTCCAGTGACTCGCACGGCCCGCGCACGGTTCGGTTCGGTTCGCTCCGCATTTGTCTATAATTATTGTCCTAACACATGGCACTACTCTGGTTCAGTGAAGGTTCAGTAGTATAACATCAGCAACATTGAATCCAATTGTCGTACAAGTTGAACCAATGTTGGAAAATTTCATGAAACTTATAAAAAAAGCAATTCCTAACAAAATCAATTTTAAGCATCCAAACGAAGCATTTTAATTTTTTTTAAAGATATCATTTCGAGTGAGTATTTAATTCGAGTTCGTTGAATTGATAAATTCCAGACAACTATTCTTCTTCATCTAAGACTCTGTTTTTGGTTTCTAAATAGGGGTCAGTGATGGATTGACGCTTAGGCTCGTGAACCCCCGACCTAGGGCGGCACGATTTGGGGGACGGCCTTTTTTTCCAGAATGTAATAATTTTAAAGCCAGCAAAATATAACGACAATTCGACGCCAACATTTCATAAGGTCATATAAACCAATGAGAGTTTCTATTTGTTTACTTTTTCTTTTGTTAATATCTACTTAATTTTGACGTGTACTTACAAAATATTCGTATAGAATAGAAGACAATATTCCCATGTTTCTAACAGTACCAAATATGCAACGAACATTTGTTTAATAACGCAGATATAGTCGAAAGAGAAAGTAAACAAAGAGAATCTGTCAATTGTTGTCGTGAATACGACTTACTTTACTATGGGGCGCCTTTTCAAAATTTATCCTCTGAGAGAGTGATAAGTTTTTGATCGTGAATATCTCTTGTTGTATCTAACGAATCAACATAATTTTTGCTACATGCCACCGGAAATATGATCACAATTTTATGATAAAAATTTTCAGTTGTGTGACATCCCTGGGCGTTAGCACAACCTTGAGACAGATTGAATGATGCTGACGCGATCCCAGGGCTTGTCTGTATCCTTATTCAATTGAGAAGGATGCACACTAATGGTGCCATGTAATGTCTGACAAGAAGAGGCAACAATACACAGAATGGGAACAATAAAATGGATACGTTCCTCTTTCTGAGAGTGCCAAACTTGTCAGGCATTGTCCATGCTACAACAAATACTTCACTTTGATCTAGGGTAGAGAAGCGATCTACTAATCAAGTTTGATCTCTTTTGCAGTATGCAGTTGGTTTTATGATGACGGAATCATATACTATTTGTTACCTCTTGGAACCGCAAATGGAGTGGATAACAGCGCCCGAAACATCCACACATAGTAATTTAGTTACTTGTTGGAAATAACTCTCTCTTAGATTACATTGTAGTATGCTTGGCGCTTTCTCTAACATTCGACACTTTTACTTAGATCCAAACTAATGATTCACTCACTCATCAATCATCATTCATATGCTACTATGCAAAACATATATTTATTTCCTCTTCCAAGATTGTAGATTAAGTGCACCATCAAGCCATATTTAGTAAGTATAATTTCAATTGAATATCTTCTTTAAATATTTCAGCAACGAATTTGCTCATGGTGAAAGGATCAATGCACAATTCCTGGCCGCAAGTGTTCAGCTGGTCAACATAGACTAGTTCGTCTGACAAGGAATTGAAATTGTATATCCTGGATCCATAAATGGGCCCGGTTTAGAATCTGCGCTATTCAGCTGCCCGACAGGTAAACCCAGAAAAAAAGTAATTATTATTATTTCTTTATTCTTGATAAATTATCACATTGAGATATTAAAAGGTTTCTCTGGCATAGTAAAAAAAGCGATGCAATTGAGAAAAGGAAATGTAACGTAACTTCGACAAAGATAGAAACAATCAGAGTAAATTAGAATGGATAGTGTTAGTAGATCAAACATATCTACATCTATTTAGGAACTTTAAAGTAATAATCGTTTGTACCGCTTCAGACATAAAAGACTATATAGGAAAGCAGGGCCAAGACCAAAGCGGATACAAAGCGAAATTTTGCAAAGTTTCATCGACGAGGACATTTAAGACACAGAAGCAGTTGATAGGATGACAAAATACCAATACGATACAGACGCACGACTCAATGATTGTCTGGTTACAGGGTGAAGCACACACTTCCTGCCCAAGTGACAAACTCTCTGGGGAACTTGCAATAGAAGATATTCGTATCTTTCGTTGCAAATTGATAACCGTAAAGGAATCTGTCGCTTGGGTTACATGCTGGAGGGAACCTATCAATGATAGGCCGGTTTCCTCCTTCGTTACTAGTGTTCATTTGGGCACCATAGCCTAGTTCGTCCGGTATGGAAAGTGCGGATCGTTGTAACCACCCCCCTCGGCCAGAGTAGCCCATAAAGGAAAAAAAATTTCAGTTGTGTGACATAACCTCAAACAATTCTTTTTTTTTCTGGGTTTACCGGTCGGGCAGCTGAATAGCGCAGATTCTAAACCGGGCCCATTTATGGATCCAGAATATACAATTTCAATTCCTTGTCAGACGAACTAGTCTATGTTGACCAATTGAACACTGGCTGCCAGGAATTGTGCATTGATCCTTTCACCATGAGCAAATTCGTTGCTGAAACATTTAAAGAAGATATTCAATTGAAATTATACTTACTAAATATGGCTTGATGGTGCACTTAATCTACAATCTTGGAAGAGGAAATAAATATATGTTTTGCATAGTAGCATATGAATGATGATTGATGAGTGAGTGAATCATTAGTTTGGATCTAAATAAAAGTGTCGAATGTTAGAGAAAGCGCCAAGCATACTACAATGTAATCTAAGAGAGAGTTATTTCCAACAAGTAACTAAATTACTATGTGTGAATGTTTCGGGCGCTGTTATCCACTCCATTTGCGGTTCCAAGAGGTAACAAATAGTATATGATTCCGTCATCATAAAACCAACTGCATACTGCAAAAGAGATCAAACTTGATTAGTGGATCGCTTCTCTACCCTAGATCAAAGTGTAGTATTTGTTGTAGCATGGACAATGCCTGACAAGTTTGGCACTCTCAGAAAGAGGAACGTATCCATTTTATTGTTCCCATTCTGTGTATTGTTGCCTCTTCTTGTCAGACATTACATGGCACCATTAGTGTGCATCCTTCTCAATTGAATAAGGATACAGACAAGCCCTGGGATCGCGTCAGCATCGTTCAATCTGTCTCAAGGTTGTGCTAACGCCCAGGGATAACCTCAAACAATTCAAAATTAAACTTTTCTTAAATGTTTGGTATAAACGAGTATCAAAGAGGATAATTCATAAGGCGCGTTTGCCTTTCTCGTATTTTGAAAGCTCATAGCTCAGAGATCTGTGAAAGGATTTATATAATCTAACTACCAATAGAATCGAAATTTTTCAACTTGGACGTGTATAGCAACAGCATTGAAGTTTTTCAATAGTACACTATTGAAAACCCTGTCTCATTTGACCCATGTCAACACCAGCCCATCAGAACGCGTTCTGAGGAAGAGAACAAAATATCTGCTGCTGTACAACAAATCGTTCGAGCAAATGTTCCGAACAGTTCTTAATATCGTAGTGAGTTCCACAATTTGGTCCTTCTGAAAGGCAGGAATGAATCCCGTACAGCATCCTGATAGTTTCTTTCAATGAAATGCAAATCCAAAATGAAATAATCGAAATTAAAATTCTATATGCTGCAATTTTTATAGCCGTTAGGACCGCCCATTAGTGAAAAAGCTACAAAAGATATCACGTAAAAAGAAATCTCTTAATAAAAATTGGATCAGTTTGGATTCTATCGCCACTGCGAGCAGATTTATTGTGTGTCGTTTTTAAAGCTAGTTTCGCTTCCGACAAGAGCGATTACGTCACAGCTGCCAGTTGCATTGGTGAAACAATAACGAAAAGAGAACAACGGTGGAGAGCATCACACAAAATCAGCCGTTCTAATGGCTCTGAAAGTTTCCTAAAGAACTATTAGGATCTCTTCTTCGCAAATCGAAGGTAAAAAACCTCAGTTTAGTGCAAATTTAGAACTGTTTGATTAGATTTGTGCACTTTTCGCTGTGTGAAATTCACAGTAATCGAGATCAAGTGAAGCCTTCTTTGTTTTTGCGAAAAATGTGAAAAAAGGAAATGTTTGCATAATTCATACAATTGATCAACTAATTGATATTCGGAAGTGTTGAAGAACATGTCAGTTGTTTTCGTATTCACGACATTCAGTTATGTCTCTGACATTACCCACCCGCCTTTTTTTATGCCCTTTTGAAATGTTGACGTCGAATTCATTGTAAAGGTTATTAATTTTCTCAGAAATAGAATGTAATCCATTTTAAAATAATGACGATGTTGAATGATATTTAAAAATGAAATAATCGAATTATTGGGCTTTTAATAAGAGTCACAGGTGAATGAACGCCTTTATCTGGAGAAAAAAATCATAAGCTTTACGTAAATTTTATCTGTAATAAATATTAATAGATAAGTCTTGACAAAAATTGGATAGTTTTTCTGTGTGTCGTGGTGGAGTGTAGATGATTTGTGTTTTTTCGGTCAGTTTTGTCACAGACTAACAGACAAAACACTCAAATTGGATTCTTTAACCATTTTAACTGTCATGTCTAGTATTCCTTTAGTTGGGTGGAACAGTACTCGCAAATGTCATGATGGCACCAGAGCTGCTAAATGTCACTATCAACGAGCAACTTTGCACGACGAAGATTGAAAAGTTTATGTCACTGGACTGCTGCCAACCAGGCTCTACCAATCATCATATATTGAGTGTCTGAGAGCCGATCTGTCATAACTTAAATTCTCTTGATATTATACTCACCAGGCCCCTAATTGATTGCCGATGCGATTGATATTATCTTCATTTCTCCTGTCACTGCTTGATTACGATGTGACTAAATATTAATCAAGCAGCATAAATATTGAATTAAATTCATGTACACCAATAAACTCCGAAATCCGATGACTTTTTACAAAGACTTTATCAATTTATGTTTATGTTAGTACTCTCATGGATTTTTTTTACTTCAACAGGGAATAGGAGAATGAGAGAGAGAAAATGCGTCACCTGTCTTTGACTGAGTATACTTCTTCTTGGTCATTGAACTATCGAGTATCTCATTTGACCAGAGATGCCATTTATACAGATTTATCGGTATTATACAGATTTTCACATGTACATAGAGATTGAATACAGAGTACAGATTTTTTACAGATTTTCTAAATTTAATACAGATTTATACAGATTTTCCAATAAGTAATAAAAAAAATTAAACTTTTCCACCTATGCTATTTATTAGAGTTTGTTTACAGTAACGAGATAAAACAGGCAAATCATGAATTGAAATTGATATCTTTTTTGCAGATATTTGATGATGAGCACTGAAATATATTTATAATTTGAAACCAATTGGAACTCATATTCAAGAAAGTCATCATGGAACTTTGTCAGACTGAGAATTTTATGACCCGACTTGACGTTGCGTATTGGACGTTGAAATTCCATGTCAACTTATGAAGTCAACATTTTCATACTTAAGAAGAAAATTACGTAGATATGAATAATGAATGCTCATTAAATTTGTTATTCTATAACCATAATTTATTGGAATAACATTTTTATCATCATTTTATTGTAGAAATTTCATTTTATTAGTGAATACAGATATTTACAGATTTTTTTACAAAACAATACAGATATGCTATGAAAATATCTGGCATCTCTGCATTTGACAGACACTTTGACCGTACCGATTACAGTTGAAGATGATTTTAGTCAGTCTGTCAAGGTCATTTGACATGACTGACAATTTGCAGCTCTGGATGGCACAACGTTACCCCATCAAAAACATCCGCTTATTATGATCGCTTTGCCCATTGTCTTAAGTTTTTTTTTCGGAACAAACAACTGACAAACCATAAACACTTTAAGCTGATAGAGCTGCGGCAATCTGTTAACAGTTGTGGCCGATGGAAATTGTTTTATTATCGCCGTGGTTTGTTTGAACCGGCCTTCGCCACGCCTTACACGAACTGTAAATTAGATTTGTCGTACTTTCTGGGACCGGTGGGCACTTGACTGTTGGACCACGATGATAATAAAACTTAAAAAAAACTACTCCCATCACTTGCGATATTACTTTCATGACTCTTCACATTTTTCGACATTCCTCGATTGTTGTCTACTAGACTTCATGGTCTCCGAAAGTTGTAAAAGTATCAAGTGTGGTAATTATCAAGTATATTAGCGGAACGAAGGATAATTCACAAGTTTGATATGGAGTGGAAGCTACGCTCAGGGTTTTCGGATAGGACTGTGCATTTTTTAGTGGTACTAATCCGAACATCTTATTCTTCGAATTGAAAACGATTTTTTTCCCTTTCGTTTAAGATTGACTCGCTTATCATTTTTATTGCAGTCAACAACTCTTCAAACTAAAAGAACTCAGAACAGGGATTAAGGTGCAATTTTTTAGATGTAGATGCCAACTCATCAATTAATTATAAATTTTTTGCATTTTTATGGAGTATTCAGACGTTGTCTGTTCAAATAATGTAACCTGTTTTAATTCGCCTAGTGGTGCAATGATGTCTTTTTCATATTACTGTATGATTCTTCAGAACACTTTTCTTTAACTCTATAGGACACAGGCTAATGGTGAGAGTTTTACTATTTTCTTGGGAAGTACAGGGTCCGCCATGTAACTTTTTTTTTCTTAAACATGCAATAAAACACAAACGGTTCATCTGATTTCAAATTTTTTTTTCATATTAAAGTACAATCCTTCCGGTTAAATGTGGAATCTAATTTTATTCAAATGGCTGCCTCGGCTGGCCTTGCAGTACGCCATACGTATGCAGCTTATGGCTGTTGTCCTTCAAGGTTTGAATTGTCTCTGGCTTGTCCACATAACACTTATCTTTGACAGTCCCCCAAAGATAATAGTCTAACGGCGTCAAATCACAGTTCCGAGGCGGCCAAACGACATCCGAATTTTGACTGATAATTCGATCTTCGAAGACTGGGCGCAGAAGATCGATCGTAGCGTTGGCTGTGTGGCACGGAGCGCCGTCTTGTTGGAACCAAATGGTGTCCAAGTCTTCCTCTTCAAGTAACGGGAAGAACCAATCGCTAATCATGGCGCGGTAGCGGTCGCCATTGACCGTGGCGGCGGCTCCTGCCTCATTTTCATGATGCCGCCAGACCAAAATCCGCACCAAACCGTCACTCTCTGAGGATGCATCGACTTCTCTATGATAGCGTGCGGGCTTTCCGTCCCCCAGATGCGACAATTTTGCTTATTAACATACCCGCTGAGATGAAAATATGCCTCATCCGAGAAGATGATTTTTGGCAAAAATCGGTGTCTTCTTCAAGCTGATCGCAAGCGCAGTTGGCACTATTTTCACGCGTTCCTCAAGCGTATACACTACCATTTTCGTTCAGCGGAAGGATAATACTAAGTTTCTGTCAAATCAGAAGTGGCATTAAGGTTACCAATGTCGAAATTACCGGTAGTTAAAAAAAAAGTTATATGGCGGACCCTGTACATCCTAGGAAATGTTTCGCCTTTCTCTATAGAAATGTAATAGCATTGCTGGAACACCCGACTCTGTTAGGAGTTCTGGTCCGGAATCCAAATCCAAGATCAGGATTCTGGCCCAGAACCAAAGTCCAAGTCCAGGTTGAGAATTAACTTCAGAATTCATATCCATAAGTCAAGAGTTGAGGCCCTGCATCTCGTTCCAGAATCCCGGTCCAGACTAAGAATTCTGGTCCAGAATCGAAGTCCCGAATTTAGGTTCAGAATTTAGATGCAGCACTCAGATCTCAAATTCATATTCAGAGGTTAGGTCAAGTTACTCCAGTCAGGTCCAGGTTATGATTCCAAGCAGAGAATACTGGTTCACTGTACAGGTACAGAACTCAGATCCAGAATTAAAGTCCTTAATCATGTTACAAAATTTGGACCTAGTATCCAAGTCCATAGTTCTGTTCCTAAATCCAGGTTCAGGTTCAGAATTCAAAATGCGGTTCACGAATCTGGTGCATGTCAAATTATCAGAATTAAAACATCTTGTTCAGAATCCTGAATTCAGGTCCACAATCCTGTTCCAGATTTAGACTCATAATCTACGTCACTAATTCAAGTTCAAGAAACTAGGTTCTGGTCTAGAATCCGAATCCATGCTCAGAATCCAAGTGCAGATTTCTGCTTCAGGTTCAGGATTCTTCTGTCAGAATTCTGGTTCAAAATCCATGTCCAGATTCAGTATTAAGATCCAGAAAACTTGTCGGGCCCTGGGGTTCAGACACCTGGTCTAGGTTTAGAATCTCTGTCAATAAATCAGGTTTAAGTTTTTTAATTGAGGAGTCCTAGGGAACTCAGGTCCAGAATTCATTCCAAATTCACAGTCCAAAGGCAAAATATTGATCTAGAATCCAGGAACAGAACTCACGTCCACAGTCTAAGTTCAAAGTTTAGTTTCAGAAAACAGAATTCTGGTCCAGAATCCAAGTCCAAGCCAATGTTTCGAACTCAGATTTTAGAATCTACGTTAAGGTCTCTGTCAGAAGTTTAGGTTCACAATCTCGGTCCAGGTCTAGAATTCAGATCCATATTCCGAATTTAGTACTTGAATTCTGCTTCAAGTTCATCTATATTCGGATAAAGAATCTCAGTCCAGAATCAAGGTTCAGATTCTGTATTCTGATCCAGAAACCTTGTTCGATAACCAGATTCAGTGTTCAGAACCAGAATACAGATCTAGATATCGCTTAATTATAATTGAGTGAGAGGACCTGCGAGTTTTCCTAACATAACATAGAACCAAATACTAACAAAAGTAATACACACATTCATTCACATCTTTATCCCTACAACTTAATTCTTGTCTTTACTTTCTCCGTAAAACTTGATGAATCGCAAATAAACTGTTTGATTTCAAATGTTTTCGTTTTTGTCTCTCACACAAGTAAAACCCAAACCATCAATAACTCGAAAAGTGACTTTTAGATGAACACATGAAAAAAAATCACAGTGCAGTCCACGCCACAAGAAAACACACCTAATGCAAAGCTTTTCTCTGTTACCCAAAGAAAAGACAGACTGAAATTATAACTGCACGGAACCACCCGCGATCCCATTTCAACCAGAATATTAGTTGATTTTCTGAATTCGATTGGTTAAAATTTGGTACAACTAATCGATTGTTGTTTTAACTAAACTGTCATTTTTGTTTTTCGATTAACAGAAACGATGGTTGAAACAACTAATTCAACTGTTTGAAAAAAATGCTGTCAATTAGTGAGGACACATACCTTTCAATTTCAACAAATATTTTAGTTGAAATAACTGGTGTTGTTATTGAAACAAAATTCTGTTAGTTGAAAAATAAATCGGTTTTATTTGTTTTAGACATTGCAAATAGTTGAATCCACTGGAACAATGTTATTGATTTGCGAAAATAATCAAAATATACTTACTGATACACGTCATGATCTATTTGAAACAAGCTCGGTATGTTGAGATTAATGAAATAAATATCGTTGTTAAAATATAAACAGTATTTTATATTGACATGTAATATCATTAAGGCTGGGAAAACCACCGAACACTGCTGATTTCAAGTGATCTTAACCAAGGAATAAATCACATTACGAAATCAGAACTGATCTGATCTCTAAGTGATTTTGATTTTTGTATGATCATGATCGTGTCAAATCGAGATCAGTAAAGATCTAAATTCTGAAAAAATACTTCTGATTCGATCAGAAATGATTGATGTAGAAAACCGTTTTTAATCAGCAAAAGTGCCCGGAGGGGCGAGTAAACTAGCGAAATTATTAAATTTACCTAAAATGAGTATTGAAAGATGATGCCTTCAAACGGTTGAATCAAAGTTATGCACTGATAATTTTAGTCAATTTATATGAGCTTGGGTGCATCAACCGCTGGGAATTGGAATTTTGCGATGGCAATTCAAACGCGCCATTCAATCGCAGCGCGTTCTGTGTATTTGAAACCCTTCGCTCCTGTTACTTTTATAAATTAAATTCATGTCAAAAAGCGTTTTATTGCTAATGCATGAACACCATCATCGGTATCAAACAGCTGGAAGTAAAACAGTCTGCTGGAAGTAAATCAATGATCGAATTTGAAGCATAAAATGTTTGCGCATACCTGAAAGATTACGAGATGATCATTCATTAACATTTTCTAATTTGTCACCAAAACTTTTTCATCTTAAACAAGGTTAACTTTATCACAACACCTCTGTTAGATAAACACTTGTTATGGAATCATAAATTTCTCAAATCGAATGGACACAATTTCACCAAACGCTTTATTCATCGATGTTGTTTTCATTGACATTTTGAAGCGACGCGAACAGATTTCAACTAAATAAGTTGTTGATTTTGCATTGCGATTATTGTTTTGCTTTCAACTGTCTACGGCATTTGACAGCATTCAAAACAACATATTTTTCAATTACTTGAATATATGTAAATCAAAAACCATATTGGTTGAATCAAAAAGAAATTAGTTAAATCAACTATCGCGAAAATCAAAAACTGCGATATCGCAATTTTATGATCGAAGGGTTCTCCGTGTGATAAAATGAAATAACGAATCGTTCTGTTAACTGAACTACTGTGGATGTAATGATACATAACTCAAAATACTTCCCGGTATAAGAGGAACTTGGTATTTGATCTGACTGTGCACGGTCGGTGTGGTTCACATTTTAGTTGTTTAGTTTAGTTGAGCTGTGGTAGAATTTCGCACACAAAAACATATTCTACATTTCCCCTTACTAGACGTTCTCTCTTTAATTCGCCGATTGAGCAATTGGATCATTAGGATCTTAATTATTAATAATCATTTTTTACAGCGTTAAAATGATGATTAGATTGCCGGAGAATTTAATTAATTACTTTTTTCTTGGTTAGCAGTAGAACGAATAATATATTCAAAATGGGCATTTGACCAGAATGGTTTGGGAACCACTGCTGAAGACAGTCCAGTCGAATTGTCAAAAATTTGAGAATATCTGTTACATTACAAACCTAGTACTAGTTATATTGAGTGTATACAACTAATCTTTTTTGCTATTTTTTGTGAACTTCATCAATACTCGGGTACGTATGCTGAATAAAAAGTTGCAGTACCTTACTTACTCTTACTCTTTCAGTCGTAGACCACGCGGTTCTCTGCTGTATACAGGAGGCGTCTCCATTCAACTCGGTTCATGGCTGTTCGCCGCCAGCCTCGGTAGCTGCGAAGGGTTCGCAGGTCGTCCTCAATTTGAAGACCGGTCTAATCAGCGTTTTGTAGATAGTTTCATATCCACCAATAAACAGAACTCGTAATGGGTGGCTGATATTATTTTCTCTCGAGTCCCTGCCTTTCATGTACTTTATCTTTGATACATTGATGTCTAGTCCGATCCGCTTGGCCTCAGCTTTTAGTCCGATGTACGTATCTTCCATCTTCTCAAAGTTGCGTGCTATAATGTCAATATCATCAGCGAAACCAAGTAGCTGGTCGGACTTTCTGAAAATCGTGCCACTCGTGTCTATCCTCGCTCTTCTTATCACACCCTCCAAAGCAATGTTGAATACCAGACACGAAAGGCCATCACGTTGCCGTAGCCCTCTGCGAGTTTCGAAGGGACTCGAGTTTATCCCCGATACTCGAACAACGCACATCACTCGATCCATCGTAGCCTTGACCAATCGTATCAGTTTGTCCGGGTATCCGTAGTCGTGCATGATTTTCCATAGCTGTTCTCGATCGATTGTGTCGTAGGCTGATTTCCAATCGATGAATAAGTGATGTGTGGGCACATTGATTGTATTCGCGGCACTTTTGCAACACCTGGCGGATGGCGAACACTTGGTCCGTGGTAGCGCGTTCGCCCATAAATCCTGCCTGATATTGTCCCACGAATTCGTTTGCAGTCGGTGAAAGTCGGCGGCATAAGATTTGGGAGAGTACCTTGTAGGCGGCGTTCAGCAGAGTTATCGCGCGGTAATTGCAGCAATCCAGCTTATCGCCCTTTTTGTAGATGGAACACACGATTCCTTCCATCCATGTCTCTGGTAAAATCTCGTCTTCCCAGATCTTGGTAACGACCCAGTGCAGTGCTTTCACTAGTGCATTACCACCGTGTTTTAGTAGCTCGCTTGGTAGTTGGTCAACGCCAGGGGCCTTATTATTTTTCAACCGACTTACCTGTTGTCTCGCTGATCAGAAGGATCAATGCGCTATTGCCCCTAGTCCCTGTTCAGAGCCACGGGGACCTTCTGGGGTGGGCTCCGAAGGCCTCTTTTACTGGCGAGCTCGAGCGTGAGGTTCGGAGGCTCAAGGTCGGCTCTATACAGGGTATTCAATCAGAAGCGCAAACACGGTCTCAACTTTTTTTGTATTTTTATTTCTACTTACTATTGGTTAGTGTAGGTGTGTGTGTGTGTGTGTGTGTGTGTGTGTGTGTGTGTGTGTGTCTCGACGGTATTCGGCCGGCCGGCTGGATCTGGGTGGCGCTGGGAAACTCTTATCTGGTTGACTGGAAAGCTCGGTGGTTTCTCGCTGATGATCGTTGCAGCATTCGGGGGGATTACCATTTGCCAGCGTTGCCATGCTAGGGGTACTTCTCGGACATTTGGTTACTCCGATGGCCTTAGGGTACCATCTGCAGGGTCCTAATTCACGAGTAGAGAGAGAGAGAGGTAGGTGCTATTGGCCTTGCTGAGGCTGCGGTTTCATACCTGATTCTTTATTTTTAATTTTCACCGTAAGTAAGATGTGGTTTACAATGACTTTGGTTCACCACTTTTCTAGCGTCTTTTTAATCTGCTCGGTTCGAGGTGCGAGTCCAAAATGTCAGTCCGGCTTAGATTTGCCAAGAACTACTCTCTCTCTCTCTTCCTCTATCTCCCTCTCTCTCACACAAACTTTTCAACTTTCTAGTCAAATACTTCTATGGTTTCCGGTTTCCGCCAACTGTGTTTGAAGTGTATTTTGTATATTTTGTGTACGTGATTTTACATTTTCATTTTACATTTAGTTATAGACCGAACTATTAAAATTTAAGTGCCTAGTTTTATCATTTCTACCATAATACATATTCTATTCCTGTCTATATCTGATATAATTAATATTATGAAAAATGGACGTGATTTTAGACTAAAGATATACATATATATTTATACAAATTTAGTTTGCTATAATTTATATGGGTAGCTATGATAGCAGATCTGTGCTTTTGACTTGTCTTCTCATTTGCTCGCTCAGTACTGGCACACAGGGGAAACCATCCAAATGGTAACATACCTCCTCCTCGACTTCGTGGAGGTCTGAGACCGGCAGTCTATCGTCCTCCGCACGCGTTCCCAAGTTCGTTACCGCGCCGCTACTTTCGTATTCCGCCACATCGCCATTAAGGTGCTCGTCGAAATACTGCCCCCACCTCTCGATCACCTAACAGTCGTTCGTGAGAAGATCCCCGTTGGTGTCCTTGCACATATCGACCCGTGGCACATGACCTCTGCGCGAACGGTTCACCTTCTCGTAGAACTTCCTTGTGTCATTAGCACGGAACAGCTGTTTCATCGCTTCGCGATCTCGTTGCAGTACCTTTCATCATATTGAAATGTTAGAGGCTCAATATGGCAAATTACGAATTATGTAGGACCGAGTCACCGAAGAGGATGACCACAAACTGTTTTTAAACTGCTTCAAAAATGACCCTTGGAACTTACGCCATTGAACGAATAATGCGACGCGGATAGAGACCCATGAACAGATAATACTAATCGTACTGCCATTAGCAACGGATTTTCGACGGTCAATGTCTATGCTCCGACACTGCTAATCATTACTAGTCCTGATAAAATGTTAATCCTTGTCTGCGTCCGATTTTACGCATGACGCGCTACTGTCATCGGCGACTGTACGGAAAGCAACAAGATAATGAATATTTTAGTAACATAATAACAAACGAAAGCCATTGCACAGTGGTCAGAAACGGGTAATTAGCGTGACAAAAATGTTTTCACTATTAAATATTAGTTTTTTGTAGTTGATGTCTTCACAAAAGTTGTTTGTAATCAAATGGCGCTCCTTTTGATGAAAAAAGTTACTAGGGTTGTCCTTATTTAGATTGAAATCTGAAATCTATCTTTCTTAATTGAACTCAAAAATGATTTTGTTGCACAATAAAGTTGTAGGAAATTTTATTGCAAGCAACTTTGTTAAAAAAAGCACCTCTCTAGCTCTTCATTTGATCGAGTTACATCAATTTTCCCGAGTAAAAGTAGGGTGGCTCCTGAAAAATCACTTTTTTTGTTCTAACTTTTTTATGAAACGTTCCACCGAAAAGTTGTCTTTAGAAGAATTGTTGAACTAATCATTGCACATAATTTTGCTCAACCAAGCTTTTTCATATGAGCTACCAGTAAAGAGTTATGATTGTTTTTTCATCAAAAACTAGTCATGCTTCAAATATCAATATTCATTAGATGCCAGATCAATAAAAATGAATCCTATGCGGTTCCTGAAAGGTCATAATATAAGTAAAAATTCAAGAGAAAATTGGAAGGGTGTTATTTTTTTAACTTATTTAAATTAGTTTTGAAAATACCTTTCAAAAACTCAAAAGCATTGCATAACTCTTAAACGCCTTAACGTATCAACATACTTTCTTCAGCAAAATAAAAGTATCAAATTAGTTCTACAAATGTTCCATACATTGTTCTTTCGAGAAATGAGACACAACAAAATCATTTTTGAGTTCAATTAAGAAAGATAGATTTCAGATTTCAATCTAAATAAGGACCACCCTATTAGCTTTTTTCATCAAAAGGAGCGCCATTTGATTACAAACAACTTTTGTGAAGACATCAACTACAAAAAACTAATATTTAATAGTGAAAATATTTTTGTCACGCTAATTCCCCGTTTCGGACCATAGTGCATTGGACGTTGAACTTGGTTGATAATCCAACTTGGAATGAATCATCATTGGCATTAGAATATTTGAAGCTTTTATCTTCTTTTGTGTTTTGCACCTGTTTTAGACTGACTAGTAAGTTGTTCAACTCAAAGAAAGTTTTCCTCATCCATGTCCATGCCGATGGTCTGAACAAGAATAATTAAATTAACAAAGATTCGTTCATTTTAATATGGAATGTTACTGCCGTAACTGTTCCATGTCATTGGGGATTTCCTACATATATGGGACAATTATACCTGGAACGGCAGTGTAGCCAGCGTGAACTCTAGATGAGATGATAAAATCTTACTGCTGCAGTGGCTTGCGGAACTTAGCGTCCTGTTTATGCGACAGACTTCTGAATAAAACACACTTTCAAATAAATAAAGGAAGGTTTTCATTTAGTCAATTTGTTTTGATTCCTAATTCTGCTTGATCGCATGGGCAATGGCAATACTGGTGTTACGATCAAACAAAAGATCCTTCATTTTCAGAATTCTGACCTATGGTAGCAGATCGCATCCACGGAAGTGATTCCGGCCCGCTCGTTCTAATGAATGCAACATGATCTATAGAAGAATCACGTGTTGGTATTGACTATTGTGTAAAAAATAAACTCGCTGCCAATTTTATCTACCTTAATGATTATCGTAGATAAAAACGAAGACGCTCATGGTCAACAAAGTGGCTTATCTGGAAATCATATCCTGTTTCGAAAGTCTTTGAATCCTCGAAGAGCTTATTCTACTGACGTCAGTACAATGAACTTTCGAACAGGAAAAAAAAATAAAATGACAAAAAAAGATGCGTGATTTGCGCAAATCGTATTTGCAAAATCAAAAGCTAATCTCTTTCGTGAATACCGCTGATATACGAAAATTTTAATGACGTCCTGCCTTTTTGTGTTCTTGGTTCCACGTTCGTCGACAAAGTTTGAACTTTGATCGCACAAAAAGACTTGCAGTCTATGATATGATTTGGACAGTATCAATCGGTTAAAAAAAAACAAATTAAAACTGAAACAAATTGGACCTTGGAATCAAAATTTTAGGAAGTCAATCATTGAAGCTAAAAATTACATTTTAATCGAATCGTTATCGCAATAAAACATTGACAATGTGACACGTGATACTTGGGCTAGTTGGAACCAACTGTTATCTAGCCTACGGGATTTCAAGCCTAGGCAGCGCGTTATCATGGTGCGATAACGGGGACCATGCACGATGACGTTTCTGTACTCATCTTCAAAGAAATACAAAGTAATGTTATCACCTGCCCCAAATATTATTTCCACTGTGAGTCAAGATCGCCTCTTGACCCGAGAATGAGCTTTGAACGATGATTTGTCGCATTTGAAACGTTTTTTTTTTACATTTCGTCTTCGATTCGTCAGTGAATAACTGTTTATGTTGAGCTGTTATGCCACCTAGTGAAACAGTTTTGAGCTCAACTTAGAAGAATTTTTAGGATATTTTGCACCACCGTTTTAAATGACGGTTGGAAATTTTAATCTCTCATTACCCTGTAAATCCGTTACCGGAAGTTTGCGAAAATAAAAAAAATCAGAAATTTTGTATGGAACCATTAGATCATCCATTTAAAATCGGTTAAGCATTTCATAAGATACGAAAGTGTGTTCCGTACTTCCGGAACCGGAATCCAGAGAATCCAGAGTGTATTTAAAAACGGCTCACATGGCCTTCAATTAATATGACAAATTGGAAAAGTTTTGAGTCGAATTTAGAAAACTTTTTGCCTTTCTTATACAATCACTGCAAAAACCGACTTTTGAACCGAGGCCCGGAGGACCGAATGTCATTTACCATTAGACTGAGCTCGACGAGCTGAGCAAATGTCTGTGTGTATGTGTGTGTGCGTGTGATATGCACTCACTTCTCTCTGAGATGACTGAACCGATTTTCACAAACCTAGATTCAAATGAATGCCTCATGGTCCCTTACAAAGTTCCTGAATTTCATTAGGATCCGACTCCCGGTTTCGGAACTACAGGATGATATGCACCAAAAATGTAAAAAATAATGTCACTCACTTTTTTCGGAGATAGCTGAACCGATTTCCACAAACTTCGATTTAAATTAAAGGTCTCAAGATACCATAAGAATATAAGCATCCTTTTTATATTTACTAGGTAATTTCTCTAGTAAGAAAAAAAGATCTGCTGAATTTTATTCAAGTCCGACTACCGGTACATTTTTATATCCAAAATTCAAATCTTCATAGAGATTCGTAAATAAATTTGTTTGTCATATTAGTGTATGGTTGAATGAATCGAATGTCACTATGCCAATATCCAGCTTTTGTTTGCGGAAGTACCAGCAACAGTGATCAAATGTAATAAAATGTATTAGGTGTACAACTTTGCTTCCGCCGTTTTTTTCCAAAATTTAAAACTTCATTGCGAAAAAGTGCTTACAGATGTATTATTCAAAGTATTGTCCGTCGCTAGCGACAACTTTCTCCCATCTTTCCGGAAATTTTCGGATCCCGGCTCGAAAAAAGGAGTCCTTTTTTGACGCTATCCATTAAGCAATCCATTTTTCCAACTCTTCGAAGGATTGAAAATGTTGATCTGCCAGGCCGTGTGCCATCGAACGGAGTAGGTGGAAGTCAGAAAGGCGACATCTGGGGAATGCGGCGGGTGGGGCAAGACTTCCCATTTCAGCGTTTCCAGGTACTTTTTGACCACTTTTGCGACGTGAGGCCGAACATTGTCGTGTTGGAGGATGACTTTGGTGGATCAAAACAGGTTTTTTTTCTGGTATCGCAATTTTCTGTCACGGTTTGAAACTCAAAATACTTATTACCCTATAACTACAGAACCGGAAGTCGGACTCGGATAAAGTGTAGTAATTTCGACTATAAGTTCTTTTTTTTGAGCTTAAGTTTATGACATTCGGTGTTTTTCAGTCTCTGGGAAAACGACGTGAGCTCCATTTCACCACTACTATTGGAACCAAAGGCTTTGGTTTAGCCGAAGTTGGTTAAAATTTACCAGTCTCCTATGGGATTACAAGACCTTTCATTTGAATCTGTGAGTTTGTGAAAGTCGGTGATGCCGTCTTTAAGAAAGTACGTTCCAAATTATAGCTTTTGATCACTGTTTCCGGTACTTCCGGCACCGAAAACAGTTTATTTAATCTTCGGGTAACAAAATCTACAAACTAGAGAACTCGTTACTCATCACTTGATCATTGTTGAAAAAAAGTTCTTGAAATTGACGATTTTACAGTAATTGAGTATCAAGAAGTTAGATTTGGGTGATTATTAAAGAAAAATTTAGTGAACAAAATTCGGTTTTTGAGATTTTAAAAAGTGTGAGTAAAAACTCATTGCAGGTCTTCGAAGAAGAATCGTTGAGCTATTCGAGGTTTTATATGCGAACAATTCAAGAAAAACCTGTTTTAATGCACATAGTGGTGTAATGATGCCTTCCTCATATCAATCAAACTATCATATATAATACTGTGGTATTCTTCAAAATAATTTTCTTCGATTCTTAAAAGAATAAACGAAATCGGTTTGTTTGTCTACTGATAAAAACTATCAATTGGAAAACATTTGAGGTCGATTTAGAAATTTTTTTAAGGAAGTCGGATCCGCATGGAATTCAGGAATTACGTATAAGACCACATGACCTTTCATTTGAACCTAAGTTTGTGAAAATCGGTCGCGCCATCTAAGAGAAAAGTTAGAAAACATATTTTCATTTTTTTGCACATTTTACCCCATAACTCCCGAACCAGAAGTCGGATCCAAATAATATTCATGAATTTTTTATGGGACCTCAAGACCTTGAATTTGAATCTAAGTTTGTGAAAATCGGTTCAGCCATCTCTGAGAAAAGTTAGTGCATTTATAAAATTTCAAAAATGGGGTATAAAAAAAAGTCGTCGAGTTTAAGTCGAACGATTTCCGTGCAAATGCTCATTTTACCCCAACTTTCCCTTTTATCTTGGTCTTTTTACGCGGTTTCTTATGCAGTTTTTACGCGGATTCCCGAAGTTATGCGGTTTTTGCCATTCTCATATAGAAACGCTATGCAGTCACTTTAAAAACCGACGTTTGAACCAAAGTAGAGAGAGCCGAGTGTCATATACCATTCGACTCAGTTCGTCGAGTACGAGATATATCTGTCTGTGCATATGTATGTATGTTTTTATGTAACAAAAATGTGCACTCGATTTTCTCAGAGATGGCAGGACCGATTTTCACAAACTTAGAGTCAAATGAAAGGTCTCTTGGTCCCATAGGTTCCTATTGAATTTTATTCGGATCAAACTTCCGATTCGGGAGTAAAAAAAAGTGCACTCGATTTTCTCGGAGACCGCTCAACCGATTTTTTCAATTCAGATGCAAGAGAAAGGTCCTTCCGGTTCCGGAATTACAGATTGATAAGTAGAAAAAAATTCATTTTCAGGGACGAGTTTTTGTACATGATACGGAAAAATAGAGCCAAATATATTCAAATAGCCGTATAATTCTTTAATTGGGCATGTATAGTTAGTTGATAATTAAATACATCGGTTTTAAGTATATCGGATCATCGTTCCTGGTTCTGGAAGTACCGGAAAAATGCTCGTGTGCTCCAAACCGAAAATAACTCCAATTCCTTAGAAACGGCTTAGAACTTAGAAACTTTGATTAAAATTAAAAATATTATTCCAAAAGTTAATATAAAATTCTATCAAGATCCGGCTTCTGGTTCCGGAAATACAGGATAGTGTGTATGAAATTGCAACCTGTGATATAGAGTGATAATGCAGCAACATATAAAATTTGGCTCTAACATTTTAATACCGCTTTTGTAGAACGATAAATATTACACCACGCACACACCCCCCAAAATACCGAGACAATAACCTTTCCAGCCGATTGTTGCGCTTCCGGGCGCCTTGGACGAGGTTCACCAGTAGCTGTCCACTCAGATGACTATCGTTTTGATTCCGGAGTAACGTGATGAATCCATGTTTCATCCATTGTCACATATCGACGCAAAAATTCCGGTTTGTTACGTTTAAACATGGCTAAACACTGCTCAGAATCATCAACACGTTCTCGTTTTTGGTCAACAGTGAGCAAATGCGGCACCTACTTTGAAAAGAGCTTTCTCATAGTCAAATGATCATGCAATATAAAGCCAACACGTTCTTTTGATATCTTTACGATATCAGCTAACTCACGCAACTTCACTTTTCGATCATTCAAAACGATTTTGTAAATTTTTTTATGTTTTCTAGTGTTACCGCCTCATTTGGACGTCCACTGCATTCTGCATTATCGGTATCTCTACGACCACGTTTAAAGTCAGCAAACCAACGTTTCATTGTTGTTTCTGATGAAACGGAGTCTCCATAACACTTTTTAAGCCATTGCACAGTGGGGAAAAAACGATCATAAACGCGACTTTGCTCAATAATTTTATAAAACTTTTTTTCAAAATTAGTATTTCTTATGCTTTTTTTTCTGTAGAATCGATTTATGATAATAAGAAGATCCGCAAAATTCACTATCATGCCCGTTTTGCGCCAATTCCTCTTTTTTCTGACTTTACTTTGAAAACTAACTGTGAAACTCAGGAAAAAATTCAATTCCACCAATCGGAAGGTATTCCTGACATGCTCATAAGTTAGATAAATGGATTGTTTTTAATAAGATTGACCGCAAACAACTGTATTCTATTATTTTTACGTTTCGTCTTTGACTCATCAGTGCAGAGCAATTCAAATTGAACTGCTTAGTGCTAAACTCGGCAGTTCAATTTGAACCGCTAAGCAGACGTAAAGTTTCTGCTACTTACAGAACACTTTTTGTTTTGCAACGAAGTGCAATGTCTTTTCTGACGTGCCGAACGAAAACGTGTTTTCGACTATTTCTGGCCGATGCAGGTATGGTCATTTAGGGGTTAGCCAAATTTTGTGCTAGGGCACATAACCGTTTTTATTATTTTTACGTTTCGTCTTTGACTCATCAGTGCAGAGCAGTTCAAATTGAACTGCTTAGTGCTAAACTCGGCAGTTCAATTTGAACCGCTAAGCAGACGTAAAGTTTCTGCTACTTACAGAACACTTTTTGTTTTGCAACGAAGTGCAATGTCTTTTCTGACGTGCCGAACGAAAACGTGTTTTCGACTATTTCTGGCCGATGCAGGTATGGTCATTTAGGGGTTAGCCAAATTTTGTGCTAGGGCACATAACCGTTTTTATTATTTTTACGTTTCGTCTTTGACTCATCAGTGCAGAGCAGTTCAAATTGAACTGCTTAGTGCTAAACTCGGCAGTTCAATTTGAACCGCTAAGCAGACGTAAAGTTTCTGCTACTTACAGAACACTTTTTGTTTTGCAACGAAGTGCAATGTCTTTTCTGACGTGCCGAACGAAAACGTGTTTTCGACTATTTCTGGCCGATGCAGGTATGGTCATTTAGGGGTTAGCCAAATTTTGTGCTAGGGCACATAACCGTTTTTATTATTTTTACGTTTCGTCTTTGACTCATCAGTGCAGAGCAGTTCAAATTGAACTGCTTAGTGCTAAACTCGGCAGTTCAATTTGAACCGCTAAGCAGACGTAAAGTTTCTGCTACTTACAGAACACTTTTTGTTTTGCAACGAAGTGCAATGTCTTTTCTGACGTGCCGAACGAAAACGTGTTTTCGACTATTTCTGGCCGATGCAGGTATGGTCATTTAGGGGTTAGCCAAATTTCCAATTTAATTTTTGTTTTCTTTGTGCTGCCTTTCAGCAATGATGGTGGTAGATAAATAGAGTCAAATATTCTGGTTTTAATCACAAAATTAGTTGTCAATGAGAATTTCGTGTTGGATTGAAGTACTGCTGGTTTGTGCCCAGGATATTCGCCAACTAAACACATTCTCTAAAAATAAGAGTTTTTTCAGCACAGTAAATTCTCAATTTTAACTAATTTTATAGTTATTATGGAAATTTTGTTGTTAAAATCAACTAATTCAAAAAACAGTAATACGAATTAGGCGCAGAGCTAATTTCGGTCGTTCCGTGTATGAATAGAACATCATGAAATTTTAACAGCTGTTATTTTGAAGTTAGTAATAACTGAAAAAGGGTGACTGCAATAAAACTAGTGCCATCTATGTGTTAGACTCGGGACTTTTCAGCCCATGTGTTATGAATGTCAAGAACAAGTTTTGTTTTTTAACGCAAAATCATTTTTCAATAAGTCGTAGGTTCCTTCAACTTTTAATAACAATAAGTTAAGTTCTGATTTAGTGGTGCGTTGCGGCAGCTCACCCGGATTTAGGCTTATTTTATGTAGTTTTCCAAAATCTAACGCTTTGTAGAACAAACCATTTCGCTGTGATTGATGTATGCAAAAATATGATCTAATAAATAAATATTCATAAGCCTTCGATGTAAAGAACTTGGAGTCTCCAGATTATTATATTGAAGATTTAATGAACTTCTTTTGCAATTCGATTTAGGCTACCTGAAGAACGCACATTTCAGAAACTCTAAAAGTACTACAAAAATCATCGGCAAGTAACGCGAATGTTACATAATCGAGTTTCTATTGATTCTATTGGTGTGTGGTTCAAACAGCAAACAAATAAAGTGAAACAGTTGACACCAGTCAACTTGAATGACATATGCCAATATTAGCAAAATAGCAAAATCTCGTTTAGACAGAAAGAAAGCGACCCCGGTGCGTATTCTCACGTCCTACAAAGAATATCTGGACAACGTCAAACTATGTGAACACAAACAAACAACAGAAGCAAATAATGTAACCTTGAATATCTAATGTAATCATCAAGCAATTAATGAAGCACTCAACAATTGCCTCAACGAGCGTGAAAAAATCCCACAATATGTGTGAGGGAACAAACACTCCATGTTTAAGTTTCAGTTTAATTGAGCAATACAGTAAAACAAACTATCGAATCAACGAACATCAGTGAGTGTATTGATGGCATCTCCAATCGCCATGCGGTCTAAACAATTGAACCAAACAATACAAACAAACCATAACCATAAACAAAAGGTGAATATAACCATTAGAAACAACCACCAAATTCCAAATTTATCATCCACCGTCAAGCAAATTCATTCAAATCAAATAGGCACTAGGCCAACGACAAAGAAAAAAGCTAAATAACACTAATGAACGAACCAACCGATCGAGCTTCATTCTACCCGATCGCCTCGCCGTAGAACGGACGACGCTAATTTATTTCGGAACGGCGCACATTCTGCCACATGGCACATACCGTGAGCTTGTCTTGGAGGAGGTGACAGAGCACTTCTCGGTGAGATGCTACCGACCGAACGCCGGGTCGCGAAGATGCAGTTGTAGTTGTGATGAGGTCCCGTGGTACACTGCGACGGAATGACGTAAATTGAGCCGGTCCAAAGTCCAACCGAGCAACTTGTTCCGTCGAGTTTACTGCGCTCGCATGGATGTGGCAAAGTGAACGAAACCAGAGTGGGTTGAGTTTATTGGAATTCGTATGATATCGCGATTTGCGGAGATTTGCTACCATTACTGTAATTGTTCATCCTTGGGTATTACTTGTATTGTCCAATTATCGACTGGTTGAGCGTTGAGTCATTGACCGACTAAACCGTCACAGATAATTTTAGAACGTCAGTATGCCATTCAAGTTGGCTTGTGCCTACTGTTGCACTTTATTTGTTTGTTATTTGCACAAGTTTGAACAAGCTGCTAACAAGTTCTTGCGGACTTGGAATGTCAGTAGGTTTCTAGAACGTTGACACGAGAGAGGATATGAACTGTTGTACCATTCTGTAACCCATCTGAAACTACGAAATCAATGAAAAGTCGATCATGTAACATTTTCGATACTCCTCGATGATTTTCGTAGTACTTTTAGATTTGCTGAAATGTGCGTTCTCCAATCAGCCTGAATCCATTTAAAAACAAAAAGAGAAAAAAATCGGAATTTTTTGATGGAATTTAAACATTTCATATCGCCGCATTTTCAGTCCCACCGTGAACTGATAAAGTGTGTAGAAAAACCGACACAAGCATTGGGACAGGAGCTGTGCTTTGAAGAAGTGGGAGCATTTTGTTTTGTTGTTATGGGCAAAGAATGAACCGGTTTTCATTATTTCGAAGTCATTCTATCCGGTTATTCTGCGGTAAACAAGTGATGAAACGACACCCGCAAAAAATATATATTATTGGCTTATGAAAAGTGATTTTTATTGCTGTTAGGATCAGCAGCAAGCGAGGAAAGGTTTCTGATGCAAACATTCTTTCTACACCCACTGCTGAAAAAAGATCAAAGGTCGCACTGAAGTCCTGCTGTACGGAAGTCAAACAATAGATGATTCTATCATTCATGAAGTTTAGTTACAATAACCCATTTTGTACTAAAAGTTAACTACCAGTTTTGTTGAATCATCGACTCATCCGGGCGTAGTAGTTCGAATTGCACAAAATCGTTTCTATTTTTATTAAGCCGCATCCTTCCGATAAATGAGATTGTATTGATCCGAAACGGACTGGAACTGATATACCGATTCATACTCATACATACGCATACGAAAACTTAAGCGCTAATACTGGTTTGGTGACCGGGCCAAGTACATTTCGATGAAGGCCAACGTTCAAGTTGGTAGCGTAGCCTAGTTCATCTAATTTGAAATGTAACACGTCGATCGATAAGTCCCCGGTCTGACAGACAGATGTCGTCATTGATTAAAAATCCTTCTTGCGTTCAATAAAGACCAACGTTGCCAGATATACCGATTTATACAATACATATATGGTACTCCCAAAATACCGTTAATTCACGGATCGTACAGATAAATACCGATTTTCGTTGACAGCATGGATAGACAGGAGAAGCAACGAGACCTTTTTTTTGCTCACCAAAATGAGCTTTGGTGACATTTCCGTGAACTTATGTTGACGAAATTCTGATACCGATATGGTACAGATAGATTTTTGCGCCGAATATAGATTTTTGGAAAAATGACCTGGCAATGTCAAAGACATAACTGGATGTCGTGAATACGAAAAAAACTGACAAGCTTCCATCACTTTACCGAATATCAGTTAGTTGATTGATAGTATGAATTTTGCAAGCTTGCCTCTTTTTCACTAATAGATTTTGAAGCGATGCACCTACATTAAAGTACAGATTAGTTACATTAAACAGCTACTATTCTACAACTATATATTCCAAACTTGAAACAATTCCTTTTTAATTTGCTTATATAGGAGGCTAGGCACGACAAATTTGTAGTTTATTTTTATTGAAGCTATGAAGTTCGAAGATATCTGATTCTTCTCGAAATTTCCATTGCAATGGCTTGGTCTGAAATGTATCGACGATCTTCGGTATACAAGAGTCATTCTAATAATAATAATAATGATAACAATAATAATAATAATACAGATTAACCTGTATATATGGCAACCCTGTTTCGCATGGCATATTTCCACACGACCCCATACTAGTATAAAGATGTGTTCAACATCATCACTTTCGCTTTCGCATTGCCGTTCGTAATTGAATGTGTTAGTGACGGTACAAATCTGCCTTTCTACCGGTTTTCGTTGCCATCGTGCTGACGGTGTCTCGTACGTTCAGAGCTGCTTTAACTTAAATGACGCTATTTCTCACATCACATTTAATTTTATACCTGCTACTGGCAGCGGTGTACGGACGTTCCCTTTGTTAAAATATCGCAGAACGGAAAACAGTGAGACGATATAAAAGAGAGAGTTAGTAGAGCGGCAACCAGTAATACTGAATTGGCTGTCTAGCTGTTAACAGCATCTTGTGGAATTTTTACGCAGAAACACGTACACAGGAGGAACAGTTAAGGGCAAGGACAAGTCCCGCTCGAACCGTGCTGGTCTGCAGTTCCCAGTTGGCAAAATCCATCGTCTGCTCCGGAAGGGACTCTACGCAGAGCGTGTCGGTGCCGGTGCACCGGTCTATCTGGCGGCAGTGATGGAGTACTTGGCTGCCGATGTGTTGGAATTAGCCGGTAACGCTGCCCGTGACAACAAGAAAACGAAAATCATCCCTCGCCATCTGCAGCTGGCCATCCGTAACGACGAGGAGTTGAAACCTCCGTGCTTTTCAGGACGACCACATCACTGTGATAAAGAAATATTTAGGATTGCTTTAAGTTTAGCCAGTTCTGATTCGCCTGGAAAGTAGAATGCGCAAATCAAGTGGAAACATTTGTTCTAACAATTTGTTCATTTTTGTTTTCGGCCGCATACTAAAGTAATCACGACAAAAATACATATTGATCTGTATACGTGGCAACTCTGTTTCGTACGGCATATTTGTATACTAGTATAAAGATGTGTTCAACATCATCACTTTTGCTTTCGCATTGCCGTTCGTAATTGAATGTGTCAGTGACGGTGCAAATTAATTTAACTTCCATCTTGATCAATCTTTTGGTAGGAAATATTGAGATCTGAGATGGTTCTCGTGTGTGTCTTGTTTCGGCAATGGGCCTTGCTGGACTTTTTGGCTGCCTTTCTACCGATTTTCGGTGTCATTGTGCTGACGGTGTCTCGTGCATTCAGATCGGGAAACAGTGAGACGACAGGTCCTCGATGTTGCTCTCGTGTGTCTTGTTTCGGGAACAGTTGCTCAGCAAATGGTAGGAAAAATGAACCATTCAACTTTTATATGGATGCTCTTGTATAGATGCAGACATCTCGCGTTCTGATTGGCTGGTGCTGTCATGGGTTAAATCAAACAGGTTTTTTTAATAATGTACTATTGGAAAACTTCAATGTTGTTGCAATACACGTTCAAGTTGTAAATTTTCGATTCTATTGGTAATTAGATTATATAAATCCTTTTACAGATCACTGAGCTATGAGCTTTTAAAATACGAAAAAGGCAAACGCGCCTTATGAATTATCTTCTTTGATACTCGTTTATACCAAACATTTCAGAAAAGTTTAATTTTGAACTATTTGAGTATACCTTATGATCAAAAAAGAAAAATTTCATTTCATTTTAAAATTCCCGCGCTTGTCCAATCGGTAAACTTTTATTCTCTCAACGTTGGCAACACTTTTATACACATTCTGTCAAATTTTGACGCATATCGTCTATACAAAGAAGTTGAAAAATTTTCGTGTGGCGATTTTTATAAAAGATGAAAATTTAGAACAACGTGCGTGCATCAAATTTTGTGTTGCAAATGGATGTAAGTGTTCCGGAACGTTGAAAATGTTAGAAAAGGCCTTTGGTGAATCGTGTCTAGGAAAAACACAGGCATACGAGTGGTATAAACGCTTCAAAGGTGGTCGTACAAGCTTGGATCATGATGAGATCCCTGGCCGCCCAACAACATCTGTTACTGAAGAAAACATTGAATCGGCAAAGCAAATCGTGTTGCAAAATCGTTCTGTACCGATTAGAGAGATTGCTGTGTTGCTGGGCATCTCTTATGGATCAGCCGAACACATTTTAACTGATGTTTTGGGTTTGAAACCCGTCGCTTCTCGGCTGGTGCCAAAAAAGCAGAATTTCACGATAATGCGCCGGCTCACACAGCGTTGGTTGTGTCGCAGTTTTTGGCCAAAAACTCAACCAATATCAAGCACCGTACTTTCCAGATATGGCTCTGTGTGACTTTTTCCTCTTCCCCAGACTCAAATTGCCATTGCGGGGAACGCGTTCTGAGATCATAAAGACCATAAAAGAGAATTCGCTGCGTGAACTAAAGGCAATACCTTCGGCGGCCTATAAAACTTGTATGGAAAATTGGATCAAGCGTTGGCATGCAAGTATTGTCGCAGGAGGAGAGTACTTTGAAGGTGATAAAAAAGAAATTTATGAAAAATTGAAATTTTGCGTTTTTACCTATTTTTATATATATAAAAAATAGGTATAGAATTCGCTCAAACTTTCGAAAATTTTTCCGAGGCCCGGAGGGCCGAATGACATATACCAATCGATTCAGCTCGACGAACTGAGCAAATGTCTGTGTGTGTGTGTGTGTGTGTGTGTGTATGTGTGTGTGTCCGTATGTGTGTTGTCAACTAAGAGGTCGAGATCTCAGAGATGGCTGGACCGATTTTCATCAAACTAGTCGCAAATGAAAGGTCTCCCCGTCACCCAAAACGCTATTGAATGGTTTTGAGATCGGATGTTTACTTTTTGAGTTATACAAAGTTTTATGTCAAAATTTTCAGTTTTTTGACAGTATCTGTCACAATTGACCTTGAAAACAGAATATGTTTTCAGACTTAGATTCCGCACGGTAATACCTATCCAACAAGCCATAGATTGTTAAAATCCGTCCATTTTTAACGGAGATATCGAAATTTTTCTGTAAGCGACTTTTCCCCCTATTCCAGCAGTAGGAGTTTTGAGCGCTGTATGACAAAGAAATGCTTGGGAGCAACGGAAAACACGATTTTTTATACTGTTACATACAATTGTTTCTAAGAACCAAAAGGATTGTGTACAGCATTCTTTTTCATGACATTTAGCCTCGGACCGATTTTTGCACGGCTCGTTTTTGGCAACATAATCGTTCGAATATGACATATATAAACCAGATGATGGCAGAATTTTTTTTAATTATTTTGTTTTAAACTACTTACAGCAATAAATGCTGGAACAACATAACATCCATATACCATTCGAATCAGTTCGTCGAGATCAGCAAATGCGTGTGTGACAAATAACTTCAATTAATTTTCTCGGAAAATTTCTTTTCTACAAATTCAGATTCATACGAAAAGTCGTATGCTCCCAAACAAAGTTCCTGCATTATGTTTGGTTCCGACCTCTGGTTTCGGAACTACAGGATGATATGTGAAACGAAATCAAAATTGTGTAACTCATTTTTCTTGAAGATGGCTGAACCGATCTAAGATGCAAATGAAATCTAAGAATCATCTAAGATTCAAATGAAAAGTTTCAAAGTTCTATAAAACATCTTGCTTTTCAGTCAGATCCAACTTCCGGTTTCGGGGATTGTATAAAAATGTCTATTCCACATAATTTAATCAGGTTTATCGGGTTAGCAGATTTGGATAGTCGATAAAAAAATTAACTTTTTTCAGTTTTAGTGGTATTCAGTTGTCGATCAGAAGGCACCTAAAAATTTAATTCGTGCTATGATCTCTCAAAGATGTCTTAACTGATTTTCAAATGTTTTGAAACAAATGTAAAGTGTACAGCTACTCAGGTGAATTTATCTGACTTCGGCCATACCGCTTTTAGAATTCCGGTTCCAGTATAAAATCGTTTCTCAAAGCTCAATCGTTTTCTCAAAAAAAGCCTAATCAAATTTCAGAAACAAAAATTTTAATTAAAACAAACTTATATACAAAAATTAATTATTTTATCCAATTATGACTTCCGGTTCTCGAATTACATGATGATGAATTTTTAAAATTCAAACCGATATAGAAGATGACAATCCCGAAAAGCTTCAAAGTTGAACTCAAAACTGTTGTAATTTATTCGTCATATGGCCATACGAATCGGTTTGGGTTATGCTGGTTCCTGAATACCGGCTCTGGAAGTACCTTAAACTACCGTAAACTCTAGAGTGGAACTTACATATCATGGCATGTTTAATCGATTATCACACTTCTAGATTCAAATTCGATCCGATTTGCAGTTTCGACATAACAGAGTAATGAGTGATTAAAATCTCAAATTGTCGCTTAAAACGAGGGTCATTAAAATAATGTCATGAAAACTTAAACACCGAAGAATATTCATGCAAAAAACACATGCGGATTGATAAAAATAGGTATCATCTCACTGCTAGGTGGATTAAACACGTTTTTAATAAAATTCCGGTTCTTTCTTGATCATAAGGTGTGTCAAATAAATCATATCTTCAACTTTATTGCTAAATTAGTTCAATTTGACATCGAAACAGTTACAAAATTTAGCAGAATTCAGAATTTATATTCGGAACATGGATCTGGATTCTAGACCTAGAGTTAGATTGTGAATCTGAACTTTTGACCTTAACCTAGATTCTGGACCTGGATTCTGCGCCAGAATTTTGTTTTCTGAACTTCTGACAGAGTTTCCGAAACTAAACTTTGAACCTATTTTGCACTTGAACTGTGAGCCTGAATTGGAATCTGGACCTGAGTTTTCTAGGATTCCTCAATTCTAAATTATTATTAACAGAGATTCTAAATTTAGACCAGGATTCTGAACCAGGACCCTGAAGATGGATATCCGACAAGATCTCTGGATCTGTATACTGAATCTGGAAATGGTTTTTGAACCAGAATTCTGACAGATTCTGAACCTGAGGCAGAAATCTACACTTGGATACTGAGCATGGATTTGGATTCTAGACCTGAACAAGATTTCTTGGCTTGAACTCTCGATGAAGGTTTTGGGTCTAAATCTGGGAGCTGAATTCAGGATTCCAAATAAGATTTTTACTCAAAAAATTTGACAGAGATACTGGGAATGCACCAAAATCGGGAAACCTGGAACTTGATCCTGATTTTGGATTCTGAACCTGAAGCTGGATTCAGAAACATAACCCTGGACTTGGATTCTGGGCCAAAATTTTGAAGCATGATTAAGGACCTGGTTTCTGGATCTGAGTTCTGGACCTCTTAGATCCGGATTCTGTATTCTGAAACTGATACAGAATTCTTTATTTGGATTCTGAATCTGGACTTGGATTCTATACATGGATTCTAAGACAAGATCTGAATTCCAGACCAGGATGCCGTTGAGTGATTGTTACTAACATCTAACCACTTGCATGACTCAAAAAGCGCAGATTCTAAGTCGGCTAAACATAAGTTGTCGTTACGTTGTAATGCCATACTGAAATAACTTATCTTTTCATAACTTGAAAATAACTTGTTTCCAAGTAAACTAGTTGAAACTTAGTCACCATCGATATTATAAACATTGAATGAATCCATAATACTTTTCTATCATCAATAAAAAAGCAGAAGAGTACTTTAAATCACAAACTTGATACAAGGTACAAATTTCACAACGATCCAAAAACTGTCAAGCGGAATTCAATTTTACTTAACTGTTTTTTATGCGCCTTCAATAAAAATCTGTTTATACAGATATAAAAAATAAACAACAAAATAACCCTATGTTCTGAATGCTCAAAATTATTCCAAGTAGAGTGAATTCTCATCATTTTAAATTCATATATCATGAGAACTATAATATTATCACAATCGATGTTTAATCCCTATATTATTTTCTTCGTGTTTATGACAGTGCATAGAACAAAAATGACTATTCTGCCTTTCACTATTTCCGGCAAAAAGTAGTTTTGAAAAAAGTAATATCTTGGTTTTATTTACGTTTCATACACTTCTTTAGACTCCATATTGTGTTCGCCATATTCAAGCCAACAAAGGTTGTTTTGTTTGCATTTTCGTTATCATAACGTTGGGAACACTTACCGATAACTATCTGAATCAATTAAGAAATTAATAAGTTATAATCTTATAATATCTAAGTTATTGCTATATCAATTCACAGTAACGATTCACATATACGCTAACGTTTTTATAATGGTTTCGCAAAGGAAAATAAACCTTTTTTCAACCAGTAGCTAAAAACATAGCTATGATTAGAGATATGTTAGAATCAAGTAACGATATCTTACAAATGATAGTTAGTTTAATGTTTACGTTATGAAGAAACACTGCTGTCACCTTGTTTTAACCAGTATAACATACATTCGTGCTCTTGTTGCAACATAGTTTGGACTTTGTCGTATCAGAACTAGTTGCGGATTGCTACTTGGGCTTCCATCAAAATCTGTTTATAAAGATATAAAAAATAAACAGCAAAATAACACTATGCTCAGAATGCTCAAAATTATTCCAAGTAGAGTGATTTCTCATCATTTTAAATTCATATATCATGAGAACTATGATATTATCACAATCGATGTTCAATCCCTATATTATTTTCTTCGTGTTTATGACAGTGCATAGAACAAAAATGACTATTCTGCCTTTCACTATTTTCGGCAAAAAGTAGTTTTGAAACAAGTAATATCCTGGTTTTATTTATGTTTCATACACTTCTTTAGACTCCATATTGTGTTCGCCATATTCAAGCTAACAAAGATTGTTTTGTTTGCATTTTCGTTATCATAACGTTGGGAAAACCTACCGATAACTATCTGAATCAATGAAGAAATTATATGTTATAATCTTATAATATCTAAGTTATTACTACATCAATTCACAGTAACTATTTACATATACGCTTTTGTGTTTATAATGGTTTCGCTACGGGAAAAAAAACCTGAACCAAGCAGGATTCTGGGTCTGAATTCCGACCATTTGTTTTTCTGAATTTTGTATGAATTGAATTTGGAATTTTGGTAGTTTTATCCACTATGGATATTTCTTTCACACAACATCGAAACATTGTCGTTTACGAATGAGTTTAAGAATGTCTTTCATTTAAATTAATCGCTTATTTATATCCTATCCTCTCCTAACTTAGCTAATTGAGTTTTACAGTATGGATTACTTTTTATGGGTTTTTTGTTAGGTGCATGTGATCTGGGTAGTGTTAGAGATTTAATGCCAAAGTCTCATATTACAGAATATAGACATGATATGAATTTCTAATGAAACCTTGAAACTATTTACACTCATTCTTATTTGACCAATTCTTGGTCGTAACAGCGCTTAATTTTCATCTTCTTGCTTTCGTTTTCTTTCTCACAAATCTCACAAGAATTGAATGATGCACCAATCACATCATTTTTGCAAGTGATAGATTGGAATTGGATTGTTTCTCGCAATGATATATTACCCGGCCATGTGACATATAAATTTGTCATGAATACATTTTATTCAGGGCCTTCCTCAGCAAGATTTTCAGGTATCGAAGCCCACTATTTACGACTCATTGCGCACCTGTTAACTATTTTGAGTTTACTACCCACTGAAAATGAGCTAATGCCCACTAGTGGGCTTTAGGGACCAGTTTGGGAATCACTGATATAGACATTGCACTTCGGTGCAAATAAGTGATTTGTAAAGAGCAAATACTTTACGTCTGCTTATGTTGATCTGCGAGGTGGCATTAGCAATTCAACATAATCTGCCAATGCACCGGTGAGATGAATGCGAAACGTAAAATAAACGAAATTAGTCAAGTGCACAAACCGGTACACATGAGGTACCAAAACCCCTGAATGATTATTTTTACATGTCAATGCTTGAATTTGTGTCGAGTGTAATTTTATTTTTTTCATAGAGTGTGTTCAATGTTGTTCTCATGAAGGTAATTGCTGATTGTGCTTTAATTATAATGCAAAATTCGAAAACAATTGGCAAATTCCATATTATTTCCCAAAATTATAGTTTAGCAATTGTTTTATTTTAATTGTCTACGGCACCTTTCACGCAAGTCTGGTTACTAATTTCTGGCATTCATAATATAGTGATTTTCACTGTCGGCTAGAAAAGATTGCGATGCGATAAGATAGCGACAAAATGCCGCAAAGATAGCGAAACTGTCATTCGCATCGATTCAACCCCTTCGAGACCACAAGCCAGAAAAAAAATAATTTTTAAATTGACCGTTACAATGACTAATTTTTTATTTATTATTAGGAAAACTTCAGTCATAATGAATTCATATTGATAATGCGTATGTGGCAGATTACGGCTACAACTTGCACAGATTTTTTTCCGTCACCGTCACCGGAACGTCAGCTTCCGTCAAAATTAGTTTAATACTTTCTTTACCGGAACGTTCACACGCTCCGTCCGTCAAGACATTCCGTGACAGTGACGTTGCGTGTGAATGGCTCCATAAGAATGCATGTAATTAATGTTGACGGTGCCGGTGACGGAGATTGACTGTGACAAAAGAAGACGGATCGTCTGAATCGTACATAATGGTTACCCAACTAACCAAAAGTTCGGATAAATGGAACTGATTTGGCTTAGCAGCTCTCAAAGTTAATCAATAGCATTCTAAGCAGCCCATTTTTTAAGTAATTATCCACACTTGAAAGTTCGTGCGACACAGCGGAACGAACTTCCAAGCTGCTTCTAGAATACATTGTTCAGCTTCTATGCAGCGGAAGCTCACGCGGAACTTGTTCTGTACTTCGAACTGTCAAAAATTGCCACGTATTTTCTTAAGCAGCTAGAAAGTTCACGCGGAACTTGATCTGTACTTTCTAGTTCTCAAAAGTTCAGCGTGTACTTTTAAGCAGCAAGAAAGTGGACTTTTTAAGTAATTGTGGAACTTCTGGTTGCTTGGGTATTTTGTGCTTAGTATGTTCCCTTTTCATTTATATTTTGTATTAATCGACGCCTTGGTTTTCAAAACCTCGTGCTTTATTCGATTGTGCTATTTGTCTACTCTAAAAAGTTGGTCGTCTTTGACAGATATACATTTGTTGGTGCTTCCGATGAACAATGAAATAACAATTGTCGCTAAAGAATTTTACCAGTTGAAAATGCAATTGGCCTCAATCCAACAGCCGATTAATTTTTCTTTTGGCTCTAATGCTAGTTAATTTCAATACAACAGACAGCGAAGGGGTTAAAACAACTGTCTAATTTGCTGGCAGCGATGCCAGGTGAAATTTTAGGCGTCTGCGTATTAGAAATGGTCCTATGCGACCTCAATATTTAGAAGTATGACGAAAAAACCAAACGAAAACCCTACAGTAATAGCAAAAGTCATTAAAATGGACGATTGTTTATAAAAATTTTGAAAATCTGCAAAAAAGCCGGCTTAATTGCAAAGTCTGCTAACAAACGAAATTGCCAATTTACATACCAATATGCAAACCTGGCATCAGTGATTCTGACGCTCATTATTTCGCTCTTCTGCGACGATTCCGTCGCATTCTATGTCCAGCTGAAAACCACTATATTAAGCTTCGAATGAAACGGTCGAATAATCAAGCTTGGGTGAAGGAAAGGTTCACTCGAATGTCCCAGTTTCAATCCGTGCAAATTAGGTCCACTAATCACACCCAAAAAGCCTTCGGCAAAGTGCAAGTGCACACTGTCTGTCTGATATAATTCACGAATTGTAAATCCACATTTGAATTGGTCACGGTTAGGTGACTTACCCAAGGTTCTCAGCTAATGACAATCTACCTCATATGCTATTTAATGGGTAGTAGCCGGATAGAAACCACGTTTGATTCGAATGACTCCGGTCGCTTATGAACAAGTCTCCATTTACTGTTCTGTAAATTACCAACGTGTGCAGGGTCGTCGCGACTTCCGAAGACGTACGTACAGTCATGCGTCCATAAATCAG
Source organism: Malaya genurostris (assembly GCF_030247185.1). NCBI lineage: Eukaryota > Metazoa > Arthropoda > Insecta > Diptera > Culicidae > Malaya > Malaya genurostris. The sequence goes on from NC_080571.1 coordinate 286,397,493, forward strand.
GATAGTTCGTATCATTTTTGGAGCCGTGAGCTCAGATCACTCACTTCACAGTAACCAAACCAGTGAACAACTGTCTTTTCCGCATGATAAAAAAGGTTTATAGAACCTTCACTGACCGCCATTGACTCTCACTTGCAGTGATTCGGCTGTGTTGTGCGCGTAAACTGGTCGTCATTCAGATAACCGCCTTTAGTCAAGCTTTGCGGTCGGTTCAGTGCAGTCGCGTTTCCTCTCTGCTGGTGAGAATTGTGTGCCGTACGCAAGCCACAGCGAGATTGTCTACTTTATTTTTGTTTAGCAACTAACGGTTCCCCCGGCCTGCTACGTATGTCGTGTGTGTACTGTTTCAATTCGCGAGACTTTCAAGTGAAGGAAAACAACAAGTTTGCAAAACTACGTGCGTGCAAGTGTGAATTTTACCATAGCAGACTGGCCAAAATCGCTCGTGGGCCCCGAGCAAAGGAGTTACTTCGAAAGATTTACCAAATAGTTTGTCGAAACGTCACCAGTTATATCCGCAGTCGATAGCCAAGTGATTGTGTAACCGACCGACACTCTGTACGCGAATTGCCTTGAAGCACGGTGTGTGAAGTGTAAGTTCAATCTTCATGGTTCTTTCCGATCGGTCGAAACGCGGGCTATAGTAAACCATTGGAAATCGGACGACCTTGCACTTTTACGGCGAGAACTGGTGAGAAGGTCTTTTCGATCAGATTTTTACACGATCGTCGCGGCACTGGACAGTCCGGAAATCACGGTGTGAAGTACACTTATGGTTTATGGGTGACTCGATGGAATCGATATGATCGTGTTGATGTTTGTCTCCACAGCTGATCGTTTCTTGCAGTGGAAAGTTTCTAAAACAGAACATAGCTAGCAAGTACTTGTTTGTTACTCAAGGTGAACCGCCTACGGTTTAGTTGCAGTAGCTAAAATTGAAAGAAAAAAAACACCACAAAAAGTGCGATTGAGTTATTCAGCTGTTTTGAATTATATTCTTATTCAAGCCCATATAGGAAGTGTGATCGTATTACGGGAAGTAGTGTGAGGAAGTGACACCAAAACTGGTGCATAGTCAGAACGGCCGGAACTTCTGTGTTTACAGTGTTGCTTCATTGAGTGCTCGCTAAGTCGTCGAACTGGTTATGGTAGTTAACCTCTGACATCGATCAATTGCAGTTAATTTACGACGCTTTGCGTACTGCAAATTATAACTGCTTGCGTCGTAGAAATATTCCTTATAATTAAACATGCAAACCGGTGAACCCCCCGATCGGAACAAGTGTTGTTCTGAATTGTTAGTGAAGTTAATCTTCCTACTGTTTGATTGTAATTCATAATAAAAGAAACTTTTTCGCTTCTGGTTGAAACAATTGCGCCATAGCTTCTGCAACAAGCAATACCCTGATATAGTTGTATTTTTAAGAAAAAAACATGATGCCGAACCGATGCGTAACTGCAAACAATCTGTAACCGATCAGTGAATGAAATCATACCAACCCAACTTCCCAACTGAACCGAAACATCAAACAGTGCACAGAACACTCAACGTCAACAAAACGTTCGCTTTCACCGACCATCAAACCTTCCCATTGTAAAGTAGGCTAGGCAAACGGACTAGAATCGAAAACAAAAACAGAAACCTGTTGAGCCAAGGTCGCTGCTGAGGTGGTTCTGGTGAGGCAAACTACCTGACAAAAGCATAACTGTAGTGCGAGTAGCAATGTTTTGAAGCCTCGCACCAAACGGTCAATAACTGGCTCGCGCACATCCTTCGGCTTGAGGTGGCTTTTTTTTGTGCCGGATACGGCTACCAGAGCGAACATTTACAAACACAACTGAAGCGTAGTGAAGATCAGGGTCACTGTCAATAACGTGTTTGTTTTAGGTACTTTAAGTATGCTTTTCTGCTGGCGTTGAACGAGTCTTCAAACTCACGCTGGTTAGTCAAAACTACTTATTCATAACATTGGATCGAGCTCGCGAATATCGAATACAAATGTAGACCTGAAGATTGTGCCTGTCGCGAATGTTTACAAAACCTTGTCACGTTTCAACGGAAGATTTGCACGTGTCAAGCACTGTTTTTTGCACCGTTATCAGTGTGAACTTGTTTACTGTTGTTCTGCCTCATGAAAAATAGTTTTCGCACAATAAATTAACATCAACGTTACCATCTCAGAGTAAAAACATTTTCTTCTACTTCTACTATGATTTTTCAAAAGAGTTTACCCGTTATTATGATAAACCGTTTAAATGATGAAGTAATTAAAAATGTTCCTACCGATTTGACAGCTCTTACTGAAAGTATCATCTTTAAACAAGCAGCGCCCCTACATCTCATTCTAGCGTCATTGTGCCAATGGTCTTATCAGGGTGGCAAGTGACCGGGAAAAAGTCGGAAATTTCGTTTCACCGGAGAAAAACGGGAAAAATTCGGGAATTTTAGTGCAAATCCGGGAAAAAATTTACTAACCCTAATCTTAGTAAATCACGATTTTCCTGATTAAACAAATGAAAAGTTGGAGGCAATACTCCATTTTGTGTTTAAGTGAGAAGTTCAGTAAAAGTTTTGAAACATCGTATTGTCCCACACAGGTTTTATGGAACACAATCCATATGAGATGGGGCCAACATCCCATGTTTCGTTCAACAATTGTAAGGGTTTGGCAGCAATTTTTAATGAATCAGAAAGCAGTTCTTAGTTTTTATCAACAACAGCACTTCGAACGGATGCTTTTGCTGAATTTCTATTAAATTTCAGAATAATAATGCATAATATGATTGCTAAAGAAATATCAGGTAACATGTTTAATAAAATTATAAAAAATTCTTAGGAGCCTTCATGTTTTTGAGTGGGCTAATGGTTATCCTCATTTCATCATAATTTGTCTCAGTAATGTCAATTTGAGATCATACTTGTGTTGTAATCTTGGTATTGATTTCAATAGGATTCGCAAAATTTAAAAAGCTGTCGACTTTAACCTTGTCCGCCGCACAGTGGTCCAAAACTGGAAAAGACGGTCAAAAGTCTGACTGACTTTCACTGATTTTTAAGAGCTAACGTGTCTTCGAACGAATTTTACAAGATTATATCACGCTTCTTTTGAAAGTGGTACCTTAATTTTTGTTAAGGGGGTAGTACCAATTTAGAGTAAAAATAATTTTTTTTCAAAAAAAAATCTTTTTTTTCTTTCTTATTTTGAAGAAAAAAATATTTGAAGTATTTTTTCTGAAGATATAAATAATGTAAAAAAATTATTTTTTGAGAAATATTCACTTTATTTTTAAAACAGTTTTTTTTTAAATTCATCTACGATTTACCTCTATTACCTAAGTATCTACCACAAAGCGTTCGCATAAACAAGCTCATGCTTGCACGCCCAACTTAAGCAAATTGTTGTGATTTTTATTTTGTTTACTTTTTGACAATTACCAATATTAGAAAAAAAATCTAAGTGGAACTCGATGCTATTTTTAGGCGTTTTCAAAATTAGCTTTAAATATTGAAAATCCGAAAAAATAACACATATTAAACACATATTAAAAACCCGTTTTAATCCACCTAGTGGTGTATTTAATCCACCTTTCTCATATCAATCATACTATCATATATAAAACTGTGGTATTCTTAAAAATAATTTTCTTCGATTCTTAAAAGAATAACCGAAATCGGTTTGTTTGACCGTCTATTGATAAAAACTATCAATTGGAGAAGACTCGAGGTCGATTTAGAAAACTTTTTACGGGTTTTCGGCCTTTTCAGTGATGGTATAAAATTTTTAACACACTTTACCCTATATTTTCGGATCCGGAAGTCGGATGGTTTATTCAATCTGTTGAAGAAGGATAGATGCCCATTTGGAAGAACGAACAAAAGCTCATGCACACATTTCTTCTCATTTATAACTCGCTCTTCAAGAGCCGAAGATCCTTTCAGCTCGTAGCTTGTTTCCACCTTTTTCAAAAATCTGTGATCAAGCCAAAAACCTGTCTGTGTAAAATCTGTGTACGTCTTCCCGTTTCCATAATAGCTGATTGGAATCATTTTAGTAAGCACAAAAAAGGTCTCACTATTTCCTACCGCTCTGTAATTTCTGGTGCTAAACTGTGATCAATTTCAAAAATCTGTGATCGATTTCAGAATCTGTGTAAATCTGTGACTATTTTTTAAATCTGTGCAAAAGGTTGAAAATCTGTGAAACACAGATTAATCTGTGAACCTGGCATCCCTGCTTACCAGTGCGGTGAACTGGTGAGCTGCGGTTCTTTTAAAAAAAGCTGTGAGCTATCAGCTCACTTTAAAGATTCGATTCACTGAAATAGCTCAGGAGCGAATTAGACATCTCTGCGCTCATTGCAAAAGTGAGTTACAGAAATAGCAGACGCGTGACGCCCTCCGTTTCTTAACCATTCGTGGTTTCAGCATGGCCATAGTGAAAATGAGTCAGACGAATAGTACTCAGGATTTTTTTAATGGAAAATAAATTGGATTAGGACAAAATATTTTCCTATAAGTATTGCAAAAGTTTGTTGTATTAAGTTGCATATTTTGCTTCTATACAAGGTTTCCTTGGTAAAAATAGGTAAAATGATGTATAAACCTTCCAGAAAAGAATAAACCTAGGCATTACCTTCTACAAAATTATGGGATTTTATATTTTCTACAATTATTCCAAACAAAGTATGTATAAAAAATAACTTGAAACAAGTTATTATCAGAAAACTAGTTTCAAGTGGGTTGTCATAATTCAATAACTAAAACTAACTTTGAAAAGGCCTAAAAAAAGTTACATCGAGTTCCACTTAGATTTTTTTTATATTTTTGGGCATATCTTTTCCTATAAATTTTGTAAAAATCAGCTGCATGAAGTTGCATATTTCGCTTTGGTGTGAGGTTTTATCATAGGTTAAAAAAGGTAAAATGTTGTATAACTTTGCCAGGAAACAACAAACCTATGCACTACCTTCAGCAAAAATATGGGATTTTTTTATTTTCTTCAATTATTCCAAACAAAGTATGCATAAAAAATAACTCGAAACAAGTTATGAATAAAAAACTGATTTTAAGGGGGTTGCCATAAAAACGCTTTGTATATCCGAAACGGTGCGACCTAGACTTTTGGCATATTTGACAAAGTAAATTATTTTCAATAGTTCTAAAACTTTGTAAAAGAACAAAAATTTCTATCTCTTCAGAAAAAATAGTTATGGTTATATTTTTTGTCAAAGTAGGCCATGAACAATTAGGGATAGAATCAAATTACGCGGTATATATTTGTAAATAATTTCTTAAAAGCAACTATATACATTAAAAGAACCGTTTGGTAGCTACTGATTTATGTCCACGTTTTTATTGATTCGAACCACTTTGCGTCGTTTGCAATGAGTATTTGATTTCCTTCTTTGAGAGTTGAAATTGGTTTCCGAGAGTTTGTGAAAAACCTTAGAAAGGTTTAGAAGATGGTTTGATCTGTTCAGTAAATGTTCAATGTTTAATTTATATTAAACATCATTACCTATGGATATCATAGTAGGATTCACAAGAATGCGGGTGTTGATGTCGAATTCGTTGAGGATGTATACAAGTTAGTTGTGTTTTTCGGAATGTTTGCTGGTTTGAGGAATCTGGTAGAAGTTACACACATTCGTGACCTTTGATAACGTATAAAAAGAGAATGATTGTTGGTAGAAATACATGCAATAAGTACTCACTACTATCGAATCTGTAATCTGTAGCTCTCACATTATTTTCGAAGAAACATACAAAGTTTCAGAAGAACGAATCCAAATAGGTTAAAACCGGGATAAATAAATGATATAAATGATATAAATGATATATAAAAAAGAAAAATGAAAGAACGATTCAATAGAACTAATTCTTTCGGTAGAACTATTAAGCTTGGAGCGATTCTTTGTAATGAACGGTTTTGCCCATCTCCTGAACACATTTTGCAGAAAGTCTTAACAAGACTTACTTAGTGGTAGTCTTACAAAAGACTGAATAGTTCGGATAATAACAATTTCAATTTTAATTATAAGGCTTCAAATTTAATTCTTAATCATTTGGCATACAAATAACTGATGGTATTTCTGGCTATCTAGAAAACACTAACAATGATCGAATTTGGGGTAAAAGCTGCACTTAAAAGAATTATTGAAGAGAGCATGAAGTCTGAATAAAATGTGTTGATTTTTAGAAAAAATTGCAAGAATGTTAATACTGTATTCCTTCGTGAAATTATTTAAATCTTAAATCTTCTGTTAAGCAAATCCTCACACTTAAACAAAAATGTTTTGAAAGTCTTGTGGCTCAGCGTTTCGTTGATAATATTGATAATATATTGGATGCTGGGAGCGTAATAAACAAAACAGCACTCAAAACCATATAATCGATACAAGGAGGCTGTCGAACCGAAGAAACAGTTTCTAATCAATATTAGAGCTTATATTTTCACTCTGTAGATCTCCACCTGTTTACCCTTTTCACAACCGGAAGTCGGATCCGGATGAAATTCGTATGGGACCACAAGAAAATCGGTTCAGCCATCTTTGAGAACATTGATCGCTACATACATACATACACAATTTCTGATCTTGACGAACTGATTCGAGTGGTATATGACACTCAGCCCTCCGGGCCTTGGTTTCAAAATCGGTTGTCGCAGTGATTGCCTAACTTATCTATATGATATGTTAAAGCCAAGAACGACTTCTTCCCATTGTTATGTGCACTTAGCATAATGAATATTTCCTTTTTTTAAATCGAGATACCCAAAAAATACTTTATTTCTCAACTATCGATGTTCTTTGGATATGGGATTTCTAGAAATATTCAGAAAAATACTGAACATAGGCGATTTGAGCTCTTAATAATTTAATTTTAACTCATATTCCAATAAATAGTTATTTAAAAAAACATTTTATTTTTCTAATTCAACTAAAAAATTAGTTGAATGGAAATGAAGTGTGCCTTAGCTAAAAATGACAGCATGTTTAATTGTTGAATTCAACTAGAAATATAGCCATTTCAACAAATATTTTATTATTATTAAGGGAATGAGAATTAAAAAATCTAAATTAGCAAAAGTAAAATTTCTAAGCTGCACTCATCCGATTTTGCAGCAAGACTACGTTCAAATGTTTTGGAACCTTCACAGGATACTATCAAAAAATCTAGACATCATTATATTCTGAACAATAGATATTATTCAGTGTCATGTTTTTAGAGTGCGCAGTAATTTGCGAACCTAAATAAACCGTATCTGATAAATACTTTTTCTTCCTGAAACAAGTTGTGTGTATTCGAGATAGCTTATCAGTCGACCGGCGCCGAACCGAAATTTTCCGCGATGTCATACCAATTCTCTGTCGAGTTTACAGGCCGGCATCAGGGCTGCCCCCCCCCTCCCCTCGCATTCAAAAAAAAAAATATGTCGTTGACCTTATCAACTCGCTAAATGCACCTGCTTATTGTTTTATTTTCTGTTCCAGGTCCTGCTGCAATCTGTGATTGTGTCCAGTTGTTACCGGTGCAAACCCATCGACCGAACCGGACGCCTATAGAAGTGCACCGCAAATAGCAGCAGCCTCACCATGGCTGAAGCCCATTCAGCTGTTGCGTTTTCATTCTCCATCACTCACGAGGGATGGCATCTGAACTACGACCGGGAAGTGCTGGATCTGGTGTGGCAGTCCGGTGTACGCTCGTGGAAGAAGCGATTGGCGCGATTTCGGGTGAGTAACAACGTCCACAAGGGGACAAATATACGGCCAATGTGTGTTATCGATAACAAATGGTTGTGCTTTGATTCGGTCATGTTTTTTTGTTTTCCTGTAATCATTCGTGGTGAGGAAAGTATATCATTCAATACACGTCATTAAATTGAGATTAGTGGTTTAGTTTATGAGTTTATGAAATCCGGTATTTGCGCACACGTGTCGAATCCAAAAACAAAATATAACAGCTGCCAGAACATTGTAATCATTATAAATACAGGGTTGCGAGGATTTCGCTATTTTCTCGGTTAAAAGGATTTTTACAAAAGAGAGTGAAAATTACCTTAAATTAATTAAATTATTTAATATTTTAATCAGGTCACAGTTTTCAAAATTTTACGTATTCGTAGTTTAAGTTAATTCAGTAGAACTGAATGATTAATAATAACAATGACGGATCTTGTACCAAATCGAACCCGGAGTTGGCAACACTGTTTTAAATTTGAATGAATCTTTCTGAACATGTAAACCTTTTGACAAATACGGACTGAGTAATGAATTCTTACTACACTGCTCGTTTCTGAGTGCTCGATTAACACGATTGACTGTGACATTATAGATGTCATTGAATTTTCACTCACGTTATGAATGTGTAGAGTCAGGACATTTACGCCATGTTATTATACTTCAGCTAGAGGAATGAATGATGCTAATTACGGTAGGCCTTTTGTCTTTCTCACTCATTTTTCTCAGCGATGGTTTGACCGATTTCCACAAACTTAGATTCAAATGAAAGGTCTCACGGTCCCATATTGAATTCCTGAATTTCATCCGGATTCGACTTCCGGTTCCGGATTTATAGGGTCAAGTCTGTTAAATGTTGTACACCGTCACTTAAACTGGCGAAACAAAAACCGTAAAAAATGTTGTAAACTGGACTCAAAACCGTTATTCCCAATCTTAGGATTTAATGAAAGGTCTTATGGTCTACCAAAAATAACTGCATATTTTCAGATGCAACCAAAATTGAAGTCATCGTTTAGAATACGATGGCAAAATTGTATAAAATCTTCAAAATTTGAATAAGAACTAGTAGAGTTTGTACGTCATGTTAGATGGCGGCCGTACGAACTGACTTCGATTATACCGGTTTTCGGGTTCCGGCGCCGATAGTGCCGGATATAGATTTTTGTAAAAATAATCTGGCAACTCTGGCAGTAACAGTGATACAGGGAGATTCATTGTTACTGAGAGCGGAGCAAGCCAAACTTCCAATGATTAACCAGTATCAGGAATCAGAACTAATTGGCTCATGTGGCACGTTCCCCTAGTTAATTGGAGATCATTTTCCTGGTGGGAAGGAAAGATTACGAAACGGAACATGGAAGGAAATTGTGAAGTGGGTGCAATGGGAAAACAGCACAAAACATAAAGAAACAAATAGTTCTGCATCCCCGAAAGGGTGCGGAATGATCTGCAGGTGCCAAAATGTACATTTAATAAAACCTCCAACCCCCGAGAGGATTTAGAGAGTAAACATACTGAACGATTCGTAGTATTTATGAGCAAAAGTAAATTCGGCACCCCATTAAGGATGCCAAAACCTTTTTAAGATCAATACAGAAAGGATTCATTCACTCCGGGAAGAATGATGAACCCTTCTGACTATAGCTCCTTACCACATTAGGTGAGAAACGAGAGAATATCCTTTAATTGTAGCTCCGCATACACATACGCACTCAACCATGTATGGAGAACCAAAAACCCGGATACGTAGTTGCGTCAATGCGGGACAGTTACATATCAGATGATATGAAGTACCGTAATCGCATTCACACAAATCACACGAATAATACTCAGCACGTTGAATAGTAGCCGTGTGATAATTGAGTTTGCAATGTCCAGTCGGAGCTGTGACCAGAATACTGCAATGATGCTTGGAAAAATGCAGTAGACACTTTGACATTTTCAGATTTAAATCGGGTAAAAATGCTTTTTTCTGAGCGCAAGTTTGCAAGATGTGCCAGTAGCTGGCATGTTTGGATGCAGCCCAAGAACGAATCTTGTGCTTTATCCAACTAGTTGAAAGTGGTAAAGCTGGTTCAGGACCAACGAAATCATTCGTTGCACCAGCTCTTGCCAACTCATCAACCTCATTTCCAGTAATACCAGAATAGTCGGGTACCCTTAAGAAGTAAACAAAATTTGAAATGCTGAGGTCTTCAATTTGAGTTCGATATGCGATCACAAGATTCGACAGTGAATCATTCGATCTAAGTGTCTTTAAAGCTACATGACTATCGCAACAAAAATAAATTCGTTTACCACAGATTCTCTGCTGATGTGTCGATTGTTTTCCACGCAGAATCGCGTAGATTTCTACCTGTAACACAGTACAATATCTACCAAGTGAATGAGACTGCTCTAGGCTCATTTCGCGACAGTAGACACCAGCACCACCACGAACAGATAGATTTTCATCAAATAATTTCATTCCAAAATAAAATTTCATCGTGCTGATAGTGGCTTCTGGTTTATTGAAAACTTCGGTACGTACAAATCCGATAAAAAAATACACACGTTTGGAGAAGTTTAAAAAAAAGTACAGGTGTGTAATGTCAGAGACATAACTGGATGTCGTCAATACGAATAAAACTGACCTCCTTACTTTATACTTTAGAATATAAATTAGTTGATCGATAGTGTGAATTGTGCAAGTTTTGCCCTTTCACACTACTAGAATTTGAAACGATACACCTAAACTACAGTACAGATTAGTTACATTAAACATTATGACACACAAATATTACAAAATAACCAGTATAGTAGTATGATAAAATAATGGTGGTTCTGAAAAAACCTTTTATTAAGGCGTTCGTGATGGAGAGTGACGGGTTCAGTTCAAATTCCGATGGATACCATTGACTTCCAACGGATACCGCTGACTTCCGTCTTCTTGCGCTAACAAGCTTTGTATTTCGCTTGGAGATTCCTCGATCGCACCATAATCAACACGATGACAACGACAGCCAAATTCGAAATGAATTTCTTCTGAGTCGATGCTATGCATTTTATATTCCAAATCAGCAGAAAGTTTACTACAAACTACAACTGGTTGAAAAATGGGCCATATACAGTAGCCTGAAGTAAAATTTCGATAATTCTTTGGGTATAAAATTATGGTTCTAAATGGCACCTTAGAGAAATTTGATGTCGGATATTTCATTTCGGATTACAATGTTTTAGTAAAAGATACTATCAAAATGCTGTACAGGATTAATTTCGGGCATCCCAGAAGAGCCAAATTGTATAATTTTCTAAGATATTAAACACTGATTAGATATAAATGATTTTAAACACTGTTGCGAATTTAGAACTATGAAAGTATGCAAAAAACTGATCAAATTATCAAAATTTGCACGACACTGATAATTTTAATTTTCGATTTACAAAGAAGCAATCTTTATAGTTCATTAGGTAACATTTAGAGCATTTAGAAGGGCTGATTTTGCAGAATATTCCACATTGTTGTCCATTTTCCGTTGTATTTTGCTTCAATGCAAACGACCACCAACAGGATGATGTAATCGATCTTCTTCGAAGGGACTGGCTTTGCGACCTGACGACTGCTCCACCTGACGACCGAAGTCCAAATGAAAGCACGACCTAAGCGTTTGAGGCTTTATACCACGCAAAGGTTTGCTTTCATTGCCAACTGCTCCACTGTACGACTGAAGTCCAAATGAGAGTTGCGACCTGAGCGTTTGAGGTTTTTAACCACGCAGAAGGTGCACTCTCCGAAGCTGCTAGTTGATTAAATCATTCCCACGACGTCTGCTTTCATCAAACGCACAAGAAGAAATGATCGATTTTCGACCACGGTTCCGCTTTTATACACAGTCAGTTGAAGATATGTGCCTGATTACCTTAAAATCGTCGTCCTTGCGCGAAAAACCCAAGCGAAAGTAAAGAGTTTTCCGCGTTGTTTTCAAATTTTGAGAAAACTTAATTTTTGAGTTGTTTGTGGTTATCTCATACTGTTCAAAATATTATCCTAAATTCCTGATCATATTTTTGATGAAATAGTGAAAGAATCATGTTGCTGCCATTATTACAAGTCGAGATATTCACGATTAAGTTCTGCCCATTCTTCCATATGGTTAATTTTGAAAAGGCACCCAATAGTAAAGTAAGTCGTAATGACGACAAAATTCATCTCTTCACACTGTAAAGGTTCTAAAGGAATGTTATTGAACCGGAAGTCGCCATATTGGATTTCGGAACCACATCAAACATCGTTTTCCGACATCTTATCAAATCCGTTCAGAAAATGCTTATATTGTAATGGTATTCAAGGAAAATCAATAAACCGGAAGTCGTCATCTTGGATTCTGAATCGAGTTGAAACATTATTTTCCGGGAACTATTCGTCATATCAGTTTCCAAAATACAGCATTCGAATACTGCCATTGCATATATATTGATATATTTTTCAAAACCACTTTTTACGAAGTAGGTTCGCGAAAAAAGTTTACGTTATTTGGAAAAAAAGGTTACGTTATTTAGAATTTGTAACGTAAAAAAAGATACGTAAATCGAATGCTTCCTTAAAAAAGACTACAATCTCGCAAATGCAAATTATCTGTCAGATTTGAAACAAGACACCAAATGTTACAGAGTTTTTGAGTAACTTCTAATGGAAAACATTGTATTTTTTGTTGACAGACCGGAGTCCGTAACGGCGTGTACCCAGCACACCTACAGAGCCTATGGTTAGTGATAGCCGTTGCCATTGCCCTGCATTTCACACAACGACAGGTTCCATTCAACTTAGTTAATAAATGTCTAGGACTATTACCAGGGTAAGTTTTTTTTTGCTTCCGATTTAGCAAAGTGTGATAATTAACTAACTAATGTTGTTTGGTTTCGATTCCAGAGACACAGTGGGCTATCAGGTGGCGGCATGTGGTTTAGCAGGACTTCTCTTCTGGTTGTGCATTTGTTACACAATGCGATACTCGTTGAAGCTGCTGTTAATGTACAAAGGTTGGATGTACGAAAAGAGGGCACCGGGTAGTAAGGTTTCCCTGCCGGTAAGTGTAGCATATCACGTTTGTTTTTGCTATATGATGGCAAAGGAATTACAGGTTCATCGTTCGTTCTTTTCGTTCATTTACAGACGAGAGCGTGGGCACTTTTTGTTAAGGTATTAGCAACATGGAACAAACCGGGTCTGTACAGTTTTCAAGGTTCTCTACCCCGGTTGCCTCTGCCGGCCGTGAAAGACACAATGACAAGGGTAAGATTCGTGAAAAAAATGTACCAATTCAAAAATACGAAACCGAAAATGTTTCAATTACAGTATCTACGATCCGTGCGGCCCCTGCTGGACGACAGTAACTATAGTCGCATGGAGAGGCTGGCAAAGGAGTTTCAGGATGGTATCGCCACCAAACTGCAGTTCTATTTGGTCTTGAAAAGCTGGTGGTCAACGAATTACGTGTCCGATTGGTGGGAAGAGTACGTTTACCTGCGCAGCCGTGGAGCCTTGATGGTGAACAGTAACTTCTACGGAATGGATGCTATTTTTACAAAACCGACAACTGTCCGTAGTGCTCGTGCAGCTAACGTCATCAATATGCTGTTGCAGTTCAGGCGAACCGTTGAACGGCAGGAGCTGGAACCTATTCTGGTGCAAGGGCTGGTGCCACTGTGCTCTTGGCAGTACGAACGCATTTTCAATACGGTGCGTGTTCCAGGAATTGAAACCGACAAAATTGTCCACTACCAGGATTCCAATCACATTGTAGTGCTGTTCCGAGGTTGCTACTACAAAGTTGTTATTTATCACAACGGTCGCATTCTACGTCCGTGTGAAATTCAAATTCAAATTGAGGAGATTCTACACAGTCACGATAAACCCCAGCCAGGAGAGGAGCTACTAGCTTCGTTAACCGCCGGTGATCGTACCAAGTGGGCAAAAATCCGAGAATCAGTATTTTTAAAAGGTGTCAACAAGACCTCGCTGCACCTGATCGAGAGTTCTGCCTTTGTGCTGTCACTGGACGAGCAGCCGTTCGAATTCGATATGGCACATCCGGAGAAATTGGATCAGTTCGGAAGAAACTTGTTGCACGGAAATGGGCACGACCGATGGTTCGACAAGAGTTTCACCGTTTGCATAGGAAGCAATGCTAGGGTATTGTCAACTTATTAACTGAAAGCCACCACTGCAACACTACTAAAATTGTACATCTTTACCTTCCAGGTCGGATTTAACGCCGAACATACTTGGTGAGTACGAATATCTGCGTGAAAGTTTCAAACACGTAATCATTTTCAGCATCCGGACAACACGCTGTATTATATACCATACGCATAGTCCGATGTCCCACACAGATCTGATCAGCAGATAGAGTATAATCGAACTGTACCGCAGTTCTAGTTGTAGTCCATGTAACATTCACTTCAATAATGTTTTTTCTTCCATCCATGCATTTGTCTTCCCAATGTGGCAATTCATAAACTCGCCCAACTACGGTATCCAAACATCCTTACACCCTCTACCAACTCAAAATCAACCAAAATCATTAAAAACCATCTTCAGGGCGGACGCAGCAGTGATGTCACACATCTGGGAAACGTTTATCATGGAAGAAGCTCAGCCGCGGTAATTAATGTCTTTTACAGTAGCAAATGCACCCGATTCACACCCGATTTGTGTTGTGAATCTTTTTGAGACATTTTTAGCCCTTGTATATACTTAATATGCTTCGGTTTTGCGGTATTAGTTTTCCGTTTAATAAAGAGTATGCTAGTCTACGAATTGTACAGTTGTTAGTCCATGTTTGGTTAGTCTAGTGAGCGGTGCTGGTAGATCTGCCTAATAATTTACACGATTCTTTAAATGAAATACGTCTGCTGATTGTCACCTACATTCTCATTACTCGATGATTGTCATATTGTGTTGGCCATTTTCAACATTTGTCACCCCATACCAATTCTACCAAAGCCTAGTTGTACCTGGTACAATATGGATTGCTAATACTTTTTATTTCCTTTAAACAAAAATCATCAAACGAAAAAAAAAATACACATAATTGCTTAACTACTACCCGCATACAGGGCCGATGCACCTGTACTGGCACACGTGTGGGAGAACATTGTAGCAGAGGAGCAGATACAAAAACGGTAATGGTTTTTAATAAATGCTTTCTAGTGTGTTAAGGAACAATCGCTACTGACATGTACTACCTGTACGGCACCTATCCACTAACCTGGGATGGCGTTTACATTGTTTCGATGATGAACGGAATGCAACAACTACGTTAGCTGAATCGAAACAATGGAAACGCAGTTCTAATTGTGTCATTGAAATAACATGTGATTCGACAATAAATTGTGGGTTTCTAATGCCTAGGCATAAGCGGCACAGCAGCATAACGGCTTTATGGCTAACAGTTTAGGTTGTGTAGTTGTCCATGTAAAAAAACAAACACATTTCTGAATAGTTCCATACATATCACGTGTTGGAACTAATTCGTAGCGTTTTACGAAAAATGGCGCTAGTCGATTATTCGCACATACAACAGTAAATATTCTCCGGGAAGATAATGACTCTTTACCAGTCGATATTTGTGCCTGATAAAGCATTTTTTTGCGGGGAGAAACATTAAGACAAGTGACGCTGAAAGTCATCGTATTTTAGTGGAAGTGAACGATAAATATTCTGCTCTGGCTGAGCACCATGCAGAAAGTGATTTGCACGTTTCCAAACGGTAACTTTGACTTCACAAACAAATAACGTCACGGACAACCGAAGAAGTTCGAAGATGACCATTTTGGTGTCGTTGCTCGATGAAGACCCCGTACTAAACACTGCTTGGTGACGTATACGGACGATGATTTGTGCGTATTTGAACAAAGCATTGCAGACAATGCAAGAATCCATGTTTCGAAAGTCATAATAACTTATTTGAAAACATTGCAATGGGATGTTCTGCCCCACCCGCTATATTTTCCCGACATTATTCCATCCGATTAGCATTTGTTTCGATCCATGGCATATGGCTAACACTCGTATATTTTTTGACGAAAAACCTTACATTTGGCGTATAAAATCAAGAAAATACAGTACATCGACTTTGAAAATACAGTACATTTTACAAGCATTTTTCTAAAAATAGTGAATAAAAAACAGAAGTAAATAAATTTGATATAACATGCAAATACAACTAAGTAATGAAAACCGAGAAAAAGTCACCGCAGAGACGGGACTCGAACCCGTAGCTAGCTCCTATCCGAATAAATTGTTTTGCCAATTATACTATCATGCATGTGAAACACACGAAGAAACAGCCTAATTGAACACAAGAACCGAGCCTGTTCAGCTGTGCTCGGGCGCCACGCTGTTCATTAGTCTAGACTGAACAAATCGTTAATAGCAAATAATTATCAAATGATTTGAACATAATCTATATTTTTTTATTTTCTTTTGAGGGCATTTTTAGGTTCGGCCAAAACTAAAAAAATGCACCTGTTATTCATTAAACATTTTTTAAGAAGCGGATATTTTTAATGTTGATTTTGACTTAGAGAATTTTTTATGAGACTTTTTAATCATCAAAATTTCGCAAAACTGTTGTGACGCGCTCTGATCAAGAATAATTCATTTCCAGTGTGAAAAATACAGTACATTTCAGTGTAAAAATACAGTACAAATTAAAATACAGTACATTTGAGGGTAAAAAACTGGACGCAGTATTTGTATCGACAATACAGCACGGATACGAGCGTTACGTATGACTTGTCAGTCATTACAAAAATGGAATGGATCGGTTTATTCATCGAATCTAAAGATAAAAGTCGAATCTAGAGATCTAAAGACAAGTTCGAGCCCCGACCTGGAAGGATTCTTATGGCGTTTTTAATTGAAAAACACTGGTGGCGTGGATTGCTCTGTTTTTGCACTTTCGAGCAGAAATCGCAATGAAACACCGTCAGAATGTTGCATTTCTGCTCGAAAGTGCAAAACCAGAGCAATCCACGCCACCAGTGTTTTTCAATGAAAAACGGCATTAGTGTCAGTAGGATCCATAGTACTAGCCATGCAATGATTCTGTACACTAAGAATCGGCTGCGAAGTCTGTTGAAACAGAAAGACCAAATTCCAGAAAAGGAATGTAATGCCAAGACTTTGCTATCTAAAGACAAAGAATCTCCTCAACGCCGTATCCGAGAAAGAAAGATACCTGAAAGATGACAAGAAGCAGTATACAATGATTAACTATAAAGGCTGACTAGAAGCATAAATCAAATAAACCTAGATCTCGCACTGTACGGATAGACTGACAGCGCTTTTAGTGAGAAATGGGTGCACTTTTTCCAATAGCTACTAAGGTTGTGTTGTGTGAAATGCGCAGGAAACTGTAT
The DNA here is from genome assembly GCF_030247185.1 of Malaya genurostris. Lineage (NCBI taxonomy): Eukaryota > Metazoa > Arthropoda > Insecta > Diptera > Culicidae > Malaya > Malaya genurostris. Next base: position 286,414,644 of record NC_080571.1, read on the forward strand.
ACATACATTACTCACCAGAGGCGATTTCGGAAATATTAAAAAAAATTCTTAGCCTCAGAGTTTTGAAATTCTAAGACATTTGGTATCGAAAAAATACTTCGATTTCGGCAATCTCAAAATTTTCCTAAGCCCCAGAAAGTCGATCAAAAAAATTAGATTTCGGGAATCTTAAAATTCATCTCAGTCCCAGAGTCGAAATTTTAAAAAAACACATACGAAAATCGAAAAAAAGTTGCTGCCGTATAGACGAATTTATTGTCGAATGTCTTAATATTTCATCTCATTCCAACGAAAATTCATGCAATTTTAAGGCTACAACAAAATAAATCAATTTTGGAAATCTAATCTCTAAATTTTCCTAAGCCCCAGAAAGTCGATTAAAAAAACTAAATCTCGACGTTTCATGCAATTCTAAGTCTTTTAGCAACAAAAAAAAATAAATTTTGGAAATCATAAAATTTTCAGTTTTTGCAATGACTGAGCGGAAACAGTCAGTTCAGTTTTTGCAAAGGACTCGAACCTGCGTTCTTATGCATTCCGTGCATACGCGCTACCATTTCGCCACTCTGAATCTTGTTTTAGTCACTCTAAAACGCCAAACAGACACAATAGCGCTATCTCAATGTCTCTGAGCGTATCTTTTTCCAAAAATTCATCTTTTCTGTTAGTTTTTCATTCATTTGGCTTCTCCAATATATGTTTCCGCTCAGTCATTGCAAAAACTGAACTTAGTTATGGCGGCTTTACGTCAAACAACTAAAATTAATAAATCGATAAAATTTCCGTTAGTGCCAGGGTCGAAATTTAAAAAAAACATTCGAAAATCGATAAATTTTGTTGTTGCCAAATGTCTTAGAATTACATGAAACGTCAACATTTGGTGTGATCTCGAAAAAAAAAATTTTAATCTCGACTATGAGACGTGAGAATTTCATGAAGCGTTAAGATCTCGAAGAAATTTCATGCAATTTTCAGACATTCTACAACAACAAAAAATTCGATTCCGGAGATCTAAAATCTTGACATTTCATGTAAGTTGAGGATAGAATCATACAAATGTTTTAATGAGACTATTTAAATGGCAAGAGAATGGCATTATCACACCACTAGATGGATTAAACAAGGTTTCTTCTCATAATCAAAAATAAATTGAATTGTGAATACCCTGCATTTTGATATTTTTATAATGTCAAAAAGAGTGCGGCACATCCTCGGTGTTTAAGCAATCACGTTTAAATTCAGCATACCAGCAAAGACATCATATTAACAAGATATGCAGCTCTCACATTTCCCGAACAAATCATTGGAAACAACATTTTTTGCGAGCATGGCGCCCTCAGGCGAGTCTGCATCGAATCTCGCACACAGAAGTAGGGGAGAGGAATGTCAAATTCGTGCGCCTAAAAATAGCAGCACTGCGCACCCATACAATTGACATAATGGGTCGTATGAATAAAACGTAGCATGCTTGAATTTCGGTAGTAAATGCTACATGTGGATCACGTTCCTGTCAAAAGCAGAGACTTTACTACACAACAACGTTCGAACATGTAGTATTTACTACAATTTTTCGGTAGGTAGCTCCAGAGGTTGCTACTCGTGTGTTTGCTGATAAAATGAAGTAGAAAATTAAAACCAAACCAAACGTGTTTTACTCTGTGGACTATGTTTTTGAGAAGATACTACAAACAAGAGACTTTACTACATTTTATTCATACGGCCCAATATGTTGAATGTGACACCGTGCGATGGCGTTGCTGAACTGAAGATTGTTTTCGCTCCAAGCTGACAGGGTCTTATGCCAGTCAATTGGCACATTGCCACGAAACTGAATTACCGGTAGCGACACCTGCCAATGAAAAATGGAACCAAGAAAAAGAGGGTTCTACCTAGGACAGGACCTGACAATTGTTAATCCACTTTTAGGACCAATTTCGGACCAGCTCGTGATTGGTTAAAATTGACATAAGCAAGTACAAGTTGTTGAAATCAATATTACTGCAGGGTGGTAGAAAAAGTGTTGTCAGTATCGTCGGTAACAATGTAGCTTGATATTGGATATTTTATTTTTCGGGACATCTTTTCAAAATTATTAATTTCAATAGGATATAAGTTCAATTTGTTTTTAAGTCCTGTCAATGCGGAAAGTATACGAGTACATTTAACAATCACTGGATGATACAAAGAGAAAGCCTGAAATCACGAAGTGTGTCATCTCGTTGAAACAGCTTAATAAAATTTTTCTAAAACACTCAATTTTGGGTAATTAATTTTTGCAGCTTTATTAACTAAAGTAGGTATTCAACATATTCTATTTGAGAAAAATAAAAATAAAGCTGCAAAAATTAATTACCCAAAATTGAGTGTTTTAGAAAAAAATTATTAAGCTGTTTCAACTAAACGTTTTCTTCAAAACAAACATCTGATCAAAATGAATCCAGAGCTATATTTTTGATCGATATAACATTTGTCTAAGTGTTTTCAAATGATAAATAATGGCATGTTATAAGGGGAGAAAGTTTTCAGAATGAATAATTATCTCTACTGGCAACAGTGATCCCGAGGCATTTATTATTTACAGCAGGGAGCAACCGGAATAAGAAGAGAAATATTTTTCTGGAAAAAGAAGCCAGTTGTCTGGTCCTGTCCTAGGGTTCTACCAAAAACTTTCATATCGGTAGCCGTGATCTGCAACGATTTTTCGTTTATTCAATGGTACAAATAGATCAATCAGCAATCAATGTAAGCTTGGAGTAGGAGAAAATCAATTTCAAAGTTATTGCTACTACTTTAATGTAAATTATGATTAAACATGGAAAATTTTCAGGATTGTGTGAAATTGGGTAATGGTTAGATTTTTTTCGGACCAACATTTTTTTTAAACAGAAACCAGTGTAGTGTTAATTTCTCGAGTACTAGAATGTTTAGCAATCGAGTATCATTTATTTTGGATACTTTATTTGTTATTTCCTGGTATTTTAAAAATGGTTTTGAACCACACATAATGCTCCATTCTAAATAAGCGTTAGTTTTCGCACAATAAATTAAGATCAACATTACCACCTTAGAGTAAAAACTTTTTCTTCCACTTCTACTATGATTTTTCAAATGAGTTTGCCCGTTTTTATAAGAAATCGTTAAAAAGGTGAAGTAATTAAAAATTTTTCTATCGATTTGACAGCTCTTGCTGAAAGTATCATTTCTAAACAAGCAGCGCGTTTATATTTCATGTTAGCGTAATTTTGCCAATAGGGACCGTGCACGAGCCCACTTGTACGCGGCGGGCAGATTCCCCCCAGACGGCTGGCTATGTCAGCCAGCCGTTTTTGTCGGAGTTCTGCCAGAATTCCGGCAAAAGTCTGACAACAATGCAACAACCGTTTCCGGCAGAGAATTTCGCCATACAAGATTGGCAGAACCGTTTTGAATCGGTTCTACATTTTTAGCGTCTTGGTTTTATTTTTTCAATAAAAAGCACATATACAAGACAATCAGTTATTGCCCTTCATATATACTAATTATAAAAAATATTATTGCCAATAACATTGTTTTCTCACTACCAAACAAACCCATATTTCAATCTCATTTACCTCGTCTCAAGATTCGTTTTTTGTGCGTACATGCGGGATTGACGAATATCAAATGAAGTCGAGTAAAAAAAAGGAAAAAAGAAAGAGGCGGGCAATAAACAACACACGTAAGGCGAGATAATGACGCAATTTCGTCTGGACAATTTTGACAGTAGCCGGAATGCAGCCGGCTTTCTGACGGTTGCCAGAATTCCTCACAAGCGGGAGGGCGTGGTTTAGTGGCCCGGCGACGACAGCGCACGAGGCGGCGAGTGGAAAAATAATGCTACTATAGTAAAACTTGTAAACTGAGTTTGAAAATACTTTCTAGCGTATTTTCTCTGCGGATTTTTTTCCGAACCCAGGAACTATTCGCGTGTGGTGCGAACGATTGTTCAACATCAACTGACTATTAAATTTTGAGTCGAATTATTCATTCTGCATCTAAATACGGCCACGTCATTTTCTGTCATTGCAGTTGGATTTGTGTAGAATATTTGTCATATTCACTCAAACTCCAACGATATTCTTAGCACATGAAATGATTTTTTAATCGATTTGACTGGAAACACTGAAAAATATCTTGCTAAAACATTCTTATTTCAGACCTTTAGTAAAAATTGCTACTGTGTAATTTCTTTTTATACTTTCACTCAAAGAAAATACCCCAATAAAAAGTTTAAATATTTTTTAAATGAAGTAAGTTTATCTCGACGTTATTCTTACTTTCGCTGAATTGCAATTATTACATTACTTGCAATTACTTTATTTTCAGAGGAAAATAGACCCAAATAACTTTCCATCCGTCAAACTTTGAAATGGGCCGCAGTTTCAGATAAATTTAACTACTCGATAAAGAATGACTGCCCGACTGTCAAATTTTGACTAAAAGTTCAAATAATTCGCAGGATGGTCCGTACTCATAGAATGGAGGAAGAAAATAAATTGCAATCGTAAAAATGCTAGCAAACTCACGAGTATCCAGTTTGACGTATATTGAAAATACGAGTCACGAAACTAACAACAAATATTCATTGCCTGAACTGTTTTGCCTTTCTCATATAGAAAGGTTGTACAATCACTTGAAAATCGACTAGTAGAAATTGACCAAGTGTCATATGCCATTCCACTCAGTTCGTCGAGCTGAGCAATGTATCAGTGTGTGTGTGTTTTTCGAAAATGACTTAATATTCAATAATGTAATATAATTTTAGGCACACTGCTTAAGCTCTAAGATGCCAAAGGTATTTTCTAATCTTAATTAACGACTAACTTAAAACTATAATAGTATCATTCAGTGTTGGTGATTGCCGAAAATTTGACAGAAGCTGCTATATTGCTATCTATATTGTATACAACATTTTCAATCCGGTAGAAGATGCTACAAGAACTCGAGTCTCTCAATGCATGAACCGCGAGAGAATTTTTCTACATTCCTTCGCTCCACTTCATACTCTGAGTATTCTACGGCCCTTAAAAAAAATTACAGTCTGATAATGATCGTTGCTGTGTGGAATTTCCCAAGAGAGAATCGCAAGTTGACAATTATCGCAGAAAATCGAGTCGATGATTCAACTTGATGATTCTCATACTAGGTTGCAATATTTCAAAACCAAAACGAGAAAAACAAACGACCGTTTGTTGCTTCAGAGAAGATCCCCACAGCAGCGTGCTAACCTTTGATTCTCAGAAATGTCATCGAGAGAAATACGCTCTCGCACTGGTGTCGATTCTATGTTAAATGAGCCATGCCGGATGTTTGTTGTTGCGATGATATTAGTCTCTCTTTGATGGCACTGATTCACACGTGTGAAGAGTGAGCGTTCTTTGATACGATAAAAGCCATTCTTGGTATCATTAGACTATGTCATCTCGGGTTCTCGTAAATCGTATCGGCGATCGGCAGTGGTCGATGAATTGAGTGTTGCATGAGTCTTCCAGATGGCGTTGGTCCGTGTGGGTCCGCGGGAAACACCCCCAGGCTACGAAGGCCCGGCGGGTGACCCGCATGCTGGTTTTCGACTGGAGCGGTCTTCCGTGGGCGGTGATGATGATATTGCCGAAGAGAATAAAAGAGAAGTAAATATTGTGGAAAACGTGGTAAAAAAGGGGATGTGGAAACAAAATGTCTGAAAACGACAGAGATCTAATTAGTTGCCATCGAGATGGTGAAGAGACAGGGAAGGGGGAACGAAAAAGTTAGTGACAAAAAAAAGATCTTGTTAGTTCCAATGAAGATGGTGGACAGGGACGGGGATCGAGAGCGAAATGTCTTAATAGATGTTGACCAACTTAGATTCAAATGAACGGTCTCATGGTTCTATACGGATTTCTTGAATTTCATCCGGATCAGACTTTCGGTTCCGGAATGATAGGCAAAGTGTGTTAAAAATTGTATACCGTCACTTGAAGAATCGAAACGAAAAAAGTAAAAAGTTTTCTTAATTGGTCTCGAAAGTATTCCCGGTTTTCGAATAACGACGGCAGATAATAGTCATACACTCAAAAAAAGATCTCACTTATTTTTACACTTTGTCCGGTATTCCTAATCTTAGGTTCAAATAATTGATCTTATGCTCCTACCGAAAATTAAGCATATTTTTTGGTTGCAATTAAAATCATGTTAGTTGATGGCCATACGAACCAACTTCGATTATACGTTCTCGGGTTCTAGTGCCCGAAATACTTACAATAGTGGAACTCACTTCGTTTTCTCATCGATGTCAGATAACTGTTCCATTCTGTAGGTTATACTAGTTATTGCACAAATAATCTCTTTGGTTTATTTTAAGAATCGGAGAGAAAGGTTTTTAATAGTATACCACAGTATTATATATGAGAATATGATTGATGTGAGAAAAGGATCATTACACCACTATGTTGTATTAAAACAGGTTTTTGACTGTTTTATTCAGCGTGAACATATGGTAACAGTGTAAAGCTATGGTCGAGTTTTTTCGCCTATTCGCCACTAATGGCGCTACTTGTAATCGTGCACGGTCCCTATAGTGGTTGATTGGCTTGAGGCAGAACCTGGATAATTCTTAGAAGTGACTTATTCTTTGCATACACTGTATTTCTTTCACCAAGAAACAGTGTTTTACCTATCAACAAACGAAATTGTTTTTTCTTCATTGTTTCTAAATTTTAAATAGTAGCGTCATTAGAAGCGCAATAACGAACACACTAATGAACCGGTTGTCATGAAATGTTAACGGATAACACCTCAAGGCTGTCTCTATTAGACGCTAGAGGGATTTTTAGTTAGTGACGCCATCTGTCTATCAGACCGGGAACTTATTGACCGTCGTGTTGATAAGGCTCAAAAGTCACTTAATACCCATTTTTTAACCTTAGTAGAGTAAAATTGATTAATGGTGACTCCAATGAGACAAAAAGACTTACCTGTTTAGTAAAAATCGGTTCACAATTATTATAGGTATTATGTAAGACGTTTCGATTTTGTCCTATTTACAACAACAGAGTACTAACATTGCTTGAATTAGAAATATGTCTATAATCTTCTTTTTAATCAATACTTGCCTTGCGTTTAATATAGTGAATTGTTCATTAGTGTGCATGCCCAAATATGTCTCAAAAACCTGCACGTAACTGCTCCGTTTATAAAGCAACTGCCGAACCTTTAACGAGAATTTCTCTTTTTCTCTGATGAACCACCAACGGTACAGATATGACGAAAACGGAAACACGCTCGGCATTCCCGAGTTTGAGCCGCCGAAACCGAAGCGGCTGGCATTCGATCTGGATAACAGTGTAGCGCTGGACGCTATTCAGGAGGCTCACCTGGCTGCGCAACAGTTACTAAACGTAAGAACGCCCGTTAATTCACAATGCAGTGTCTTGCTATACCCCCGAACCTTTTCCACAGGATGTCGATTTACGCATTTTTGTCCACGATGCGTACGGAAAAGGATTGATGAAAAAGTGTCGCCTATCGCCGGACGCTTTCCTACAGATGGCTTTACAACTGGCTTATTTCCGTGATGCCGGCAAGTTTTCGTTGACCTACGAAGCATCGATGACCCGCCTGTTCCGTGAGGGTCGTACCGAAACCGTCCGTCCCTGTACAATCGAATCAGCCGCCTGGGTGAAGGCCATGGAGGATCCAAACTGTAGTGTAAGTGCAATTATTTTTTTTGTGTCGATTAGGTTATCCGACATTCTTCTAATCTCAGGTGCAAGAACGAGTCAAATTGCTGAACGCGGCTTGCGATCGTCACCAGCTAGGTTACCAGGATGCCATGTGCGGCAAGGGTATTGATCGACATCTGTTCTGTCTGTACGTGGTTTCCAAGTACCTAGAACTGGATTCGCCATTCCTGAAGGAGGTACTCAGTGAACCATGGCGACTGTCCACTAGTCAAACACCGCACGGCCAAACGGCTAAGATGGACCTAAAAAAGCATCCGAATTGTATCAGTGCAGGTGGCGGTTTCGGTCCTGTAGCCGACGATGGTTATGGCGTGTCCTACATCGTAGCTGGCGAAGACTTGATATTCTTCCACATTTCATCGAAAAAATCTTGTCAGACTACGGTAAGTTACTTTTAAGGTATTCGAATACCTCACCGATTAACAACGTTTGTTGGTTTTGCATTGTAGAGCTCGGAACGTTTTGCGCAGCAGATCGCCAGAGCGTTGGCAGATTTGAAATATTTGTTCGAGCAATACAGAAACCAACAGCAGAAGAATGTCTCCAACGGAACGGCAGCAGTAGCAAACTAAACACGTTGACCGATCTCAGTTCTTGGATAAGTTGATCGAATGTTCATAGGAAAACAGCAACATAAACAACATATCCACCCTTTCTGTGAATACAACAGGTCACAGTAGGCCAGGCCTCCAAAACCGTCATCTTGTAGCCGGCTGCTAATTTATGCAATTACTACTATGTCTGTTCGGTTATAGATAGCTATCACTTGTTTTTAGGTACTGAACTGTAAACTTATATAATTTAGATAGATCTTTTACTCGTTAAGTTTCGAAGATGATGTTGATATTAGACTGTAGACCAGGAGAATAGAACAGAAAACTAAACCCATATCTTTACCAGAATCCCTGATTATTTAATTTTTGATTGTCGGTTACTAGAGCAATGAAAACTGAGAAGCTTTGTTGTAATTAGACTGTTGTATTATATTAGGGAAATAAAAGCAATCTAACTAAATAGCAAACCTTTTCCTTTTCAGGTGTACCCATTCAGAAATACATCAAATTTTTATATCCAGCAAAAAACTCTGTTTTTGAACAATTTTGCATATATTGTCTGTGTTCACGGGCGAAACGATTTAATTTAAATACAAACTAATACCAAAAAAATCGGGGAAAAAACTGAGCACCCTCAGGGAAAACGACTTTAGAGATCTATGAAATCAGAAAACAAAAATTAAACAGCTTGAAAGTAACACAGTCATGAACGAAAAATTATTGCCGGAATCGAGGCAAGCAAGCAATGCAATTTACCAAGAAAAAAAAACTATGTATATGATATTTTAAGTGAAAAAATGTTCAGTAGAATATATTTTGTCAAATCCGAGTGAATGCAAATTCAATAGTTAATACTCGGCTATAGCAAATGTGAGAGTAGATTCAATAAAATAATAATAGGTAAAACAGTGATGTGTTTCCTAAATAAGTTTAGAAATCTTCGAAAAATATTTCCAGCCCATCATCCAGATCTCTCAATCTTTTTTTATTTAGTAAAAATGTTTGTTTCATTTTATTAGCGACTGTAACCGTTCCTGGTCATTCGCCGCACAGTAAAAATGTGTTTATTAGGCTCATTGCGGTTAGCTCAACGTAGCTGTTGATCTTGTTGAAAGAAAGGGAAGTGAAGCCGTATTAAGGGGCGGCTTACTCCCCTAGGGACATTGGGACATTGATGCCGTTTTCTGCAGTCCGAGGGATCGTTCATCGTGACCCATACCGTTCCTTAGAAGATAAAGGATGAGTTGGTCACTAGATTTGTACGTTTATGGCTTTTAAGAAGTTATAGAGACATGTCATATAAAGATGATCTCGGGTTGCCAAAACGTCATGGACTGGAACATACGGTGGTCCTAAAGTTATCGATCAGCTGGAATCTTCCGCCATGATACTTGGAGCACACGTAAACAATGTCGATGTCGTCGTAACCATCACCACAAAAACAGTTAGACGCGCTTTCAGATAGTAATGGTTAGACATAAACCTTTTAACTTTGCGAATAAAGTGTCGATTCACATCTAACCTCGGTAGAACTTAACTGAGCACTTTTTTATGTTTTATTTTCATACCACCGGCCCTTATTACCAGTGTGAAGTGGAAATTAAGTTGAGTAAACGTATCCCAATTGGGTTTCACACGACGACAACAAATGAACGGTAAACCGCGTCTTTGACATTTATTGGTGGTTTGTGTACTATGGAATACTGTGGAATGAGATAGAATATTGTAGAATAGAATAAAATAGTAATGACTGAATCAATGAGCAAACTACTGATAGGTGTCAAACGATGTTCATCTAGTTTATATTGTGAGGATGTGTCGTTTGGGACCTGACGGGTGAGATGATGTGTGAGTGAAATGTAAGAGTAAGTGCATGCAAGAACGGTAATAAAGGCCACCGTTTCAGCTCAGGACTAACGATCGACCAATAGAAGAGATAGAAATTGGATAACGGTACCCCCATTCATCTCATATCCATTAGTCATTTCATATACGAAAACCACATATTTATTGAAAGTCGAATAATCGGTAAAATAACATGGTGACTCTACTAATGAGATGACTATTGGCACACTAATTTTAGTTAGAATCTATTAGAATAGAAGTAGTAACTCAATGTTATGATGCTTATACCGTTCCCTTGGGTGCGTTATTTCAAATTGGTCTTGATACATTTCGATTGTGAGTCAGTGTACACCAGATGTTCAAAAGTGCCTGAGCGGATGGTAACACTGTCAAGGATCAACCGAAGATAACGAAATGTGAACATGCTGTAGTAATACTAATAAAACCCAAGTGTTAATATAATTTCAATAAAACCGCATGTCCTCAGTTCTTATCCGTCAAACCATGATGAGCGGCTTTACAAAGATGTCATTAAAAAAACAGTAATCCTTTTTTTTGGAAATGGATGACTGAATAAGGAAAAAGAAATTCAATACCCAAGTAACAATTTTTGTTACGCTAGCTTGTTTGTGACTAGTTTGCAACCAGATATTTGAGTGATTGTTACTAACATCTAACCACTTGCATGACTCAAAAAGCGCAGTTTCTACTAGTTTCTATGTCGGTTAAAAATAAGTTGTCGTTACGTTGTAATGCCATACTGAAAGAACTTATCTTTTCATAACTTGAAAATAACTTGTTTTCAAGTAAACTAGTTGAAATTTAGTCACAATCGACATTATAAACATTGAATGAATACAGAACACTTTTCTATCATCAATAAAAAAGCAGAAGAGTACTTTAAATCACAAACTTGATACAAGGTACAAATTTCACAACGATTTTGAAACTGTCGAGCGGAATTAAATTTTACTTAACTGTTTTTTATGCGCCTTCAATCAAAATCTGTTTATAAAGATATAAAAAATAAACAGCAAATTAACACTATGTTCACAATGCTCAAAATTATTCCAAGTAGAGTGATTTCTCATCATTTTAAATTCATATATCATGAGAACTATGATATTATCACAATCGATGTTCAATCCCTATATTATTTTCTTCGTGTTTATGACAGTGCATAGAACAAAAATGACTATTCTGCCTTTCACTATTTTCGGCAAAAAGTAGTTTTAAAACAAGTAATATCCTGGTTTTATTTATGTTTCATACACTTCTTGAGACTCCATATTGTGTTCACCATATTCAAGCCAACAAAGGTTGTTTTGTTTGCATTTTCGTTATCATAACGTTGGGAAAACCTACCGATAACTATCTGAATCAATGAAGAAATTATATGTTATAATCTTATAATATCTAAGTTATTACTACATCAATTCACAGTAACGATTTACATATACGCTTATGTATTTATAATGGTTTCGCAACGGAAAATAAACCTTTTTTCAACTAGTACCTAAAAGCATAGCTGTGATTAAAGATATGTTAGAATCAAGTAACGATAACTTACAAATGATAGTTAGTTCAATGTTTACGTTATAAAGAAACACTGCAGTCACCTTGTTTTAATCAGTATAACATAAAAACATGTTCGTGCTCTTGTTGCAACACAGTTGGGTTAAGTGATATCAAAACTAGTTTCGGGTTGCTACTATTGAAGTCAAATAAACTTATTTTCAACTAGTAGCTAGAAGCATTGTTGTGATTAAAGATATGTTTGGATTAAGTAACGATAGCTTATAAATTATATTTAATTCAATATGACACAAAGATGTTATTATTGGAAACCTAAATAACTATTTCGTAACTAGTTATGTTATGATGAAACATTGCTGTCACCATGTTTTAACCAGTAAAACATATTCGTGCTCTTGTTGCAACATAGTTTGGTCTTTGTCGTATCAGAACTAGTTGCGGATTGCTACTTGGGCACGAAAATATGGATGTGCAGCTAAAAAATTAGAAAATATTTTTATCAACACTACACGAAATGGAATATTGGTAAGAACAAAAACACCACTGCGTACAACTATCTTTAACATTTAAGGAAATAAAATAACATGTCAGTAAAAGTACGGAGCCTAAAAATGTAGAATAACAACAAAATACACTTACACACAGTTGAATAGAACCACTGGAATCAGGGTAAAACAGAATATAAACTATGATCAAAGGTAAGAAAACCAACATAAATAAATCATAAAAACTGTTGGGTAATAATACAATTTTCTCATATTGAAAGAGGCGTTTATACAAACTAACGAGGAAGGCATACATTTTGAACAGGGCTGTAAAGCTGATTGGAACCCTTTCCTTGCCAAAATGTAAAATAAGGAACAAGGATGGCTTTTATCGTATCAAAGAACGCTCACTAGCAACTCTTCACACGTTTCAATCAGTGCCATCAAAGAGAGACGGATATCATCGCAGCAACAAAAAACCGGCATGGTTCATTTAACATAGAATAGACACCAGTGCGAGAGCGAATTAAAATTAAAATCGAAAATAGTATAACAACGATTAAATATACGAATCATGCTTGATACAGGTTCGTTCTACGCATAATTCGTTCTAGCAAACTGGTGGACAAGAAAAGGGTTATTCCGGAGAGTTCTACGTCTGATATTTATATCGAGTTGTCCGAGAAGGCTGAAGCAGTCGATGTTTCCCAGAATTAAATCGGTAACAAACATTGCTTTTGAAACATTGCGTCGATCACTAAGCAACTCAAGTCCAATGAGATTACATCTAAGTTCGTATCTAGGAAGGTTATGGGGGTCTCTCCAAGGCAGCTGACGTAAGGCAAAACGGACGAATTTATGCTGCACAGCTTCAAATTGCTGCCAGCAAGACATACTTTTTCAGATTTACAGACCCTGTCTGCAGATATTTGAAATTTTTACCTGGCATCTCTGAGTATGAGAATCATCAAGTCGAATCATCGATTTTCTCTTGGTAAATTCCACACAGCACCAATCATTATCAAACTGTAATTTTTTTAAGGGTCGTGAAATACTCAGAGTATGAAGTGGAGCGAAGACATGTAGAAAAATTCGCTCGCGGTTCATGCATTGAGAGACTCGAGTTCTTGTAGCATCTTCTACCGGATTGAAAATGTTGTTTACAATATAGATAAATATCGAGCAGCTTCTGTCAAATTTTCGGCAATCACCAACACTGATAAGGAAACTATTAGGATTCACATCCAACCCCTGGAACTAAGCTTTAGTCGATACCTGCGGTGTGATGGAATGTAGCCACCGTCCCAGACTTCCATCATTTCAGGAGGTTTGCCAACTGACGAGAAAGACTGAAAAATTCGTTTAAGCATATTTGTCTTTCGTATATGTCACTGTCACCTTATGGCCATCTCATTGCCCCTTACGGAGCAGTGTGATAGGACCCAAACCAAGATAATCTAGTATGATTTTGCAGATAAAGCACTCAGTTGCTTCCGTATTTTTCGAGAGAAATATATTTACTGCTGTCTAGGCTACACTGAACGAAGAGTCTCAATAGAGCAGAGACTGTCCTATTCAATGAAGTATTGGTCTGTGGGCAAAGAGTCAATGATCTCAAGAGTATGCTGAATTGCAGCTAGTTCCGCTAGACGTAAACTGAAGTTGGACCACTGAGTTTGCGGCCTGAGGCCAGTAAGCGAAGCTGAAATAAGTTTGACTGTTTTCAACTAGCAATAATCGCACCTCGGTTGAACCTCATTGGTTACGATATCGCCACTGCGCAAAGCTTATGTAGAAATCAGTCAAACAAAGAATAAGTCCCATAAAAACTGCTTGTTTTTTAATCAGATCCGACTTCCGGTTCAGGAAATACAGGATGATTAGTGTAAAAATTTATCGGCGGTTCGCAGATTTTGAGAGTCGACAACCAAATGAACTTTTCCAGTTTTACCGGTACTCGGTTTTCGATCCCGGAAGGTACCTAAAAAATTTATGTGTGTTATACATAACAGCAGCAGATGCAATCATATTGAGATATTGTTTTATATCAGTGTTAAATTGAAAATATATCACTTTTGAGTTACATCAAATAGCGGCCCTTAAACGATCATTAAAAGTGTCATTACTAAGTAATGACACTTCTGCTCAAACGCTCGTCATTACTGCATTACTGTACATCATTACTTTTTAGCATCACACGTTCATTATTAATTATGAGTATTTGTAACTACTCCAGCAATAGCAATAGCAAAATTTTTATTTTCGTTTAGCTGAAAATAAATATGTTTTGCTTTTGAAACGTTAAGGTTAATTAAATATTAACAATTTAAATCTACACTTTGTCATTTTTTCGCGTATAGTGCCAAAGATATTAAGCAATGAATGTTGGTAATGATGGAAAATCCGGAATTCCATCATTACTCGTGTCATTACTGAACTCGTAGACCTTGCACGATCATTAAAAGTGTCATTACTTTTTAGTAATGACACTTTTAATGATAGTGTAAGGACCGCGAATATGCATGAAAATATATGTGTTGGTCAGGTGCTGGCACTTCCAACTAGAACGTCGACTTTCGGCGAAACTCTCAACAGGTTAGCACGTTGCATCGTGTTAGTTAGTCTGTCTAATAACTCATTGAACTGCATCAATATTGACGAAGACTCAATACGGACGGCAATTGTAGGAATGAAAGCCTCAAATTCTCCAGGCCCCGATGGAATACCGGCAGTTATTCTTAAAAAGTGCTCGCGTGGAGTAATCGCTCCCCTCTGCAAACTGTTTCGAATGTCTCTCGCTACAGAAGTTTTCCCCAATTTATGGAAAGCTTCCTTTATGTTCCCAGTCCACAAGAAAGGCGATAAAAAGGATATAAACAACTACCGCGGTATCACTTCCCTTAGCGCTATACCAAAGCTTTTCGAAAAGGTTATACTGACACCAATTTTCAATCACTGCAAGCAATATATCGTCGATACTCAACACGGTTTCATGCCTAACCGCTCAACAACCACAAACTTACTATCGTTTTTGTCTTATGTGTTTGATGCAATGTCTAACGGTTTACAAACGGACGTTATCTACACAGATCTTTCCTCCGCTTTCGATATAATCAACCACGACATCACGGTTGCTAAGTTGGACAGACTTGGATTCAGTTCGAACATTCTTCGTTGGTTGCAGTCGTATCTTAGGAATCGTCGTTTAGCAGTTAAAATTGACGATCATACTTCCGGAGAGTTCCTCGCATCATCCGGAATACCACAGGGTAGTCATCTAGGACCGTTAATATTTTTACTGTACTTCAATGATGTCAATTTTGCCTTGGAAGGTCCTCGCTTATCGTTTGCTGATGATGTCAAGATCTATCACATCATCCGCAACTTAGAAGACGTAGCCTTTCTCCAGCGGCAATTGGTAATCTTCGCAGATTGGTGTAAAGTTAACCGTATGATTGTAAATCCAGACAAATGCTCGGCCATTACGTTCACGAGGAGAAAAATGCCATTGCATGTCGAATACTTTCTGGATGGATCCTCGATTGGAAGATCTACTAGCGTTAAGGATCTTGGCGTCCATCTCGATGAGCAACTTACATTCAAGCATCACATCAGTTACATTGTAGCTAAAGCTTCCCGTAGCTTAGGATTCTTAATGAGAATAACTAAGCACTTCACAGACATACACTGTCTAAAATCGCTTTACTGCTCGCTTGTTCGTTCAACTCTCGAATATTGTTCGGCAGTTTGGAACCCATGCTACCTGAACGGTGCTCATAGAATTGAGGGAATACAGCGTAGATTCGTTCGCTTCGCTCTTCGTCGATTGCCGTGGACCGATCCTCATCAACTACCTAGTTATGAAAGTCGCGGGTTATTAATGGGTCTCGACACATTACAAGTGCGACGAGAATTATCACGCGCTTTGATAATAGCAGATATATTCAACGGTAGGATCGACTGTCCCGTTTTGCTCAACGAAATTAATATTAATGTGCGACCCAGAGCTCTCCGCAACAGTGCTTTTCTTCGACTTCCTATACGACGTACCAACTATGGCGCAAACGGTTCTATTATTGGTTTACAGAGATCGTTCAACCGCGTTTCATCTGGGTATGATTTTAATGTGTCACGAAGCAGAATACGTACAAATTTTCTGAATATTATTAGGAATTATCATTAGGACCAAATTGTGTCTGTTGATTGTAAATAAATAAATAAGAGAAAATTCGAGTATTTCGCAAGAAAGAAAGGATTTTCAGCCGCACTTTGACGATTCGACGCAGCCACACAGCGAGATTTTCGCTTGTAGTCAAGTGAAAAGAAAGTCCACTGGACTATAAACGAAAATTAACTGGCAATATAGCCTTAGTTGCTGTGCCATCAATTCGGCGTCATCTCAAGTGAGGTGACGTCAACCAGAAAAGAAGAAGAACTAGAACGTCAACGATTTTCCTAAAATGGCTACGCTTTCAAAAATTTCGAATCTAATGAAATGGTTAACAATCCATAAGACAAATTTAACTCACTTCGGCTACGCCGATTTCTGAGTTCTGTTTTCGAAAGTTTCGGGGATTGTCACACGTTTAAATTGAAAGGAATAATTTTAAGGTTTCATACAATTTCTATCTTCTATTCGTCAGTTCCAAAATTTTAATAATTTAATCATTAAAATAATTTCATGAAAACTAAACACAACGAAGAATCGCGCGAAAAACACATGCTGATTTATAAAAAAAAGGTATCATCTCACTGCTAGGTGGATTAAGCACGTTTTCATTATGTATTTTGTGCAACTATGAAAACTGACGGTGACGAGTGAAGCTCTTTCTGCTGAAGCCTCAGAAGCCCTTACGGAAAATGTTCCTTCTGAATGTGAACCAAGAAACAAGTTCTTGAAGATGCACTGAAAAGCAAAATCGATGCTGGTAAGTATTGTCGGCGATGAGTGCTTGGGAATCGTCCGAGACAAAGAAAGTACTCAAGCAATGTAACAGGTGTTGGAAGACACTTTGGTGAAGAAATCTATGGCAAACCAGAACCTGTTACGGATGAAGGATGGCACACCGAGGCGAAATCATTTAATGGAATTCGACAACAGCTCAAGTTTGCAGGAGCAGAACTTGAGGAAAACTAAGTTCGGCTTGGCAGAGTATGGCGCTGAGTGCTGCTGCAGCTGAAGTAATTTGGCTGGACGATCTCGGTGTGAATAATGTCGAACAAGTCACAATCTACGAAGACGACAATATAAATGGCTATATGAATGGCAAAGAATCTGGAATGCAAACGGGCAAAACACATAAATGTAAAGCATCATTTTGAGACCATGTACTCTCTGGAAGATTGACGATTGAACCCATAAGTACGAAGAATCAGTTGGCGGAAATTTTGACGAAAGCATTTGACGCTGGAAGATTCAAAGAACTGAGAAAGAAGCTAGGACTATACGATCGAGAGTACCGGTCATTTCATCAAAAACAGTATTAACCACCTTGAATTAGAAACGGCAAATTATTGAGAAAATTTTACTTAGAACGCAATGAATGTTTTACAGTATTCGACAATTTTCTACGAATCTTTAATAGTTGACTGAAAGATTTAATTTATGTTCTGATTAAAAATACGATCCATTTACAAACTGCAATAAAAATATGTTAGACACTGATGTGTCGATGGTGATCCAGGTACGTATTTCGACAGTGAAAACGTGTTCTAATCACTACTTAATTTACCGAAGTTCGGTACTGAACTGTTTAGGGACCGTTAATAAACCACGTAGACCAAAATTTGGTACTGAAAATTTTTGAAAACGTTGCTGCAACCTGCAGCCAGCCAATGGAGCTTGGAATATGATAAACAAAACAGCAAACTATATTCACATACTAACCCAAATGGAAATTTCTCAAAACTCTTGTCACAAAGTACAGAAAATCATTCGGCTTGTGATACTGAATTTTACTCTGTCTCTCACTCTCGACTATTTTCTATCCAGTTAGTAAGGAAAAAACAAATTTTCGATATTTCAACCGCTAAACAAAAACTTATAAACAATTACGCAACTCTGTTGGTG
The DNA here is from genome assembly GCF_030247185.1 of Malaya genurostris. Classification (NCBI taxonomy): domain Eukaryota; kingdom Metazoa; phylum Arthropoda; class Insecta; order Diptera; family Culicidae; genus Malaya; species Malaya genurostris. The sequence continues at coordinate 286,432,876 of NC_080571.1, forward strand.
ATTCTGACGGAGCATCTTTTTTGCACTAAATAGTTTTCACTAGTAAATCAATGTGATTTCACTCTACTCGCTTCAATTAGTAGGCCAACATACGAACAGTACACGCTGTCTATGTGATTGTGGTAATTGGTATGTATGTTTAAAATGTCAAACTCCGTTTATTTTGACGGCCTACCATTGGAACATCATTGCACTCTAGTCAACCGGTGCACATTCGAACATTTATTTGAATAAAAAGCTGAAATTGTATTGGGAAAACATAATCGTTTGAAGAGTCGCTACCGATTAGTAAACTCACCTATACGGATAGCCCTGAGCCTTCGATCGGAAGATCGACAAGATAAGAGAAAAGAACACCGCGACTAGCACCAAACCAACAATAGCAGCAATTTTACCCTTCCTTGCGTCAGTTTGCCAACCAGATTCGGTCAGTAAGATCATTCCGACAACAATCATGGCATCTACGAAAAATAAATTTAATCAATAAGGATAGCATCGAAATCAATTTTGACAAAGCTGTTAAAACTCACTCAAAAACATAACAATGTATGTTTCAATCACCAACTGCCCCTGAGATGAGCCATGTATGTAGGCAATGCCGCCGTTTTGGCCCTTGTGTACAAACGGTGGACTTCTGATATGATTCCACATTTGACCCGAAACCATTGCCAGGCAGAAAATGACCGCAAGAAATCCCCACATTTGTTTGTTGTACAAAAAGTCCAAGTTGTTGCGGCGCAAGTACAAGAATCCTCCAACGAATGCGGTAAGCATCAGAACAGCCACCGTCGTTGAATAATTCGGAGGGCGGAAGATTTTAATTTGAATATCGGTTCGCTCCTGTATCCATTTGCCGATCACTTCCGCCGAAACACCTACTCGCTGAATATCCATAGTGTCCGCCGGTTTCGGTTTTCCTTTCGCCGGAAAATGAATGAACACTGGCGCTGTATTCAATCGAAGCATTTGGAACACATCAGATCCTTCGTCGAAATCGACCATGGCGAAAAACAGCTTATTCGAGTAGGTTTGCGAGTAACGATACGAATTGGCTACTATCGTATACTCATCGTGTGCGTGTCGGCATATCACACATTGCCGAGCCGGTGCCATTGCCGTAAACATGATGACAACGGAATAGTTACGAGGTACGGTTTTTACGAATTCCCGAAAGCGGTTCCCGTTGAAACGCATCACTGGCCTTTTCACATTCATGTCCAAAAGTTGTTGCACTTTCTCCGAAAGTGTTAAGGACTAAAACCGAAGGAAAGTAATGAATACATTAATGTTTATCTATAAACGCTGACTCGTTTTCGGTAGACGTGGAAACACAGTAAGATGGCTCCAGTATGAGAAGGTAAACATTTCACTAGATTGGCTACTTACACCTCGACTTTTCGCTTGACTTTCAACATAGTGAAATAGACACAACGAAATCGCAATAAGAATTGCGATTTTTACTAAACTCCGCATTTTAGCACTAAATTTATTGATTATTTAAGACAACAAGTTAGTTTTTCCAACAGTCGAAAACCGATGATCCATCCCAACTCTCAACGATTCCGACTTACGTTTGACATTTATAGTGACGTGTACATTCTGCAGCCGGTGGTTGTTGCGTTACGAGAGTTACGAGCTGTTTGTTTTCTATTCGAAGCAGAGTAGGCAGATTTTATTTTGAAAGTGCGAATACCCGGTGGATGTTGTCGACCCGCATCGGTCCGATCATCGGGCCGATTATCGGACCGATTGAGCACGATATAGGGCCGATTGTAGCGCTTCGATCGGCCCGTCACCGTCAATTCTGCACCATTTGCATCAATCGCGTCGACCTAAAAAAGCTTTATGTTTACATTATGTATCGCTACCCAGTAAATTCGAACATCGGACGCATCGTGCAAGAAAGCTTTTGATTGCGTTTCGAGCTTGCATAGTGTATCGGTAGAACAAAAGAGTGAAGATATACCAAAGCAGAGAGCGGATGTCTGATTACTTAGGGGATGAGATATATCGGGGTTGGATTTCCAACCTCGAACATAGGGTCAGAGTTTTTCTGGCCCTAAGAGGCGAATGACCTAAAGGTTAAAGCCTCTATGATCGATACAAATGTTTAACAATCTTTCTCACTCTATCGGGAAGACGTCGGCTCGAAAATGTCTTGTTTGATATTCCTTCGCTCTGTTTCTCTAGCGATACATAATGTAAACATAAAACTTTTTTAGGTCAGCGCGGTTGATGCAAATGGTGCAAAATTGTCCGATGACGGGCCGATCGAAGCGCTACGATCGGCCCTATATCGTGCTCAATCGGTCCGATAATCGGACCGATGATCGGACTTATGCGGGTCTACAAATTTCACTGGGTAGAGAAACAGCCCAGTGAAATTCGTCGACCCGCATAAGTTCGATCATCGGTCCGATTATCGGACCGATTGAGCACGATATGGGGCCGATCGTAGCGCTTCGATCGGCCCGCCATCGGACAATTCTGCACCATTTGCATCAACCGCGACGACCTAAAAAAGTTTTATGTTTATATTATGTATCGCTATAGGAACAGAGCGAAGGAACATCAAACAAGGCATTTTCGAGCCGACGTCTCCCGGATAGGGTGTGAAATACATTCTTTTGTTTCGATCATAGAGGCTTTAACCTTAAGGTCATTCGCCTCTTAGGGCCAGAAAAACTCTAACCCTATGTTCGGAGTTGGAAATCCAACCCCGATATATCCCATCCCCTGAGAATCAGACTTCCGCTCTCTGCTTTGGTATTTCTTCACTCTTTTATTCTACCGATACACTATGTAAGCTCGAAACGCAATCAAAAGCTTTCTTGCACGATGCGTCCGATGTTCGGATTTACTGGGAGAGCGAAGGAATATCAAACAAGCCATTTTCGAGCCGCCGTCTCCCCGATAGGGTGTGCAAGAGTGTTAAACATTCTTTTGTCTCGATCATGGAGGCTTTAACCTTTAGGTCATTCGCCTCTTAAGGCCAGAAAAACTCTGGTCCTATGTTTGAGGTTGGAAATCCAACCCCGATATATCTCATCACCTGAGTATTGGATATCCGCTCTCTGCTTTGGTATATCTTCACTCTTTTGTTCTACCGATACACTATGTAAGCTCGAAACGCAATCAAAAGCTTTTGTGCACGATGCGTCCGATGTTCGAATTTACTGGGTAGTAGGTAGTAGGTATTGAGCAATTTGACGTCTCAGTTACTCACACCGACGCAGAGTGCGCAGATCTATTCATATACGAAATTAGAATGTGTGCGAGCCGAAGTCAAAGTTTGTTGTGGGTTCAATTTTACACTGAGGTAAAACATTTTTGACTCATAATCATACACTGCGAAAAATGCATATAGAATTTCGTAAGCTATGAACTAATGAACCAAGTAGAAGACAGTTCCATTACGTGATATAGAGTTTCATGAACGATTTTATGTCTTTCTCAACTGTTCTCTTGGCATTGCAGTGTTTTTTATTGCATATATGTCTTCAATAATTGGCACGATGCGGCTCGACAAAATTCACTGGGTTATTTCGACATACTCACACTAGCATTAACCTTTCAACTGCTGAGAATAGCCACACCAACACATTCGCATGTGGATTGGACTATACCGGACATGATTTTTTCATATGAGCGTATATGCAAGTGACAATTTCTTGGTTGACTTTCTCTTTTATTCATTACTCAGCCGTTTCTACGTTTACGTTTCAACTCTTGGTATGAGACGGTACTTGGAACCCTTTGTTTTTCTATCAGTACTGCAGAGATATCCATCTCCTCTGTGTGAAGAAGAGCAAGCAAAATTTCTCCCCCCGCACTGACAACTTCAACGAGAGCTCTTCTCTTTCACATATATACACCACTGTTGTATAAAGTGTGCACGCATCATGCGTCCGTTTTTTTTTATTTAAAAGATATTTTATTCAGGCCTATTTGCGTACAAGCTTTACGTGGCCGATTTAGCTGAGTTTTCAGATAATTTTTTTTTGTATGGATCTCGTTGTCACTTCTCTTTTTCTAAGGGGAGAGGAGCTACCATTTTCCTCCTGCGAGGATTGAGGGGCAGTTTGTTCGTGGTTCGTCTCGTCATCGATTGCCGTGGTATTGTTGTTGATTTCGTTGCTAGTTGCTGTAGATGCGCCTTGTTGTACATTGTTTGCAGTTGCTGGTTGGTTGGATGGTAAGCTGTTAACTGCAGCTGGTGTACTTTGTTCTATAGGGGTTACGCTGGATGGTTTCGTTGAAGGGGATACTTCCCTGTTGTTGGTGACTGTCACAGGTGTACTGGGGTTGCTTGGGGTTGGTGTGAAGGAAGCACCGTTGTCCTTTGGTATAGTTGTCTCCTTGTCCGGTTTATCACATGGCTTACCGTAGTGAACAGCATTTTGGCAATATTGACATGTGGCCATCTGATTGTCATAGGTAACAAGTGATTTGCACGGTATTCTTGTATCCTGACCGAATGTCACATAAGAAGGTATAGGTCTCCTCAAGCGCATGCGTAACAAACGTACGCCATTTAGAATACCGGGGAAAAAATTCTTCCACTTTTCTTTTTCGATAGAGAGAATCTCTCCGTATTGGGACATAGTTTTGCGAATATAAGGATCGATGACGCTTGAGGGAAGATCATGCACACGCACTTCTGTAGCACTATCTTCCATATATACTGGAATGTTGTACTTGATATTTTCATGCTCCACATAGTGCACATTATTATTGTCTTTAGCGAATTGAATTGCATCCAACTCTTTATAGAACTGGATATAAACAACATTATTGGTCTTATTGCATTGAAGTAAATGCACACGTTTAATGTCAAGATGCATTTGCTCCTTAAGCAAACCTTCAAGTTCTCGTATCGAAGGCCGAATTTTGCACTGTCTGAAGTCAACAATAATTGTATTCTTTCGTATCGACGGTAGCTTTTGTTCGTTTGGTTCACTCATTTTCGAGGTCTATTGTTCACTACACAATACTGTACTTGGTTTCTTCTGTCCCCAACGTAAGCGGTTTTGTTTTATCGACTGACTTGAATGAGATGTAAACCCGAAGGGATGCCATTCGGCTGCTCGGCCATCCATGGAAGTTGACCATCAATGTCAACTTCCCTCTCTGAGTAGCCTAGATAGCCGTGTAGTGTCGGTAGCGGTTTCCCAACTGGCTAAGAATAACGCTACGGTCCACCTGTACCGGTGGTATAAGTCCACCAAACAGGTAAGCCGTGTGGCATCCGGCGGAATTATTTTTTTACCAAGAATTGATCCACTGGTTTCCTGTTCCATGTCGTAAAAAGCCACAAAAATAGGAACTCCTAAGCCAAGGTGTATTTCCGTGCCGATGGCTGAATGGCTGCAGGAGGTTAAACAATGCAGTCGTGAACGGAATATCTTGGGGTGTTCCCTTACTGTGTTAAGCGAAGCTCTGGCACAGTGGACGACTTCTTTCTTCGCAACTCGTGGGATTTAAATGATAATAACATTTAAAAAAATCCTTACATGGTTCGCTATAGGCGATTATAAGCCAATATATTTGGTTTCTTGTAGTTGTTGTGCGATTGGTGCTGGAGGTGGAATGTTCGTTACTCTAATTTATAATGGTTAGAGTGGCACAAATCAATCTTCAGCATAAACGTACAGCAACTATGAATCTATCCAGACTTCTTCAAGAAGGTAAAGCTTCTATAGCTTTGGTTCAAGAACCATATTTCCAAAAGGGAAACTTCTACGTTGGAAAATTGTTAAACCCAGTCTTTGTTGCCTTCAACAAGATCGGTATGACTAATCCACGTGAAATGCCTCGAGCATGCATACTTGCAAATAGTGCTCTCGATGTTTCTCTCATATCGGAGCTCACAACTCGGGATATTTGTGCTGTCACAGTTGGTATGACTATTGATGGCATAGACAGAAAATATGTCTATTGTTCGGCATATTTACCGCATAACCAACCTTCGCCAAGCGATGACTTCAAAAAGGTTGTATCATACTGCTGCAAGAGTGATATACCGCTTGTAATCGGCAGTGACATAAATGCTCACCATATCATTTGGGGCAGCACAGATATAAATTCGAGAGGCTCTGATATGATGGAATTTGTGAGCAGTACAAACCTGCATATAGTCAATGCAGGAAACCGTCCAACTTTTGCGAGATCTGGAAGAGAGGAGGTTTTGGACGTAACTCTCTGCTCTGATAGAATTGCGCATGAGTTGGTGAATTGGCTCGTCTCCGATGAGCTCGAACCTTCGTTGTCTGATCATAAGTACATATTCTTTGATCATTCAAACGTTAAATTTGATATTATCACATATCGTAATCCCAAATCTACAAACTGGGACCTCTATAAAGAGGGCTTGGCGACTAGATTTTACGGGTACCAACCAACAATTGAAACCCCAATTGATTTGGAAAATGTTGTCGACGAGACAAATTCACTCATAGTTGCAGCATATGAAGAGGCTTGTCCACTTCGGATTGTGCGAGCTACTAGAGGAACTCCTTGGTGGAATGCTGAACTTGCTAGACTAAGGAAACTATGCAGAAGAGCTTGGAACCACCGACGCAGAGATGGGTCGGAGGCATTCGTGTTGGCTCGAAGGGCTTACAAAAATGCTCTTCGATCGTCTGAGCGAAGTGGTTGGAAAAGCCTCTGCACAAATGTCTCTAGTCTCAACGAGGCTAGCAGATTAAATAAGTTACTTTCGAAGTCTAAGGACTTTAATGTCAGTTTCTTAAGAACTTCAGATGGTGAACACTTGTCTGATGAAAGTGATGTACTTCACTGCCTTTTTAACACTCACTTTCCAGGATGTATGGATCCATCACCGACAGCTCTTCCCGAGACTTTTTCAGGTAGTTACGATTCTTGGGCCCTTGCTCGAAGCGTTGTGACGATTGAATCGGTCAAATGGGCAGTTGAGAGTTTTGCTCCGTACAAATCTCCTGGAAAGGATGGAGTTTTCCCAGGTTTACTGCAGAAAGGGTATGAACATTTCAAACATGTTTTGAAGAAAATACTTACTTTTAGTCTTGCGACTGGATATATTCCAAGAGCCTGGCAGGAAATAATTGTCAAATTTATTCCCAAAGGCGGTCGCGACACTTATGAGGAAGCGAAGAGTTTCAGGCCTATCAGTCTTAGCTCATTTCTTCTTAAAACAGTGGAACGCATAGTCGATCACTATATCAGGAATGTTAGTCTGGGCGTGCAACCGCTACATGGAATGCAACATGCTTACCAGCGTGGAAAGTCCACTACAACTCTGTTACATGATGTTGTGTACAACATTGAAAAAGCTTTCTCACAAAAGCAATCTTGCTTGGGAGTTTTCCTAGATATTGAAGGTGCCTTTGATAACGTGTCTTTCAATTCAATTCTGGAAGCAGCCCGTGGTCATGGCATACCTTCAAGTATCACAAATTGGATACACGCAATGCTTAGCAATCGACTTCTTTGTTCATCGCTTCGGCAAGCAGAGATTAGAAAGCTGAGTGTCTGTGGGTGTCCTCAAGGTTGTGTACTATCCCCACTTTTATGGAACCTAGTCGCTGATGGTTTGTTAAGGAAACTTAATAACCTTGGATTTCCGACTTATGGTTTTGCCGACGATTATCATATATTGATGACCGGTATAAGCATTAACACTCTCTTTGATTTAATGCAACAAGCCCTGCGATCTGTTGAACAATGGTGTTGTCAGGTTGGATTATCTGTAAATCCGGGCAAAACATCAATGGTGCTTTTCACTCATCGTAGAATAATCACAGGAGCTCGTCCGTTACAGTTCTTTGGTTCAGAGGTCGCTGTGGTCGATCAAGTCAAATACGTCGGGGTTATTCTTGACTCAATACTGAATTGGTCTGCTCACATTGACTTCAGGATTAAGAGAGCTTGTATGGCTTTCGGCCAATGCAGACGAGCTTTTGGAAAATCATGGGACTCAAACCCAGATATATTCATTGGATCTACACAACTATTGTTAGACCAATTTTAGCATATGGTTGTCTTGTATGGTGGCAAAAAGGAGAAGTCGCGACAGTTCAGTCAAAGCTAAATCATCTCCAAAGGATGGTCCTAATGGCGATGACAGGAGCATTCACGACAACTCCTACTGCTGCTCTAGAGGCGCTACTGTGCATTAAACCACTACATGTGTTCCTAAAACAAGAAGCATTATCTTGTGCATACCGTCTTAAGGTTACAGGGCTTTGGAACAGTAACCCATTAGATTATGCTACCAGCCACACTCGCTTGTGGTCTCAAATGGTTACGTGGGATGAGTATTTACTCGCTCCTAGTGACCTAACTCTCACATGCAGTTTTCCTTTCAAAACATTCCATGTGAGCTATCCTCTTCGTGAGGAATGGTTGTCTGGTTGTCTGGAACGACAACTTGATAAACACATAGTTTGTTATACGGACGGTTCTCTGTTGAATGGTCGTGCTGGTGCTGGTGTCTACTGTCGTGAAATGAGGCTGGAGCAGTCTCATTCACTTGGTAGATACTGTACTGTGTTCCAAGCAGAAATCTACGCGATTCTGTGTGGAGTACAATCGGCACTTCAGCAGAGGATCTGTGGTAAACGAATTTATTTTTATTCCGACAGTCAGGCAGCCTTAAAAGCACTCAGTTCGAATGACTCACGGTCGAATCTAGTGATCGCATGTCGAACTCAAATTGAAGACCTCAGCATTTCAAATGCTGTTTACTTCTTATGGGTACCCGGCCATTCTGGTATTACTGGAAATGAATGGGCTGATGAGTTGGCTAGAGCTGGTGCAACGAATGATTTCGTTGGTCCTGAACCAGCTTTACCACTTTCAACTAGTTGGATAAAGCACAAGATTCGTTCTTGGGCTGCATCCAAACATGCCAGCTACTGGCGCAGCTTGCAAACTTGCGCTCAGACAAAAGCATTTCTACCAGATTTAAATCTGAAAATGTCAAAGTGTCTACTGCATTTCTCCAAGCAACATTGCAGTATTCTGGTCAGAGCTCTGACTGGACATTGCAAACTCAATTATCACATGGCTACTATTCAACGTGCTGAGTATTATTCGTGTGATTTGTGTGAATGCGATTATGGTACTTCATATCATCTGATATGTAACTGTCCCGCATTGACGCAGCTACGTATCCGGGTTTTTGGTTCTCCATACATGGTTGAGTCTGTGTATGCGGAGCTAAAATTGAAAGATATTCTCTCGTTTCTCACCCAATGTGGTAAGGAGCTATAGTCAGAAGGGTTCATCGTTCTTCCTGGAGTGAATGAATCCCTTCTGTATTCACCTTAAATAGGGTTTAGCAGATTGTTTGGCAACCTTTAGGGGGTGCCGAATTTACTTCTGCTCGTACATACTGCGAATCGTTCTGCATTCTTCCGGGAGTTCAGAATGGTGTCGCTTTTGTAAGATCTCTAAATCCTCTCGGGGGTTGGAGGTTTTATTAACAGCAGACTGTTCGGGACCTCGTAGAGGTTCAGAATTTACTTCTGCTTCCACTAAATGTGATCCTCAGCAGATTGTTCGGCATCCCTTAGGGGTGCAGAATTTACTTCTGCTTTTATGTGTTTTTGTGTCGTCAATTTTTCCCATCCTCCTAGTCCAACCCTTACCATTTCCTTTCAATCCTTCCCTCTTATATATCGGGAAAATGATGCTAAAAACAAATTGATGGCAAGGCACAAATCTCCAAATATCAAGGGGAACGTGCCATTTGAGCCAATTTGTTCTGATTCCTGATATTGCATTGAAGTAAATGCACACGTTTAATGTCAAGATGCATTTGCTCCTTAAGCAAACCTTCAAGTTCTCGTATCGAAGGTCGAATTTTGCACTGTCTGAAGTCAACAATAATTGTATTCTTTCGTATCGACGGTAGCTTTTGTTCGTTTGGTTCACTCATTTTCGAGGTCTATTGTTCACTACACAATACTGTACTTGGTTTCTTCTGTCCCCAACGTAAGCGGTTTTGTTTTATCGACTGACTTGAATGAGATGTAAACCCGAACTGATGCGTGCGTTTGTTTATTTCCTTTTACCTCCTCCACTGAATCGCACTAAAGTGCTAGAGCATTAGCTAATAAATTCTCTGAGGTGGATGCAGATACTTTCACAGAGGAGTACACGCCGGTGAGCACTCTGCTGTATGGTTTGCGTAGAAGAAGCGTAGACACGCAAAATAAAACAATTTATCGTAAAATTTTCGGTTTTCCTTGCAAATTTTTCATAGCAAGGCCAGATCTACTCTCTATTAATTGAAGTTCACAGAAGTGTTCGCTCACCATCACGCACCAGTGATCACTTGGGTGTATTTTAGCGAGAGCACTTGAGAGCGATTCGTGCGAAGAGACTGTTATTCTCTCACACCAGCTTCTTTCAACACTAGGGTCCGGCGTACCTATACATGCACACGCCGGCAGCTCAGTCATAACCGATGAGCGGAAAAAGAGCGGCGATGGAAATGTCGGCCGAATGCGGTTTGACCTTTAACCACAAGCACACACTCAAATGCTGTCTATTCGACACTTCGTTTTTTACATCCTCGGTGTGGACAAGAATCTGACGCCAGCGTGTATCACTCTGGTGAAATGCCATCTCTGCAGTACTGAACGAAAATCAAAATATCCCACTTAGAAAAAAACGATCAACGGTGGTCCTTCATTGGTCCAATACGTTGGATCATTGGTCCAATGAAAGTCCAATCAATCGTTCAACGGGAGGACAACACGGGACCTTCGTTTGTCGATTTTGAAACAGACCGTAGAACCGAATGCCATTTTTTTCGTTCAACAAACCCGGCAGACAGAGGTCCATTGTAGAGCCATTTTTAACATGAGGAGTTGGAGCCCCGTTGGACTAGTTTTACTGTAGAATTTCTGAAGTTTTTTCCACTTATTTGTTTAAACTAACACTACATACCTGCACAATACTTCTACTTCACGTAGAATAACAACAAATTTTCTTTCTATGTAAAGATAACACTTAATTTTCACACTATTTTTGCAAGTGAAAAAACAACAACAAACCAGTCCAGCAAATTGAGCAAATTGAACGAATATTTCGTGCAATATGTCGTTCAACAAGCGCTCAAAAACCAACAAAATTGAACGGCCTGCTGAGAGGGATCCTAATCACAATGATCAAAAGAGAAAGTAAACAAAGTGAAACTGTCACCTCGTGCTTCATGACAACAAACAGAGCAATACTTTAATTGCTACGACCCACTTAGAAAAAAAACGTTCAACGGTGGTCCTTCATTGGTCCAATACGTTGGATCATTGGTCCAATGAAAGTCCAATCAATCGTTCAACGGGAGGCCAACACGGGACCTTCGTTTGATGATTTTGAAACAGACCGTTGAACCGAATGCCATTTTGTCGTGAATACGACTTACTTTACTATGGGGTGCCTTTTCAAAATTAGCAATATGGAAGAATGGGCAGAACTTAATCGTGAATATCTCGACTTGTATTAATAGTAGCAACATAATTCATTCACCATTTCATCAAAAATATGATCAGGAATTTAGGATAATATTTTGAACAGTGTGGGATAACCAAAAACAACTCAAAAATTAGGTTTTCTCAAAATTTGAAAACAAAGCGGAAAACTCTTTACTTTCGTTTGGTTTTTCTGCGCAAGGACGACGATTTTGAGGTAGTCAGGCACATATCTTCAATTGAATGCGTATAAAAGGGGAACCGTGGTCGAAAATCGATCATTTTTTTACGTGCGTTCGATGGAAGCAGACGTCGTGGGAGTTAAACCTTCAACCAGCAGCGACGGAGAGTGCACCTTCTGCGTGGTTAAAACCTCAAACGCTCAGGTCGCTACTCTCATTTTCTTTTCGGCAGTCGTAACGAGAAGTTCAAGTTTCAGATTTTAGTTTCGCAATATAGGTTTAGAATGCAGAGTCTACGTGCTGAAACTGGATTCTGGAACTGTATTCCGGAACTGATTTAAGCTTCGAAATTGCAGTTCTAAATTTATTTGATGCGGGTGCGACCAGTTAATGTGCTGCACTCAAATGTGCTCAATCGAAGTCGATGTGCGTGGGAAGTGGTTGTTGTAGAGTAGCCGTTTTTCAATCAACTATTATAAATGTTACACCATACTTGACGAAAAATATTTGTAGTCGTTTTGCCATAACCTTCGAAGCGTTGGCCTTTAACGAAAAATAAATGTTTTGACGAGAAACCAATTGACCAAAAAGCCATCTCTTTATTTAAGTTCTAAATTTAGTTCTTGAACTCAGGGTCCAGTTCTTTATTCCAGACTTCTTCTATTCGGTTTTTTTTAGAACCATAATAATACTCCTAAAGAATTATGCGGAATTTTACTTCACTGTACTCTATACAACCCATTCTTAAAGTCATGGCGAAAAATCGTCTTCAAGTTTCAGAGCTTAGTTCCGGAATATGGGTTTAGAATTCAGAGTCTGAACTTACTTCAGAGTCGTGCTGAACTTACTCAACTCGCCACTCTCCATCGCGTTCATAAAAAGTTCTTTTCAGAGCCACCGTTATTTTATTATAAAGAACTATACTGCTTATTTCATGATATTTAATTGCGTTTTAGAATGATTAATGTAACTAATCTGTAATTTAGTCTAGGCGCATCGTTTAAAATTCTAGTAATGAAAGAGAGGAAAGTTGCACAATTCAAACAATCGATCAACTACCAGTTCGAATTAGGAAGCATGAATAAAGCGTGTCATATTCGTATTCACGACATCCAGTTATGTCTCTGACATTACACACCCGTACTTTTTTTCGTTCAACAAATCCGGCAGACAGAGGTCCATTGTTGAGCCATTTTTAACATGAGGAGTTGGAGCCCCGTTGGACTAGTTTTACTGCAGAATTTCTGAAGTTTTATCCACTTATTTGTTCAAACTAACAATACATACCTGCACAATACTTCTACTTCACGTAGAATAACAACAAATTTTCTTTCTATGGAAAGGTAACACTTAATTTTCACACTATTTTTACAAGAGAAAAAACAACAACAATTCGTTCCAGCAAATTGAACGAATATTTCGTGCAATATATCGTTCAACAAGCGCTCAAAAATCAACAAAGTTGAACGGCCTGCTGGGGAAGATGGTACTATTTCCTTATCATAATTTAGATTTTTCAACTCTTGAAACCCGCACTGCTAAAAATCGACACTTGTTACCATTCCATATAGAAAAGATATGCAACCACTTTGAACACTGACATTTGAACTGAGTGTCATATAAAACTCGACTCAGTTCGTCAAGTACGCAATATGTCTGTGTGCGTATGTGTGTATGTAACATTTTTTCACTAACTTTTCTCGGAGATGGCTGGACCAATTTTCACAAACCTATATTCAAATGAAAGTTCTTGTGGTCCCATACAAAATTCCTGAATATTGTTTGGGTCCGACTTCCGGTTATGGAATCATGGGGTAAAATGAACAGAAAATAAGTGCACCAATTTTTCTCAGAGATGGCGTGACGGATTATCACCGAAATTCAAATAAATGGTCTTATGGTTTTTTACAAAGCTTCTGAATTTCATCTGGATCCGACTTCTTATTTCTTTCGTGCAGAAGAGCAATTTTTCGACAGTGTTTTATTGCCTTTTCTGCTCGAAAGTGCCAAACCAAAACAATCCACGCCACCAGTGTTTTTCAATGAAAAACGCCATTAGAATACTTGGTTGTGATAAATTTGATTGCGAAAACTCAAGTGTTTTTAGTTTTTCGAGATTCTGTCTAATTTTTAAATATTTGTTTAAAAACGCGCCGAGTGCACTCCGCTACATACCTTAGAGGGCGAAACAGAACAACGCAAAAAAAATTCAAAATCGGTCTCAAAACTATTCTAATCGGTAGTCATTATCAGTAGACGGCGAAAAAAACCGGTTCCGGTTATTCTTTCAAGAATCAAAATAAGTTATTTAAAAGATTACCACAGAATTACATATGATAGTACGATTGATATGAGAAATGTATCATTACACCACTAGGTGGATTAAAATAGGATTTTAAAATGTGTTTCTCTAAATACATTTCATGTTCTAGACTCACTAACATCAAGCTTCTAACACACAAAAGTAAAGTGTGTCCTCAAATGGATCATTCAAATGTCAACAGATTTCAATTTTAAGTGCAGACCTGTTGATATTAAATGCTTTGATCATGACACTAAAGCGTGTAGCATTATGACAGAGATCAACATGTCAATTGTCAATTTGAAGTGTCGCTGCATTGATCTATATTTGTTTTCTAAATAATCTAATCTAATAATTGTGACAATACTAAGGCTGTGATCAGATCAGATATATCGTTACCTCTAGATACATATGTTGGTACCGATTTATCGATGTTTGCACCAATTTACAGGGAATGTGAGTTTCGTACTTTCTTGAAGTACAGCTGAGTTGATATACATTTGCGTTGAAATTAAATTATTTTACATTTAAAAATTAGTAAAACACATACTTTTAGCTATGAATATAAATTTATTCATATTATTTAGTTCACTATTATTCTACTATAAAACATGTTTATAACAATAAAGTTCTAGTTCGATTATATTCAAATATTTTAATAGTGCTAATACTAGATTAAAACATTCAATCTGTACACAAATAGTATGGTTTAATTTTTTTTATTCCGAATACCAATGAACTCCAAACTGTAATTAACGAAGCAAATAGGTCGAAATACCCGTTCAAAGATGTTTTTCAGAATGTTATTACTCAATATATCATAGAACTTCAAATTAGGTACACCAAAATCACAGAAACTATATTTTCGGCTAACGTTATGTAAAAAGTTAGGCAAATTATAAAAGTGATGTGCTGGAAGATCGGGCGTTCGGGGAAATAATCATTGGTTACTAAAATTATAACAACTCTTCTCTACAATAAGGACTCTAATAATATTGCAGTTTTGACCTTCGAAGTAAACAGCCAAAACATTATTCACACCATAGATAACTGATATACACGCTCCAACAGAACTTTTCAATAACCTGTGTAACGTACACAGGTTTTTGTGATTGCTATGAACGTTGGAAACAAGCAGCTCATTATTATCACCTATTCGACTACTCATCTCTATCTTTCAAAATGTTCCACTCAGATCTGAAACGATAACAAAGGTCTCCTGCCTATTATAAAAATATTCCAACTACAACGATTCGAACACCTCTCACACGATTTCCATTAGTGTTAAAGACAACTTTATTTCCACGACGTTCAAATCACACTTGATTTTAACAAACAGCAAAATAAAAATCTAGCGTGAAGTGAAACACCTAAAATAGGGTCTCATGTGAAAGCGGCACCCAAAATAGTGTCGATCACGGTGATATCTGCAATTTTTCGCTACACTGAATGAGCAAATTTTACACACAGTTCATACACAGAAAGAAATGATGAAGCTTACACGACATGTAAACCAATAGTATTGTCGCTGCAGCACTAATCTGCAATTCGCTGGACAGTCCAGCGCAGTGACGTTGCCGAGCGACGTCAGTTGAACTGCCGTTTCCTATACATCAACTGATAGAATCATGTTACTTTATACATATTTTGTTGTCTTGTTTATGAACCACGTGCTTCAACATAAATAAATACATTGTCTTGCCTCCACTATCGAAGCACATAACGATGGAATATTACTTTCTGAATGCGCTTAAAGTTGATAATGTATGTTTGAGAACCAATGGGTTTGACACTGAACGTTACAAGGGAGTGAATTTTCGTACAATTATGAATGATTAATATATCGCATGACAGTCTACATACCATTGGTGCACAGTGAACTTCGCTGGAGCAGCATAATCAGGCGAGAGAGACGTCGCTTCCGACTTTTATCTGCATGCACAGTACTATAAACAGACGTCAGTTGAAACGAAAATCTGATTTAAAACCATGATTGATGTAAAATTACATTGAAATGCATTTACTTTTTCATTGAACAAGGCTGTATATTTACAAATCGCTTAGTTTTGTAATGTAACTTTCCATTCAATTACCTGCTCCAAATATGTGCATGAAAATAAATGTAAATTTACAAAATATTTTTATCTGTGTATGCTAGTCTGTATGCCAGTTTTCTGTACTCGTTCGCTATCATTGCAAACAGATTACAAGACATCTGTCAATTCCCAGTACGAAAAGATCGAGTTATGGGTCGCTATTAAACAAATTTATTGTGTTGAAAAAGTGCATCTAAAATCCTGAAAATACACTACACTAACTCAAAATACACCAAGGAAACAACTTCAAAAAAGTTTTCAGTGCACTGTACTAAATAAAAAAAATGTATCAGTGATCCACCCCTCGGAAGGCATAAACAAGTAACCATCAAATTTGATATTCACTTTACCTGCTTATATAATACAGATATTCGACACCATTGCCTTAAATCAGTATATGCACTTCCATGGTCATATGGAATTCCGAATATTTAGGCACCCGCCAAGAACTGATTACAACAGTAAATGAAGAAGAAAATATGTATCCAGTATACAAAGTTGAAGTTACTACTCGATTGATCTAAGTTCGCATGGAATTTGTATTTGAATTTTATATTGACTAGTGGTTAATATGTCACTAGTACTGCAACGGTTTGAGTTATTACAATTAGTGGTTCACTGCAATAAATTGGAAAATTTGATTTAATCGAATGAGTATGTTTCGAATCTATTTCAAATTGAGTTTATTGCATATACAAATTTAAGATTCAAACCATACAAAATGCAAAATTTTAAATTAATTTCGACAGTTGTTGCAGTGATTAATTCTGTTATATCTTAACTTTACGTAATGTAATTTAACAACTAGGCCTAATTAAAACTAGAATAACCAACAGAAGACAATGGATAATCATCTTTTACGCTACCTACCTGGGATCGATTCTCAATCCCGCACACTTGTCGAATAAATTTTTAGACGAGTGATCTGTCGTCGAATGACAATAAAGCTAAATGAGTTCTGCGGCTTTATCCCTAAGAACTTGTTTAACAACTGGAAAAGAGCAATCATTATGGTCAAAATACGTATCTATCGATTCTTCGCGAAAATCAATTTAGAACAGATGGAACAACTCCTTTTGTCGTGAATACGACTTACTTTACTATGGGGTGCCTTTTCAAAATTTACCCTCTGAGAGAGTGATAAGTTTTTGATCGTGAATATCTCTTGTTGTATTTAACGAATCAACATAATTTTTGCTACATGCCATCGGAAATATGATCACAATTTAATGATAAAATTTTCAGTTGTGTGACATAATCTCAAATAATTCAAAATTCAACTTTTCTGACATGTTTGGTATAAACAAGTATCAAAGAGGATAATTCATAAGGCGCGTTTGCTTTTTCGTATTTTTAAAGCCCCTAGCTCAGTGATCTGTGAAATGATTTATATAATCTAACTACCAATCGAATCGAAATTTTTCAACTTAAACGTGTATAGCAACAGCATTGAAGTATTTCAATAGTACACTATTGAAAAACCTGTCTCATTTGACACATGTCAACACCAGCCAATCAGAACGCGTTCTGAGGAAGAGAACTAAATATCTGCTGCTGTACAACAAATCGTTCGAGAAAAATGTTCCGAACAGTGCTTAATATCGTAGTGAGTTCTACAATTTGGTCCTTCTGAAAGGCAGGAATAAATCCCGTACAGCATCCTGATAGTTTCTTTCAATTAATGCAAATGCCAATCTGAAATGAAAAAATCGACATTAAAATTCTATATGCTGCTATTTTTCTAGCTGTTAGAACCGCCCATAGCAGATGTATTGTGTGTTGTTTGCAAAGCTAGTTTCGCTTCCGACAAGAACGATTACGTCACAGCTGCTAGTCGTTTGCATTGGTGAAAAAACAACGAAAAGAAGACAACGGTGGGGAGCATCACACAAAATCAGCTGTTCTAATGGCTCTAAAAGTTTTCTAAAGAACTATTAAGATTTCTTCTTCGCAAATCGAAGGTAAAAATCCTCAGTTTAGTGCAAATTTAGAACTGTTTGATTGGATTTGTGCACTTTTCGCTGTGTGAAATTCACAGTAATCAAGATCAAGTGAAGCCTCCTTTTTTTGCGAAAAATGTGAAAAAGGAGAATGCTTGCATAATTCATACAATTGATCAACTAATTGATATTCGGAAGTGTTAAAGATCATGTAAGTTATTTTCGTATTCACGACATCCAGTTATGTCTCTGACATTACCCACCCGCCTTTTTCTTAGGAAAAGTCGTAATGATAGGTGGAAGAATAAAAAATTCTATAGTGAACTATTTTCAGCCCAGAGGAACTGCGATATTTCCAGTTCTTGTACCCTCATTATCAGATCCGAATGAATTCCGAGTCAACTCCGAATCGGCAATAATTTTCATTCGGAATAACATGTGGAAATCATAATGAATTCCGAATAAATTTCGACTCCAGTGCAACAACCGATTCCGAATAAATTTCGCCTACAACCGGGACTGAATTGTCAATTCGTTTTCTTTTTATTCTTTCCCGATTTTGCACGTTTTCGTACTGATTTTTAGTTTATTTTCAAATAAAAACATTGTATAACTAAATATATATATATATATATATATATATATATATATATATATATATATATATATATATATATATATATATATATATATATATATATATATATATATATATATATATATATATATATATATATATATATATATATATATATATATATATATATATATATATATAAGTTATGTTCAAAGGTCTCGTAGGACTTCACACACCGCCACCACCAACAACAACAACAACAACTACAACAGCAAGTCTAACTCCAGTCGCACCAGTAGTCATTCCCAGGCCCAGACAGTAGCGTCAGCATTTTAGTATCCGGTGCTTGCAACGTGAACCAGCCCCGTCACGTGGAGACCCGGCGTGACAGTGCAGTCGCGTTTTTTAAAAACTTAGATCCGATAATCCGACCTTTAACTGGCGCAGTCGGTAGGATCGGTTTAAGTGCAGTGAAGTGAAAAGTGCGAATTCCCGGCATAAGCCATCTGCGACGGCTCATCGTGGATTAGAGGAAGCGCCTAGAACTGTCACCGCCAAAAACCGAGGGAACATCGGTTGGATTATAGAAATTAAGGTAAGAAATTTTAATCATTATTTTAACCCATAAACCGAAAGATAAAAATTCAACTGAAACAAAAAGAGTTTTATCCTTCTACACAAACAATAAGCCATACTAATTAAGAGACCCGAGCCCCGACCCACGGTAAGCGGAGATCTATATATCACAAGTGAATTACACTAACATAAAAAATCTTATCCAATAAATACATTATCTAACCTTAGTGAAGTGAAAATTAAGTGAAGTGAAAAATAAAATGGATCAATACGAACAGCAACTCGCGCACATGCGAGCCGAAATTGAAAATAGGGATGAAATCATCCATCAACTTAGAGTAGAAGCGCAAGGTGCCGCCAAGGCCGTGCAGGCCGCACAGTATGCCGGTGTCGGAACGGCCGAAACTATTCTCAATGCGCTGCAAACGCCGCAAATCATACGAGATCTGCCACCATTTACCGGCGATCCAATTAAACTACATTCTTTCATCCGATCAATCGACAATTTAACACCTTTGATCGATTCAGTGCGCGGAACCACCATGCACACTATTTGGTTGCAAGCTATCCGCGCCAAAATTACAGGTGATGCCGACAATGTATTGGAATTGTACGGCACCGATTTAAATTGGAATGATATCAAATTGAACCTAATCACACATTATAGAGATCGTAGGGACGAAGTCTCTCTTACCAGAGACCTCGTCGCGATGCGACAAACAGGAACCGTAGAAGAATTCTATAGTAAGTTGTCACATATGGTTTCACTTTTGGTGAACCTATTGAACTTAAACGAAACAAATTTACAAGTAAAATCTGCGAAAAACCAATTTTACCAGCAGATGGGACTGAAAGTTTTCCTATCTGGGCTAAAAGATCCTTTGGGACCCATAATCCGTGCCCAAGCCCCGGAAACCATGAAGGAAGCATTACGCCTATGCCTCGAAGAGAGAAACTATCAGTACGCTAGAACCTTCTCCAGGCCACAACCTCCACCTATCCCACCAAAGCCAAGCATGCAAAATATTTACCCGAGGCATAATCCGAACTCGT
Source organism: Malaya genurostris (assembly GCF_030247185.1). Lineage (NCBI taxonomy): Eukaryota > Metazoa > Arthropoda > Insecta > Diptera > Culicidae > Malaya > Malaya genurostris. Next base: position 286,453,061 of record NC_080571.1, read on the forward strand.
TCGTAAATGCACCTCCAAGACATTATCCGCCAAAACCTTTCCCCCAGAGACCAAACCCGAACCAATTTCACACCCATAGACCGAGTCCAAATCAATCCTTTCCGTATAGACCGAATCCGAATTTGTTCTACTCGCAGCGACCAAATGTACCGTTTAAACCTACTCCGCCGAATCCATTCCACCCACCAAGAGCCAATCAATTCCAACCACGATATCCGAGCTATCCTAACCAGCAACGAGCACCAACTCCTATGGAAGTCGACTCTTCCATCAGAAGTAAGGCCGTCAATTACATCAACAGAAATCATCGTCCTAATTATCATGAAGATGACGCCAATAATAACGAACAGACGTTGGTTTACGAGTTCTCCCCGGATGTGCCACCGCAATACTGGACACCGGAATCCTGCCCCCAGTATGCACAGTATCCTGCATGCGATCTAAATTCCTACCAATACAATCCATACCCCGAATCGCCCGCTCAAACCCAAGAAATAAATACAGATCCACCCATAGAACCCATCGTTAACACTAACCCCGATCCCGAAATGGTCGAGGAATTAAATTTTCAGCTTGTAACCGACCCCACCGCAATAACATAAATAACTTCATACCGTACATTTTGGTCAAAACATCAAAAGGCCCACTGAAATTCCTGATCGACACTGGCGCGAATAGAAATTATATTAGTCCGAGACATGTTAACTTGGACAAATGTCGCTCTACCGCGCCTAGAACTGTCCGGAACCTTAACGGAACACACACCATAGACCGCTTCACTGAATTCAACCCTTTCATCAATATACCTGGCCCAAAAAACCTGAAATTCTTCATATTCGAGTTCCACCCTTTCTTTGATGGCCTGATTGGCTATGAATCTCTGCAACAGACCAAAGCAACCATTATCACTTCATCAAACGAATTGAAATTCCCCGGAGGAAATATCCAAATGCTACGAAAATACCCCGACAGCTTCTCAATCAAACTAAACGCACATGAGGAAATGGTAGCGGAACTCCCTACTCTCGTAGATAACGGAGATTTTATCGTAGAAAATCCACTCCCACTAACGAATGACGTTGTCGTGCTGCCCGGCTTATACGAAGCAAACGCAAATAAGTCATTCGTAGTGATAAAAAACCTCAGTAATACCGAGGTGCGGACCAGCCCCAATCGCGTGATCTTTGCAGAAATAAATAATTTTGAAACAGTTCAACCTCACGTACCTTCCAAGGACGAAACAACTCTCGACCCAAAGCTACGGGACCAACTCAGAATCCTGAACTACTACGAGGAAAAACAAAAACTCCTGTTAAGCATAACGAAATACCAAAATGTGTTCTATCTCGAAGGCAACGATCTAACGTTCACAAACGCGGTCAAGCATCGAATAGAAACAACCGACGAAATCCCAGTCCACGCAAAAAGCTACAGGTACCCTTACTGCCACAAGCAAGAGGTGCAAAAGAAAATCTCGAAGATGCTCGAGCAAGGAATTATCCGCCCGAGTACCTCACCATGGTGCTCGCCGATCTGGATAGTCTCAAAAAAGCCCGACGCCTCTGGAGAACCGAAATGGCGATTGGTAGTGGACTACCGAAAACTCAATGAGAGAGAAAACTCCAGCTGACAAATATCCGTTACCTAATATAACCGAAATATTAGATAAACTCGGTAGATGTCAATATTTTACAACATTGGACCTCGCTTCTGGCTTCCACCAAATCGAGGTTAACCCAAAAGACGTCCCTAAAACGGCATTTTCCGTCGAACATGGGCTATACGAATATCTTCGTATGCCATTCGGCCTCAAAAATGCCCCCGCCACTTTCCAGCGCGTAATGGATAACGTACTGAGAGATTTGATCGGCAAATGTTGTCTAGTATACATGGACGACATAATTGTCTTTTCAACATCTCTGCAAGAGCATATAGAAAATCTCAACAGGATCTTCGAAGCTCTCGCGAAAGTAAACCTTAAAATCCAACTAAACAAAAGCGAATTCTTAAAGAAAGAAGTCGCATTTCTTGCCCATATCGTGACAAATGACGGCGTCATGCCAAACCCAGACAAAATTACAGCCATACAAAACTGGCCGGTACCTAGAAACCAAAAAGAACTAAAAAGCTTCCTCGGAATTCTAGGGTACTACAGACGTTTTGTACGTGACTTAATAACGAAAATAACCAAGCCACTGACGTCACAGTTACGTAAGGGCGAGGCAGTAGAGCACACCCCCTTATTCTTGAAAACATTTGAAACATGCAAAAATCTTCTCACCTATAGCGACATCTTACAGTACCCAGATTTTGAGAAATCATTTGTTTTAACCACCGACGCAAGTAACTTTGCCCTAGGAGCCGTGCTCTCCCAAGGACCCATAGGTAAAGATAAACCTGTCGCTTTTGCATCCAGGACCCTGACAAAATCAGAAGAGGGGTACTCCGCGATAGAAAAGGAGTTGCTGGCGATCGTGTGGGCAACCCAATACTTCCGACCATATTTGTTTGGTAGAAAGTTTACATTGTTCACAGATCACCAACCTTTGACGTACGCATTAAATTTAAAAACACCCAATTCAAAGCTCGTTAAATGGCGCCTGCAGCTGACCGAATACGATTTCGATATTAAACATCGCCCCGGCAAGCAGAATGTTGTCGCTGACGCGTTGTCAAGAATCGAAATCAACATAAACGAAGACAGTTCGGATGGCGATACCGTTCACTCGGCAGATACCGATGACTCGGAGTTTATCCCGTGTACGGAGCTACCGCTAAACGTCTTCCATAACCAGATCATACTAAAAATAGATGACCAAGATTACGAAGAATTCGAAGAAGTCTTTCCCAGAATGTACAGGAGAACATTAACTAAACCCTCATTCGGAGTCCCAGCTTTAATTCGTATCTTCCGCGACTACATGAACCCCGGAAAGGTTAACTGTATTCACTGCCCCGAACATCTCATCCCATCTCTGCAAATAGTCTACAAAAACTATTTCAGCAGGTGTAAAACATTCAAGGTGAAAATCACCCAAAAAATCTTAATTGATCTGAAAACCGCCGAAGAGCAAGACCGCCTCATAGAAGAAACCCACGAAGTCTCTCATAGAGGCATCCAAGAAAACAAATTGGAGATAACGAGAAGATTTTTCTTTCCCAGAATGAAACCCAAAATAAGAAAATTCCTTATAATGTGCGAGATATGCAATAAAAGTAAATACGAACGGAAACCATACAAAGTAAAGTTCGGCGAATCACCAATCCCTAAACAACCCCTTGACATAATCCACATGGATATTTTCATACCACAACCGAATTCGTTCTTATCAGTAGTCGATAAACTGTCTAGATTCGCGACACTAATCTCGATTAAATCCAGATCTATTCCCGGAAAATCAAAACTCATCGTTTCGGACAACGAGCCTGCCTTTAAATCCATAGAAATTAGAGGTATATTATCTGACCTCAATATTCAACAATACTTTACACCTTCCAATCACAGCCAAACAATCGGAATCGTCGAGAGATTCCACTCGATGCTGAGCGAAATTTTCCGATCAAATAGACATAAATTTGATACACTACCCAACAAAGAAATATTCCTGATATCTTGCACATTATACAACAATACCATACACACAGCGACAAATTTAAAACCGCAAGAAGTTTTTTACGGTATCAAGGATGGACAAGAAAGACCGTTAGACGCCAATGCCATCATAGAACTAAGAGACAAGCTATACGACGAGACGACACTCAAACTGGCCAAAAATCAAAAACAACAGAACGAATATCACAACGCCAAGAGGGAAGAACCACCAATCCTAGAAGCCAACGAACAAGTTTTCAATCGGATCCAAGGGATCAAAACGAAACAAAAGGATCAGTTCGAACCCGTACGAGTCTCTCTTGACAAGAATCAGACTTACAAAGACGACCGAGAACGCAAACTACACAAAACCAAACTCCGTAGAATCCGAAAATAATATCATTCCACTAATTCGTTTATCCTTTATTCCTCAGGTACTCGAGCCCCAACTCTACAACCGCAGAAACCTCACGAACATAGTAAATAAATTTCTAATACACTTTATAATTACAGATGAAGCTCCACACCGTACTAGTAATCACCTTATATCTCTCTCATAATCCAAGCCATGCCTTCCGTTCTATTCAAATTTCCAACCTACATCTCAACCCAGGACTAGTAACTATTCAAAATGGATACAGCTTCCTAAAAATAGGCGAACACAAATTATTTCACGTAATCGATCTCGACAGATATACTCCTATTCTTGAGAAACTACTATCTAGCATAAAAGATATAGAAGTTTTAGGAAATTTCACAGAAATGACCGAACTGCTGCGGATAAAGTTACGCAGACCTCAGAATCTTCTCAAAGAAATGTTACCAAGAAGATCTAAAAGAGGATTGTTTGACTTTATTGGCAGCGGAATAAAAAAAATCACGGGAAACCTAGATAACGATGACCTCGTCCGTATATCGCAAGACCTCGAACACCTCCAGAGTAGCAAAACATTATTAATTAGAGAAAATAATCAGCAAGTCAAGGTAAACAATCAATTTCAGGATAGAATAAATGTGATCCTCAACGTACTCAAGAAACAACAGGAACAAATTACCCAACACCTAATGACAGCCAAGAATGAAATCGACACGAGAAGAAATTTCTCCTTAGTAAGGCAAATACTAAATGTAAATCTCAATATTGATCTTCTATCAAATCACCTACAAGAAATATTCGAAGCCATTCAGCTGGCAAAACTGAAAGTTATATCCAAGCATATCTTATCAACCAATGAACTAGATTTTGTCATTAAGAGATTCGAGGAACAAGGCATAGCGATAACTAGCACAGACGAAATATACAATTTCCTAGAATTAAAAGCATTTCACAATCAATCACTGTTAACTTTTATTGTCTCAATACCGCAAACTGAAAATTCTATTTATAACCACCTATTACTAGAACCCTTACCAGTAGGACAGAAAATACTGAAGCTACCTGCGTCAACCGCCCTGCAGAGCATCTCAGCCACCTACTTCGTTATATCCGACTGTCAGCGAGTGCAAAACAATTACCTGTGTACCCCCGACAACCTGGTAAACTTCACCGGAGATCCTTGCTTTTCCAAGTTGCTTCAAGGATCGTCCGGAAACTGCACCTTCTTAGAATGCACAAATCCCACCGGAATAATCAAACTCACCAACAACCATCTTCTACTTAAACAAGTTAAATCTTTGGAAGTGAAGTCATCCTGCGACTTAAGTGACAGGAACCTCTCCGGTACCTTTTTAATAGAGTTTCATAATTGCTCAATAAGCCTGAACGATACGCAGTATAATAACATCGAGCTGGTCAGGACCGAACCGATGACCATCTTGCCCCTCGATGGCCTCGTCATATACGAAAAACATTCCGAATCAACCTTGAACCTAACAGACATCCACCTAACCAACAGAAAAATAATCGAGGAGATCAACTACACGAGCAACCTAAAGACAGGCGTATCAATCACCATGTCTACTACAAGCATTGTTGTTGCAATAGCTATCGCTTTGATCCTTATTCTACGGAAAAGGTCACGTAGCGTGCAACAAACTATCAATATTCAATTTGATACAGTAACAAATCCCAACACCCCGGCAAAAGACAATAAACCAGAGCAAATCTTGAATCGGGACGATTCAATTCCTAAGGAAGGACGAGTTATGTTCAAAGGTCTCGTAGGACTTCACACACCGCCACCACCAACAACAACAACAACAACAGCAAGTCTAACTCCAGTCGCACCAGTAGTCATTCCCAGGCCCAGACAGTAGCGTCAGCATTTTAGTATCCGGTGCTTGCAACGTGAACCAGCCCCGTCACGTGGAGACCCGGCGAGAACGCGTAGCTTCAGTCAGCAATTCCAATAGTGCAACAGTAGGAGTAGCCAGGACTCGAAAGATCATAAAATAAAATCAATACATTCTTGTTTAACAGCCAGTACAGTGCAGTCGCGTTTTTTAAAAACTTAGATCCGATAATCCGACCTTTAACTTATATATATATATATATATATATATATATATATATATATATATATATATATATATATATATATATATATATATATATATATATATATATATATATATATATATATATATATATAATATATATTTATATATATATATATATATATATATATATATATATATATATATATATATATATATATATATATATATATATATATATATATATATATATATATATATATATATATATATATATATATATATATATATATATATATATATATATATATATATATATATATATATATATATTTAAATCTTCGAATTTTTCGGATATACAGAACTAGTAAATAACCAGTTTCTCTTAGAATTCCATTCCAAATTCCAGAATATTGGAAAATAACAAAGAGGGCTACTTTAGTCGACATCATACATTCTTCTAGCTGGAGTGTAGTGGAACCACAGACTAACAGACAGGACACTTAAATTAGATTCTTCAATCATTTTAACGGTCATTTCGAACATTCCCTTATTTGGGACAGTACTCACATGTGTCATGATGGCGCCACGTTACCCCATCAAAAACATCCTGTCTGTCATCTAGACTGTGTTCATTTTTTTCATTTACCAACAGAGTTGCCATTCATACAGAATTACCTGTAATGTATTGATTTGTATACGTCCATGCGAATTTCATGCAGGATACAGATTTAATCTCGGATTTAATACATCTTGCCTATATTCATAACTATATACATAATTGTGCCTACTTCTCATCCTCCAACGCAATACAAAATCAAACCCGTTTTGTAACAATATTTACTTGCTTCTGGTCTGCCGCCACTTAATTTCGGGTGAAAACTACCAACACAATAAAAAATAGTCTAGATGAACAACGTTGAGTCAAATAAATGGTTACCTTCCAACATCGCGAAAAAGTTAAATGTATTATCAACGTAATCCAATAATTTATTGTAACGATTCATTTTCAAATATTTTGATGAAATCAGGCATCCCTGCAAGCAGCAGGTGTTGACAAACGAGGGGAAACCAACTAGTAAAAAAACTTTTACATAACACAAGGGGTGTACAGATAGTAAATAGTTCGCGCAGTACAATATAGGTGGAACTAGTGCATCACGAAAAATTATTTTTATAAGAATTTACTCATACTGTCATGTCTGTTAGTCTGTGGTGGAACGGCGTAAGTCGACTAACTTTAACACTAACACATTCATAAAATGAGCGAATATTCAACGACATTCATAATGTCACTGTCAATCGGGTTGACCGAGCACTTAACTTAGGCGAAAATTCTAGCACTGAACCGATCGAGCACTGAAAAATCATGCAGTCGAGTTAAAATTCATTTCTCATTCCATCAATTCGATAATATGGGTATCTGCACTGATTTAAGACAGTAAAAAAAAAAACTAAAACTATATAAATATCCCAAACAATGGCGATATTGGGAGACGGGTATAGCGTGCTGGGTTGCCTTTCACGCAGCCCACCTGGGTTCGATCCTCAGCCCCGCACATAGGGTCAGAAAGCTTTTCTGGAGAAATTGAAACGAAAAAATGGCAAGATTGAGTTGCTATACTAAATAGAAAAGATGGCGGTTTTTTTACGTTGTAGAATAACAGAGCCAAGACACCAAAATTTTGCATCCGCACGGTAAGTTGTTGAATGTGGTCAAATGAAATATCACAAACGATACCAATATCTAAAATATTTCGGATCAGGGGAAATCGAAATACAAACACCATGGAAACGTCGAAATGAGTGGCCAATTGTTTCTAGTGGCACCTCTACCTTTACGTCCAAGAAAGTAGATAATAAGCCAAACATGCCGGTACTCAAACTAGTTTCATGTGTGATGTTTGTTCGTTGCAAAAATGGAGTCGGAAGACCATTAGCGCCACACGGAAAAGCCAGCGATCACAAAACAATTAATATGTTAGTTGTTTTTCTAAATTTGATTGGTTAAAATTTGGTTCAACTGAACGAATGTTGTTTCAACTAAACTGTGATTTTTGATTTATCGTCCTGGCAGTTTAGCAATAACAACCAGCAAAGACATACACCACAAACGAGTAAAGAAACGTGACAGTTGAGCAATGACATACACCCACACACGATTTCCATAAATGATTAGAGCTGTGCGCCAGTCCAGATTATTAAAATCGACGGCGCTATTTATAATGGATAGGAATTTTATTTTCTAATCGACGTTTCGATCATTGCTGTAAGCCTTTCCCAAGGACAATAAAGTCTATCGTTTATAGTAAATTTTTCGATGGCTGACGCCAAGTTGTCTGGTCAAAACATGTAAAACTTACCCAACAACGTAGCATCAGACATCGAGTTTTTGACTATAAAAGATAGTTTTTATATTCCTTGACAAGGCCTTAACCAAAGATAGAAAATAAATGGCAAAAAATTGATCGTAATGTGTCAACCGGCTTTGCTTGGCTAGTGTTACGATCAAAGATGGGCAAACTGTTTGCAAACGGTTCAAAAGAACTAGTTCTTCACAATGAGTAAACTGGAGTTTTTTTTTTATGAATGATAGTTCTCTGTTCTTTTCAATTATTATTACTACAGATTATTGATTTTTGCAATATATAAAACTTTTTTATAAAGTAAACGGAGAGGTTAGAGCAAATAAAGACCAACAAAGTTTGCAAATTTAGTTTCTCTTCCGAATGTTTTGACACGATCACTAACATTTTCCTTACTATTTCATGTGACCAATATTCGAAAGTGGTAAAGTATAGTACATTTCACATTGTAATAAACTAGTTTGAAAATGTAGTAACTTAGTTAAGAAATATGAACGATTACGGAGACGAACTACGGGGTTAATTGAAAAAAGTATTATATCATAAGATATTTCTATCAAACTATCAAATATTTATTCCAGTAGCCAAAATATTGGGAGGGCATGGTCACTCCAATAAATCTTTTGGAGGGGCAAAAAGTGTTGTTAAAAATCATACTGCTCAGAGCTTTTTTCAATAGTTAATTTTAGAGCCCAAAAATTCGACAGTAAGAAAGCAAAGAATTATGTCTAATAATGAATAACATTATTTGAATACAGTGAAAATAAGGTTGTCGGCCGTTTTTTCCTAAAACTTGAGGCGTAGTGAAAAAAGTGGACGGTGACGGTGTGGCGCACTGATCTAGTCGTGATGTGAATGCTACATCCAAAACAGACTCGATCGCAGTGATTACTGCAAGTATTTTTTCAAACACAGTTATTTGCACAGTTCGTATGCAAGCCTGTTTATCTGTTACCTGTGAGGAACTTAAACAGTTCGGTAAATGATGTGACGAACAAAGTACAGTATAGTAAGACTCGTGTAAAACGCGAAAAAAACGCAACGAATCACAATGAACAGCAGAATACGGTGAGAAGAGCGCGGAAGTTCTACAGCCAGATGTTGACAAAACCGCATTCTCATTATGGATGACGAGACGGTACTGCGCATCATAAGTTTGATGTCCTAGAAGACGTTAGATAGCACGAGTCAAAGTGTGCTGAAAAAAACATATGATTTGGCAAGTAATTTGCTCATATGAAAAGCGGAATGGAATGCCTCCAAAAGCGTCTACTTTCACTTTCAAGATCACACAGTGGGCCTACGCTTCTATGGCAGGATTTTGCCTCGTGCCATTATTCGAAAGATGCTAATGAGGCCAGCTTCGTGCCGAACGACTTCAATCCCCCGAACGCACCGGAACTGCAATCAATTGAAAAGTACTGGGACATTATGAAACAGGCGCTTCAGAAACATTCTAAAGAAGTAAAGTCGAAGGGAAGGTGCATAACGGTAAGCCCCTTCGGTGCAAACGGGTAAATAGTATCAACATTACGTCTGCTTAATGGTTGGTGTTGAGTCGCTAGGTCGCGCTAGCAGCTCAACATGAGCTGCTAACGCAATAAACCGAGCGCACAAATTTTAGGGTTTATAATTAATCGTCAAATTACTGTTTATTGTTAGATAAGTAAGATTTGCTTTTATTAAAGAATTAAATAGAAATAATCAATCGAAATGGCTGCAGTCACATTTTTTAACATGCAATAACAAGTGTAAAAATTTCCAAAATTAAATAAAGCATACACTTTTGATGGAATGATAGAGGCGTTTAATTGAAGACAGATAACACTTACGTTAGGCTTTTGATCATAATATTTCTGAATTCGTGATTTAAATTTGCTATAACAAAACTATAGATATTAGTTTCTACATTTATCGTCTGAGTTCTCACCCGAACAGAAATTAGTTGATAAAAGAAACAGCAAAACTAGTTGACTTTTCATTTAATGGATTACAGAAAGCATGTAATTTTTTTATCACCATCATAATGTAAACATTAACTGATCATTCGATTTACGGTAAAATATTTCATTGAAACCATCTGGAGCAAAAAAAACACCATGAAGTTGAAAACTAAACTCGTTAAAAGGACGAAACCTATATAAACAAAAATGCTCTATTGGAATGATAGAAATAAAAATACAAAATCGCGAATTAACATACAGCTATAACTGTGCAAAACCTAATTCGTTTCTAGAACTTCCTCTTTTTATAGAATGATAAATTTTGACTAGATTTTCCGTTTGTTCATTTCTATCGCGTGGTGGCCAGTCGTCGGTTCAACCGACTGACCAACTGAGTAATGAAAAATAGAACCGAACTTCAAACCGTTCGAAATCGGTTATTTCAACAGATTTAACAGATGTACTGCCGTTTAGCTCACCATGCAACTCAGTTATGACTCACGACCCAAGTAAATCCGCTAACGGATCACCACTAACAGACGATAAGGTTTTCGCTCGCGATTTCTCTGCTTTTCTGCTTTCCGTTTGTGATGAAACAGGTTTCGATTGAGCTTCTGAAAAAAAAACAGTGATTTTGTCTACAGATTTATTGGTTGATTGGTTAACTAAATTGTTACTTACTGCTTTTGGAGCCAAAGAGATCCTCGTCGTTTTCCTCTTCGTCACCGAATAAAGTTTTACTAGAATTAATCGGAACCGCTGTCTTCGCTTTAGCAGTCGCCAGAGGAGGTTCCGATTTGGTTAGTGGTTTGCGCTTTGCTCCACTAAAAATATCGTCACTGTCATCATCCTCATCAGACGCGAATATGCTCCTGCTTTGACTGGTTGGTTTCCGATTAGTAACTTTGTTTGTAGAGGCTGAAGTAGCAGTGACTGGTTTGTTCGATTTAGGTATTGAGAACAGACCATCGTCGTCATTATCTGATTCATCAAAGATCGATTGTGAGATTTTATTATTCGAAGGTGCAGGAACTGGACGTGTGACGGCAGGAGAGATTTCTTGGCTTGCTGTAATCACTGGTTTTTCGAAAACAGTATCCTTTCTAGTTTTGCTTAAAGTTTTAAACAAGTCATCATCATCTGATTCGCTTTCGGAGAATAGCTTGGCAGAAGAAGACGGTTTTGGTTTGTCTACAGCTGACACTGATATCTTCTGTGGCTTCGATAGCGATTCGACCTGTGCAGGATCAGGGATTTTCCTTTCAATGTTTTTACTAACATTAACGTCATCGTCATCGACTTTTATATTGGACAACTTTTTGGAAAGCTCATTGGATAGCAAATGATTCACGGTGAGGTGAGCAGCAGTTACTTCTACATGTTGAGTTTTCACTTCGGATCCGACTACCACACGGACCTCCCTATCGGGTGACGACGAATCATCGCGCTGACTTGAATCCAAGCTGTTTTGATAATTCGTTCTCCGGTTTTGTCGAGATGATGGTTTTCGTTTTGCTTGGATTCGAGCTCGACTTTTGTTCAATCCTACTAGCTTCGTTTCACTGTCAACTGCTTCGGTCTGCGTTTTGGGATGTTCATCAGACTTGACTTGACTAATGAAACTTTCTGTACTAGGAACTACGAACACTGAATCGCTCTGCTGCTTCTGAGGTCTACGAGCACCAGGTAATAAAGCATTCACGTCGATGTTAACTTTGGCACTTAGTCTATTTATTTTAGAGTTTTCCCTTGTACTCTCATAGCCCAACTCATTTCGGTTTCTTTCTTCGGTTATGCTAGATATTCCCTTCGGGAGCAATTCGGGGGGATTTACTTCAACATCATCCACTTCGTCTCTACTCGATGACCCTGCTACATCATCCGGCGGAGGCCCATCATCATCCAAAAAGAAATATCGACTGGAATTACCATTGGACGAACTGCTAGGCAGGACAGGAAGCCGAGTACCGAGAAATCCATCTTCAGTGTGATCGACGGCCAGCGCCGATCGAAGCTCTTCGAAATCTTCGTCATCTGGTGGTGGAACATCATCAAACAATCCCACGGAACTAAAGGCTAAGGCACTTTTCGATGGCGTGACATGTTCTATATTTTCACCAAGAGTAGGTTCTGCTAGATTTATATCTGGCATCTCATTAGGGTCTGCAGCCGTTGAGGGTGTGCTATTTTCTTCCAACGGATCTTTTTTGAGATTTGAAATATCAGAATCAAATCCTAGAATGTTATGATTATCTGCCCCGGAATCAACCTGAATTTCATCGTTAGGCATGTCCATTTGATGAGATACAGTTGGTATTGTGTTCGTAGTCAAATAATAATCAATATCATTTGAAACATCAATATGTTTTTGGTTATCTACTACTTTAGCAGGGCTTAGTTCTGAAGAACCAATAACCGGTGGTTCATCTGGAATTGGAGGTTTATCCTTCGCTGGTGTCGTACGAACTTCATCAATAAAATTTCTCACCACTGAACTGTCAACAGTTTTCTGCTGTTGTTGGATCGCTTCAACCTTTCTTGGAAGAGACTCAGGTTCATGCCTGTCTGGATCGATGGCTTTTTTGCTCACAAACAGTGCCTCTTCTTCGTCGTCCTCCTCTGATTCTGAATCAAAAATTGATTTTTTCTTCAGAATTGCTGATCTTATACTTGACGAAACCGGTTCCTTGGTGGCAGTGACATTCTCCGATTCTATCGTTTTTGCATCTGCGTTACTCTTGCTTGGAGCTTTTTCAATTTTGACATCATCATCTTCATCACTATCATCGAACAGATTGACTTTTCGTTTAGGTAGTATGCCCGATGACTTCGTCGATGATTTCTGATTACCTACCACGTTCGTTCGGAATATGTCGAGGTCGTCATCATTATCGTCATCAGCAAAAAGGTTAATCATCTTCTTAGGAGTTGCGACAACCACTGCCTTTTTACTCGCCTCATTTTTCTGTTTAAAATCAACTGGGGTCTTCTGGGGCACAACGTTCTCGGAGACACAATTTTCATCCTCAAAGAGATTAACCTTTTTCGCAGGTACAGTTGTTTCCGAACCTTGTTTCTTTTCAACAGAATCAACTTTCGGCATTGCAGGTAATACCAATTTTCCCCCCGGTAGCAGTTTCCTGTTAGTTGCTTTTGGTTTAAATATTTCATCAAAATCGTCGACTGGTGGTTCATCGTCGAAAAGATCTGTTATCCTACGAACGCCGCGACTTTCCGAGTTTCCGTTAACGGATTTTTTCACCGGTACGAACAGATCTTCTTCCTCGTGAGGATTGTTATTAATTGCATCGAAAACTCTACCGCCATCAGTCTTTTTATCGAAAACATTATTCGGTCGTTTGCTGTTATCTTGTTCGTCATCATCATAATCATCATCATCATCAAATAGGTTGACTTTCCTCTTTGCTGGTTCCGGTTGTTCCGGAGGTTCACTTTCGTAAACACTAGTAGGTGGAACATTGTTATTAAATGTATTATCTTCATCGTCGCTTTCAATGAACAAATTGACTGGTTTCTTTTGTTGAAATCTTCCAGCACTAGTCGTTGGTTTCGGCGTAGTTGATTCATAGTTATTCACCGGTGACGGAGGTTCATCAGAGAACAAGTTCACCGTTTGTCTGGTTGGTCGATTCCCCCTGAAGTAGGACGATTGAACATTCGTTGGTTGCGCCTGTGGTTTATGAACGGGAGTAGCCTCATCTTCATCTGATTCTTCAAACAGATTGTGCACCTTGGATCTGGACGAAACACTGACAGTATCATCTGGTGGCTGGTCGGGAAACAAGAACGGTGGTTTGAGCGAATGGACTGTTGGTAATACCTGAACCTTGTTCGGTTGATTTAGTGACCTCATACCCGGCGGTCTAATCGAACTGGATGTGGAATGAATAGATAAGGCATCATCCCCGGATACACTGTGTTCCATCGATGGAGCTCGTCTTCTTGGATCCGAATGAACTCCCCATACCGAACCCTCAGATTCCGATGGCGTATGATTGCTGTTAGTTTGTGACGGAAACATCGTATCGCTATCGCTGGAATCGGAATACTGTTCCTTGGCTTCAGCTTCCGATTCCTCTTCGGAATCGATCAATCCAGCGTGCCATTTTTCCCTCCACTCCTGCGAACCAATAATGTGCGGCAGGGGTCTTCTGATATACGGATACTTCTGTACTGCTCTTAGTACAGTGTTTCTGGCAGTGGCTTCTTCGTCATCTTCGTCGTCATCGCTATCGCTATCACTAGCCAGCTGGACAGTCACCTTTTCAAAGCATTTGTACATATTCGTGATCGAGTTTTCCACTGTCATCTGGAATATTTCACTGTACGGATGCTTTTCCCCCTTTTCCACTTCTTCCTCCCGTGCAGAATAGAAACTTTCATCGTCGTCTTTAACACGATTTTCCACAAATTTTATCTGCTGTATGCCATTGAAGTTGTTGGATGCATTCGCGAAACGAATGTGACATTCATCCACCTCCAGCAGCAGCTGGTTCAGGTTATCCTTGGTTTGCTGGCACTTGTCTTGAAGGTTCTGAAAGAAAAAAAATCATGATTAGTTTGCATTAATTGTAAATGACAGCGCCTTCTCCTGTTTTTGGATTCTACTCTGAATGTCTTTTTTTCCTCCTCATTTTTATTTATTTATTTGGAACAGGAAAAAGCCTTTTATTTGGAACAGGAGCCCACTGGAGTTAGTTTCTGTCAAATTTGCTCTCCAGCAGGCGTAAAACCTCCTCATCTTTTGCATCAACAGATTACAATCAACCAAATGATACATTTCCTTAAATCTAGTACTTCTATAATAACTAAATCTAATTTATTTATTTATTTATTTACAATCAATCACAATTTGGTCCTAATAATAATTCCTAATAATAGTCAGAAAATTTGTACGTATTCTGCTTCGTGACACATTAAAATCAAACCCAGATGAAACACGGTTGAACGATCTCTGTGAACCAATAATAGAACCATTTGCGCCTCCGACAAAAATCGATGCAATCTTCAATTGAATCGATTCGCTCTCTGTATTAGTTAGTAAGTTAGTATATAAGTTCCTTTTCCCCATTACACAATACAAGTAGGTTTAGAATTTTCCCTACACAAAAATCTCAGAATTGCGGAAGCAAATGATGTCCTCATGGTAACAACCAAATCATATATATATATATATATATATATATATATATATATATATATATATATATATATATATATATATATATATATATATATATATATATATATATATATATATATATATATATATATATATATATATATATATATATATATAATAGGGCTGAAAAGTCACCACTTGTGGCTGAACACCCAATTTAAATCTTAATAATTTAATTTTAACTCATATTCCAATAAATAGTCATAAAAAAAAGAACCATTTGCGCCATAGTTGGTACGTCGTATAGGAAGTCGAAGAAATGCACTGTTGCAGAGAGCTCTGGGTCGCACATTAATATTAACTTCGACAGTCGATCGAATATATCTGCTATTATCAAAGCGCGTGATAATTCTCGTCGCACTTGTAATGTGTCGAGACCCATTAATAACCCGCGACTTTCATAACTAGGCAGTTGATGAGAATCGGTCCAAGGCAGTCGGCGAAGAGCGAAGCGAAGAAATCTGCGCTGTATTCCCTCAATTCTATGAGCACCGTTCAGGTAGCATGGGTTCCAAACTGCCGAGCAATATTCGAGAGTTGAACGAACAAGCAGGCAGTAAAGCGATTTTAGACAGTGTATGTCTGTAAAGTGCTTAGTTATTCTCATTAAGAATCCTAAGCTACGGGAAGCTTTAGCTACAATGTAACTGATGTGATGCTTGAATGTAAGTTGTTCATCGAGATGGACGCCAAGATCCTTAACGCTAGTCGATCTTCCAATCAAGGATCCATCCAGAAAGTGTTCGACATGCAATGGCATTTTTCTCCTCGTGAACGTAATGGTCGAGCACTTGTCTGGATTTACAATCATACGGTTAACTTTACACCAATCTGCGAAGATTACCAATTGCCGCTGGAGAAAGGCTGCGTCTTCTAAGTTACGGATGATGTGATAGATCTTGACATCATCAGCAAACGATAAGCGAGGACCTTCCAAGTCAAAATTGACATCATTGAAATACAGTAAAAATATTAACGGTCCGAGATGAGTTCCCTGTGGTATTCCTAAGATACGACTGCAACCAACGAAGAATGTTCGAACTGAATCCAAGTCTGTCCAATTTAGCAACCGTGATGTCGTGGTTGATTATATCGAAAGCGGAGGAAAGATCTGTATAGACATTGATTCAATCACATAAGACAAAAACGATAGTAAGTTTGTGGTTGTTGAGCGGTTAGGCATGAAACCGTGTTGAGTATCGACGATATATTGCTTGCAGTGATTGAAAATTGGTGTCAGTATAACCTTTTCGAACAGCTTTGGTATAGCGCTCAGGGAATAAGACAATAATATAAGAGACGTTTTCTTTATAACATTACCTGATAAATGAAAGTCGAAAGAATTGAAACATTTGGTAAACATGCGGTACATGCTAGCAATGGGCTCGTTATATTCATAATTAGTTCTAACATAGGGAATCCCAAGAAAAAAATAGGATCGAAGATTACGACGTCGAATGTCTAATTGTAACAATTGCAATAGCTCGAAACAATCTATTCGCGACTGAATTAGGTCTGCCACAAAACATTTAATAAATCGAGACCAATCAATTTGCAGCGGTTTAAAGGCTATGGAAGACATCGGATAGAATTTTGGCGACTAAAATAGATGACGCATTTGTGGTATTAAAACCATTTTGAAATATTAAATATGAAAGTAATCGGCGATCGAAAAAATTAGATCGTTGCGATACAATAAAATTATAAACGGTGCAAGGTGACTTCCTTGAGGAACTCAAGAGGTAACAGCAAATAATAAAGTTGTACAGTCTCCTATTTTCACTATCATTCCGCGACCACTAAGATATGAGTGAAGCCAATTCAGAAATGACCTGGTGAATCCCAGTCTACTTAGCTTTGGGATTGTTATGTGATTCATTTTGTCGAAGCAGCAAAATCGGTGTATATAGAATCTACTTGTAGTCGTGCTTGTAGGGATGTCCGATACCGAATCGATACTTTGATATCACATTAGAGCGATACTGTTAGTATCGATACTTTTTGTCTCGATACTTACACACGGAGAACCCTTCGATCATAAAATTGCGATATCGCAGTTTTTGATTTTTGCGATAGTTGATTTAACTAATTTCTTTTTGAATCAACCAATATGGTTTCTGATTTGCATATATTCAAGTAGTTGAAAAATATGTTGTTTTGAATGCTGTCAAATGCCGGAGACAGTTGAAAGCAAAACAATAATCGCAATGCAAAATCAATAACTTTTTTAGTTGAAATCTATTCGCGTCGCTTCAAAATGTCAATGAAAAAATCGATGGTTAAAGCGTTTGGTGAAATTATGTTTATTCGATTTGAGAATTTTATGATAACAAGTGTTTATCTAACAGTGGTGTTGTGATAAAATTAACCTTGTTTAAGATGAAAAAGATTTGGTGACAAATTAGAAAATGATCATCTCGTAATGTTTCAGGTATGCGCAAAAATTTTATGCTACAAATTCGATCATTGATTTACTTCCAGCAGACTGTTTTACTTCCAGCTGTTTGATACCTATGATGATGTTCATGCATTAGCAATAAAACGCTTTTTGTCATGAATTTAATTTATAAAAGTAACAGGAGCGAAGGGTTTCAAACACACAGAAAGCGCTGCGTTTGAATGTGCGTTTGAATTGCCGTCGCAAAATTCCAATTCCCAGCGGTTGATGCACCCAAGCTCATATAAATTGACTAAAATTATCAGTGCATAACTTTACTTCAACCGTTTGAAGGCATCATCTTTCAACACTCATTTTAGGTAAATTTAATAAAAAATATCTAAAACAAATAAAACCGATTTATTTTTCAACTAACAGAATTTTGTTTCAATAACAACACCAGTTATTTCAACTAAAATATTTGTTGAAATTGAAAGGTATGTGTCCTCACTAATTGACAGCATTTTTTTTTCAAACAGTTAAATTAGTTGTTTCAACCATCGTTTCTGCTAATCGAAAAACAAAAATGACAGTTTAGTTAAAACAACAATCGATTAGTTGTACCAAATTTTAACCAATCGAATTCAGAAAATCAACTAATATTCTGGTTGAAATGGGATCGCGGGTGGTTCCGTGCAGTATTACAACGGATTAAGCATTTTTTTGTTTCAATTATAGAGGTTTTAACCTTATGGTCATTCACCCCTTCGGGCCAGAAAAATTTTCTAAGCCTATGTGTGGGGTAGGGAATCGAAGCCAGGTGGGCTGCGTGCCATCGACTAACCCATCATGCTATATCCGTCCCCAATGGAACACTTTTTTTTCTTCGGCTTCGACGAAATGCCAATCTCAGTGGCGTCTCGTGACAAAATTTACGGGTTGTGCACTGCTTATATCGTACGATATCAGAACCATTACGACGTTGAAACTGAGACAGCAATTTGTTTTCAACTGCCATAAGTATAAGCCTAAAGCCTCTCCTGAATGTGTGCATACAAGTTCTCACAGAGCTCATTCGATCAGTTGTGCAGTGCACGAGGTGCACATGAGGACGAGACGCCACTGGCCAATCTCGTGCATGGATTGGTATGACGTGGACTAGCCGTCGTTGAAATTTTATTTTATTTCGAAATTAATGCTGCGCAAGTATCAATTGATACTTACAGGTATCAATAATATATTGCCTTTTGATACCTTGTATCGATACCCAGAATTTCGGTATCGCGATACCCTAAGTATCGATACTTTGCCTTACGAGTACCATCCCTACGTGCTTGTAAAAAACGTATGATGAAGGAAGTATAGGTAACTAAATTTGTGGAAGTTGAACGTTTTGGCATGAATCCATGCTGAGTATCAGATATGTAGTCAGAGTAACTATGTGTTATAAAATCCAGAATTATAACTTCAAACAGCTTCGATACAGAGCTCAAAGCAGCAATTCCACGGTTGTTGGATACTATACCCATTTCGGGAGGGGACAGTTGACTTTACCAGTTCCGGAAGAACCGAAAAAAGCGGTCAAAAACGTCGGAAAGAAACTCATACCGATTTCTCAGATATTATTTGGCCTATTTCACGAACTTATGTTCAAATTAAAGTTTTTATTATCCCGTAAGATAAATATCGAGATCATCAGATCCGTCGAGATCCAACTTCCAGGTCCGGAAATACTGGGTAATGAGTGTTGAAAATCTTCTCCACTTGGTTCAAAACTGTTTCAATTTAAATGCCTTGTTAGTCGATTTTTATACAAACTTGGCTTCACCTGTTCTCGGATCCGGAAATAGCGGCCAAAAATTCCAAAACAGAACGCATAGAATTTTCACAAATGATAGAAAGAATTCGAATGAAAGGTTTCATCCGAATCCGGCTTCTGGTTCCAGAAATATAGAGTTTTGAGTGCTCAAAATCTCAAACAATTATACACGTTTATGTTTCGTCATTAACTTTTATTGTAGTTTAAGAAGTGTTCGTCTTTTTTCGCATAATCGAAAGGTTGATGAGGACACAGCGATTCTCGTAACGTGACAATTGAAGCTCACGTTTTCAACAGACAAAACTTTTCCAACTGGAAGTGTCATTATTGAGTATTCAAATAGAATTGGTGACTGTGCTCGAGATCAGGTTATTGTATTACATTTCTTTACATTCAATATTATGCTATTTCTGTCCCACATACCCAAGACATTTTATATACCCATTTATAGAGCAGAGCAATCTACAAGACTTTTGATGATGCGACAGATTTTTAAAGATGGGCCCTTACTCCGATTCGTGGAGAACGGGAAGTATCTTATATAACAAACTTACTTTGGCTATACTGGTTTTGGTTTCAGGTTACGGAAGTAGTGGTCAAAAATTCCAAAACGAAAATAACATAAATTTCCCAGAGATGGTTTGACATAATAGTTCGAAGAAGCCAAATCAGGAAAACAAGATAGATGGATAAGTAATTGAAACATTAAACCGTTGATTTTAACCATGGTAGCGATGATCATATGCTTCAGGTAAGGTCATTTCACGGCATTTACGTTCTTCAATCGCTCCGTTAATGCCTGACATTACTTGCATTTCTGCTTTCAAGCAGTCCTCCAAAAGATGGTATACTGGTAGATGGCAATCCCAGAAAACCGATATCATTATCTTTCCGACCCATTAGGCCTCCTTCGAGACACTTGTGTCGCTTTGAAGCACTTGTGCCGACTTTAGTCTATTGTAGTGTAGTCATTCTATTCTTTAACATATAATAATGGATTCAGCCTAACATGTATTCGAAGTGCGCTTGCGTTCGACTTTCTAGTTCTAAATAAGTATCTGCGGGATATCTTTCTCATATGCAGAACCTAGAGCAACTATGACATACTCGCGCACTTTTCTATCCAGTACAATTTTTCATTTGTCCCTGTTGTAACCTCCATTCTATGCAGTTTTGATTTGATTTCTTCAAACAATTTTTTCACGGTGTAATTTGCAGGATTAACAGCCTCAAAATATTCATCATACAATTTGGTTTCTGATTCTGATTTCGGGAGGGGCCAGGGCCGTTAGAATGGGGAAACACAATCACATATAACAAAAAGTTTTAGTAATTCCTGGTAACAGCTCTGCTGAAATAGCAATTTGTACCACTCGATGTCGGAAGGCATAAAATCGAAATTTTGTCCACTGAAGAAAACATTTGCTAGAACCGCCTTCTCGTAAATTTTAGATTAAACAAGGTAAAAATTTATCAATTCGGTCAGCTCGTCCAATTGCTGAAACGATCGCCCATCCTTAATTTTTTGAAGTTTCACAAGCTTCAAAAAATTTCAAAGAACTTTTTTTTCGAACAAATTATTCACAAATGTGAACTTATTTTTCTTGAAATTCGCGTGACCGTAACAACCCTGCAACTAAAAAAATTCTGAACAAACCGTTGGTTTTAAACCAGTTTCGAACCTAGTTTTAACGTCATTGAACTGAAAATGGAGTTAGTTGCGAACCTGATTTTTATATCGGGTTTGCTCACACTCCGGTTGCTAAATGTGAACACAACATAGTTTCGTGAAAAGTTTTTTTTTTTGATGAAACTACTTTGGGTCGGTTTCAGCTTTTTCAAACGAAAATAACTTCAAAAGTTGAATAATACAGTCGTGTTCTTCGATTAAGGCAGTTTGAAAAATTGAGGATTTCGAAATCTTGGAAAGAATTTTAAATGACGAAGCACATTATTTTCGACTCATTGATCAACTATTGACAGTTTTGAGCTTACTACATACAAAAAATGAGCCAATGCCTTCCGGTCCTATACTGGCTGCACGGACCACTTAAAGAATCACTGAGAAAGATGTACATGCACATGTGTTCACATTTTTTCATCACACTGTAATTCTGCAAACTGATGCCGGATCCATTCAAAATTTAGAAGCTTGCCAAATGTTTTTTTTTTTTTTCATT
Source organism: Malaya genurostris (assembly GCF_030247185.1). NCBI lineage: Eukaryota > Metazoa > Arthropoda > Insecta > Diptera > Culicidae > Malaya > Malaya genurostris. The sequence goes on from NC_080571.1 coordinate 286,474,977, forward strand.
TGAATCTGTAACGTTCAGTTAGGTCTTTTCCAAGAATTCGTGTGCATATTATATGTCACATACGCAAACATACATTTTGTTAACGCAAACCATCCAAAGTCAAAAAAAGGCAAGAAATTTCGAATTAATAATTCCAAATATCACTTGCCTTCGATATTTGCTTCATATACTGCAGCAGCTGCCCATCCGACTCCAGCGACCATTGAGGAATACGCTTTCGCAACTCATCCGGTGTTAGCGCCTGAAAAAGGAGTAAACAAAACACATCATTAGAAAACTCATGAACAAATTTGCTACTCTAACAAACTGAATATCCGTGTAAGATATCAGTTTACTTATACGCCAGTGAAAAAGAAACAATGTAATGTTCGATGAGAAGATAACAATCCAGATAAATTACCAAATTCAATTGCTTGTGAAAGTTCAATTATAATAGAAAGATTTCCGCATTGGTGAATATGTTCGATACGCTTCGTGCATGCATCTTTTGGGCAGTTTAATTTACTTCTTAGCATTCTCGTATGCAGTTGATGCAGTGGTACCTCCCCTTTCGATTGAATAACAAACCAAACACAAATATAAATCAGCGCACTGAATAAATTAATCAGAGAAACTAACCATTCAAATAGGTTTTCAGCTACTAACACGAAAAGAATCTTATTCTTGTTAAGATACAGCCTCGATTCATATTTCGAAGAATTCAACGCAAAGTAATCCTTATCAGTGCAGTTGATTCTTTCAAGATATAAAATAACGCATTTCTATCAGATAGTTACCATTATATAGCACTGCTGCACAAATTGATCCTAGGAGAAACTGTATAAAAAGGAAATTTTATACTAAAACTCGATGATGAATTGACATTTTCTGCAGTTTATTTACTTTTAACTATACTTTCACTACTGAATCACAACAAGTATCTGATTGATTGCCAGCGGAATTCGCGTAACCAACCTATATGTAAGATTGACATAGATCAGAAAAAGTTAGAGGATAATAACCATAACACTATCGCATTCACACATACACTGTGACCAATGTCAAAATTTTACATAGAATGCAGTGTTGCCAACTCAACAAATGATTATTTTCTTTATGAATTCGTAACATTTTACACTTTTTCGTGTAAATCGTTTTGTTACGCTAGAACCCACATTATCGAAATGACGGAATGAGCAATGAATTCTTACTCGACTGCATGATTTTTTAGTGCTCGATCGGTTCAGTGCTAGAATTTTCGCCTGAGTTAGCTGCTCGATCAACCTGATTGACAGTGACATTATAAATGTCATTGAATATTCGCTCATTTTATGAATGTGTTAGTGTGAAATTTAAGCGACTTAAGCCATTTCACTACACTCCAGCTAGAGGAATGGATGATGCTGACTAAGGTAGGCCGTTTTATTAATTTCCAGCAAATTTCAATAGTTTATGTTGGGATTCTAAGAAGAACTGGTTATTTACTAGTTCTGTATATCCGAAAAACATGAAGATTTAAATTTGTATATTCAGTTATATAATGTTTTCGTTCCAAAATAAACTGAAAATCAGCACGAAAACGTGCAAAATCAGGAAAGAAGAAGAAGAAGAAGACGAATTGACAATTCAGTCCGCATCTTCTCACTCAATTCCGAATGATTTCCGAATCAACCGGTTGTAGGAGAACCGGTTCATTCGGAATCGGTTGTTGCACTGGAGTTGGAATTGATTCGGAATCCATTATGATTTCCACATGAAATTCCGAATGAAAATTTCTCGCCGATTCGGAATTGATTCGGAATTGATTCGGAATCCATTCGGATCTGATAATGTGGGAATTGTTTGATGAAAATAAACCAAAACTGAATCCTGTTTGGTCTTTGGATATTTTGCAGTTCAACAAGGAAACAATTAGTTGCTTTGATATACAGTTACTCACAAAATTGATCGTACACACGAAAAAATATCACATTTTCACATTTTGCTGTTCAATTAGTAAGTTTAAAGTAACAAAATATATGTAATTTCAATGTTATATATTTCATGAATTGGATTAATATACACATTTTATTTGAATATTAAGATTTTTTTCCATTTGGTGGTTCGATTGCAACAAGAAACGCCTTAGTTCTATCTCACAAAATTGATCGTACACTTATTATGAAAATCTGCATTATTAAGTGTAGCTGGTGAATGCGGATTTAAATATCAAATTTAGTATTTAGCGTTGATTACGGCTTACAAACGACGGGAAATTGGGTCAACTAGTTCTTTGCGCAAGATGCTCGCATGTTTTCCCATACTTATTTTATTTTCTGTTTCAGCGTGTTTTTGTGTGATGTGTTAGTATCCTTGAACCGCCGATTAATTTTATCCCATGGGTTTTCGATGGGATTCATGTCTGGTGACTGTGGTGGTGTTTTCAATTGCTTAGGAACGTTATGTAACAGCTAATTCCGAACAACATGTGCGGTGTGATTTGGATCATTGTCCTGTTGGAAACAATATCCTGATAAAGCAAAGTCTTGGCATTACATTCCTTTTGTGGAATTTGGCCTTTCTGTTTCAACAGACTTCGCAGCCGATTCTTAGTGTACAGAATCATTGCATGGCTAGTATTATGGATCCTACTGACACTAAGAATCCTTCCAGGTCGGGGCTCGAACATACGACAAGACCAGCGTCCTATGCATTGAACCGTCAACCCGGGACAATATCCTGATGATACTCCTAATTTTTGTGCACTTGGTTTTAGGTTACGTTCTAGGATATCCATATATAGCATTTTGTCTATATTGCGGTCGATAAACTCGAGTGTTCCTGTGCCTGACAGCTGCCATACAACCCCACAACATAACACAGCCACCACCATGTTTCGCTGTTGGTCTGAAATTTGTATATTTGAGCTCTGTATTCGGCTCTCTCCAAACAATTTGTCTGTCATCATATCCAAAGCAATTTATTTCTGTGTCATCAGTGAATATTACCTGATTTCAAAACTCCAGCGGTTTGTTTACGTGGGTTTTGGTGAACTCAAGCCGCTATTTCTGATTTACTGCTGATATGAATGGGTTTTTACGGGCAACATGACCATGCAGATTAGATTTCCGGAAAACGCGACGAATCCTTTTAAAAGTCATATAAACTATATATGTTGCAACAATAAAGTTAATTTAAAATGCTAGCTGATTTTTTCCTAATAATAGAATTGTTGACCTCTTTATCATAATGACGTTCGAATGTCAATATACTTTTGACAATAGATTTTGACATAGCAGTGCTTTTTAATTGAATCATGTTCTAACTAACGAATACCCAATTAATGAACACTCCAACTAACTAATCTGTTAACTTATGAATAAAATAAAATTAAGTCTGTAGTGATGGCGTTTCACCAGAGTGATACACGCTGGAATAAGATTCTTGTCTACACAGGGGATGCAACCCACATTATCAGATCCGAATGGATTCCGAATCAATTCCGAATCGGCGAGAAATTTTCATTCGGAATTTCATGTGGAAATCATAATGGATTCCGAATCAATTCCAACTCCAGTGCAACAACCGATTCCGAATGAACCGGTTCTCCTACAACCGGTTGATTCGGAAATCATTCGGAATTGAGTGAGAAGATGCGGACTGAATTGTCAATTCGTCTTCTTCTTCTTCTTCTTTCCTGATTTTGCACGTTTTCGTGCTGATTTTCAGTTTATTTTTGAACGAAAACATTATATAACTGAATATACAAATTTAAATCTTCATGTTTTTCGGATATACAGAACTAGTAAATAACCAGTTCTTCTTAGAATCCCAACATAAACTATTGAAATTTGCTGGAAATTAACAAAACGGCCTACCTTAGTCAGCATCATCCATTCCTCTAGCTGGAGTGTAGTGAAATGGCTTAAGTCGCTTAAATTTCACACTATCACATTCATAAAATGAGCGAATATTCAATGACATTTATAATGTCACTGTCAATCAGGTTGATCGAGCAGCTAACTCAGGCGAAAATTCTAGCACTGAACCGATCGAGCACTAAAAAATCATGCAGTCGAGTAAGAATTCATTGCTCATTCCGTCATTTCGATAATGTGGGAAGAAGCGACCATCACACAAAAAGGAAAGCGCACTTCTTCTCAACATCGAATGGACAGAATTTGAGTGTGTGCTTCTGGTTAAAGCAGCTGGCGCGAGTGAAACACATTCTCTTCGCATGATTCGCTCTCACGCGCTCTCGCCTAAATACACCCAAGTGACCACTGGTGCTTGCTAGTGAGCGAACACTTCTGTAAATTAATTTTTAAATTAATAGAAGGTAACGATGGCCTTGCTATGACATTTTTTTTTTTTCGTAGCAAGGAAAAATTAAATTTTAACGATAAATTGCGCTTTTGCTGAATATGCGTGCCCCACTCGTCTCTTATGCAAACCGTACACCAAAGTCCTCATCAGCGTGCACACTTCGGAGAAAATGTCTTCAACCACCTCAGAGAATTTCAGAGCTCTGCTCTAGCAATTCGGTGTGATCCAGTGCTAGAGTTGAAAGAAAATAAACACTTGATCTCGTGATGCGTGCACACTTTATATAACAATGGTGCAAGATACGTACTTAATGCTGCAAAAATGCCACTTTGTTGAATTTTTCTTCTTCACTTTATCAGCAAACACACGAGTAGCAACCTCTAGAGCTACGTACCAAAAAGTTGTGAACACTTACACATGGATCAATAAGTCCCGAGACTTACAATGGAAACAACATTTTTTTTGCAATTTTTTTTTTATTCACCAACATAATCACCTTTTAGGGTGATACAATGGTTCCAACGTTTTTCCAATTTTTCAATACCATGTTTATAAAAAAATTTATCTTTCGCTTCAAAATAAGCTTCAGTTTCAGCGATGACCTCCTCATTTAAGCTCAATCTTTTTCCCTGGAGCATTTTTTAAGATCAGCAAAGAGCCAGTAGTCACTGGGGGCTAAATCGGGCTAGTATGGGGGGTGGAGAAGCAGATCAAAGCCCAATTTGTTCAATTTCGCCATTGTTTTCATCGACTTGTGGCAGGGTGCATTGTCTTGATGAAAAAGGTTTTTTTTCTCTGCATGTGCGCTCGTTTTTTTTTTGCGATTTCCTCCTTCAAACGCACCAGTAAGTCAATATAATAATCACTGTTGATCAATTTACCTTTTTCGAGGTAGTCAATGAAAATCACGCCAGGCGTATCCCAAAAACTGACGCCATGACTTTGCCAGCTGACTGCTGCGTTTTCGGACGCTTCGGACGGCTTTCGCCAGCTGTGCGCCACTCAGATGACTGCCGCTTCGACTCTGGAGTGTAGTGATGTATCCATGTTTCGTCCATGGTCACGTAACGACGCAAGAAATCTATTTTGTAATAGCGATAAACTGCTTTCTGAATCATCGACTCGTTGCTGTATAGTAAATACACTTCCATATGATATCTGTGCCATCTCAGCAATCTCACGGAGCTTCACTTTACGATCTTCCATTATAATTTTTGTCACTTCACTCACATTTTCCGGTGTAACGGCTTCCACAGGTCTACCCGAGCGTTCCGCGTCATTTGTGTCGGTACGACCACGTTTAAACTCGGCGAACCACCGACAAATCGTTGCTTTTGATGGACAAGAGTCCGGATAACATTTTTCAATCCATTGTTTCGCTTGCACGGTGTTTTTACCCATTAAAAACAATGTTTTATCAAAACACGAAACTCGGTTTTTTTCCCATTTTTTAAACATACTACAAAACGACTTTACTCCAACCTCGATAACTCAGCTGTTTCTGGTCGGATCGACTTAAAATTTTGACCCGTTTCAAGCAAAGGTTAGTACTCTAGAAAGACGTGGTTACTGGTTTACTACGAGCGCCATCTCTGCTTTAGTCTCGGGACTTATTGATCCATGTGTTACAGTTTGTAGCATGTTAGAAAGTTATTGTGTAGTAAAGTCTCTGCTTTTGACAGGAACGTGATCCACATGTAGCATTTAATACCGAAATTCAAGCTTGCTACTGTTGTTTTCGTTTGATGCCAAACTTAACCCAGTTTCCACTCGATCTGCTGTCAAACCGTTTGTTTGAAGCCAGTTTCGAACCTGGTTTTTATATCAGGTTTTCTCACTCTCCCGTTGCTAAGTCAACCACAATTTCGTGTTTGTTTGATGAAACTACCCTGGGTCAGTTTCAGTTTTCTCAAGCGAAAACGACTTATGTTTTATTCATACGACCCATTGTCAACGATACGTTACGTAGGTTACATTTTTTAATGGCTGCGTTCTATATAAATTAGGATTACGTTATGTTCAAAAAATACTCCAGAAATGTTTACAAGTCAGTCATTAGAATAACAGCTGGTAGCAAAATCAATCAATTTTAATTTTATTTTGAACATTGTTCAAGAATTTATTACAAAAAAAATCGAGTAACGATGTTGCAAGAGTATGAAGATGATTATTTTCTCGAAGAAGATAAAATGTAAGTATTTCATTGCCTACTGCTTGTGAGCAATGTTGTTATTAATCTCTTCGGCAATGTTCTGATTTCGAGATATTTTTTTATCGATCAAAAAGCTTATATATTTTATATTCATTTATTTTGCAATCTATCTCGCATCTATTAAAATTGGATTTGCATTTTTTGTTCTGGTATTTATCATGCATGTCATTTTATTGAAAAATGATCCACGAGTGTAAAAATTGCATTAAATAGAGGGACCAATAAGCCCAACAATATGTTTTCCGTCCACTCCAGCCAAACCGAAAGTGAAACCTCATTACTTCTTCATGTAGATCAAGAATCGATTTTAGATAGCAGTACACCCGAAGAGTGAGTAGGACTGTAACTAATTGGAAGTTTCTAAAGAAAGGGCTAACGTTACAATATATCTCTTTTAAACGCATTAGGCCCAACGAAGTAAAATCCGATAGCAACGGTATGGGTAAGGTCAAGGACGAAATTGCCTTCGTTTCGAACGACGACCTGCCAGACCCGGTACTATATGCCGACGGTTGTGTTGACGATACGAAAATTATTATGCTTTGTCAGAAACAGGAAATGGAAAGGCTGTAAGTGTGAAACAATAGAATTCGATCAGCAGTAGATGCTTGGTTTATCGATTTAAAAAAAACGTGTTACGCCTAGGGCTCCCGTGTACACTCCGATAGTACTTTATTGAATGGCTTCTCATTCAAATCCTCTCATGTTAAGAAAACCTGCGTATGCTAATTTTGTATACAGCTTCGAATTTACGTTACAAGAGAAACATTCTTTTGTTTTCTTCATATCGGATAAAATGAAAATTGATTAGTGTTGGAGCACTTTTATAAAATTAGCTACATGTTTCCGCTTGGTTTTAGCTTTAGAAGAAAATTTACTACTACTTCTTGTATGTGTTTTGTGTATTTTATCCCTAAGCTATGTGATTCCTTGTTTTTGCACTGAACTTTAGTTCGTTGTTTATGTTGTAGTATGAATTTCAAACTAAAAACATAAATATGACTACAAACTAACAATTCAATGTAGGGGTATGACGGTCAGTTCCGGGACGGTCGTTATCAAGAAAGATACTACTAATCTTATAGGCATAAGCATTGGTGGAGGAGCTCCTCTTTGTCCCTGTCTCTACATAGTTCAGGTTTGCTAGAACTCCATCTTTACTGAAAATGATAAACAAAAATCTTGGTTTTCCATTAGGTTTTCGATGGAACACCGGCAGCACGCGAAGGCACACTGCAGAGTGGAGATGAACTGCTGGGTGTGAATGGTGTGTCGGCGAAGGGCAAGACCAAAGTTGAGGTGGCAAAGATGATACAAGCTGCCACCGACGAAGTTACCATTCACTACAATAAACTTCACGCTGATCCTACCCAGGGCGAAACGTTGGACATTGTGCTGAAGAAAATGAAGCATCGGTTAGTGGAGAAAATGTCCAGTGGCACTGCCGATACGCTGGGACTGTCTCGAGCAATTCTGTGTAACGATTCATTGGTGAAGCGATTACAGGAACTGGAGAAAACCGAAGCTATGTACAAGGGACTCGTAGAGCATGCGAAGCGGTTTGTTGAACGAACGTAAAGAATTTGCAGACAATCTCAATAATATCTTATTGTAGGATGCTGAAAGCTCATTTTGACGTTCTTCAAACGTATCAATCGTTTGGTAATATTTTTGCCGCCATCAGTGTTCGCGAACCACAACCGAGAGCTTCGGAAGCTTTCCGTGTTTTTGGAGAGTTGCATCGAAACATGGAAAAAGACGGTATCAAAATGATCAAGAGTTTGAAACCCATTTTAGCGGACATGGGCACGTATCTGCACAAAGCAATACCCGATACTAAGCTGACGGTGAAACGATATGCTGATGCGAAATTTACTTATTTATCGTATTGCCTGAAAATCAAAGAAATGGACGATGAAGAGCACGGCTATGCTGCCATCCAAGAACCATTGTATCGCGTTGAAACTGGAAATTACGAATATCGACTCATACTTCGGTGCCGTCAGGAGGCCCGGGTAAAATTTGCTAAACTGCGAAGCGATGTTTTAGAGAAAATGGAACTATTAGAATGTAAGCACGCACGTGATTTAGCTTCCCAATTGAGAAAGTTCATACAGGGATTGTCCACTTTGTCGAACGAAACCGTCGAAAAATTGGAATCCATTCCGAATCTATTCCCTATCGAAGTTGATTTGAAACCAAGTGCATTCCAGTACAAGTCAGCCGTTCGATTTCCACCGGAAGAGGACGTGGATGAGGAAATCCAGCAAGCCGAGGAAGCCGTTGAGAGACCTGCCGTCAAAGCTTCCAGTGAGAATAGGTCTTCCATTTATGGCGGTGGAGCTTCCATCGATCAATTGCTGGCGGGATTCGAAGAGATCGACTTGAACAAAAGCAGCAGTACCAGTGAGAGTAATGATCTTCTAGTTGAGCTGGGTTTGGCGGACATTGATCTTTCGGTAGGGAAGCAATCCAGTCTGATGGATAATTTATTGATACCGGACATGAATGATTTCACAAAGTAATTTTTTCGTCATTGACGGAAAATAAAATAACTATATATGGTATAAAACTTAATTGTTTGATGGTCCGCTTAGTCGTTAGTCGACTAGGACTGCGTCAGCTTGTCGCCACCGAGACTTTTCGACGTCGTTTTTGGGGCTGCGCCATATCACGGCTATGTTTTAAGCTCTTTGGTTTCAATTTTATGCGACATTATGCCAAATGGCCCGCCCTCTTTTGATTTAATATATCAAAAGTCAATCTGCATGTAACTAGAACTTCGCGGTATTATTTATTCCGAAAGAAAAACACCTGAAACGGGTAATGGTTTAAATAAGCGGTTCCCAAACTTTTTTGGTCGAATGCCCATTTCGGATACATTATCCCCTCCCATTGGTTGGTGGGTATTGCAAACATACAATCAATTAGTGTTACAATTTGATAAAGATATTCGTTACAGCTTTTAGCTTCATAATTGAAATAAATGAATAAGATATGGAACGACTTGAATAAGATGTTGATTGCATCACGCTCCAACATCCGGGGTTGGAGAGGCCGGCTGAGCTTTTTTTATGTTTTGTTTTCATACTACCGGCCCTTATTAACTGGTGTGAAGTGGAAATTAAGTGGAGTGAATGTATCCCAATTGGATTTCACACGATAACAACAAATGAACCGCAAATTGAGTCCATATTTGACGTTTATTGGTGGTTTGTGTACTATGGAATACTGTGGAATGAGATAGAATATTGTAGAATAGAACGGAATAATAATGACTTAACCAATGGACAAACCACTGATAGCTGTCAAACGATGTTCATCCAGTTTGTATTGTGAGGATGTATCGTTTGGGACCTGATGGGTGAGATGATGTGTGAGTGAAATGTAAGAGTAAGTGCATGCAAGAACGGTAATAAAGGCCACCGTTTCAGCTCAGGACTAACGATCGACCAATAGAAGAGATAGAAATTTGTTATAGTGAGATCTGTGATCTCTGTTTGATAGATTAACTTCAAGAGTAACATGAAATTTGGAGCATTTTGCTTCACTAAAACAGCACTGTTGAACCATTTCCGAACTACTTTTATGCGCCATTGCTTCTTAGAGACGAGGCAAAGATTTTGTATTCGATTTTATCACAATTCATTTATTGAAATTCGAGTAATCGGTAAAATAACGTGGTGACTCTAATGAGATGACTATTGACACAATAATTTTAGTTAGAATCTATTAGAATAGAAATAGTAACTCAATGTTATGATGCTTATACCGTTCCCTTGGGTGCGTTGTATCAAATTGGTCGTGATACATTTCGATTGTGAGTCAGTGGACACCAGATGTTTAAAAGTGCCTGAGCGGATGGTCAAGAATCAACCGAAGATAACGAAATGGGAACATGCTGTAGTAATAATAATAAAACCCAAGTGTTAATATCATTTTTGTGTGTGTTTACCGGTCGGGCAGCTGAATAGCGCAGATTCTAAACCGGGCCCATTTATATATATCCGCACACTAAGATTCGATAGTTTACGGTAGATGTTCGACAATTCAGCAATAACCGAACGATCGGTAATCAATTCAATTACCGAACGATCAGCTGTTGAAAATTCGGTGAAAAATTACCGAATTCTGCGAAATTTTCTAAGTGCGCAGGATATACAATTTCAATTCCTTGCCAGACGAACTAGTCTATGTTGACCAATTGAAAACTGGCGTTGGTCAGGAATTGTGCATTGATCCCTTCACCATGTGCACTCAGAAAGAGAAACATATCCATTTTATTACTCCCATTCTGTGTATTGTTGCCTTTTCTTGTCATAGATTACCCATGGCACCATTAGTGTGTATCCATTGAGTAAGGATACAGACAAGCCCTGGGACCGTGAAAGCATCGTTCAATCTGTCTCAAGGTTGTGCTAAAGCCCAGGGAAAACCCAAGTGTTAATAACATTAAAATAAAAATGCATGTCCTCAGTTCTTATCCGTCAAACCATGATGAGCGGCCTAACAAAGATATTTAAAAAACACTAATACTTTTTTTTGTATCCTATTCTTTTTTTTATGGATGGATGACTGAGCACATGAAATAGGATGGACAAACAATATACAGAAAGTATTACAAACATCGAGGAATAAGAAATGCCAGAAAAAAAAAAAACTATACGAAAATATTATGGATGTGTAGCTAAAAAATTAGAAAACAATTTAATTAACACTATCTAAGAAACGAAATGAAATATTGGTAAGAACAAAAACACCACTGCATACAACTAACTTTTACATTTAAGAAAACAAAACAACATGTCAGCAAAAGTACGGAGTGGAAAAAAGCAGAATGACAACAAAAGATACTTACGAAACACAGTTGAATAGAACCACTGGAATTAAGGTAGAACAGAATATAAACTATGACCAAAGGTAAGAAAACCAACATAAATAAATAATCAAAACTGTTGGGTAATAATATAATTCCCTCAAATTGAAAGAGGCGTTTATATGGCGCGCATGTGCTAATTCGGCCTGATACAAACTAACGAGGAGGGCATACGTTTTGGACAGGGCTGTAAAGCCGATTGGAACCCTTTCCTCACCAAAATGTAATATAATTTTTGAGAACTGTTACATTTGTTTTTTTTTCTTATGAAAGATTTACTTCAGGTGAACACCGATAATTGCGATAATTGTCCGTTCAAAACCCCGATAGCATTTTCTGTTATGGACATGAATTTTATCGATAACAAAAACTTTCTCATGTGTAATGCACTCAAAAGAGTTACAAATTGGTCATTACAGACACAGACTTCATCTTCTACCTAAAATTCTACAACCACCTTAAAGAAACAAAAAAGTATTCGTTCAAGAAGTATTGCTTCACGCCAAATTCATTAAGTTTTACTTTTGGTAACCAAAGCACATTCCACGCTACACCTCTTCCTTCCCATCCTCCCCTGTAATGAAATCACCCAACACCCAGAATTATCTGAGTTCGTCAAATGCTCACGGAAATAAGATCAATTAGACCTTCGACCTCCTTCCCCCTTGTTAGGTACACTTGCTACATATTTTCCATGAAAATACTTCTTGGACTTGCTCTGAAACGAGAGTATTCACCCCTATTCTGTGTTTCGATCGAATTGGATTTTGTCGAACGAATGTACAAATTTGCATTCTCTAATTCGATCGAGTGATGCTTTTGTATGGAAAACTCGAACTCGATCGTGCTACAGTACGCAAAATTTTTTTTATTCGATCGGAACAATCCGATTCGAACAAAATACAGAATCGGGGTGATTATCTGTTCCGGTCAAGAAGTTTCAATTCTTAAATTCGACCAGTTTCTCCGAAGATCCTAGTGTGTGTATCGAAAATAAGCTATCCATCCGAGTGTATCTAAAAAAAAAAAGCTATCCACAAAATTTTCTTTCAAATTATGATAAAAAACGATATTTTTTTCAAACTAAAAGTTGATCCTTTATTGTACGATGTTAAACTTGAGCATAAAGAAAACCGGATAAAATTTAAGTTATTCCTTCACGATTTTTCGAACTTTTGATCGAACGCTCTTCATCAAGTTCCGGACAAGTGTTGCATCGCATTTTTTGGACGCTTGAGCCCGAGTTTTTTTGAACTCCTGCATGTTCCCAGCTGCTTTACCAGTCTTCTTGAAGACCCTCTTCACGATTGTCCAGTAACGTTCAATGGGCCAACGAAATTTATACCCTTTTCCGCAAGCCAATTGAGAGCGGTTTTGGCGTAGTGAGCCGACGCTAAATCCGACCAAAACAGTCACCGAGGTGTACTATGCTTCTTATATATAAAGGCAGCAATCTCTTCTGGAAACACTCTGATCGATAGATTTCTGCATTTATAGTTCCGGCAGTGTAAAACATGGTTGACTTCAAACCACAGGAACATATTGCTTGCTATACCAGTACCTTTCGACCTGTCCGCATCGCTCACATCCTCCCCAACGACGACAGTAAAGTATTGTGGACCTGGAAGGGTTTTCGAGTCCTCATTTACATAAGTCTCATCGTCCATCAAAACACATGCATCCGGACACTGCAAAAGACAATTTCCGGGCCCTTATTGCTCCTCGCTTCTCCTGTTCTACACTTTGTTTCGAGATTTTCTGCTTCTTGTAGGTCTTCAGGTGATTTCGCCTCTTGATACGCTTGATTTTTCAGACACTCGTCCCTGCTTTTTTTTGGCCAAATCACGTATTGATATTGATTTATTCTTCATACCACTTTCTGGTCCAGTTTCGGGTTGGAAGAACCGGGTTTTCTGCCTCTTCCTGGTAGCTCATCCAAAGAATAGTATTCCCCAAACTTATTAATGATGATTTCAACACTGGCATGATGAATTCCAGACCGCTTCGCTAGTTTCCGCATAGTAATACCCTTCTCACTTAGCCATGTGTCCAGAACCTTAATTTTCACTTCCTTCTCAATACACGACATTTTGAAAACGCAGAATTTCAACCGCACACACAAGTAAACAAACGAAAGCTGACAGCCAAACGCACAGCATGCTGTGATCTGAGCATAAAAAACCATCACAAATACTTGCGTACAACACAAATGTATGTGGATAGCTTATTAATAAACAAAAATTAAAATTAACTTACGATCCTATACAAAATTGGTAAATTTTATCTGATTCCGATTTCCAATTTTGAAATTACATGGTGATGATACTCAAAAATCATCAAAATTCAAATAATTTCATGAAAACTAAACACAACGAAGAATATTTACGCTCACTGTTAGGTAGATTAAGCACGTTTTTACTGCAGTGATCACTACAATGTGCGTGATTCTGGTAACAGGTAAAACCAAGTGAAGGTGGGAGTCAGAACGGTAATAAGGGAATTTATCTATGACACAATGTCAACTGTTAACTCCTAGGGGCTGGGGTCCACTAGAAGATTGATAGTATCTATTAGCTCTCTCCGGACAGTACCAGCCTAGATGCCGTGTGGAATCCGGCGGAAAAAAAATGAATCAAGAATAGATCCACTGGGTTCCTGCTTCCATGTCGTAAAAGGCGACAATTGCAGGAGTTTCTGTTTCCTTTCAGTTATCAGATATTTTCAATGTTTCACTTCTGATTACTCTATTTTACTAAATTATCTCTTCATTCCACTTATCAATTTCCGTCTAGCTTCGGAGAAAAGTTTGGAATGTTATGGATTGTCTTTCAGGATTATAAATTGAATGATAAAAATCAACTATTGCGCAAATCCGTTGATATTACAATCAGAGTTAATAACAGCGCTAACATAAATCGGTATATTGAATACATAGTAAAAAACACTTGATATTAATATTTCAAACAATAAATTATTATTTTTCTCGGTAGCCGGCTGCCCAGATCAACCAATATAACCAAATAATAATATTAATAAATAATCAAGATAATAAAGCGGAAATAATACAGAATCAAGACGCGCGTGAAATCTGTTTACCTTTATTTGGTGATTTAAAATGATTTTATAACAACTGTTTTGAATATGTTAATGCAATGAATCAACTATTTTGTCTAAATCCCTTTCACTCGTTTATTTTGTATCACGTAATTTCATTTATAAAAAATAGGGAAGTTTCTTCAGTGTTCTCGATTAAGAACTGTGAATCAAGACTTCCCGGGACTTCAAGATAGAATATTGTTGAAACGTTCACTCGGGAAGTCAGTAGGTTTAGTATTGCATCCGAGCATCTTGAAACCGGAATATACTGAATCGCGCGCGAATAATACCAATACTGAAATTTTTACTAACAAATATCCTTCTCCCGTGACACTTGTGGAGTGCACAGTAGTATATACGGCCTCTAGTAACAACAAGTGTTGGACTAACATCCCTTCCCATTCCTTAGACGATCTACGTTTGGGCCTGGTCGGCGCCGGTACTGATCAATGAATTCTGGGGTTACCAGAAGATGTACATTGAAGGATGATTTACCAGTCCCAGGTTGGATCATCTAGAAATTCCCTGTACAATTTCAGCTAATCCCGATCAGTAACGGAGTAGCAACTAGGGGTGGGTCGCTCAAGCCAGTCCATTAAAACCTACGTTTCACGTAACTATAACATGATTATTATTATGATTATTAGCAAAAAATGGGCGGTTTCGATGTGCTGAACTTGTCTTCAGGATGTCAAACGAAAACCTAGTGAAATTGGTTCTTGGATCTGATTCGGTAGGCACAAGAAGAATAGGCTTAATCCAGGCACGAACCAAGTTATTTTCACATAGTTACAGTTTGGTAATTGATACATCCTGGGGAGCAGTTTTCGAGAAACTTGTACTATCATTATGAGGTTAAGTCATACCGTATTGGTCTGATTCGGATAACAGATAGTTGACCATTGCACTCACACATTATTGTTCATTTTATTAAAAAAAATTCCTACTAATATTGACTTACTATTCAAGCGAGAAATGGCGATTTATTCGATAGAGCGAGATAATAAATAATGACACTTTTTAAAATACAATTTACCCAAATCCTACAACTATTCACATCACATTATTACTATTACTGCACAGATATTCCACCATAGTTTTGGGAATACCGTCATGATTGTGGCTGCCTTTAGCCGTTATACGTTTAAATAACCCTTCGATGGTAAGATGGGCCGTGCATGTTCCTCCCTGTTTCGTGTTAGTGTTGATCAACTTACAGCAAATCCATTGACTAGTGCCGTCTTCGTTGATCGATGCAAACGAGTAGCGGTATTGCTGATAGAACACCTTGTAAGGATTCTCACTCCTCTTGTTGTTGTTGTCGGTGACGAAATAAAATGAGAAATATTTGTTTTCACCTTTGTCCCAGATGGTACCACGTCCGGCGGGATACGTAAAAAGTTGCTGCTTTAGCATACTCAGCAAATTGATAGAGTCCACCGTATCGTCATTGGATACTTGCTCATCGCTTTTCAGTGCGGATAGCTCTAAAATATTTCCCGGTTTTACGATCTGTTCGAGCTCATGTTTCGACATTGGTGTATGGCAGTGTTCACCCTTAATCAAAAATGTTTCGAAGTGACCATTTACAATAAACACAACCGGACATTGCCTTCTCTGAGCGTCCAATCTGTGACAAGCCCATCTGGTTTCAGAATTAACGATGAGTCGCAGATTGTAAATATGATTTTGATGTACTATCGCTCGACTGAAGAAATATAAACACTCCCGGGAAAGTAACTGGACAGTTTCATATATCTCGCCGGTAATATTCCGAACCGAATATTCCTTCAAGTGGTAGGTGAAAATGTCGGCAAATTCAAAAGGATGAGTGTGCTCTACCTGTCCGTAATTGGAAGCAGTTTTCCCATCATTCGACACTGCGATTATGGCCATACAATTGTGAATACTTTCCCATACACACTTCCATATAGAAGATCCACCCGTTTCCCGCAAGTAATATTTGTAGAAATGGCCTCGGTGTAGTATTTTGTATCGATTCCCACGAATTTCAAATACTTCATAATTTCGATCGGCATCTCTAGAAGCTAGTGTTGTGTATATTTGAGGAGCCGTTAGTTTGTCTATGGAGTTGCTTTTATTGCGCCACTCCAAAACATTCTTTTCCCGAAACGGAGTGATCACGTCTTCTGACGTCTTCTTTATCTTGCACGAAATTAAAGCTTCCCGAATTTCCTGTTCCGTTATTTGGGGATGTTGGTGCACACCCCGTAAGGGGGTGATAAGCTTGAATATACCGGTAACAGTAATGACAGAACGACACGATTTGTGCCTACAAATCCATTCGCTAGTATCGTTATCGTTATTAATTGTATTCAGCGAATACCGCCGACCGCGGTATATTAACTGCCGGTCTTGACTCCTGCCGGCGGTCAAGAAATGCAGCAGCCATAACGGTTCCTTAGTTCCGTCCTTTTGGAGAATGAATCCTTTTCCAGGTGGACACATCATCAGTCGTGAAGTTCCGGTTCCATGAGTGTGTTGCATATTTTTGCTGAGAGATGCAATTTTTCCATCGGCACTGACGGACGCTACAGACCTATTAGAAAACCGTTTGTTTTAGTAATAATCGAAATATTTAATATAACTGTCGAAACAAAAACATACGAGCATTTGTGCAGCTTTCTCCATTCGCAATTCCAAACACTGGAACCGTCTGGTTTTACATTACAGAAGTAGAATACATAGCCGGCAACACATATGCTCGCTCGTCCCTTTTTCTCTTTGATGACTTCGAAACTCCGCTCGTCATCCGCAGACCACAGCATACGAAAAATATCCTTACGATCCACGGTCTTCCAAGTTTTTTTTTTAACCGTCGGAAATGTACTGCTTTTAACTTTTTTTGGTTTGCTTTTTGGCAGATCTTTTTCTGTGCGCTTTCGTTTGGCTTTCTGTTCATTGGATTCATCATCGCTAAGCAGAAAACCAAGCAAGGCCGTACCGTTTTCATCTTCCACCGGCTCAAACGAAAATTCTTCCGTTTCATTTGAAGATTCCATTTTATTTTTCTCTCGAATATGACGGCATATTCGTTTGAAGGTAACAAACATCTCCAATTGCGTCCGACACATGGTGCAGATATGTGACTTATAGTTCCGGTAACAATTAACCTCTACCCCGGTGCATTCCTCGATAATGGCACCAAGTTCAAAGTTTGGCTGCCCATCCTCGAAAAACTCTTGATGCAGATGTCCATTGGTAGCCAAACACAATCGACAGAACCGTTCACCATCGCGGATGAACTCCTCCGGAAATTGCTTCAAAAATGAATCATTACCCTTAACCTGGTGACTAAACCAGCTGAAAGAATTCAGTTTATCGATGCAATCGGTGCATACAGAGGCATCCGCATTGCGGTGATGAACCTGAAATGTTCAGGTGTTTGGGTAAACAATATTCTCCAAATAAATATCAGACAGACTTACCTCAATTTCCAAACAAGTAAAAATCAGCTGCCTGTTTAGTTCCGACGAAGGGTCTTCTGAAAATAGCGGAGCAAGAGGACGATTGACGCTCTGGCATAACCAGCAGCTATGATCTTGATTAGATTGTTCATCAAATATATCAAGTTGTCCCGGAAGTATCGGTTGCTCCATTGCTTCTTCCATTCTCATCGTTGTAAGGACTTTTAATGAATTAGTACCACATAAGCAGACAAATTTTTACAATGATGATTTTTTTTCATAATATAAATCCCGCACCATTGTTTGGGGTGAGGGTTGTTCTCAGAGTTGCCAGGTCAAGTGTCTAAATGATGGCAGAATGCGAATTGCTTTAAAAAAAGATACTATTCTGTAGTTTTTTCAAGCAAAAAAAACGACCCGTCTGCAATTTTTTTTAACAAAAAATTCGAATATATGCAGAATATCGGAAAAATGCTCAGAAAGCTTTAAAAATTAATAAATAAAAAATATCTATAATCTGTAGAAATCAGCAAACCTGGCATCGCTAGTTGTTCTTTTCCTTGTTTTCATTATGCGAAATATGACAGCTGATATACACTCTTACCAGCCGCTACCTAATTTTGGGTCAAAACCTACCCAAAATCAACTAAAGTGCATCTCCCCAATTTTGGGTGACGAATGATGACCTCAAAATTTAGGTAACTGTATGTTTAGTACAAATGTTATGCCATAACAAAGCACGCTACCCATTTTTACCCATCAACTCAAAGTTTGAGTAGATAACGACCTAATTTTGGGTAGCTTATAGAAGAGCTCGACAATGAGTGATTTCTCCTCAAAAAATAGGTAGAAATGATTTTCAGTGTACGCGGAAAACCATGATGTAACCATCTACACTGGTGGCGAGATAGGGCGCTTTTGGTTGCATTAGTAATTTTCTTACAAAATCAAACATGACTCCGTGATACATGCATGTAAACATCGGAACAAAATACGACTACAAAATTTTATTGCAGAGCAGCTATGTAGTGTTTTCGGGTATTGAACATATATTTACAAGTTTCTCTCAAGATAAATATTTAATAAAACTGTGCGCTCATAAATTGCAACTGGACGTGATTCGTTACATGATCCAACAACGGCCGATATTTAAATTTTTCTTCCTCACGTCTTCCTGTTTTTCTAAAAATAATAAATGATAACCGCACTCACACATATAAAACAAAACTCGTCACCAGTGTAAATTCTACACTGAAATGAAAATCTTATTTATATTCATTAGATTTGTCATATGAATCATATGCAGAATATAATTCATAGAAATTATATGGAAACTTATAATCTTTATTTAATGTGTACGTCAAATCTAAATGGACGTTATCATAATGAAAGTTATAAAAATATCCCATATAATTTATATGGAAATCCGATGGAAGTCGTGAATCGTACTGCTTGAAGCTGAAGAAATAGTTGTGTCTCCGATATTCATCAACTGCTCCAGACCATTTTTTTTCAGGAAGTTCCGCATCTCAATGTAATTTTAAATCGCTGACAAGACAGCTCATCCAACTTCGTTCAAGGATATGCGTTAACGGACCATGAAATATATATCCGGTACATTTCATTACTCTATCTGTCTAGTAAGATTCATTTTTATTTTCAGTCTCGGAATCTCACTTCTTTTTCGCAAATATCATAAGGTGCTCCCTTACCGAACGGAATACTAGTAAAGCTTGAATCCTCAAAGAAAAGTAGTAGTTGGCGATTATCTGCTATTCGTATGAGCTCTATTGAAAGTTATATATATATATATATATATATATATATATATATATATATATATATATATATATATATATATATATATATATATATATATATATACAATTTTTTAAAACTAGTCATATGGTATATATGAATCTATCTAAATAAAATCGAAGTGAATATTATATGCGCTTCATAAATTGTTCCAATGCATGTTGTGCGGATATCTAGTAATGGTTATAAGACGCGCCAATCAATTTGACTCAGACTGGAAATTTCATTCGTTATATGGAAATCCTGTAAAAATAACGTTAAGAAGAGTTTTATGTTTCATAAGATTATCTCATATATTTGACATGATGTTGAACACATCTTGTAACTATTATTGGAAATGCTAATAGTGCAAAATCGTTAGAATATCATATAATGTGAAAAAGAAAATTTAGCTCAGTGTACATCGTGGTCAGAGATGGCAGATTTTTTCATATAGGAAATCTGTATTACTCTATATAAAAAATCTGTATTATTCGTTTTCTCTAATAAAATTAAATATCAACAACAAAATGATGTTCAAAGATGTTAGTCCAACACATCATGGCTGTAGAATTGTAGATTCGATGAGCAATAATTCTTTGCCTCTGTCTGTTGGAACAGAAAGGTAAATTTCCACAAAAGGAATGCAATGCCAAGACTTTACTGCTGGTCACTGCATTCAAATACTAATAGTTTGCTCATACGAACAAACTTTTTTTTTTGCTTCTTATAAAATCCGTATTAAATTTAGAAAATCTGTACCAAATCTGTATTATGTATGCGTATGAAAAAATCTGTATAATACAGATAAATCTGTATAAATGGCATCTCTGATCGTGGTGGAAAAGAACAGAAAATGCATATTTCTGGAACAAAATTCGAACATAACTCTATTCGCAGGCACAGTTAAAAATTTTTACACAATTCTCGCGTTCCTTAAATCGGCCAATAATCCGTAAAAAAATACACCATTGATTTTACAGCATAAACAATTGATTCACAACTCAGTTCGCTTTCACATCTCATCCAAGTCAGTCGATAAAACAAAACCGCTTACGTTCGGGACGGAAGAAACCAAGTACAGTATTGTGTAGTGAACAATAGAACGATCTCGAAATGAGTGAACCAAACCATCAAAAGCTACCGCCGACACGAAAGAATACAATTGTTGTTGACTTCAGGCAGTGCAAAATTCGACCTTCGATACGAGAACTTGAAGGTTTGCTTAAAGAGCAAATGCATCTTGACTTTAAACGTGAGCATTCACTTCAATGCAATAAGACGAATAATGTTGTTTACATCCAGTTTTATAAAGAGTTGGATGCAATTCAATTCGCAAAAGACAATAACAATGTGCATTATGTGGAGCACGAGAACAACTTAAGTACAACATTCCAGTATATATGGAAGATAGTGCTATAGAAGTGCGTGTGCATGATCTTCCCTCAAGCGTCACCGATTCATATATTCGCAAAACTATGTCCCAATACGGAGAGATTCTCTATCGAAAAAGAAAAGTGGAAGATTTTTTCCCCGGTATTCTAAATGGCGTACGTTTATTGCGCATACATTTGAAGAAGTCTATACCTTCTTATGTGATTTTCGGTCAAGATACAAGAATTCCGTGCAAATCACTTGTTACCTATGACAATCAGATGGCCACATGTCAATATTGCCAGAAAGCTGTTCACTACGGTAAGCCATGTGATAAACTGGACAAGGAGACAACTACACCAAAGGACAACGGTGCTTCCTTCACACCAACCCCAAGCAACCCCAGTACACCTGTGACAGCCACCAACAACAATTAAGCATCCCCTTCATCGAAACCATGAGTATCCTCTATAGAACAAAGTACACCAGCTGCAGTTAACAACTTACCCTCCAACCAACCAGCAACTCCCCCTAAAAAAAGGGTGACAACGAGATCCAATAGCAAAAAAAAATTTTTTTAAGTAACAAAAATGTAAGCCAATCGGCCACGTAAAGCTTTTACGCAAAAAGGCCAGAATAAAAAATTTCATTATGAAAAAAATCCATCCTCTATTTATCAGGCAGAGAAATTGAGCTCGTTTAAAATAACAAAACAGTCAGTAGATTTTTAAACATGATTTCTGTTAATTTCAAGCTAGAATATGATTGTTTTGAACTAATGTGAACTAACTGATTTATGTGCTTCTTTCGTTTCCTTGGGGCTTTTTAACACTTCAAGTGAATGTATGGATAGTTAAAAATATTACTAAACTTGCAATTCATTTCATAACATGTTTTTCACAGAAAATATCAGATGCAGGAATTCTATCTTGACCAGATTGATGAAGCACCGAATCTTCGGTTAAAATAAAAATTAATATACCAGGAGCTTGATTTGTGGCATGTGAAAAAATTAATCGTCCCACGACAAAAGGGGACAACTACTATTGAAAGTAATTAACTATTCGAAAATAGATAAAAATCGGAATAAAATTAATTAAATTAAACCTTTAAAATGAGAATGAAAGAAATCTCTTTTTAAGAATAATGACAAACAAAAGTGTATGATTTGAACAAACAAAAGCGAATGTTGAAATACTAATTGTTTTAGGTTTGAATCTTATCATTTCAACTGCAAAGTTTATAAATTCAAAGCACTAATATCACAGACTAACAGACATGACAGTATGAGTAAATTCTTATAAAAATAAATTTTCGTCATGCACTAGTTCCACCTATATTGAACTGCGCGAACTATTTACTATCTGTACACCCCTTGTGTTATGTAAAAGTTTTTTTACTAGTTGGTTTCCCCTCGTTTGTCAACACCTATCAGCTGCTTGCAGGGATGCCTGATTTCATCAAAATATTTGAAAATAAATCGTCACAATAAATTATTGGATTACGTTGAAAATATATTTAACTTTTTCGCGATGTTGGAAGGTAACCATATATTTGACTCAACGTTGTTCATCTAGACTATTTTTTATTGTGTTGGTAGTTTTCACCCGAAATTAAGTGACGACAGACCAAAAGCAAGTAAATAGTGTACCAAAACGGGTTCGATTTTGTATTGCGTTGGAGGATGAAAAGTAGGCACAATTAACAGATCGGCTGAAAAATTCGTATCGTTTCTATGAGAGGGCGCCACTAGAATTAAATCCATACCATTTTCAGTTAGTACCAACCTTCAAAAGATACGTGTATAAATTTGACAGCTGTTTGATTATTAGTTTGTGAGATATTGCATTTTGAGTGAAGCTACTTTTGTTATTGTGAAAAAAATGGAAAAAAGGAATTTCGTGTGTTGATGAAACACTACTTTTTGATGAAAAAAGTGCCGCCGATACCAAAAAATGGCATGATGAGTGTTATCCAGACTTTGCACCGGGCGAAGCAACAATTCGTAAGTGGTTTGCAAAATTTCGTACTGGTCATATGAGCACAGACTAACAGACATGACACTATGAGTAAATTCTAATAAAAATAATGTTTCGTGATGCACTGGTTCCACCTATATTGAACTGTGCGTACTATTTACTATCGGTACACCCCTTGTGTTATGTAAAAGTTTGTTTTACTAGTTGGTTCCCCCTCGTTTGTCAACACCGATCAGCTGGTTGCAGGGATGCCTGATTTCATTATGCTTTGTATAATATTTAAAAATGAATCGTCGCAATAAATTATGAGATTACGTTGATAATATATTTAACATTTTTATCGTAAGATACCATTTATTTTTTTCAACGTTGTTCATCTAGACTATTTTTGATTGTGTTAATATCGTAATAAAACATGGGCTCGATTTTGTATTGCGTTGGAGGATGAGAAGTAGGCAAAACTCTGTATTTATTTTTGGCAATATGTATTAAATCAGTATCCTGCATGAATCTCGCTTGGACGTATACAAATTATTTATTATTGTAAAATCAACAGACACATTGTAGTCCTTATGGTAACTTTTAATACTGAGTAAAAATATATGAGATATCATCTGGATTTGACTTCAACCTTCCACGCAAAACATTTCAATTGAACGATCTTTGCAAGCCGTTTATTCCATAGTTGGTGCGATCAATACATCACAGATAATTCTGTATGAATGGCAACTCTGTTGATAAATGAATAAAATAAACACACTCTAGATGACAGACTAGATGTTGTTAATAGGGTAACGTGGCGCCATCATGACATATGCGAATACTGTCCCAACTAAAGAAATATTCGAAATGACCGTTAAAATGATTGAAGAATCCAATTTGAGTATCCTGTCTGTTAGTCTGTGATATGAGCACCGAAGACGATGAACGCAATGGACGTCCAAAAGAGGCTGTTACCGATGAAAACGTGAAAAAAATCCACAAAATGATTTTCAATGACCGTAAAGTGAAGTTGATCGAGATAGCTGACACCCTAAAGATATCAAAGGAACGTGTTGGACATATTATTCACGAACATTTGGATACGAGAAAGCTTTGTGCAAAATGGGTGCCGCGTGAGCTCACAATCGATCAAAAACAACAACGAATTGATGATTCTGAGCAGTGTTTGGAGCTGTTATATCGAAATAAAAACGATTTTTTTCGTCGATATATAACAATGGACGAAACATGACTCCATCACTTCACTCCGGAGTCCAATCGACAGTCAGCTGAGTGGACTGCGCGCGATGAACCGAACCCAAAGCGTGGAAAGACTCAACAATCGGCCGGTAAGGTTATGGCGTCTGTATTTTGAGATTCGCATGGTATAATTTTCATCGACTACCTTGAAAAGGGAAAAACCATCAACAGTGACTATTATATAGCGTTATTAGAGCGTTTGAAGGACGAAATTTAAAAAAAAACGGCCTCATTTGAAGAAGAAAAAAGTTTTGTTTCATCAAGACAATGCACCGTGTCACAAGTCGATGAAAACCATGCTGAAATTGAACGAATTGGACTTCGAATTGCTCCCTCTCCCTCTCCCTCCAGATTTGGCCCCCAGTGACTTTTTCCTGTTCTCAGACCTCAAGAGAATGCTCGCTGGTAAAAAAATTAGAAGCAATGAAGAGGTAATCGCTGAGACTAAGGCCTATTTTGAGGCAAAGGACAAAACGTACTACAAAAATGGTATCGAAAAGTTGGAAGATCGCTATAATCGCTGTATCGCCTCTGATGGCAATTATGTTGAATAATAAAAACGAATTTTGGCAAAAAAATGTGTGTTTCTATTAAACGATACGAAATTTTCAGCCGAACTGTTATGTATATAGTTTTGGCAATATGTATTAAATCTGTATCCTGCATGAAATTCGCATGGACGTATACAAATAAATACATTACAGGTAATTCTGTATGAATGGCAACTCTGTTGGTAAATGAAAAAATAAACACAGTCTAGATTAGAGTGACTATAATCAGAGTGGCGACAGCTGTTCGTTTGGAATGACAGCTCTCAGTTCCAAACGAGCAAACGACCTGTCAATTCAATGTAAAGCTAATGGAGTGTTTTGAATTGTTGCCAAAATTACGGATGAGATGTCGTCACTCTGGTTATAGGCACTCTAGTCTAGATGACAGACAGGATGTTTTTGATAGAGTAACGTGGCGCCATCATAACACATGTGAGTACTGTCCCAAATAAAGGAATATTCGAAATGATCGTTAAAATGATTGAAGAATCTAATTTGAGTGTCCTGTCTGTTAGTCTGTGCTAATATTATCACCATTATCTAAAGTTAGTTCATTTGAACTTATTTTGAAAGTTAAATTTACCATGAAATTGTTTGTCAAGAAATTGACAGGAACGCGCGAGTAAAATATTTGTCATTTTTAACAAAATATTTATTGAAAGATACTAATCCACTGAGCAAAATCAAATTTTGTTTCAAGCAACAATATTCGCAATTTCAAATACGATTTTCTTTTGTCACTATTAGTTACTTTCACAATATTTTTCTCTGCATGTATAATTCTGACCGGAGAGAGTTTTGGTTATCGAGTTGATGTACATGCCTATTCATTCTAACTTGCTCATAGTACCAACAGTGAAGACAATGAAGCAGGTAGACTACTTGGCACTTGAAACTGAGCAAGCAAAACTTCAAGTGACTCGGCACGGTTATTCAATTGCCGTTGAATTATGGGAGATTCATTTAGGTGTGGCAACAACAGTCAAATGAATATGCCGACAGTCAATGGTCATAAATTTCATTTTCATCTAATATTCGATTGAAATGAAGTTTTACTGCACTGATCACCGTGACTACAGGATGGATTTTCTCCACAAAAGAATGACTGGAAAAAACTACTCAGACTGCTTCAGAAATGTAGAGGGTGGCATAATAAAATGGCTGCTGAGGTTGGCCAACATCTGGTCCAGAAGAGGTATTCCATGAACACTTAATTATTTCATCAAAATCTAAACGGCATGTTGATTTTTTCCTGAGTGTTTTGTTTTATCAAAACGATCACGAAATAGAGCTGCTTTCTTGCGTCCAGATATGAAGGGAATTTAGTTTTAACGTTGTCGCCAGGAACGATGGGGAATTTCTTTCACACATATGTCAAAAATCTTGATTTTTAAACATACTCTTAAGCATATATATTTATCTTTTCTCAAGAAACATTCCAAAATAATGTTGTTACAATAAAATAATTAATAAAAAGAACTTAAAGTCTAAAACATAAAATATATCAAATTATTAAAAAACTATTTCTCGCGGTGCTCGTTATGTTTCCGTTCTCTCCACCATTAATTAAAGCAATTCAAATGTACAGTAGTTCAGTTTTTTTTTTGAATTTTTTTTTCTCGCGCAAATATCCGTTTCTTTTTCTGCTTCAAATAAATTTTACTTTCTCTTTCTCTTTCTCTTCGTCAAAGGAACAATGTTTATGTTTCTTATATTTATACATAATATACAAAAAAAATAACATTAATCTTCACCATTAAACTATTTCAATGATATTCTAGATGTAATGAATTTATAATGAAACAAAGCATGGAACCCCACGGAAGAAAACCCAAAACGATGAAATGCAATCCTCTGTCGGATGAGAACTCCGGAAAACGGGAGCCAGTTAAGAATATTAAATGATCCTTTCACAAGCAATGATACACGCAGGCAGAAGTTATAAAAGCTAATGCAACTCCCAGCGACCGAATTGCCGGTATCATCATTCTGTTCACAATGCGAACTGTGAGTTCTATAGAACTCGGTGAAGTCTCGGTGAAGAAGTACGCGATGCGCTTGGTTGGACAGGAAAGAAAAAAAATAAATCTGATGTACAACGGAGGAGGAGGGGGAGGGTGGTTCGGCTCTCAAGTGTGCCTTGAACTTAGTATATACTTTAGTGGTTGTTGTTGTTGTTGCTAAATCTATTATTTCTACCATCAAAACATTCCGTTTGTACTTAAACTTCAAAACGCGCTTCCTACTTCCTACGAAACTACTACAATTCTAGGGACGGGGAGGTCTTCCTAGGGGAGTGGGATGACTAAGAAGGATCCACAGGATTCGGTTAAATTCATTGAGGGGTGGGAAGGGGGTTTCGGATCGGAGTGTGTATGGTTACGGTATCTACCCGGAAGCCGACCGCGAGAATAAGGGAACCGTGGAACACTGACCACTGAGATCGAAATTGGTATTATTACCAGTTACGTTTGACACTGGACCCCTCGGAATCAGGGTTCGGTTTCAACAGCTCCAATGTGATCTCTGATCGTTCGGTCTTGATTTTTATTGTTTGTTTTGGATTCAAAGCGGAAACATTATCAGTCTGTTTGTATGTTTCGCAAAATTTGGGGCCCACTGTCCGATCTACCTACTAGGGGTGTTACTGCTTCGCATATCACAACGGAACCACGCGCATCGGACTCTCGACTCCCACCTTAATTATTTCATTCATTCCGTCAGTGTGTAAATGTAAGTATAAGTGACAAATTCATTCCATTCTTGTTTTACTTGCCTATTTCACTGTGTTTGTTTTTTTTTTATATTCTGTATGCGTAGGTAAATGTTGGTACTCTTAGATTTAATAGTTGTAGTTGTTTTTATCTTCATATTTTTTTTCCAAGCTTCTTATGACTCCTTATTCTATTGCGGTATGTCAAACCAAAAATTAACTTTTAGAGCCGAAACGTTTTTTTTTGTTCTTTTCATTCAGGAATAAGCGGAAATTTACATTATTATATCAGTTACCAAATGTTGGAAAGAGATAGTTTTGTTTAATATTTACTTCATGCGTAGTTTGCTTCGTTTTTTTTAAGTAGATATCGGACGCCGAAAACGTTGAGGTTGGGCTTTTTAAATAAAAAGAAATAATATTTCGCACAATTTCACAGAAATTAAATTTTAATTTTAAGCTTTGTTGCTATCCGTTTTGTTTATACTCTTGCTCTTCGGTTTTCGTTTCCCAACTTGAATCGTTTTTTCTTTCTTTGAAGGAAATTAACAACATATAGCTTTAAATATTACTTATTCCTAAGATATTTTCTCTCTTTTCCGTTAATTTTGAAACAATTTGGAACTAAATTTTGGATTTATTTATTTTTCGTTTTGTTTGCATTGTTTGAATATACTGCTGTCAAGTGTTTTAGTCTATTTTATGGTGGCGACAACCAGAGGTTCGATCAACGCGAAAGGGACGTACTGTAGGATACACTTTTCCAAACAATTTTGTTTTTCATTCTTTCTCAGATTACAGACAATTTTGAATTTAATTTTAGTTTGACATATCTTTAGTTAGTTGGTATTGAACTTATTACGTGTTACGTGTGTATGTTTCGTCATAATCATCATCACCCGTGTTGCTCTCGCTGTCGAGTTGCAAAATTTGAACAGCTCACAACATTTGCTCGGTAAAACTGGCTCAGGACAAATAGATTTCAGGCATTTAATGGGCAGTATTCACGTTACTTTCTAGATTTCGGTTAGCCCATAGTAGGTTTTTCTTCTTCTTCATTCTTCTCTTTCTTCTTATCGCTTATGAGCTTTCAACGCTTGTCGGTTATTTCTGACTTCAAATGCAATATCATATTATTATGTAATCAAAGATAATTTTCTGCTGAATAATCATCCCCTATCGCCCTAGGTTCAAAAAAGGTAATATACACGATTCAAAAAACTTTTCAATATTCGAAAAAATATGCAACCTTCGGGTTCACGGATCGATCGCTCTATCCTATTTGTACACAAGTTACTACTTTTGCTGATCCGTTTCCAAGGTTGAATGCATTTTTTGAACTGTGTTCGAAAATTCATTCGACAGTAGAGCACTTGCTTCCTTCAGACAAATGCTTCGCGAACGCATCGACAATCATTGTCAACTCGTTATTTCTTGTTTTTTTTCTTTTATTCTTATGTGTGAGAGTGTTGTTCTTTTCGTTTCTTTTTTTTATCTTCACAATATAAACCATAATACTTGATAACATTATTATTATTATTAATATTACGATATCGGGTTTTCCTCGTTACTAACAATATTTAACTCCATTGTGAACATGACAAGCACGGTTCACAAGCGTCTTGCTACAATCACACCACGTTGTAGACTTTCTTATCGTTTTTTTTTCTCACAGTGTTTGCTATCCATTGGGGTTTTGGGGACACGGAAAACCTATCCTTAGCTTCGACTATACTGTTCTAGTTGTTTTATCATGCTCCGTTTGATGGCTTCCGTTCCTCCGCATGTGGGGATGTGTCTGTGTGTTTGTGTATAAGAATATGTTTGAGAGAGAAAGAATGTCGTATCTATTGTATCACTTTACAATAGATTTGTTTGTTATAACCAACGTGTACAATAGTGCAGTTCGATTATTAGAGAAATCAACTCTTCTGCCTTTCTATTGTTTTTTTTTTCTCCTGAATTCTAAACTTGCAAACGTGGTTTTTTCTTCTTCATCTTATAATAATAGTAATAATAATAGTATTAATTATTATGTTTTATCAAAAAAAGAGATTCGAGGCTATATTGTAGAATATATTTAGTTTTATCCACTTTTTTTTATATTAATGCTTCTTTAAATACTTAAATATATCATTATCTTAACTGTTCTACTCTAACACGCTTCACGCGATTCTGCTTTCGCCTAATGCGCGGTCACACTTCCACTGTTTTAAATGCATTTAAATCATACAATTGATTTACTCAGTCGGAGTTATTTCGACTAATCAAACCGCCCTTCGTTCGCCATCAATATGACATTCGATCATCGTTTAATTATTTGTGTACGTACCCTATCGCTACCGCTTAATTGTAAATGTGTGTGTGTTTTTTTTGTGTCTGTGTGTGTGTATGTGTACGTGTGTAAATGAATAACTTATCAAACTAAACCGTTCCGTCAAACAAAACATGTTCGCTGTTTTCTTTATTTATTTTTTTCCCAATGATCGCCGATCAACTTCAGAAAACACCGGAAATGAACGAACTAATTTCCACTAATAGAAAGCTCTAAACCGAAGCTAATAATTACCCTAGAGAAAACGAAAAATCGTCAACTGTTTTTTTTTGTTGCTTTGTTTTACTTTGTCTAAAATCATGATCGTATATCTGCACGGCCGAATTTGATTCGAGTGTACCGCCGGGTCACGCGACGCGATCCGGGGGTACGGCTTTTTTTGCTTATATATTTTGTTTAAAGTTTGCAGCTGATCCACCGAGGGTTCTCCTTTTTTAAAGGTGTTCCTTTTTCGACGGATCAACCAGTTAATTTAGTTCATATTTAAGTCCTTGAATTGCTACAACGATTGGCTAAGATGTTCAAAGAGACGTTTTTTTTTTGTTAGCTTTACTACATACTACAGAAAACGAGGAGGATGTGAAT
The DNA here is from genome assembly GCF_030247185.1 of Malaya genurostris. Classification (NCBI taxonomy): domain Eukaryota; kingdom Metazoa; phylum Arthropoda; class Insecta; order Diptera; family Culicidae; genus Malaya; species Malaya genurostris. Next base: position 286,505,449 of record NC_080571.1, read on the forward strand.
CGATCAGCGATCGTTCCAGAACCGCACAACTATTCGTTACTCCAAATTGGGATGTTAGGATTCTCTTACATATTGTGAAAATTCGATAGGTCACAGACGGTTACATTGATTCTGTTTTATTATACATTTTTTTATATCCTGGTTGCTCCGTTCCCTTCCCTTTTTTATCATTGAACCCCAGATGGTTCTTAAAATCGTCAAAGCCAAAAAGACAGAATACAGAATATAGTAACCCGAGTAACAGTCGTAAATCAGCATGGGTTTTGTGAAAAGTAGGCGAGTTATTTCCAAAACAACTGTCATCTCATCAAGATGGCGTCGTGATAGGAGGCCGGCCAAACCTTATCCAGTGTCCATAAAAAGAGCTGTCAAACCATTTGTTTGAAGCCAGTATCGAATCTAATTTCAGCGTAATTGAATTGAAATTCGAGTTCTTATATCGGTATTGCTCACACCCCCTTTACTGAGTGCGAACCCAACACAGTACGGCGAAAAGAGTTTGTTTGATGGAACTACACCCTTAAAACAGATTCTCGAGCTTGGCAAAATGAAATGCCGAACTACATCGGCAACACGAAATTTTACTGATTTTTCAGTAGCCCACATGCTCTTTTCCGAAATTCGTCAAAGTAATATTCTGATATCTCGGTAAAGCGCTTTATTACCGTAGTTTGACATAACAACAAATATACCGAGATCAGCAAATTCGTTTGCCGAGAATCCGAACAGTGTGTTAGCTTTTACTGAAACTCGGCAAGACACTTGTCATCTAATGTCTCTAATGTTCGAGGAAAACATATAAATTAAATGAAGGAAAAAGATGTTTATATTTCTCGAAAAGGTATTGAAATTTCTTGAAACTATCTCTCATTCATATATATGTTACTCACAAATATCTGCTTATTTCCAGATATAGGCATTCAGAAGTACTAGAAATAATGGTCCTTAGCCGTCATATTTTTTTTAGTCTGCTGAATTAAGATACTGGAGCCCCGGCCACTGCACGATGTTTTTATTATTTGCTCTAAAAACCAAGCTAATTTAATGAACATCAAATGACTTTTTGATTTCGACATTAGGCCGTAAACCATCTGGCGAACTATTTTAACTTTTAGTTAAAATTTGATATTTCCTATCTAGTAGTTAAATTTAACTAAAACTGCGGCCCATTTCAAAGCTTGATGGCTGGAAAGTTGTTTGGGTTTATTTTGAACAGAAAAAAAATTATATCAAGTGGTTTATCAATTGCAATAGAGCGAGCGCAATAAGGGCATATTCAGGAGTGTTCTAGTTCTAGATGCATAATTTATATCAGTTTTAAAATTTAAATCTAGAAATTATAAAAAAATAAACTGGCAGCCCCAGCAGCGTTTTTTCTGTGTTTCAAATATAGAAACAATAGAACGGCAATGTATACCAGTTTTAAATTTGACAGTAGAACTGGTCGAATAAATAAAACTAAAACGGATTGCTGGTGATACGTTTGTTTCAGTTTCATTTACATTAAGACCACCCATATGAATCTTGCAGCTGCTGAATTTGCTCTAAGAACTTCGAGACTAACTTACTTCGTTTGAAAAAGTATTGGAACTTTTCATAGGGGTGTATTTTTTGACAGAATGATTTTTTTCAGTGTCGGAAAATAACCATCGATCTGTCAAAAATAGCCATGCTTTCGAGCAAGGTTATTTTTGACAACATCCAAATAACCGCTCGAGTGTCAAATTTTAACTAAAAGTTAAACTAATTCGCGGAATGGTCCACAACCTTAAAAACTTGAATTCGTGTCAGTATTCGGTTTGATTTTCTACACTCTCATTGAACATAACTCAAAATTGAGTGACACATCACTCAAATTCATAAAAAGTGCACGTACTCTAAACTTGAGCTACCAACTATCTACTCATTTTTGCGTTAAGGGACGAAATTTTCAAAACTTGAGTAATTTTCACTCAAAATAAGAAAAAAATATTTTGTTCAAAATTTGAGTAAGTTCAACTCAAAATTTGAGTTCCTTGCTCTCAAAATGAAGAAATTTTTCTTCGTTAATTTTCATATACTAAGTTGTTCTTCTTGCTTTTGAATGCGCAAAGTAGTGATTCAAACCCGTTTCCTTTTGAACGGTTTGGAGTACAAATTGAATTGTTTTGATATCTTTATGTTGCGCTTTTCACTAAGCATAATTGAATCCACAAATCATCTATGATTGACGTTGATTCATGTTTTTAAACCGGATCTAGAAACGGCAATGGAAAACTACGTATTCTTGCATTCTTTATTTCGATAAGAATATTCCGAGAATGAAAACGTTTTAATGTATGAATAAATGCGAGAGAACTCATGGCAACGAGTTTATTTTACTCAAATCCATACTCAAACTTTGACATATTGTTTCAGTTTATGAATTTGAGTAATCGCAACTCAAACCATGAGTTATGTTCCAAGAGCGTGTATAAGAATAAAAATATAATAAATTAAAACGAAGAGTTTTACTAAGGCTGTGAAACATTTCGCGGTTAATTTTAACTTTTGGTTAAAATCTGACACTTGAGTGATTATTTTGTGCCGAGTAGTTAAATTTAACTGAAACTGCGGCCCATTTCAAAGTTTGACGAATGGAAAGTTATTTGGGTTTGTTTTGAACTGGAAATAATTTTGACTAATGAATCGATATTAGAATTTTCTTTGCAAGATTTTTTGCGAAAAATAACCACCGATCTTTCAAAAAATAACCATGCTTTCGACCACTCGAAGGTCAGATTTCAACCAAAAGTTAAAATTAACCACGAAATGGTTCACAGCCTAAATATTGCATACATCGTTTTGACGGAACGTTTGCCGATATTCGTTTTTTTTCTCCATTTTACAACACAAACTTAAGAGATAAATGGATGAAATTTTGCAAACTTCATTGGGGTGAAATAACTGAAAATTTTACGCTGCCTTTCAATTATGAACGTGATTTACATATTGCTTCCGAAGGAAGAAGAGTAATTTTGGTTCCAGGAGCTACGTGTTTACGAAACTGTTTTGAATTTGAGCGTTACAGAAAACATTCACGAGAGGTTTGTGTTCATACGATGAACTTTAAAAATCCATTTCAAATGAATTTGACCTTTATTAGACATCAAATGGATTTGACCTTTATCAGAGCAAATTCAGCAGCTGGAAGTTTTATATGGGAGATCTAAAATAGAACTGAAACTGGAGCAAACGTATCTCTATGTGCATATTTATTCGAACAGTTCTACTGTCAAACTTCAAACTGGTATTTTTTGTATACGTTCCTTTTAGTTCTAGTTCTGTTCCAGATTGCCTATATAAAATTTCCAGCTGTTGAATTTGCTCTAAAACGTTGCTAGTGCTGCCATTTTTCTTGTTATAATTTTCAGATTTAAATTTTAAAACTGACATAAATTATGCATCTAGAACTGAAACACTCCTGAACATGCCCTTAACATCTTTGACAGTGGTTTACGCTTATATACACGCTCTCTGAACATAACTCATGGTTTGAGTTGCGATTACTCAAATTCATAAACTTGAACAATATGTCAAAATTTGAGTATGGATTTGAGTAAAATAAACTCGTTGCCATGAGTTCTCTCGCATTTATTCATACATTAGAGTAAGCGTTGAGTTTTTAAACGTTTGAGTGAAAAAAATACTTCTTGCAGTTCAGTACGTTTTCATTCTCGGAATATTCTTATCGAAATGAAGAATGCAAAAATACGTCGTTTTCCATTGCCGTTTCTAGATCCGGGTTTGAAAACATAAATCAACGTCAATCATAGATGTTTTGTGGTTTCAATTATGCTTAGTGAACAGCGCATCAAAATATCAAAATAATTCAATTTTTACTTCAAACCTTTCAGAAGGAAACGGTTTTAAATCACTATTTTGCGCATTCAAAAGAAAGAAGAATATCTTTGTATATGAAAATTAACGAAGAAAAATTTCTTCATTTTGAGAGCAAGGAACTCAAATTTTGAGTTGAACTTACTCAAATTTTGAACGAAATTTTTTTTTTCTTATTTTGAATAAAAACTACTCTAGTTTTGACAATTTCGTCCCTTAACGCAAAAATGAGTACACTGATAAAAAAATGCACGATCGATTTATATGTAAACACCACTTCAATTTCTAATGCTTTTTCATTTCAATACATAACCAAAGCGATTTGTTACAAGATATCATGTGCAAATTCACTAAGATGCGAGATTGAATTATTTTTCACTCAGCTTTGATGTGTTTTTCCTTTGGATGTGATGTGTTTTGCTATTGAATCGAACTGCATGTGCTAAACATTTCATTTTCTAGTGGGAATGAGTACAGCACAAATGTATGTGCAAAACACTTGAATCGGTCAACTCTGTTTCCACGGAAATCTATGTGGAAAACAACGTGACATTCACATGAAACGCATATAGAATCTAGAGGTAACAATATATCTTATCGTTTTTATGTGCATTTCATATAAACGTAGCATGATTTCCACTAAATATCAATAGTTTTTACACTCATTTGATGCGTTAAGTGTATATTTTCATGAATTTCATGTGTTCTACAAGCAGTGATAGATCAAATGCATTGCACATGATGCAAGCGTGCAAATTATTTTCAGTGTAGATAGTTGGTAACTCAAGTTTAGAGTACGTGCACTTTTTATGAATTTGAGTGATGTGTCACTCAATTTAGAGTTACGTTCAATGAGAGTGTATAGAATGACTGATGCAAATTTGATCAAAGTAGTCGATCGTGTTCAGAAATAACGTCAAATGGAACTTTAAAAAATACAGCTGGAATTCGCTAGTTGGAATATTTTGCATTCCATCTAGTGAATCGTGTTCGTTAATCGGAATGACTGACAGCTGGTTGATACTTTCAGGAGACACACAGATTATTCGTTTGTTTTCTGTAAGTTAGCTGGTAAATGTTCATGATTCGAATTTAAATTTATTTCGAAGTATGCACAATAAAAATGACTGAATAAAATTGCACTTCAATTTATTGAGTCCATTATTCAAACCTAAGAAATGAATCAACCGCCAGGAAGCAAGCCGACTAAGCTCTTACTAATCCGTAATCCGCGATGTTGAATGCAGTGAGTTGACACGGGAGCAGATCGCAAAACATACGGAATTGGAAGTTATACGCAACATGTAATCCTTTTAAAAGTCATATAAACTATTTATATGTTGCAACAATAAAGTTAATTTGAAATGCTAGATGTTTTGTTTTCTTAATAATAGTTCCGAATCACATTTGTTGACTCCTTTATCATAATGACGTTCTAACGTCAATATACTTTTGACAATAGATTTTAGCATAGCAGTGCTTTTTAATTGGATCTTGCTCCAACTAACGAATACCCAATTAACGAACACCTCAACTAACGGAGCTCCAACCAGCGAATTCCGGTTGTAAGTATTGCGCTCAAACCTCTGAAGAATCCTAAGTGGTTCGATGCTAAGCTGTGCTAAGTGCCGAACACGCCGAAAACAACAGTTTATCGAGTGTTAAAAATCTACAGTCAGCGAACCTGCGAAAATTCCGGAACCTGGGAGCGTCAGCTGTACAGCAAGATGTGTAGGGTGTCTTGAAGCCTATCCCGCTCTTTAGGTCCAAGATGTGACCAGAACATGCAACGCAAACTTTCAAACGGTGCGGAACATGCTTCCAAGGGAAAGATACAAGTCGTACAAGCCAAAAAAAAAACATCCGACCGGATATGAAGCTAAATTCCGGGGCGAAAAAAACGTGTAAGGCTCTTGTACCACTACGTCAAACTCGATTTTAAGCAGCTTTCCGGTAAAAAGTTTTACATCGTGACTGGACTTGGAGTTATGTCGGGAAGATTCGAGTTAGTGTTTGTCGACAACTTTGCGAAGAGGACCATTATTTGGTAAGTGATTTGCTGTTGTTGCCTGAAAAAGGAACAATGTCCGATGTTAACCCTTTCCAATTTCGATTTGTTTCTTAGTCTTGTTGAGACTGCATCCTACGAGAAAAAAGATTGAAAAGAAGTCACCGAAGAGACGGGAATCGAACCCATAACTTCTCCTAACCGAAGAAACAAACCCCTAATTATTATTGCAATTTCTGAAAGTATATTAAGGATAGACTTCATTTCTCAAGCTTACTAAAAAAAATACGCGAGCATTAACGGTAGACCAGGTTGGTAGATTTATCTGCACAAGGAACGAAGCAACAGCACCCTGGATAGTTCTTCCCATTCGTCCACAGTGTAACCATCAGTAACCTATCGAATTACGCCGCAAATGTTACTGCTGCTTTTTTTAAGTTTCATCGAATCTGCTTTTATTTCGTTAGGTTATGTTTCATTGAAGTGTGTATGTGCTTTTTAGGATTTACAATACAGATGAAACGACTCTCAGTGGGTTAAGGATGCTTAGATGCTACAGATAATCCTCTCTATTCGTCATTCACTCATTGTTTAAATCATAGGTTTTGTTGTGTGTGTGTGTAGGTGTGTTTGTGTGTTCTGGCTATTGATAATAGAACTATCAATTTTAGTTTGCCCCTTATGCTCATCCTAGCTTTCTTTTTGCTTGTCTAAACACAAACTAAGAAAAAAAATGTCTTCTATAAACTAGAGGGGAAATATGAAAATATAGATTGCTATAAAAATCACAACTTAGTATACGCAAAATACCGGAAGATTGGACAACCTGTCAGGAACTGGGGTTCTTGGGTAACGAAGGAAAACTGGGTTGTAGATGTAAAGGTTGCAGAGAGGTGAGAGAAAATGTGTATAAAAATAATCAACAAAAATAATTCCTTTTTCATGGTTCGCTCGCGGCTTTTGAGCGCGAGTCTTATCTGCCTAGTTGCTGCTTATCCTCGACAGTCATCGGCTGATTCTGCTGTTGATGTTGGTGGTATTTGATGATCACGTTTGAGGTACCACCACCTCCTCCAGAAGCAGCGTTAATGCTGTTGCTGTTACTACTGCCGTTTAGGGTACCGCTTTTACAGTTAACAATCTTCACTTGCTTGCCGTTATTGATTAGAATCGACGGCGGTCCCGACACGGCTACTACGGGTACAGACAAAGATGATGATACTGATGATGATGTTGCTGCTGCTGCTGAAGAGGATGAAGCATTGTTGCAGGATGCTGATCATGAGTTCTGTTTGACTACGATCACACCCGGTCGACACTGTTGATGCTGCTGAAGAATTTGGGATGCGGTCTGTTGAGCAGAAACGACTGAAGGGGATGAACTGCAACTGATTGTTGGGGTGATCGAAACGGAAACGATCGCAGGATTGCTGCAAGCACTGGCATTGCTCGCACTGCTTGAGGATGACGAAGTGGCAGCTGCAGGCGAGGAGGTAATGGAGTTGATTGATGGGGAACAGCTACCAAGCGGGGGTGCCGTACGGAACTTCAAATAGGGCTCCAGCTGACTTTGGCGCTGATCGCGTTCCTTCTGTTGATGCTTACTTGAGGTCGTCAGAGCAAGTGGAACTTCTTGCACTTGGCGGGGATGGACAGTTACAGTTTGACTTTGCTGCTGATGTCCACCAGGAACCACGGCATCGAAAGCATCTCCCTCAAGGTGCCGGATAGCTTCAACTATCGTCTCCAGATTGTGACGACAGGTGTTGATGCGTGACGCTGCCTGCTGTTGCTGCGAAGTTACCAACTTACTGCTCGTCAGATGGGTCAAATGGTCATCACTGACGACAATAGACGAGGGCGAATCGATTCGTTCAACTTCTACCTTCGGTTCGGCTTTGATGGCTGCCTCTAGGATAGTTGGATAGCGGTTCTTTTTCGGAGGAAGCGTCACAACCGTTTCGATTGTTGGCGATCGGGAACGTGATCGCTTCATGAACACTTTGTCCTCTTTCAATGGAACGATCGTCGGCTTTGGAATGGGATTCGGAACAATTTCTTCGATAATCTCCGGCGTGCAGACGATCAGTTGTTTCTTGCCCAGCAGTCCAGTGTCCAGTTCGATCAGCTGGACGTTTTCAATTTCCTTGCCAATTTTCGCCGTCATCGGTTTTTGGATGGTGGACACGGTGATTTCCTCGTAAGTTTCCCTCGCTTCGCCCATATCCGGATGATCCTGATACAGTACTCGGGCCGGATAGATCTGTCGTTCCAAGGCCTTTAACCTTTCCTCAAAGACAGCCTTCTGCCGTCGTTCGATTTCCAGCTGGTGCTTCATGTCCAAATAATCTTTAGCCGACACGTTGAAAGTCGCACAGGCCCGTCCATTCACGGCAGCAGTAACGATGGTCTGTCCGTGTCCGGTAGCATTGTTCACGACCTGCATGAGACTAACCGGTTCCGGTGACATCGAGCCGAGCCCCTCATCGGACGAATCCGACACCGGCTGAACCGTCATGATGGCGTCGATTTTGCGTTTCTTGGCAACCGTGGCCACCTGAACAGCTCCTCCCTGAACTGGTGTTCCTGTTCCTGGTGGTGCTGCCACCGGAGTAGGGAGAGCAGCTCCCACATTGGTCACCACTGTCGCCGGTCCCGTTGTTGCTACTGCTGCCGAGGCTGCTGTCAGTACCGTGGTAGCTCCAGGAACATTTTGGGTGTTGGTTTGTTGAAGTTCGGCCGTCGCAACGGCCCCATTGTGATCTTGCTGGTCTAGCAATCGCTTCAGCTGACAGTTTTGCGATAGTAGACGCGTTTTCTCCTGCTCCAGAGCGTAGATGTATTCGGCTGTTTGTTGCAGGATGGCAGCCTGTGGGAAAGAGAAAAAAAAACGAAATGAAGCTATTAGTGGAAGCAGCGCTAATGAAAAATAGCTATATAAAATGGTCAATAATCTAATTCAGACCGATCGTTCATAGTGTACATGTACGGTGCACTGTTTCGTCGAATCTTTACGGTTTCCTTAAGTAAATTGAGTTCAACAGCAGAGCGGATTTCGGAAAATTAAGTAACGAATAGGAAAATTGTACAGTATTGTTTTTATACACTTATTGGCAGGTCCGTGCGCAGAGGGAGAGGGGGATCTTTGACCATCGGACGGCACCACTTACCAATCGTATTTAGGCAGGACACAAATTTTTAGTATTTTCAATTACCGTATCGTATGTTACCAGTTAGGTCATGTGGTCTACTGGGACTCTCTTCAACTTCAACGCACATTCTGACTTCTTTAAACATGTTGTACCACTTAAATGTTGTTGTTTTTGATAGAACTTGGTTCCCGTAAGTCTTCTGCAGCATTCGAAATGTTGTTTCAGCGGTTATTCCATTTAAAAAACAAAATTTTATCAACACTTCTTTGTTGAACAATTTTAGACAATGTACAAATAGAAAACATTCTTTTCGACATGCTTATCTCAAACAGTAATGACTTTTTTAAATTGACATTTGAAATAGATATTACCACTGTGTCACCAAAAAAAAACCTTCATAAATATTATTGTGGTGTTCTAGAAATAACCGTTCATTAAATATAAACAGGAAAGTTTATTCGAACGTAATCTAGCAAAAACTACGAATCAAAACACCCTATAGTTCCAAAACTGAAAGTATTACACACAAGGAATTCAGGAATTCTGTATGAAACCATAATACTATGTTCACACCTTCAGAAAATAACATGTTTTAACGATAGTATCACAACTTTGCTTCCGCAATTTTTGGCATTAAAAATGCCTTACTCTTCACTATATGGGGCCGGGTGTCAATTAAAAGTTTCAAAAATAGTCGCGTAACCTTTTTGTGTCATAATTTTGAACGTTAATAACTCGGTCATTTGTTGATGGATTGTTATAATTTAACAACCAATCGATTCGGAAACTTTTAACTTAAACATGTATGACGACGTCGTTTCAGTATTTCAATAGCATACTATTGAAAAAATGGTTAGAATCGACCTATGTTTTCATCCACCAATCCCCGTTGAGCAAAATGACGTCAACTTCTTGTTCGGCATAGGAGGCTTTGCGTCATGCATAAAAAACACCGCAACGTTATGCGTAGTATGAAGAGAAATCTATAAATATAGGCTGCACAATATTTCTTTGCCTAGTTGATGTTTGACTGTGAATGAAACAAGTAGCTCGTCCAGTGAACTGATTACTGGATTGTGTATGCGTTCGCTCGCTGGATTGTCGCTTTTGCATTATGTGTTGGTGAAATTTCCTGTTGTCTGCGCAACACCGTGTTCGCTTGAGTATCTTATATATCATCTAGCTATTGAAGAACCGAATTAGCGTGGTTACCGATTCTTTTGAAATATCCCTTGTATTTAGCAAATTTTTGGTCGATTTTGCCATTAAAAATGCCTTACACTTCGCTTCCCGAGGCTGGGTGTCAATTTAAAACATGCATAACTAATCGCGTAACATTTTTCTGTCATAATTTTAAATGCTTATAACTTAGTCATTTGTTGATGGATTTATATAATTCAACAACCAATCGATTCGGAAACATTTAACTTAAACTTATGAGATGACGTTATTTGAATATTTCAATTGCATACCTCGATGATTTGTTAATGGATTATCCTAATTTAAATGATTCCTAAGCTTCAATATTGTAAGCTTGAAAATGTTTTAATTTGTCAACGGATCGGTTTGCATACTTAAATCTCCATTCCCATACGAACAAAACGGTGGCGCGAAAATGGATTCAGTATAAAGTTGTGTTATGATGATAATCATAGATACTTCTTCTTCATTATATGTGACTGAACAAGTTGTTGTCTCACCAGGAATTAAACGCTTCAAAAGATTCAAAATTAAATTCTGAAACTTATCTAAAAGCGGCCTCCTCGGTTTAGTAGTATAAATGAGTTCCACAGGCTCACATATACAGTTCAATTAGATGCAATATCATATAGTATCAAAGATAAACTCAAGGTAAGTTTACCTGCGGTTTTACATGTATCGTTTGAATAGGAACCCTCGTAGAATTTGGTTAACCGCCAGTTTAAATTTAATTATTATTTGCTTCAAAACAATAAACGTCTGATGGCTACACGCGTTGTAACTATGACAATGTTCATTCATATGTTAATAACATCAAGTTACAATATTAACAAAATTTCGGAATTTTGTTGCGTATCCATTCCGTATATTCCTAATATGCCAAAGCGAAAATCAATGTAAGTAACTAAATATTTTATGCGGACTGTTTCACATGCTTCCTTCCTCGTATTGTTGCCATATTATTTACCGACATTTTCCGAAGATTATTGACGATTTTGAAGAAGGATTAATAAAATTACACTATTACTGAGTGTACCGGTACAACATCTTTCGTTAAAATAAATAAAATCTTTTCTTGGATCAATTAACTGTTTATAAAATTAATAAGTTTGTACGTTTCTCGAAAATTATTATCATAAAATAAAAGTTTTATTTGTTCAGGTTTAAATGTTTAGGTTGTTTGTATCTAAAATTGAGCTTTCGGGTAATTTTGAATTCATCATAATTGACTTCTAGTTAAAGGACGTTATTCAAAAACTTAACAGTGTAAAAATTTGTGGAAAGGGATCAAAATTGAATAGAATCAATAATCAAGAAAGATTCTAATTGTCAATTTTATCATTCGCTAACAATCTCAGCGCTTAAACTAGAGCAAGTTTGTAATTAGTCAATTGAATATGTTTTTAGTTTAGTGTGTCATCATCATTATCATCTTTATTTTTGTATTAATTATGAAGACCCTAGAAACGTTTCATTTTTAATGTTATTGTGCTCGGTCGTGTCTTGAATACAACCCTCTAATTTTTTTTTTTTTAACTAAAAGCTTTATTGCGAAAAAGTGCTTACAAATGTATTATTTAAAGTATTGTCCGTCGCTAGCGACAACTTCCTCCGGCAATTTTCGGCTCGATAAAAAGAGTCCTCTTTTGACGCTATCCATGAAGCAATCCATTTGTCCAACTCTTCGAAGGATTGATCTGCCAGGCCGTGTGCCATCGAACGGAATAGGTGGAAGTCAGAAGGGGCGATATCTGGGGAATACGGCGGGTACTTTTTACGTTGACAAAATCCGAGAAATAAGAAACAGCCAGGTACTGCTCCTAGCTATGGATGATGTTACCGTTTCACGCCAATTGCCGATTAGGTTTTTTACCGTCACTGCTAACCTCAATCGGATGAACACATTTTGACAATTCAGCGGTACTGTTTGTAAACATACTTTTTGTTTATTTGTCTGTTGACAAACGGATGAGAACGTTCACGGTCCGTATATCGCCTAAATAGAGTTTCAAAACATTTGTTAACGATTCGTTCCAGAGTTTTATTAAATAAAAGTGGCTAGTTGTGAAGTGTACAGATGATTGTTTGAGATGTGTTCCTCGATTTCGTTTAAACTTGTTTGTAAACAGTACCGCTGAACTGTCAATGATGAATTCTTGTTCATTTGTGACGTCACGATAAAAAAACTAATGTTTCGAAGCTCTGTTGCTTCAAAACGTTGGCCATTTAAGTGAAATAAATATTTTCGAACAACAAATGACCAAAAAACTCATCTCTTAATACAAAAAACAAAACTGGTTCCCAGCATCAATGAGCGAAATTTGAATAAATCAGTTTAGTGTGAGGTGACTTGCAATTTTTAAATTCAAATGATGAACCTCTGATGAACTTTCAAACTGTAAACAAACCACCGGCGGCTGTCAGAAAAAAGTTCATTCTGTTAATTTTGTGAGGTAATGTTCGTGCAAAACCTATTTAGGGAAAACATGTTTTATACTATGTTCACACCTGCAGAAAATAACATGTTTTAACGATAGTAATATAAAGTTAAAACCGCACTGTTCACATTAAGACTATGTTATACGAATGACATATTACTTGGTATTGAGTTTGTTTATAAAAAAACTGCAAAAATGCCTACGTCGCAGGTAGGAAAGAAAAACAGTATTTTGAAAACATCCGAAAAATAAGAAACAAGTCAGGTACTTCTCCTAGCTATGAAGGATATTATCGTTTCACGCTTATTGCCAACGTTTCGAATATTTTTGAGCAGCAAATGATAAAAAAAGTAATCTTTTAATTCAAAAACAAAAGTGGTTGTACTAGTCTGCGTTGCCAGGTCGTTTTTCCAAAAATCTGTATTCTGCGCAAAAATCTATCTGTTCCATATCGGTATCAGAGTCTCTTCTACATAAGTAATAGAAAATGTCACCAAGAGGTGAACAAAAAAAAGGTCCCACGAATACCGTTTCTCATGTCTATTCAAGCTAAAAACCAAAATCAGTACTTATCTGTATGATTCGTGAGTTATCGGTATTTCGGGAGTACATATCTGTATTGCGGTTTAGACGGCAAAAATCTGTATAAATACCGAAAAATCGGTATACCTGACAACGTTGGTACCAGTTTCCAGTTTTGTTTTATTATGATTACATGGCTACTTTGATGGAAAACTGCTGTTGTTGAACAGCTTGTCAATTGACATAGTTGTAAAGTGACAGAAAATGCTAGCAGGGTTACTTTACTGACAATTATATCATGTTATTTCGGGAAAACATGTTTTAATGTGACGTTTCTGAATATGAAATAACGCAAAAGTAAAACATGTTATTTCGCTTTAAACATGATATCAGAGTTAAAACTTGTTTAAACTCATAGTGTGAACATGGTATTAATGTGATGTTTCTGATAATGAAACAACGCAAAAGTAAAACATGGAATAAGAGTTAACTCGCTAACTTATAAATTCAAAGGAAAAGTCTTATACTCGTTTTAACTCACAGTGTGAACATAGTATAATACTTTTCCTTTAAATCTATAAGTTCGTGAAAATCGATTTGGCCATCTTGAAAAAAAGTAAGGTAGATCCTTTTTGCCTTCTATTTCCAATGAAACCTTTAATTTCGAGGACCACAATAGCAAAAGTTGATGCGTTTCACTAGCAACATATATGACCTACAAATCGGAACAGTTTCCAACCTTATTTAAAATAAATTTTCCCTTTTTTGCTACTTCGCTTCAGATAGCGGATTAAATTTTTTAAAGCTTTAGCCAGTAATTCCGGAACCGGAAGTTGGGCCCAGATATGATACTGTACTTGACTTCTTCCATCCCGAACGTAAACGGTTTTGTTTTATCGACTGACTTGGATGAGATGTGAAAGCGAACTGCTTCTGATACTTATCAACGTTTCATGCATTTCTTAGACAATTGGCATCAGGAAAAAAAATTTCGATTTCGGAAATTTCAACATTTTTCTAAGCTCCTGAGTCGATTTTTATAAGGCGGTTACACCGGATCTGGACGTGTCATGTATTTCTAGGACATTTGGCATAAAAAAATTCTTACATTTTGCGGTTTTTTGCCTACACGGGTTTCCGAAGTTACGCGTTCTCAAATTCTCAGTCCCAAAGTTGATTTTTACAAAAAAATGTCGAGATTACACTAGATGTCAACATTTCATGCATTTCTAATTTTTTTTTTTGAGATTACGCCAGATCTGGACGGTTAATGCATTTCTAAAATATTTGGCATCGAAAAAAAATTTCCTTTAGTTTTGAGGTTTTCTTACGCGGATTTCTGAAGTAACGCGGATTTTTGAAGTAACGCGGTTTTTTACACGGATTTCCGAAGTTACGCGATTACATATCCCCCGAATAGAATGAGACCTCAGTGTACTCTTCACCCCGGTGTGACTCTTCACCCCGTGAGTAAGTAATCAGCTTAGGTGTTGGTTGTTGGTTGATGGTGAAACAGGAGTACTGCGCTCACTAGTTTCCGTTGTTGCGCGACGGTCCTTGTTTTTGTTTGAAGATGTCTTTTTTGCAGTTTCAGTGCAAGGTATGCCGTAGTGTGCAGGTTGTTCACAAAACTGACATGCAACCAGTTGATTTTCATACGCAATCAGCGTTTTACACGGATGTATCCCGTCTTGATCACAAATGATGTAAGAGGGAATTGCTTTACGTAGTTGCATATCCCGTTATTAACCGAAGCAAATGCAATTGCATCTCTTTCACGTTTGAACATAATGTACACACAGTAAGACGCCTTGTTGAATTGAATCTCACTTACATAATTAACGTTTAGATGCATTCGTTCCTTAAGCAAGATTTCAATTTCGGTTGCTGCTGGTCTAACCTTGCAGCGCTTGAAATCAAACAAATTGAATTTGGTCTTGTAGGCCAAGTTTCAGGCTTTGTTGAATCGTATTTGCTTATTTCGTACACTCTATTGTTCACTGCACTATATTGTCTTTGTTTCTATCGTCTCGACCGTAAGCAATTGTCGACTGTGTCGGATGAGATGCGAGCACGAACTGAATAGGTTCGTTGTTGGTTTCCGTTTTCTTTATAGCGTGTACGAAATTGAACAAAGTTCGCTGTGTGCATTGTTTGTAAAGGCGAATTGTGTTTTCTTCGTCCGTACCAGATGCGTACTGGTTTTGTATCATCATTTTATATGGCGGTTTGACAGCTTTGATACTCATCGTTCTGGAATTGCGGAACGGGAAGTCAGATCCGGATGAAATTTCACAGTAACTTCTGAGACAATATGCGCTTCAATTTAAATCAAAATGTGGGAAAATTGAATGAGAAATCGAAGTGAGTTCTACTATTGAAAATTTTCTTCACTACCTTCGGTACTTCCGGAACAAGAAATGGGAAACTAATGAGTTCTGCAAACTAGAAGAATTTATCAGTCAATTTTATGGGACTTGGACTTGTGTTCGCCGTCGTTTGTGAAATAATTTGAAGACCTTTCGTTTGAATCTTAGTTTGTGAAAATCGGTCAAGCCATTTCCGAGAAAAGTGAGTGCATATTTTTGTTATATACATACACAGAGAGAGAGAGAGAGCTTTGCTCAGTTCGTCGAGCTGAATCGAATGGTATATGAAATTCGGCCCTCCGGGTCTTGGTTGAATAGTCGGTTTTCACAGTGATTGCATAGACTTTCTATATGAGAAAGGCAAAAACGGTAGAAAATGATAACCCGAGCATTTTAAGGGGCGGGTAGGGTCTAACACATTTTAAAAATCTTTTTTTTTTCTTTATATTTTTCATAGTAAAACATTTCAAGAATATTCTGTGAAATGTTCAAGCCTTTCTGAACAAAACTCAGCAAGTTGTGGGTCTTTATCTTTGCTTATCTTATACTGCGAAGAAGTAAGAGCTCGGCACACAGGTCCAAGATTTCTGCTTCGACTGACTTAAAAACTTGACAAAACATTCTTGAAATGTTTCGTTATAACATATTATAAAAACAAAAAAAAATGAATTTTTGATAATGTTACCCCTTGAGTAACAAATTGTTTCCATTGATTTTATAGACAAAAAAACTTAAGGCGCGTTTCTCTCGTAAGCAAGTTTTGAAAGTCCGTGTCCATCGTCATTCAAAAACTTCTGCATCAATTTTTTTAAAACTTTGCACACACTTTCTACATATAAAAAACCAGACCCCAACGTTTTACTTTTTGTTGTTTGTTACTTTGGGGAGCTTTTATAGCTACAAAATGGTGGATTTTTTCGTGAAAAACCGCACTTTTCAATTTGAACAACCACCAAAAATTCGAAAAATTAAAAAAAAATCAAACAGAAACGTTGGGGTCTAGAAAAACTCTAACTATGCTGCTTTGATTTGTTGGCTTCTGATTAGTTTGCGCTGACATACAGTGGACACCGCCAGACAAGGCGCTTTCTCAAAAATACCTCTTTACCTTCTTCTTTGAGTTTATTTTGTTGAACGATAGTTCTGAAAAAAAATCGCAAAAATTATGATTTTTTTCATCATTTATACCCTCTCCTCCCATAAATTCTCCCGATTCCGGCTATTTTTCGGACACAGCAGCCTAGGCCTACTGAGATTTTCCAATATCGATTTGGTTGACGAGAATGACGTGCACCACCAACGTCTAGAGTTCAGTTGACAGCTCACACATCATTGGGGACAGCATTCATAAACTATTGAAGTTGCTTTGCCATCTATCAACTTTTGAGTGTTACAGGTTCCAAATGACCGAATCAAAGGTCAACCACCCGTTGCCAGAAAAAGTGTTGCCGTGAAAATCGGCCACAGATGGACGATAAAAGCTGAGTGGTAATTCAGATTAAAAATTTAATCAAGAACTGTTGGAAACAAGTTTGAACCGAATCTACCCACATTCAAGGTACGTTTCCGAGTGCATATGTTACTTTTTCTTCTCAACCTCAACCCACAGCATCATCATCATCATCAGCATCATCAGCAAATGATTCGAGTTATGCTGTGAGTTAGCTGCAAACACAAAACCCAGACGACGGGAAAGCGCAGTGAATAAACATCGAAGACGATAAAATTTATTTATGCTCGGCTCTCAAATAAAACTGCAATGTTTATTAATACATTAACTAAGACGGTGACGGTCTTGAACGCATGCATAGTTGGTAAAAACCAGTTCCCAAGAAGATTTTGCGGTCTCAGACTGGCAAGAGGAGTGCCGTGAAGGGGAGCCGACTTGAGTTCTTGAGAAGCGTAAGTTGGAGTATAAAAATAAATGCACGCCTTCTCGTATCATCCATCTACGTATGCAAAAGAATGAATCTAGGGTAAGTGCACTCAAAGCGGGTCGTATATTTCATCTACTGAAAAAAACAAAAAGTTTACGTGAGGATGTGTCTTCTCTGTTGTGCGATGTGTGAAGATGTTGGCCCCGATTACATTGCAATCTGTTGATAGTAGAATTGACTACTGGAATAAATATATTTTTTAAAATGCCCTATGCTGAGTGCAAGGGGTTCTCCAACTGAAACTTCGGTGCATCAATAACTTGCCAATCTCATTACAAACGTCTAACGTTCAATTACTACCAGCTCTCTCAACATAAACTCATCACTGGACGTTGTATAAATCGACGTGAAACTATTGCTAATCACCCCTCGGAGTCCAGTCGTAGAGAGGGGGGGGGGGGGGGCACAACACATCAAGCTTTGCGGGAGGCTCTGCCGTTTTGCCGCCAAGTGACTTTAGTATGTCATTTAAACAGACGACGACGATGGTGATTACGACGTCGGCGGTAGTGAGAGCAAAATGCACAACGATCATTGCCCCCAGTTCCTCCGCTCCGGCCCCAAGATTCTACGCATCATTTGAAGACGAGAACAAAACAAAAAGGTTGCAAAAATATTGCAACCGCGTGTGGTTGCTGCATTCATTCGTCGAATGTCCTCTTCTGGTGCACTAAAAAAATAAACTTGCCGAGTGCACAGAGTGGGCTTCCTGTCATATCGTCGTCGTTTTCTGTCCGATGTTTGTTACTTTTCCGAAACGATTTTATTACAATTCCTTACTCTGTACGTTATTATGGAAACAAAAAATTGTTTCCGAAGACTCTCAGAGAAGCAGTGGCAGCACCTTCATCCATCCAGCCATCAACGAGGGGCACATAGCAGACGACCATGACCACAGCCAATGCAAATGCACCCGAGCGATCGAAGGCGCGCGTCGAACACAGCTCGTAAAGCATCGAGAATGTGGCGTCGCGAACCCGAACGGAATCACATCTCACAGGCCTGCAATGCTAACTTCTTGGATGTGTGTGTGTGGTGAATGTTAGCTGGCTATAAATGGTTGAAAACATTTTCCAAAAATATCCTGTTACGTAGCACAATGTGTGTCGATATGGTTCAGACTGCAAAATACTGCAACCATACGCTGTTGCTTCTCCGACAGGTCGAGCCGTTTGCTTCAGCCGGAAAACAAAGTGAGCTCGTAATCAGCAAACAGTTTAATCATTTCTTTCATTCTTCGTTGCAACAAGCAAAATTCGGCACGGTACAGCCGCGGTTTTGATTTTGAAAAATTGAACAAATATTAAAAGGCGAGTACACCCTCAAATTACATCGACAAATTGTGATTTCGAGAGTTTCGTAATGGCCGAAACTTCACTCCCGATGAAGCCCGAATCGGTAGACCTTTTTTAATAACTTTTTATTGGAATATGAGTTAAAATTAAATTATTAAGATTTAAATTGGGTGTTCAGCCACAAGTGGTGACTTTTCAGCCCTATTATATACAAGATTTGGTTGTTACCATGAAGACATCATTTGCTTCCGCAATTCTGCGATTTTTGTGTAGGGAAAATTCTAAACCTACTTGTATTGTCAGGGTTGTTACGGTCGCGCGGATTTCGCGGTTTTCGCGGATTTCGCGATTTTCGCGGATTTCGCGCGGTTTTTGGTCAGATTTTGATGCGATGGCGCGGATTTCGCGCGAATTGCAAGTAACATTATTTCAGACTTGTGAGGTATTTGTTCGAGAATAAACGGTTTCTTACATATTTTTGAAGCTTGTGAGTTTTTCGAAACCCCAAAAAATTAAAGATGGAGAACGTTTCAGCAATCGAGCCAGCAGGTCAAACTGACCGAAATTGTGAATTTGATAAAACCAAATTTTACGAGGATGCGGCTCTAGAAAATATTTCCTTTAGTGGACAAAACTTCGATTTTATACTCTCCAATCTCGAGTGGTACATATCGCTATTTAAGCTAGGCTGTTACCAGGAATTACAAAAACATTTCGATATATGTACTTGCGTTGTCCCATTCTAAAGCGGAAATCGAAAGAAGCTTTTCGCACTGAAAGATATTGATGTCTGATGGAAGATATCGTCTCAGTGAAAACACATTCAATAATGCAAATAACTTTATTAATGGAATGCTATTTTTCGATAATATTATCACAAATTTTGTTTGTTATGAAAATCTCATTCTTAAAGCAAAATTTGCACGACAGGCGTACGAAGCGAAGTTGGACAAGATAAGAAGCGGAGAAGAAAAAGTTAAAACGTTCATCTAGTGCTGGACCCGACAGGATTCCATCCGTGGTGATAAGAAATTGTTCTAAAAGTTTGTTGGTTCCACCATCCAACATTTTCAATTGCTCTTTGCGTTCTGGATTTTTTTTTCTTCTGAAATATGGAAGAAATTCCATGTGTTCCGGTTTACAAAAGTTGACATGGTGTCTCTTCACACTTTTTGATATCTGAAATGGAAGGTTCTTAATTTTCAGAGCAAGAATTTCTATGGAAAAAGTATCAAAAAGTTCTTTACTAATTAAATATATAATTTACTGAGAGGTACCACGAGAACTGCATCAAAACCGTCGTCCGAACACGAGAAAAACAAACAAGCCTCAAGAGTTTTTCACTTTGATACTCGTTGATACCAAACATTTTAGAAAACTATGATTTCGAGTTATTTGTGGTTATTTAATGCTACTGAAAATTTTATCACAATTTGCTAATCATATGATATTTTCTATAGCATGAAGAAAAAAATGTTGTTGGGATTAGTACAACAAGAGATATTCATGATTAAGTTCTATCTATTCTTGTTCAGTGTAAATTTAGAAAAGGCCCCCCGTAGTAAAGTAAGTCGTATTCACGACAAAATAAGTAACAAGGGTATAGTATCTAACCATCGTGGAATTGCTGCTTTCTGCGCTGTATCGAAGTTGTTTGAAATTAATATAATTCTGAATTTAATTACACATAGTTGCTCTGGTTGCATATCTGAGACTCAGCATGGATTCATGCCAAAGCGTTCAACTTCCACAAATTTAGTAACCTAAATTTCCTTAATCATATGTTCTTTACAAGCACGTCTACAAGTAATTTTATAAACACCGATTTCTCTGCTGTGTTCGACAAAATCAATCATAACATAACGAACTACAAGTTGAATAGACTTGGATTAAATGGATCATATTTAAATTGGCTTCGATCATATCTAACTGGTCGTGAAATGATAGTGAAAATAAGAGACTGTACAACATCACCAGTTACTGTAACCTCTGGAGTTCCTCAAGGAAATCGCATTGGACCGTTTATATTTTTACTATATCTCAACGATCTAAATTTTTCGATCAAGTGTATGAAACTATCGTTCGTCGATGACCTTCAAATATTTCATATGATCAAATCTGTAGCTGACTCAGAGTACGTACAAGAACTTTTAGATAATTTAACTAATTGGTGTAAAATCAGCAAAATGGTTTCAAATACCTCAAAATGCTGCGTCATCTCTTTTAGTCGCAAAAAGTTTGTATTCAAGTTCGGCTATAATATTTCATAAACTGTCCTCGAACGCGCATCGTCTGTTAAGGACCTGGGTGTTCTTCTGAATTCCAAGTTAAATTTCAAAGAGCACATAGATTTTACTATTTTCAAAGCCATACTTCCATTTATCACGTAATGTTATCAGGAAATCGTTCCTCATGTTATTGTCTCATTAGATTTAGTTGCTGTAGAAGCACTAGATTTTAAGAAATGTATCATTTGGATGATTGTAATCTATTGATGTAAGAGATGACGAGGTTTTACGCCTGCCGGAGAGCAAGTTTGACAGAAACTAACTCCGGTGGGCGTTTCCATGCTCCAAATAAAAGAATAAAATATGAGGAGGAAAAGAACGACATTCAGAGTAAAATCCGACAACAGGAAAAGGCGCTGCCTTAGAAAACGAAAGCTAAACAGGAAGCGATAAATTGTATTGAAACTGTCATTAGAAAGATTAAATCAGATCATCATGATGTGGTCGAACTTAAAATTATTCTTTCCGAGAAGGACAAGCTTACCGAGCAAGAAGATGTCGAAGCAAATAATTGTCTTTGCTGAAATCTGTTTAACTTCTTTCAAAATCACAAAACTGTAAGCAATTTAATTTTCACTGTTAGTTCTGCGGTAAGCATTACCTGCACAAAAATAGTGGTGTAAACGCTTCGCTGAAATATCGCGCGTTTTAGTTTTCAACTTCGCGCGGATTTCGCGCGTTTTTTTTTCGACTTCGCGCGGATTTCGCGCGTTTTAATTTTGAAATTTTTCGTAACAACCCTGTATTGTGTAATAGGGAAAAGGAACTTATATACTAACTTACTAACTAATACAGAGAGCGAATCGATTCAATTGAAGATTGCATCGATTTTTGTCGGAATTTGCTTATAATATTATGTGACATTACATCTAATGGTTCTATATTTGTGAGTCTATGTAACTCATTTATACTAAACCAGGGAGGACGCTTCAAAATCATTTTCAGAATTTTATTCTGAATCCTTTGAAGCGTTTTCTTCCTGGCGAAACAACAACTTGACCAAATTGGTACTGCATAAAGCATGGCTGGTCTGAAAATTTGTTTATACATTAACAATTTGTTTTTTAGACAGGGCTTAGAATTTCTGTTTATAAGAGGATATAAACATTCAATATATTTATTACACTTTGCCTGGATTCCTTCAATGTGATCCTTGAAAGTGAGTTTTTTGTCATACGTTAAACCTAAGTATTTAGCTTGATCAGACCATGTCAATTCCAATCCGTTCAATTTGAGAATGTGAGTATTGTTTGGTTTAGGAAAAGAAGCTCTTGGCTTATGAGGAAAAGTAATTAATTGCGTTTTTGCTGCATTTGGTTTAATTTTCCATTTTGACAGATAATCACTGAAAATATTTAAACTTCTTTGTAGGCGACTGCAGATCACTCTTAGATTTCTACCTGTGGCTAACAGACTTGTGTCGTCACCGAATAGCGATTTCTGACAACCAACGGGTAGATTTGGAAGATCAGAAGTGAAAATATTATACAAGATTGGAGCTACGGTCGAACCCTGCGGAACACCGGCTCGTACGGGTAGCAATTCTGATAGCTAACCTGAAGAGTACGATCAGTTAAATAATTTTGAATCATTTTGATCAAAAAAATAGGAAACTGGGAATCAGACATTTTTGCTATTAAACCTTTGTGCCAAACACTGTCGAATGCTTTTTCTATGTCTAGAAGAGCAACTCCAGTGGATAACCCAGAAGATTTATTTGCTTTTATCATGTTCGGTACTCTTACAAGTTGATGAGTAGTTGAATGTTCATGGCGAAATCCAAACTGCTCTGGTAAAAAAATTGAATTCTCATTTATATGAGAAATCATTCTCAACAAGATAAGTTTTTCAAAAAGTTTACTGATAGAAGAAAGTAGTCTGCTGGGTTTTTATCAGGTTTGAGGATAGGAATTACTTTAGCGTTTTTCCATCTTTTTGGGAAGTAAGCTGAAGAAAAACACTTGTTGAAAATTTTAACCAAGAGTCTCAAGGCAACATCGGGAAGATTTTTAATAAGAATATTTGTGAACTTTGAGAAAATTATAAAATTCATCTTCACTCGATTTTAAAGATCGAGCATTCCAATTTAAAATATTCAAATAATTATTTAACATCACTGTTAAATTTTAAATTCATTATAATATTATTTGCAAATTACCATCCGATTTGAAATGCTTCAAAAAGTGATGAAGTCCCATTCATTCGGATGATCATTTGAAAAAGTTTATCTTGTAGGTAGATCGTTTTATTTTCCGTTATATCGCCTAAATCGACTTCGTTTAAAGAAGCGAATTGAAGTGTATTAGGTAAAGTTCATGGGAAATTCCAGAGCGTGGTTTAGAAGTACCATTCGCTCTTTTTTTTTTTTTTCATAAGTATTACTTGGGAAAGGGCAAAACCAAGCAACTCTTAGTTCATTTTTAATTCCATCAGTACTTTGATCATTTGATAAGCCTTGAAGGGTCTGTCTGATTTTATATCATATGAATAAAATTTATGAAGCTTCTTGGACGAATATCGAATAAGACGTTCGTAATCTTCCAATCCATCAACCAAGACTCGACATTCCCCTCTTCGTCCGATTTGAAATGAATATTGGTAGGTAGTTGTCTGCCTGTTACCAAAGCTTAACTGTCATTAGAAGAAGATGATGACGAGGTTGATCTACCTGTCAATAAATTGTTTTCGTTAGAAGGCTAATTGGAAGGCGTACCTGGCGTTGGCGTTGATTCGACTTGTTGTCTAAGCGAACGAGGGTTTAAATTTTTTTCCCTGACAGTACATTTCTAATAATTGGATTTATGATTTCCATCGCAATTTGAACATGAAAATTTATCAGTGGTTTCATTCATTGGACAAACATCTTTCGAATGCGATTTACCACAATTCAAACACCGTATCTCCATATGACAATTTTTGGTTCCATGGCCGAAGCCTTGGCAACGACGACATTGCGTTAAGTTTGCAATACGATTATGCCGTTTATAATGTTCCCAATGAATTTTAATGTGGGAAATGAAACGTACTTTTTTCTAAAGTTTTCAAATTGTTTACATCACTTCGATTGAAGTGTGTTAGGTAAAGTTCATGGGAAATTCCAGAGCGTGGTTTAGAAGTACCTTTCGCTCTTTTTTTTCATAAGTATTACTTGGGAAGGGACAAAACCAAGCAATTCTTATAGTTCATTTTTAATTTTATCAGTACTTTGATCATTTGATAAGCCTTGAAGGGTCTGTCTGATTTTATGTCGCATGAATAAAACTATGAAGTTTCTCGGACAAACATCGGATAAGACGTTCATAATCTTCCAATCCATCAACCAAAACTCGACATTCTCCTCTTCGTCCGATTTGAAATGAGACTTTGACTTCCGGTAGAAAAGTAGAAAGCTCAGTACGGAATGCTTTGAAGTCGGAAATCATCACCGTCACTGGTGGCATAGATTGTTGTTTCTTCCCAGAACGACAAGCGTCCATTTTGGGAAGTTTCGAAGAATTTTCTTCTTTGTCGCTACAATCGGATTCAGGAAGAATCTCGTAAATATTGTTAGACGGCATAGAATCAACGGAAGGGAAGTCCGTCCGTTGTCTTTTATTTTTACATTCAGATTCTATAAGATCGTGAATGTTATTAGAAAAATGTTGAATAACAGGTTGTGTTTTATTCCGTATTGAACTATTTTTAGCCTTAGGCTTGTTGCCTTTCTGGTTGGACGCAGGCTTTTTCGAAATGAATGAAATTTGAAATTAAATTAACTAGGTTAAATTAGTCTTCCATTAGACTCCTAGTTTGGAAAAGTCTTGATAAAGACTGATTTTGTGGTAGTCTTAATAAAGACTGATTAGTTCGAAGAATAGTTCTTTGAATAGCTAGCCCTAAAAAAGGCTGATTAATTTCTTAGTTTTAAAAAGATTGGTTATATTAGAATATCACTCTTTGTATAGCCTTGATAAAGGCTCACTAATGGTTAGTCTTTAAAAAGACTGTTAGTGATTCAGGTAGCCTTGAAAAAGACTCTAAGTAACTCTAGGAAACTGTAGGTAACCAGAAAAAAATTCCAGGAGCCAAGAGCTATACGGGTGCGGTGCGAACGACTGTTCAACACCGACTGAATCGGTAGACCTTGCGACGCAGTTACACTGGACTGTTTCAAAAATACATAAAATGTTGTTGGCTGACCGGACAGATGCCTCAAAGATAAGTACTGAATGAATACGTCATATTTTTTGTATAAATCTGCATATTAAAAAAAACACCATGTCGTTGGGGTGCCGTGTATTCCGACACCGGATTAAAAACGCGAACGCGAGCGCACTTCGGCTGCGTCTTTGGCCACATTGATGCAGAATCGGGTTGAGAAAAAAATGTTCGATTTCGGAAAGCTCAAAGCAATGTCGCAGCAACGTCGAGATCTGGTGTTAATCGAAAATAAAATGAGTCACATAAAAATCGTGTGAAAAAAACGCAAAAATAGAGAATTCAGGTACTTTCAGTATGTACAATAGAAGATTTTGTGATTTTTTCAACTTCAACCCCTTAATTATTGCCATGATGAAACGTCTAAATTGTTAAAAAAAACTCCAACTAAACGTCTCTTTAGATGATATCTAGTTGAACTGCTAAGGTGCTTTAGCAATTCATTTTGAACTGCTATGCCCTGACGATTCGAAGACGAAACGCAAAGAATATCAAAACTCACTAATGATATTTGTCATAATTGTAAGACTTTTCATTCTCACTCAATATTTCTAAAGTTGTTAATAATTCTTCTACAAAATGTTTATGTTTGAGTATTTCAATTGATTAGTGAAAATTATCAATCCAGTTGAAATTTCAATCACGAGAATTTCTGTTGAAAATCAACGCAATGACTTTTAGATAAAAAGAGTCGCATGTACAAGGGAAATGATGTCATGGAGACAGGAAAAAAACCCGAATTGTGCCAATTTCTCGCGCTTGTTGAAATTTCAAGTTCGCCTTCCGACTGGACCGTGGGTTACGAACAGCAGCCGATCCCTAATGACATAGTTCAAACGTGTACTGCCAGAGGAAAAAAAGGCAGCCTCTCACCATTTCAAGTAATTGTGGTCAATATTTCGATTGTTTTTATTCCCCCGTCAGCGCTCGACATAATTTCTAAACCCTCAAATTTAGCGCCGTGGCGGTGTTCTCGATTTCTTCGATTCACGGTAGATTGGTTCAACCGCGGGGGGGAGGGGCTTCCGCAGAGTTCCACCGCCACCAACAAATCTAACCGCTGGTATCAAGCAACGCGGAAGAAAAAGGAAGTAATTTGCACCTCACCATCGGACCGTGGCCGATCTTCGCCGATCCGATAGGGAATGAACCTCGCAAAAACCTGAAACCTTGCCGCTTAGGATCCTATCAAACCAACAGAAGCCGAATACCCGGATTCAATGAACTCCGAGCTTCCGAAGCGAAGGCAGGAATAAATTACCGCCACAAATTAATGCTTTCGTGGCTGTTCCTATAGTTAGGGTGGTTCCGCAAGCCGGGCAAGCCGAAGAAAATAATTAACCTTGAACCCGCGGTGTTCGCGAATTTTTTCGCGATATTCGCTTCGATCGCCTCCCACTTCGCCGCCTGTCGTCCATCAGCCAAGACGCCTCTCCTGCGGAGCGTGAAGCATCTACATATAGAAGTGTAAAAAAACGCAGTGCTAGATTTTTTTTTGTCTATGAGGCGAAGGGAGCTTATCCCCTCCTCCGCCCCGTGAGCGCTAGTTCACCATCCTCGCCCTTCCCCTTTCATTGCTGGCAGTGGTGGCAGCTGTAGCGAACGACGATGGAGATTTTGCGCACTCGTTTACCCAACTCCCACCCCCTCTCCTCCGCCCGTTTGCGTAGATCGTAGTTCTTTGGATCGCGGCGACCGGCCAGCTGTGATTAACTATGCTCTCGGGCCGATTGAAGGACAAAAGTTTCTTCACCTGCCCGATGCTTGTACTGTATCGTCACATCTGGCCGTTTTGGACCGGATTCCGGCATGGGTATGTGTGTGTGTGTGCGCGTGAGCAAAAGTGTTTATGTTTGACGATGAATGAATATTGAATTGGATATGTATAATGTATTGAGTTTACGCACGCGGTTTTTTTTGCGAGATTGATCAATGTGTGGTCTGAGTTTATGCGATCCGCATTTGTTTCATATAATTTTGATAGTGATCGAGGAACTCGAAAGTGCGTGGATTACTCACACATTTTTGTCGATGTTTATGAGTCATGTACGCTAGCTATTCACGTGAAAAAATATCGAAAAAAAGAGTGTTTAAATGCTATGCCGATTGTCAGTTTGAATTTTCGTTGAAGTGTTGTTCAATAATCGATTGATTTTGATGGGTATTGTAATTTCATAACTAAAAAGCGCGTTAAGGAATTTCTCATACAAACAACAATCTGTTTCTTTCGTGAGAATTTTGGGGTTCTTAACGAGCCTTTTCGAATTCTTTTTAATTTTAGGTGCCGCAAAAGACCATAATATCAGTCCTTTTGCATGTAGTCTCTCTAAGACAGTCTCAAAGTTGTCAGCAACACTGAAGTAACTAAAATGTTGCTAAAAAAACGTTCAATATTGCTATGGGTATACAATTCGATATCAAGTTTTAGTCATGAATCGCTTCCGACCAGGACGGCAATAACTCAGTGAACAATAAGAAAACATCGAGATTAGGTAATACGAGGAATACAACATGCCAGCACCATTGCAATGAAGGACAGTTACTATTGACTTTATACTCTGGTGTTTTCCAATCAGAACAAAAATACTCTTCAATGTAGAGAAAGTGCAATATTTTCAAGTGAACTAAACAAATGATTTAATCTTTGTACAATTATTTGCTGAAATAAATAATGTGCTCGGTATATAACATGGCAGAAATCTCCAAATATTTAGAGGAATGTGTCACTCGTGCCAATTTGAATTTGATTCCTATACGTTTATTCTTACTTCCGAAAACGAAGAACCTTCATCTCGATACAATTCAACCAGCTAATGCACGCATTAGTTTGGTATTCGACCTAACATCACGAAGTCAAACCGACCGAGGTAAACAATTGCATGCAAAGAGAACGCTTCAAATATCTGAGAACTCATTTGTTTTAATTTTATTTTGTTTTTGAAAAAAGTGAAAAACCTACTGAAGGTGTGAAACTCATTTGATCTCTTTCTCCAGCAGGCATAAAACCACCTCGTCTTTTGTACCAACAGATTTCCTGAATCCAAATGATACAAGTACACTGAGGTCTTTTTTCATACGGGGGATATATACCGCGTAAAAAACCGCTTTTCAGATGCCAAACGTTTTAGAAATACATGTAACGTCGAGATCTGGTTAAATTTCACAAAAAATTTGCAAAAATCGACTTTGGGACCGCGTAACTTCGGAAATCCGCTTCAAAACTGAAGAAAGCATTTTTTTGTTTATGCCAAAAGTTTTAGAAATGCATGAAACGTTGAGATCTGGTGTAAGCTAAAAATTTTTTTTTTAAAATAGTCAGTGTCAAAAGAGAGTTGACATAAAAAAAATGTCGGGATAACACCACATATCAACGTTTCATGCATTTCTAAGACGAAACAAGGAAACCGGATAACTTAAAAAATTCAGTAATAAAAAACCACGTAACCTCGGAAATCTGCGTAAAAAAAACAGTGTATCTCATACTTAAATAAACACATCAAATATATAATTATCGCTTACAAACTGCTTCTGAAAATGAATAATTGTTTGATTAAAACGCGGAATTTCGAAAACCATCACGATTTTCAAATGAATTGATTCCGGAAGCTACTGCTGCGCTCGAATCGGAAACAGCTTAGAAATCAACTATCGAACTATTTATAGACCAATTCCATGATCTCTCTGAAATTCGTAATATTTGGTACAATCACTCTTCATTGAAAAATTTAGACCAGTATTATTTATTTTGCCATTAGGAAAATGGTCACCTTTCATGTTAGGGTAGAATGAAAAAATGATTTTTCAGAATAGAAGAAGCTTGTGTCAGCAGAATATGTATCACTACATTTTTTTTATTTAATCATTGCTAAAATAGCAAATGCACTTCGATGTAAAGGAACTGAAAAAAGATTCAATCGAACAAAACAAGTAGTTCAGTCTTCATACAATTCTTACAGAAGTACAAGAAATCTGGTTTCACATATGAATACACTAATGTACTTAGTTTCGAACATGAAAACGTTGAAAATAAAAATAATAACAGAAGAACGCGTAGAGGAGACCGGGGCTAAACCGGACAGCTTAAATATCTTATAACCCAGCAATTTCTTCGATCCATGGATTAAGTTGGATGACGCAAAGTCAATTTACTATTGTGTTGATCGTGTACATGTCAAAACGTGCGCGGTTTTTACTGATTTATTTTTTATTGAAATTTTTTGATTTCTCGGGTATATTTGATTTCGGTGCATCGTAACAACGATCGATGGTTAGTACTTCTAAAAGTACAGATCGTCATGAATCCAGTTATTATTGAGTGTTTACGATTACGTGGAAAATACACAGGGGTCTTTTTTTTATGCGCTTTGTTTACGCGACTTTTTTTATGCGAATTTTCAGAGTTATGCGGCTTCCCTACTACGGTCTTTTTTAATGCGAAGTTTCAGAGTTATGCGGTTTTTTTATGCGAATTTTCAGAGTTATGCATTTTTTTGCGGTACGTAAATTCGCATAAAAAAGACTTTAGTGTAATATTATTATTGTTTCTCGAAAATAAATTGTCTGTGAGAGGCCAAACCGGACAAAAATGTGGGGCAAATCCAGACATGTGACTTTCGACGTAAAATGCTTTACGGAATTTTTTAAACTTGATACGAAAACTAATGCATATTGTTTCAAATCATAGATTGGGAATTGTAGCTGAAGATTGATGCTACTTAGCGGTGTAGATAAATTGGGTAAAAACCTAATCGTAATGGATGTTTTCTTCAATTTACAAAATGTGCCCGGTATATCCCCAATTCGACTTTCTTCAAAGCATAAGCGAATATCTGATAACTGTCGCAATATGCAATAGCTTACTTATCCTTAAAATTTATATATTTATTTGAATCAACCAACATAATTTAGTCCAAATTGGTTATTTACAAGTATATTAACAAATTAGATCGTATGGTACAGCTCACAGTAATGCTACCCCAAATAAAAGTAGGCAAAAACCCCAAACATGAAGATAAGTGCCAGTTTATTACTTTGCTATCGTTAATTCCATATCGCAAAATATATTTTTCATTTTGTTATATTTGAAAAAATGTTTAATACACCTAACAGTGAGATGTCGTAAGAAGTGCTATATTTTGTCATATTTGTATTTTCTAGCATAACTCCGAAATAACACAAGAAATTCCATCTCAACAATCACTGTGAAAACCGACTTTTGAACCGAGGCCCGGAGGGCCGAGTGTCATATAACATTCGACTCAGTTCGTCGAGTACGCAAAATGTCTGTGTGTGTATGTGTATGTGTGCATGTGCGTATGTGTGTATGTAACGTTTTTTGCACTAACTTGTCTCGGAGATGACTGAACCGATTTTCACAAACTTAGATTCAATTGAAAGGTCATGTGGTCCCATACAAAATTCCTGAATATTATTTGGATCCGACTTCCGGTTCCGGAGTTATGGAGTAAAATGTACAAAAAATTAAAATATGTCTTCTAATTTTGCGCATAGATGGTGCTACCGATTTTTACAAACTTAGGTTCAAATGAAAGGTCCTGTGATTCCATACGTAATTCCTAAATTTCATCCGGATCCGACTTTCGGACCCGGGAATATAGGGTAAAGTGTGTTAAAAATTTTATACCATCACTGAAAATGGCGAAAAACCGTAAAAAGTTTTCTAAATCGACCTCAAATCGTTTCCAATTGTTAGTTTTTATCAGTAGACGGTCGAATAAACCGATTTCAGTTATTATTTTAAGAATCGAAGAAAATTATTTTTAAGAATATCACAGTATTATATATGATAGTAAGAATTATTTATTTATTTATTTATTTATTTATGGAGCAAGGGAAAAGCCCGATGGAGATGAAATTTTCTATCTCTCTCCAGCAGGCATAAAACCTTCTCATTATTTGTATCAACAGGTTACAATGATCCAACAGATATATTTGGACTTATTACTAACAATTGAAACTAACAATTATAACTAAATCTATAACCCTATAACGCCAAGCCTTACATGGCAGTAATAGTACTCTTGCCTAAAAAGTGAGTGAGAAGAAAAGAGTGAGAATAGTATACAAGGGTTGGTGGAGAAGGTGGTAGACGAGCGTGCGCTAGCAACTGTGTTAGAATCGGCATGAAGATCTAATTAGTGGCCAAAAAGATGGTGGAAGGCAGAGAAAGCGACGGGTTTAGAATCAGCATGTAGATCTAATTAGTGATCGAAGAATGCATGGTGGAAGACAGAGAGAAAGAAGAAGAGAGGTCCGGGTTAATTTCGGCGAGTGAATCTAGTTAGTTTCCAATGGAGAATGGTGGAGAGGAGTGGAGGTTGAACGAAAATACAACAATGTATTAATACAGGGTCCGGCACTCGAAGTGTAACCATTTAAAAAGGCCATAAATTCAGCTTGGAAAATTACTTTTACTTAATTCAAAGTACAAAATGTGTAAAAATAATACAAAATTCAGAATCAATTCACTTTTGCTCGATATGACCACCTTTTGCCTTGACTTGATGACTTGAGAGAGCGAAGGAGTTGCTTCGTTTTGCCGAAAGCGGTCAATTTCCGAACATTGTATTTTCTGACGAGAAAATTTTTCCAATTGAGCAATTCGTAAACTCTCAAAACGATAGGGTTTACTTGACCGACCGTTCATACGAGAATTTGAGTCATCGATTGGCCACCAGGAGGCAGCACACGCAGCAGATAATGGTTTGGGCCGCTGTAACCGCAGATGGGCGCTCTCCAATCGTTTTCATCGAGCCTGGCGTCAAGGTAAATGCGACATATTATCGGGAAAGTATTCTGGAGGTTGCTTTGAAGCCGTGGGCAGACAAACATCTCGGTGGCAGACCATGGACGTTTCAGCAGGACTCGGCACCGTCTCACAAAGCTCGAGTGAACCAAGAATGGCTGAAAAACAACGTTCCGAACTTCATCACGTCCACACAATGGCTCTCGAATTCACCAGATGCGAATCCAATGGATTATTCTCTTTGGGCCATTTTGGAGAACAAAGTCCGAACTAAAAGATACACCAGTCTCGAGGCGCTGAAAAAAGTTATTGTCCGCGAGTGGGCCAAAATACCTGCAAGTCACATTCGGCCAAACGAAGCAACTCCTTCGCTCTCTCAAGTCATCAAGTCAAGGCAAAAGGTGGTCATATCGAGCAAAAGTGAACTGAATTTTGTATAATTTTTACACATTTTGTACTTTGAATTAAGTAAAAGTAATTTTCCAAACTGAATTTATGGCCTTTTTAATTGGTTACACTTCGAGTGCCGGACCCTGTATTAATAATATTAATTGTAATATTAATTGTAAGAGTTCGGGACAATCGATACGTGATGGTAACAAATCGGCTATGAAAACTGCTTTTGAGACATTCCTACGAACAGATAATAGATCCAAGCCTATAAGTTTACAGCAATCTTGGTAACTAGGTAGATTTGCAGGGTCGTTCCATGGTAGATTGCGTAGAGCAAACCGAACAAATTTTCGCTGGATAGCATCGATGCGCTCATCGTCGATTTGATAGTAAGGTGACCAAATAATAGCGCCATATTCAAGCGTCGAACGGACTTGTGCACAATATAATGCCTTGACAAAGTTTTTGGTAACGCGAAAAATAAATCCTAGAAACTTTGAAGCCTTGGAAATTATATAATCAATGTGTTTTTTTAAGTTTAACTTGGCATCAAGAATAATTCCCAAGTCCTTTACGAATGATTCGCGTTTCAGCACTTTTCCCGTAATGTTGTATTCGTATCTTATAAACGAGTATTTGCGAGAGAAGGAAATAACAGAGCATTTTAAGGTGTTTAATGCCATTCTGTTTATTTGACACCAATTGGTGAATGAATCAAGCTGTGATTGTAGAAATATTGTGTCTTCTTGAGATTTAACCTGGTGATATAGCTTGACATCGTCAGCAAAGGACAGCTTACAGCATTAAAGCAAAAAATTGAGATCATTAAGGTATAGTGAAAATATAAATGGTCCCAAATAACCAAATGATGGCATAAAACCATGCTGAGTTTCGGAGATGTTGTTACTGCAATTGTGAGTGATAAAATCCAGGACAATAATTTCGAGTAACTTGGAAACTGCTCATAATGCCGCAATCCCACGATAATTGGAAGCGTCAGACTTATTTCCTTTCTTGAATACTGGAAAGATATATGAACTCTTCCAAATATCAGGAAACGTTTCTGAGGTGAGTGATGAGTTGAATAGCAGTGAGAGTGGGACTAAAAGGCTTCTCAAACACTTTTTTTAGCACTATTGAAGAATACCATCTGGTCCAGCGTTCGAAGATGACTTCAGCTTGACGCACGCTATCTCAATCATAGAAGTCGATATCATAGGGTGAGGGCCGATAGGAGAGCGGTGCGGAACATTGTTGATGGCTTCAGAGATTTGAAGATTAGATAGAGTTTCGTCGGAAAAAACACTGCTGAAGTGTTTCCGGAAGAGATTGCATATATCATGTTGCGTTGATGATTGGACATCTCCTAGAAACATGTGAGTTGGTAGTCCTGACTCTTTCCTCTGTTCGTTTTCGTGATTCCAGAAGCTTTTCGTATTGTTTCTTAAATTGTTTTGAATTGATTGATATGAGAAAGGCATCATTACACCACAAGGTGCATTAAAACAGGATTTTAACACTAAATTTCATGAGCAATAGAGTACTTATTATATAAAAGTGCAAATAACTTGACTTTTTTTAATAATTTTCCCCACCTTTTGAAAACCCCTTCCTTCCTTGAATCTCCACCCTCCATAATCCCTCTCCCTTTTTGGATCCTCTCTTGAGCCCCTCCCCCTGAACGATTCCTGCGCACAGGCCTGTTACGTGGTTTTCTAGTTTTATCTTAGAAATGTATGAATCTTCGAGATCTGGTGTTATGTCGAATTTTTGGCATTAAAAATGCCTTACTCTTCACTATATGGGGCCGGGTGTCAATTAAAAGTTTCAAAAATAGTCGCGTAACCTTTTTGTGTCATAATTTTGAACGTTAATAACTCGGTCATTTGTTGATGGATTGTTATAATTTAACAACCAATCGATTCGGAAACTTTTAACTTAAACATGTATGACGACGTCGTTTCAGTATTTCAATAGCATACTATTGAAAAAATGGTTAGAATCGACCTATGTTTTCATCCACCAATCCCCGTTGAGCAAAATGACGTCAACTTCTTGTTCGGCATAGGAGGCTTTGCGTCATGCATAAAAAACACCGCAACGTTATGCGTAGTATGAAGAGAAATCTATAAATATAGGCTGCACAATATTTCTTTGCCTAGTTGATGTTTGACTGTGAATGAAACAAGTAGCTCGTCCAGTGAACTGATTACTGGATTGTGTATGCGTTCGCTCGCTGGATTGTCGCTTTTGCATTATGTGTTGGTGAAATTTCCTGTTGTCTGCGCAACACCGTGTTCGCTTGAGTATCTTATATATCATCTAGCTATTGAAGAACCGAATTAGCGTGGTTACCGATTCTTTTGAAATATCCCTTGTATTTAGCAAATTTTTGGTCGAAGGTCGAAGAAAGCATTTTTTTGTTTATGCCAAAAGTTTTAGAAATGCATGAAACGTTGAGATCTGGTGTAAGCTAAAAATTTTTTTTTTAAATAGTCAGTGTCAAAAGAGAGTTGACATAAAAAAAATGTCGGGATAACACCACATATCAACGTTTCATGCATTTCTAAGACGAAACAAGGAAACCGGATAACTTAAAAAATTCAGTAATAAAAAACCACGTAACCTCGGAAATCTGCGTAAAAAAAACAGTGTATCTCATACTTAAATAAACACATCAAATATATAATTATCGCTTACAAACTGCTTCTGAAAATGAATAATTGTTTGATTTAAACGCGGAATTTCGAAAACCATCACGATTTTCAAATGAATTGATTCCGGAAGCTACTGCTGCGCTCGAATCGGAAACAGCTTAGAAATCAACTATCGAACTATTTATAGACCAATTCCATGATCTCTCTGAAATTCGTAATATTTGGTACAATCACTCTTCATTGAAAAATTTAGACCAGTATTATTTATTTTGCCATTAGGAAAATGGTCACCTTTCATGTTAGGGTAGAATGAAAAAATGATTTTTCAGAATAGAAGAAGCTTGTGTCAGCAGAATATGTATCACTACATTTTTTTTATTTAATCATTGCTAAAATAGCAAATGCACTTCGATGTAAAGGAACTGAAAAAAGATTCAATCGAACAAAACAAGTAGTTCAGTCTTCATACAATTCTTACAGAAGTACAAGAAATCTGGTTTCACATATGAATACACTAATGTACTTAGTTTCGAACATGAAAACGTTGAAAATAAAAATAATAACAGAAGAACGCGTAGAGGAGACCGGGGCTAAACCGGACAGCTTAAATATCTTATAACCCAGCAATTTCTTCGATCCATGGATTAAGTTGGATGACGCAAAGTCAATTTACTATTGTGTTGATCGTGTACATGTCAAAACGTGCGCGGTTTTTACTGATTTATTTTTTATTGAAATTTTTTGATTTCTCGGGTATATTTGATTTCGGTGCATCGTAACAACGATCGATGGTTAGTACTTCTAAAAGTACAGATCGTCATGAATCCAGTTATTATTGAGTGTTTACGATTACGTGGAAAATACACAGGGGTCTTTTTTTTATGCGCTTTGTTTACCCGACTTTTTTTATGCGAATTTTCAGAGTTATGCGGCTTCCCTACTACGGTCTTTTTTAATGCGAAGTTTCAGAGTTATGCGGTTTTTTTATGCGAATTTTCAGAGTTATGCATTTTTTTGCGGTACGTAAATTCGCATAAAAAAGACTTTAGTGTAATATTATTATTGTTTCTCGAAAATAAATTGTCTGTGAGAGGCCAAACCGGACAAAAATGTGGGGCAAATCCAGACATGTGACTTTCGACGTAAAATGCTTTACGGAATTTTTTAAACTTGGTACGAAAACTAATGCATATTGTTTCAAATCATAGATTGGGAATTGTAGCTGAAGATTGATGCTACTTAGCGGTGTAGATAAATTGGGTAAAAACCTAATCGTAATGGATGTTTTCTTCAATTTACAAAATGTGCCCGGTATATCCCCAATTCGACTTTCTTCAAAGCATAAGCGAATATCTGATAACTGTCGCAATATGCAATAGCTTACTTATCCTTAAAATTTATATATTTATTTGAATCAACCAACATAATTTAGTCCAAATTGGTTATTTACAAGTATATTAACAAATTAGATCGTATGGTACAGCTCACAGTAATGCTACCCCAAATAAAAGTAGGCAAAAACCCCAAACATGAAGATAAGTGCCAGTTTATTACTTTGCTATCGTTAATTCCATATCGCAAAATATATTTTTCATTTTGTTATATTTGAAAAAATGTTTAATACACCTAACAGTGAGATGTCGTAAGAAGTGCTATATTTTGTCATATTTGTATTTTCTAGCATAACTCCGAAATAACACAAGAAATTCCATCTCAACAATCACTGTGAAAACCGACTTTTGAACCGAGGCCCGGAGGGCCGAGTGTCATATAACATTCGACTCAGTTCGTCGAGTACGCAAAATGTCTGTGTGTGTATGTGTATGTGTGCATGTGCGTATGTGTGTATGTAACGTTTTTTGCACTAACTTGTCTCGGAGATGACTGAACCGATTTTCACAAACTTAGATTCAATTGAAAGGTCATGTGGTCCCATACAAAATTCCTGAATATTATTTGGATCCGACTTCCGGTTCCGGAGTTATGGAGTAAAATGTACAAAAAATTAAAATATGTCTTCTAATTTTGCGCATAGATGGTGCTACCGATTTTTACAAACTTAGGTTCAAATGAAAGGTCCTGTGATTCCATACGTAATTCCTAAATTTCATCCGGATCCGACTTTCGGACCCGGGAATATAGGGTAAAGTGTGTTAAAAATTTTATACCATCACTGAAAATGGCGAAAAACCGTAAAAAGTTTTCTAAATCGACCTCAAATCGTTTCCAATTGTTAGTTTTTATCAGTAGACGGTCGAATAAACCGATTTCAGTTATTATTTTAAGAATCGAAGAAAATTATTTTTAAGAATATCACAGTATTATATATGATAGTAAGAATTATTTATTTATTTATTTATTTATTTATGGAGCAAGGGAAAAGCCCGATGGAGATGAAATTTTCTATCTCTCTCCAGCAGGCATAAAACCTTCTCATTATTTGTATCAACAGGTTACAATGATCCAACAGATATATTTGGACTTATTACTAACAATTGAAACTAACAATTATAACTAAATCTATAACCCTATAACGCCAAGCCTTACATGGCAGTAATAGTACTCTTGCCTAAAAAGTGAGTGAGAAGAAAAGAGTGAGAATAGTATACAAGGGTTGGTGGAGAAGGTGGTAGACGAGCGTGCGCTAGCAACTGTGTTAGAATCGGCATGAAGATCTAATTAGTGGCCAAAAAGATGGTGGAAGGCAGAGAAAGCGACGGGTTTAGAATCAGCATGTAGATCTAATTAGTGATCGAAGAATGCATGGTGGAAGACAGAGAGAAAGAAGAAGAGAGGTCCGGGTTAATTTCGGCGAGTGAATCTAGTTAGTTTCCAATGGAGAATGGTGGAGAGGAGTGGAGGTTGAACGAAAATACAACAATGTATTAATACAGGGTCCGGCACTCGAAGTGTAACCATTTAAAAAGGCCATAAATTCAGCTTGGAAAATTACTTTTACTTAATTCAAAGTACAAAATGTGTAAAAATAATACAAAATTCAGAATCAATTCACTTTTGCTCGATATGACCACCTTTTGCCTTGACTTGATGACTTGAGAGAGCGAAGGAGTTGCTTCGTTTTGCCGAAAGCGGTCAATTTCCGAACATTGTATTTTCTGACGAGAAAATTTTTCCAATTGAGCAATTCGTAAACTCTCAAAACGATAGGGTTTACTTGACCGACCGTTCATACGAGAATTTGAGTCATCGATTGGCCACCAGGAGGCAGCACACGCAGCAGATAATGGTTTGGGCCGCTGTAACCGCAGATGGGCGCTCTCCAATCGTTTTCATCGAGCCTGGCGTCAAGGTAAATGCGACATATTATCGGGAAAGTATTCTGGAGGTTGCTTTGAAGCCGTGGGCAGACAAACATCTCGGTGGCAGACCATGGACGTTTCAGCAGGACTCGGCACCGTCTCACAAAGCTCGAGTGAACCAAGAATGGCTGAAAAACAACGTTCCGAACTTCATCACGTCCACACAATGGCTCTCGAATTCACCAGATGCGAATCCAATGGATTATTCTCTTTGGGCCATTTTGGAGAACAAAGTCCGAACTAAAAGATACACCAGTCTCGAGGCGCTGAAAAAAGTTATTGTCCGCGAGTGGGCCAAAATACCTGCAAGTCACATTCGGCCAAACGAAGCAACTCCTTCGCTCTCTCAAGTCATCAAGTCAAGGCAAAAGGTGGTCATATCGAGCAAAAGTGAACTGAATTTTGTATAATTTTTACACATTTTGTACTTTGAATTAAGTAAAAGTAATTTTCCAAACTGAATTTATGGCCTTTTTAATTGGTTACACTTCGAGTGCCGGACCCTGTATTAATAATATTAATTGTAATATTAATTGTAAGAGTTCGGGACAATCGATACGTGATGGTAACAAATCGGCTATGAAAACTGCTTTTGAGACATTCCTACGAACAGATAATAGATCCAAGCCTATAAGTTTACAGCAATCTTGGTAACTAGGTAGATTTGCAGGGTCGTTCCATGGTAGATTGCGTAGAGCAAACCGAACAAATTTTCGCTGGATAGCATCGATGCGCTCATCGTCGATTTGATAGTAAGGTGACCAAATAATAGCGCCATATTCAAGCGTCGAACGGACTTGTGCACAATATAATGCCTTGACAAAGTTTTTGGTAACGCGAAAAATAAATCCTAGAAACTTTGAAGCCTTGGAAATTATATAATCAATGTGTTTTTTTAAGTTTAACTTGGCATCAAGAATAATTCCCAAGTCCTTTACGAATGATTCGCGTTTCAGCACTTTTCCCGTAATGTTGTATTCGTATCTTATAAACGAGTATTTGCGAGAGAAGGAAATAACAGAGCATTTTAAGGTGTTTAATGCCATTCTGTTTATTTGACACCAATTGGTGAATGAATCAAGCTGTGATTGTAGAAATATTGTGTCTTCTTGAGATTTAACCTGGTGATATAGCTTGACATCGTCAGCAAAGGACAGCTTACAGCATTAAAGCAAAAAATTGAGATCATTAAGGTATAGTGAAAATATAAATGGTCCCAAATAACCAAATGATGGCATAAAACCATGCTGAGTTTCGGAGATGTTGTTACTGCAATTGTGAGTGATAAAATCCAGGACAATAATTTCGAGTAACTTGGAAACTGCTCATAATGCCGCAATCCCACGATAATTGGAAGCGTCAGACTTATTTCCTTTCTTGAATACTGGAAAGATATATGAACTCTTCCAAATATCAGGAAACGTTTCTGAGGTGAGTGATGAGTTGAATAGCAGTGAGAGTGGGACTAAAAGGCTTCTCAAACACTTTTTTTAGCACTATTGAAGAATACCATCTGGTCCAGCGTTCGAAGATGACTTCAGCTTGACGCACGCTATCTCAATCATAGAAGTCGATATCATAGGGTGAGGGCCGATAGGAGAGCGGTGCGGAACATTGTTGATGGCTTCAGAGATTTGAAGATTAGATAGAGTTTCGTCGGAAAAAACACTGCTGAAGTGTTTCCGGAAGAGATTGCATATATCATGTTGCGTTGATGATTGGACATCTCCTAGAAACATGTGAGTTGGTAGTCCTGACTCTTTCCTCTGTTCGTTTTCGTGATTCCAGAAGCTTTTCGTATTGTTTCTTAAATTGTTTTGAATTGATTGATATGAGAAAGGCATCATTACACCACAAGGTGCATTAAAACAGGATTTTAACACTAAATTTCATGAGCAATAGAGTACTTATTATATAAAAGTGCAAATAACTTGACTTTTTTTAATAATTTTCCCCACCTTTTGAAAACCCCTTCCTTCCTTGAATCTCCACCCTCCATAATCCCTCTCCCTTTTTGGATCCTCTCTTGAGCCCCTCCCCCTGAACGATTCCTGCGCACAGGCCTGTTACGTGGTTTTCTAGTTTTATCTTAGAAATGTATGAATCTTCGAGATCTGGTGTTATGTCGAATTTTTGGCATTAAAAATGCCTTACTCTTCACTATATGGGGCCGGGTGTCAATTAAAAGTTTCAAAAATAGTCGCGTAACCTTTTTGTGTCATAATTTTGAACGTTAATAACTCGGTCATTTGTTGATGGATTGTTATAATTTAACAACCAATCGATTCGGAAACTTTTAACTTAAACATGTATGACGACGTCGTTTCAGTATTTCAATAGCATACTATTGAAAAAATGGTTAGAATCGACCTATGTTTTCATCCACCAATCCCCGTTGAGCAAAATGACGTCAACTTCTTGTTCGGCATAGGAGGCTTTGCGTCATGCATAAAAAACACCGCAACGTTATGCGTAGTATGAAGAGAAATCTATAAATATAGGCTGCACAATATTTCTTTGCCTAGTTGATGTTTGACTGTGAATGAAACAAGTAGCTCGTCCAGTGAACTGATTACTGGATTGTGTATGCGTTCGCTCGCTGGATTGTCGCTTTTGCATTATGTGTTGGTGAAATTTCCTGTTGTCTGCGCAACACCGTGTTCGCTTGAGTATCTTATATATCATCTAGCTATTGAAGAACCGAATTAGCGTGGTTACCGATTCTTTTGAAATATCCCTTGTATTTAGCAAATTTTTGGTCGATTTTGCCATTAAAAATGCCTTACACTTCGCTTCCCGAGGCTGGGTGTCAATTTAAAACATGCATAACTAATCGCGTAACATTTTTCTGTCATAATTTTAAATGCTTATAACTTAGTCATTTGTTGATGGATTTATATAATTCAACAACCAATCGATTCGGAAACATTTAACTTAAACTTATGAGATGACGTTATTTGAATATTTCAATTGCATACCTCGATGATTTGTTAATGGATTATCCTAATTTAAATGATTCCTAAGCTTCAATATTGTAAGCTTGAAAATGTTTTAATTTGTCAACGGATCGGTTTGCATACTTAAATCTCCATTCCCATACGAACAAAACGGTGGCGCGAAAATGGATTCAGTATAAAGTTGTGTTATGATGATAATCATAGATACTTCTTCTTCATTATATGTGACTGAACAAGTTGTTGTCTCACCAGGAATTAAACGCTTCAAAAGATTCAAAATTAAATTCTGAAACTTATCTAAAAGCGGCCTCCTCGGTTTAGTAGTATAAATGAGTTCCACAGGCTCACATATACAGTTCAATTAGATGCAATATCATATAGTATCAAAGATAAACTCAAGGTAAGTTTACCTGCGGTTTTACATGTATCGTTTGAATAGGAACCCTCGTAGAATTTGGTTAACCGCCAGTTTAAATTTAATTATTATTTGCTTCAAAACAATAAACGTCTGATGGCTACACGCGTTGTAACTATGACAATGTTCATTCATATGTTAATAACATCAAGTTACAATATTAACAAAATTTCGGAATTTTGTTGCGTATCCATTCCGTATATTCCTAATATGCCAAAGCGAAAATCAATGTAAGTAACTAAATATTTTATGCGGACTGTTTCACATGCTTCCTTCCTCGTATTGTTGCCATATTATTTACCGACATTTTCCGAAGATTATTGACGATTTTGAAGAAGGATTAATAAAATTACACTATTACTGAGTGTACCGCTACAACATCTTTCGTTAAAATAAATAAAATCTTTTCTTGGATCAATTAACTGTTTATAAAATTAATAAGTTTGTACGTTTCTCGAAAATTATTATCATAAAATAAAAGTTTTATTTGTTCAGGTTTAAATGTTTAGGTTGTTTGTATCTAAAATTGAGCTTTCGGGTAATTTTGAATTCATCATAATTGACTTCTAGTTAAAGGACGTTATTCAAAAACTTAACAGTGTAAAAATTTGTGGAAAGGGATCAAAATTGAATAGAATCAATAATCAAGAAAGATTCTAATTGTCAATTTTATCATTCGCTAACAATCTCAGCGCTTAAACTAGAGCAAGTTTGTAATTAGTCAATTGAATATGTTTTTAGTTTAGTGTGTCATCATCATTATCATCTTTATTTTTGTATTAATTATGAAGACCCTAGAAACGTTTCATTTTTAATGTTATTGTGCTCGGTCGTGTCTTGAATACAACCCTCTAATTTTTTTTTTTCAAGTAAACTCTTTGACACTTAGAAAATGTTCAGATTACACCAGATCTCGACGTTTCATGCACTTCTAAGATATTTGGCATCAAAAAAAAATTCTTTCATTTTGCATATTTTTTCTACGCAGATAAGTCTCAAAGTCGATTTTCACAAAAAAAATTTGTTTTTGAGATTACACCAGATCTGGATATTTCATGAATTTCTAAAATCTTTGGATCCAAAAAAAAATATTTCTCTACTTTTTTTCTACGCGAATTTTCGAAGTTACGCGGTGTTTTTTGCGCGTTTTTTTTTTACACGATACGTATCCCCCGCGTAGAAAGAGACCTCAGTGTATATTTTCTATGAAAGAAAAAAAATATATCTTAAATCACGCTACCTTTAAATAATTTTTGAGAGTTTAATTGTCATTCAAAAATGTTCATATTTCAAACTATTACTCTAGATTTACTCAGGAATTCAATAAAATTAATTATGTATATGAATAAAAAAAGAAAAAATGAAATCCCGATGAAGATCTATTGACGATCTATTGCATGCCTGTAGTAATACTATTAGTTCCATAATTAGTGGTACAGCGAAATGGCAAGCGAAGAAAGAATCATCAGCAAATAAAAACCGCGACCCTTTCAGGACAACATTCTCATCGTTAAAGTACAGCAAAAATATCAGTGATCCTAGTTGACTGCCTTGTGGGATTCCCGATGAAGCGCAATACTCATCAGATACACAATCACCGGTTCTGACGGTAAAACGTCGGTCGCTTAGGTGAACGGTAACGTCGGTCGCCTGAATTCAGCAGAGTACTAGACCGAGTTTGCCTAGTTTAGACGTCTGTTTGATAGCCAACGGACATAGAGTTTGTAACATAATTCTAAGTGATTTTAGCAGTAGAATGTTTTGGCATGAATCCATGGACGGCTTACAATGGTTGAAAACTGGCTCAAGAACTATAATTTCTAAAAGCTTTGTAATGGCTCTGAGAAATGCAATCCTTAGAAGAAACTGCTGCAGAACACGCATTACTTGGTTACCTGAATAACGGTCATTCAAAAAATTCCCGGATACATCAAACCAAGACTGTTTACTTGCAATAATTCATTCAACCACCATAACAATTCTGAAATTTGTGTCTTTGGCAATCTATGGAACAAATTACGAACAAATAAGCACAAATTATGTAGAACTATGATTCAAAGTGGAAATAGATATCGTTTTCATTGAATGCCAAAAACATTAATCAGATTCAAAAATTTGACAGGAAAAGGTGATGCGAAAATAAACCCATAAATTCAACTAAAACAAGCTGCCATGACACGCACTTTAGGCAAACTAAGATTAGGCGTAAGCCACGTGGTGCGTAAATTTGCGAGCCGCATGCTGTTCCCAAAATTTACGCACCCCGAAGCCGGTTCCACCGTCTGTTTTGTTATGTTTACGCACGGCTTAAAGTCGCATTTCATGTACACCCAAACCGTTCGTGTCTCGCGTGCTTCTCCACCCGGCCGCGCTTCAGCCGAAGGTGCGTAATGTTTAGAAACACCAGACACAACAAGGTAACACAAAACATTGAACCTGCCACTCATTTTTTTTTTCGCCGGTGTTGTTACGGCTGTTACCGGTGCGTACGAGCGTATCGCTTCCCGAGGCTTAGCTGCGTGTTGTTTTCCTGCGTTTCATCCCGCGAGTATCTTCTCCCCACTCGTCCATCAACCAGATTATGTATGTACATATTTGGGATACTTGGGACGGAGAGCAGGAGGCTGACTCGGCTGCTTCTAGTTCTAGTCTATCAAGCAAGAGACGAGCTGTTTGTTTACGACGGATGTCTTACACCGGGTCCGGGTTTGGGTCCGAGTCCGGGGTGGCGGCAACAGCATCAGCATGGCACAAGTGCGTATACGCACACTCATAGCCCGCATCGGCATTCGATGTTGCGTAGGTTCGTTCGTTCGGTGGATGGAGCCGACGAGGTTTTAAAATTTAAATGGACCGAAAAACGCCAGCCGGCAACACCAGCCGTTTTGGCTGTT
Source organism: Malaya genurostris (assembly GCF_030247185.1). Classification (NCBI taxonomy): domain Eukaryota; kingdom Metazoa; phylum Arthropoda; class Insecta; order Diptera; family Culicidae; genus Malaya; species Malaya genurostris. Next base: position 286,550,115 of record NC_080571.1, read on the forward strand.
CGCCTGGTAGCGTGAAATTCAATAACTGCTCCCCCTTTCACTTTGAGATCAATGGTGTTTTACTTTTTTTTTTTGTTTTCTGATTTTGAAGCTCAGGGAGAGTCCGGAATTTTGACGTCGGTTGTTGGGTCGGTGGGCGTGCACCACTGGGGAGGAAACCACTCGCGTGATTTGGATAATCTTCCCTCAGATCGCAGTCCATCACTTTCTCCTGAACGGACACCAAATTTGGCTACCAGGAGTCGAAGGGGAGTTCTCTCATAGAGGCTGACTTATTATTTCGGGGAAGCATCATCATAGCAAGGGAGTTATCGTTGACTAGAATTGGAATGCGCAAATTTTAGTTTTTGGCATGTTATGATCCCAATGTAAGATTCACGGTTTAAAATACCTTCAATTCTATTCAACTTACATGTATCGTGTTCCCACGCTTGAACGTGGGCAACGCGTCAGGAATATTCTCAAGCTCTACTGCACCTAGGAAAACAAACAACAAAAAGGAAATCTGAAAACCACGTAGAATGACTGCCGCAGTAAGTGAATAATTATACAATTCGTTGCATAAAATTCCGATAAACAGCTGTTAATGAAATTCGTGCCATTCGGACGGTGAGGTTGAACGGACCGATGCACAACCATGAGTCGGTTTTTGTTTAGTCTTCCGATTTTTTGAAAAATTAAAAATGAAATTATTTTTTAAAAATTCTTAGTTATTTCATCGTAAGATTTTTTTCATTTTATGCCACGAAAAATATCACGTTACAAGGAAATCAATGAATGATTTTTGTTATTTTAGAAAAACGATGTTATTATAGGAATAAATGTGTCCGAGCAATCTTCTTAAATTCAGCCATTTTCGAGATATATGAAAATCAAAATCGAGAAAATGAATATTACATGAGAAAACGCCTTTTTAATAATTAAGCAAAATTTATTATCTTGACGTTTTTCGTGGTATGAAATAAAAAAAACATCGATGGAATAATTAAGAATTTTGAAAAAAAAAATATTTTTGATTTTTCGAAGTCATAAATTTGATTGCCGATTACCTACATTTTTTCCTTACACCAGGGTGGCAAGTGAATTGCCGATTTCAATTTCCCGGTTTTTCCCGGTTTTCCCGGTTTTTTAAGATAAAAATTCCCGGTTTTTGGAATAGGCTCAAATCGCCCCTGTTTTTTTTTTTAGTTTTTAATTTAAACTTTAAACAGATATCCCATGTCTAAAAAGGATCATTGTAATTGGCCCGCTAATTGAGGATTCAATTACTTTCCAAGCATTTAGATGAATAAATAAAAAATATTAATTATAACATGTGCGTATAAGAAAAGCATAACCTTTTCCAAGTCATTCAGGGGTTTTGGTTACACGTAACCGATTTCTTCCGAGTGCACATGAAAGTTTTTATCATTTGTTTTGGTATACATTTGATTGAAAATAAATCAATAAGAAACAACAATCCCAAAAACGGACGCTTGTCACTCGGAAAAAACAATCTATGCTTGCAACTTCAAATCATTTTGTACAGAGCTTTCTTCGCTCCTTCCATCAGATCAGTGGGAAAATTATAAACGGCATAATGGCCAAGGATGGCTTTTATCGTACCAAAGAACGCTCTCTACCAACTCTTCACAATATTCAATCATTGCCATCAAAGAGAGACGGATATCATCTCAGCAACAAAACACCGTCATGGTTCATATAACATAGAATAAACACCAGTGCGAGAGCGAAATTCTCTCGATGGCCTGTCTGACATCACGGGTTAACACGCTGCTGTGGGGATTCTCTCTGAAGCAACAAACGGTCGCTTATTCTCGTATATATTATATACGGGCAGTTGATAATTGCGACAGAATCATTTTACTATTGCCGCTTATTCTAACTATGTGAAATTAACCTTTGTATAAGTAGTGTCTATGAAAATGTCTGTGAATGCTCAAGACCAGAGTTTTGAAATATTGTATATTGTAACGTAGTATGAGAATCATCAAGTCGAATTATCTGCGATAATTATCAATTTGCGATTCTCTCTTGGATCATTGCCGGACTGTATATATTTTGTTAAGGGCTGTGAAATACTCAGAGTATGAAGTGGAGCGAAGAAATGTAGAATAATTTCCGCACGGTTCATGCATCGAGAGAGAGCGAGTTCTTGTAGCATCTTCTACCAGATTGAAAATTTTGTATACAATTTAGAAAAATATCGAGCCGCTTTCTGACAAATTATCGGCAATCACCAACACTGATGCTGGCACAGCGAATCTAACATAATATCGTCATTGCCTTCGGCCATGGTACAATAAATTGTTATATGGACATAAACTGTTTAAATTATGTCGTTTGCAAGCAATCTGTTCAATGAACGATACCCTCAGATGAATTTTCATGTAATAGAATTGAATACAAAATCGTTAGATGTATGTATATCTAAGATTTCGCAAAACCGTTGACTTGCTCTTTTTAAACACAATTTTTTTCTAATATATCTGTTAGTAAATAAACAATGTTTACGATTTCAATGCGTTGATGGGTAAATGAATCAAATGATAACTGTTAAATAGGATAATAGGATTCTAAACGCTCGTAGAGTAATCAGTAAGTACGAGTTCTTCATGATGAACTCTCCGCTGGTTTTAAACCAGTTTTATTTCCAATAGCCTGACTAATTTATCTTCTATGAGAAATCTTCCTACAATTGATCCGATTCTAGCAGATCAATCAATAACATTCAGGGTTTCAAATTAAGCAATGATTAGTTTAATTAGTTATATATTCTACCAGTTTAGAACTAATCGACTAGAATACTATCGAATTTAAACCCTGAAATTGTTTTGGGAAATATAGATATAGCCGTAAATAATTTAAATCATTACTTTATTGAAGTTCCAAAAGCTCAAACTAAATTCAATTCACCTTCATCTACATCCATATCAACGTTCTTGTGATCCTACTATGGAATAGTTGAGGACCTTTAAAAGAAAATTAAAAATAGATTCAATGAACAAATCAATTATTTTCTAAATCTTCCTAAGATTCTATACTGGTTCTCAGAAACCAGTTTCAACTCTTCCAATTTTGCGAGTCCTTTTGATATCTCACAGAAATATAAGCATAACAACACAAGTATTGTCTCAAGATAACCTTACTGAGACAAATTATGATGAAACAAGGGCAATTATAAGCAAACTTAATAACTTACATATTTTCCCTATGTTACCTTGAGATTTTGCCACAAATTTTGCAGGTGTTTAAAATACTTATTCAAAAATTTAATAAAAATCCAACAGAAGCATCCAAATTATCCTTATTTTTCAAAATGAGCTTTCATTGTGCTGTTATTGATAACAACTTAAAAAACTCTGATGCATCCTGTTTGATTTAACACTGTCTGCAAGCCTCTAAAAATCGTTGGACGAGACATGGGGTATTGGCATATTTGGCATATTTCCAATGGACAATAAGTTATTTCAACACTTGTACAGAACATTTAGCTCAAACGCTAAATTGGGTATTGTCTCCTACTTTTCAATTGTTGAAAAAAAAAATCATTTTTCTAACAACTGTTACGCATAGGTGAGTTAGTAATATTTTTCCCGGTTTTTCACAAAAATTCCCGCCTTTTTCCGGTTTTTCCCGGTAAAATCAAATTCCCGACTTTTCCCGGTTTTCCCGATTTTCCCGGTCACTTGCCACCCTGTTACACAAAACTTTCTAAGAAGCAATAGATTTCGAGTTACGATTTTTTAAAAATAATGCAGCTTAATGCCCTTTTCAAGAATTAGTCTTTTGTGAAAAAATTCTCTAGAATAGTGGAAAATACTTTATTTGCCATACCGATTACACATGCAACGTTTTATGCAAATCCAATGGTGTTGAGCCAGAATTTTGCCATGTATGGATGATTTGACGCAGAATTGTTCCATAAGTATTGCATGAAATTTCCGAAATCGAAATATTTGTTTTTCGTTGAATGGCTTAGAATTGTCTGAAACGTCGAGATTTAGTGTCATCTCGAAAATTTTTGTTTTCAAAATCGAGTATGGGATTTTTCTTTCCGATTTCCTAAATTTGAGATGTCCGAAATCAAACATTCTTGTTTGATGTCAAATGTCGTAGAATTACATAATGCTAATTTTTCTTCGCTGTCATCATATCCCTTCTCATTCATTTGACTTTTCCTTGCGCAGTCTCAAGTGCCAGGTAGTCTACCTGCTTCATTGTCTTCGCTGTTGGTAGTGAGCAAGTTCAAATTAATAGGCATGAACATAAACTCGACAACCACAAATTATATCCAGCCAGAATTAAAAATAGAGGATGGCGATTTTAAATCGATTGACTTTTTGACTGTTTGAAATGTAATGAGAAGTGTTCCAAAGAATTAAAAATGAAAACTGAAAAAGGAAACAATTAGTGTATGTTTGGTCTGTAATTGATATTTCAGTTCTCATGACCGGTTTACCTTTCATCTATCATCTTGAACCAATTCGAATATTTACATGAACCTCATTTTAAGGCCTATCTCTCATTCAATTGAAAGAGATGTTTTGTTATTTTACGGTAGATCAACTGAGTTTCGATTGCAAGAGAAACGAATGAAGAAGTGAATGTTGCCCGTTCGGTACGTCAGCGAAGGTTGTGTGTGTGTTAGAGTGAGAAGTTTACTGCAGTAGAGTGATCGTCAGTTTATGCCACATTCGGTTTCAATTGAATTGAATAAAGTTTCACGGCATTGCAATGGGCTGTTTTCTGCACACACAGCAAAAGTAGGGGATTGGGTATGGCATGAGAGTACCCATGGCAATGAAAGAAAGTGATCGAGTGCTTTGAATAAATGTCCCAAATGTTAAAATAACAATTTTAAAGGATCTGTTGTTGTTGTTAAATTCTTTTCGAAATATATGTCTTTCAGGAATTGCATTTTCAGTGACAAAATTTTCGAAGCGTATTGTTTGATAAAATAGCTTCTATTCAGTATTTTACAAATAGAAGGCCTTTAGAAGAAGTAGAGTAAACTCAGTGCTCACAAGTTCCTATCTCATGTCACCCTGTAAATCTATTCTAACATTCGGTTAATAGAATGACGCCAGCTTTGAACTATCACGTTCTACGGTAGTAGCAAAATGAGAGGATGTGAATGGGTTTAACGCTGTAAATAACACAAGGAAGAATAATTTGTTTTTCGACTTCTTGGTCTGTGAGTGAAGTAATAAGAATCGATCCAAGGTAGGCTGCATAGAAGGTGATAATGCTAACTATCACGGTAAGCCCGATCCTGTCACTTATCATGATTTTTTAGTGCGCTGTACTGGTGGCTTTTGCTCGTAGTTTGCAATGTGTTTTTGTCACAATAATCAATACAAAAACCGCTTTTCAGCGAGTAGCAAAACAACAGTAGATTGAATTGCCGTCTATAAAAAAAAGGAACGACTGTATACGCGCCTGGTATTGCATCGAAACGGAAATTCCAAAGTGCGTAGCAATTTTATAAATGCCCATTCCGTCGACACTTTTAACTTAATGCAATCGAATGTTGACACTTTTCTCTTCCAGCGCACCATGTTTGCTGTAGCTGATGGTGAATGCCGCAATCAATGGCTCGTGCCACAGTAGAGAGATCCGCGTGTCTCAGTGTATCATTGTGTCCTACCGGTAACGAATCACGAATAATTGCAACGCACTATCGGACAACATGTGCGTTTGTCTTCTCGGCGTTTAACCGGCCTTCGATAGGGGTGGGGGGCGATCATTGGACGGACGCAGTTGACCGACCGGCAAAGTAATTAAAAGCAAATATTGAATTGTAAATTGAACGGTAATGGACGCGCGACACCGGGAAAGGCTTTGATTCGTAAATTCTACACATGCACTGGTCCTTCGGTGTCGTGCTCAAACGGCCGGCTGTCTTCGGCGCAGCACGGCTGCATAAATCGACAACAGACGTGCCGTGGTAGTTTTTGTTGCACCACGGTGGGTCTTTTAAATTTTAAATTAAGTGACGCTTTTAGCACGTGATATGAAGGTATTCTAAAATACTGGACAACTCGGGAAAGTGGTACGGTAACTTCGAACCCTTGCTGCTTCAGATGCCCTGCCGTTGTAGCTTGCTTATGTTGTTGATAGAATAGATGAAACGTTGTAGTTTTTATTGTACGACGTTTCAAAACAACTTTTTTGGTATTGAATAATTGATGACACATAAATTTCCAATAACTGATAGTCAGAGATTATGTTAGGACATGCATTCGGAAAAAAATCAACACTTTTTTTTGTGTATAACTTTCTATTGGATGGGTAAAAATTGACGAAATTTCGGGAAAACTAGTTCAGAATGTAATGTCTATTTGACCTATATGGAAAAAGTATACACGATAAAAAAAAGCTGTTGTCTTTTTATTGTAATAGCATCAATAGTAAAACTTAGAACTCGATTTTCTCTGTAAAGGTATTGTTGATTTCTATCATTTTTTGGATATGTTTTAGCTGATAACCGAAAACAGTTTATTGCACTCTATGTCAAAATTGAGAAATAATGGACAACTTTTGAAAATAGGTGATTTTTTTTTAATTATTGAAATATCTTTTTAAATAAATGTTGCCTCAGTTGTATAAAAGTTCGCATAATTTCATATAAAAAAGTGTTAATCGATTTTTTTTCTCATGCTAGCGTTCACAAAATTTAAAATAAGATTAAACTTTAACTGTAGTATTCGGAAAATTTTAGTTTATTCAAATAAGAGGCTAGAGTTTTTATACAATATTGGAGAATCGCATTTGTTAAAAATTGATGCGGTGCCTGGGTGTTGCACTCAAAAAAGTCCAATTTTTATTGTATATCAGGTAACTTATAGTAAAGTAATTGGTCGAAACAGTTATTCTGAGTGATAGTGCAGTTTTGGCAAGTGTGTGTTGATTAGTGCAAAATGAACAATGCTGATTCACGAAACTAAAATTTTTTTCAAGTGACGGAAACTGCGAGTTTACCGCCCAAAATTAAACGACGGCAATTGATCGAAGCGTCATCTGCATTACATTGTCGGTGTTATCAGATTTATGTTATCAGTGTTATTTAGAATGTGTAAAAATTTACAAGTCAATCGTGTGGTTCAAGCTGAAAATCTAAAATTGCAAGCAGAATACTGGTGAGATCGTTCCTTAGAGATAGTTCACATTTTTGTCATCTACAATCTTATATCCTTACTAAAAATCACTGCTAAACTCTGGACTCCGTCGATTATTCGGGGAACGTTTGATCTATATTTCTTTGGGTTGAACGCTAGAACGCTAGTTTCGAAAAAAAATTCGTATTTTAGTAGCAAGCACATATTAATAGGGGAAGGTGTTCGGTTGCCGGCACCCGATCGTAACTTTTGACAGAAAGCAAATTGCGTTATTCCGACAAATGTCATGTGTGTGTGTAATAGTAGAACGTTCTTTTTGTGCTGAATACCAAAGCAAACAGACGTTTGTACTTTTTGCTGTGCTCAGCAAGCCAAAGTTTTGGCCAAACATCTAGCTGCTCATACAGCCAATGCTCCGACTAACAAAAAACGTGGAAGACCAGCCAAATCAACACCAAAGGCACCACCATCGAAATCATCGGCCAAGAGAGCCAATGCGAAGTCACCATCAAACAATGAAGAGTTTTGTCCAAAACGTTTCCGAAAAAAATACATTCCGTTTTTTCTTTGAATAATTGCAGTCTTTACTTATATTTTTCCATTTTTAGCGAATTTTCTTGGGGTGCCGGTAAACGAACACCTTTTTTGAAATGGCCAAAATTTATCACTTTACTAAATTCACAATAAAGTTTTTTTAATCAAATGAATCAACTTAGACTCTCAATCAGTTGTTATCTAGGGACTTTAGCTATATGTTAGAGATGGTCGGGTATAGAAATTCTTATACCCGAACCCGACCCGTACCCGAGTGATCAGCAAAAAAATTTACCCGTACCCGACCCGTACCCGATTAAAAATTTAAAAAAATACCCGTACCCGACCCGTACCCGATCAATAATAAAAAAAAATTACCCGTACCCGACCCGTACCCGATAAAAAATAAAAAAAATTTACCCGTACCCGACCCGAATGAGTAGTAAAAATTTTACCAAAATTCAGTATGGAAAATATAAAGTGTTTTAGATATCGAGCCGTATCAGGTTGGTAAGAAAAATACATTAAAATGCTTGTTTACTTTTAAACATATAAATACAATGTGAAGCATGAATAATGTAATGTAACTTTTTTTTAAACATGCAAAAAAAAAAACAAACGGTTCATCCGAATTCAAAATTTATTTTTTCATATTAAAGTACAATCCTTCCGGGTAATTGTTGAATATAATTTCATTCAAATGGCTGCCTCGGCTGGCCTTGCAGTACGCCATACGGTCGGTCCAGCTTTTTAATACATTTTCGATTGTATGCAGCTTTATTTCAGCTATGGATGCACGAATGTTATCCTTCAAGGCTTGAATTGTCTCTGGCTTGTCCACATAACACTTATCTTTGACAGCCGCTCAAAGATAATAGTCTAACGGTGTCAAATCACAGCTCCGAGGCGGCCAAACGACAGCCGAATTTCGACTGATAATTCGATCTTCGAAGACTGTGCACAGGTGATCGATCGTAGCGTTGGCTGTGTGGCACGGAGCGCCGTCTTGTTGGTACCAAAAGGTGTCCAAGTCTTCCTCTTCAAGTAACGGGAAGAACCAATCGCTAATGATGACGCGGTACCGCTCGCCATTGACCGTGGCGGCGGCTCCTGCCTCATTTTCTAAGAAAAAAGGCCCAATGATGCCGCCAGTCAAAAATCCGCACCAAACCGTCACTCTCTGAGATCGGCTTCTTCATGATGACGTGCGGGTTTTCCGTCCCCAGATGCGACAATTTTGCTTATTAACATACCCGCCGAGATGAAAACGTGCCTCATCCGAGAAGATGATTTTTTTGCACACATTCCGCAACATTACCATGATTTTGAAAGTAAAACTGCACTATTTTCACGCGGTCCTCAAGCGTATACACAACCATTTTCGTTCAGCGGAAGGATACAACTAAGTTTCTGTCAAATCAGAAGTGACATTGAGGTTACCAATGTCGAAATAACCGCTAGTTCAAAAATAAATGTTAGATGGCGGACCCTGTAGATTTTCAATGTCTTTGGTACTTTATAATCATTTACAAATGTCAACAAAAGGGAGTAATATGAACTCAAATTTTTCGAGAAGCATATTTACCCAAAATGTCGTAATACCCGTTGTATTCAATTTTGGGTAGGTATGGTTTTTACGAAACAGTGCGACTTTTGATCCAATTCTTTAGAACCACAAGTAAGCGTGCTCGTTATCTTGACACACAAATAAAAATTCACATTCGAATCACTTGAAAAATCACGTAAAATAGTTTCAAATGTCAAATTGAATATTAAACGTGACGAAAATGAATGTTATGCGAACATCCCCTAAAATGAAAAGTTTGTTATCAGTTCGTTTACGTGAATTGACCAAAGAATCAAACAATGTACGTGTATTCCCGGTGTGAAAAATTCAATTTTGAACATGGTGAACAGTGAGTCCTTCAAGTGTAAGTAGTTTGAACATTCGTAGGAAATTTTTTTGGTTACAATTTTTTACTACAAAGCAAAATGAATTATGATTTTGATTTAGATTTATCTGTCAACTATGCCCGTTTTGTAAGCCTCACAAACCCACACCCACGATGTTATCGGTAGCTGGTGGTTTTTACAGCCACTGAACCGGTGAAACCCTCAACGAGTGAACACGGTGAAAATTTGAGTATTTCGCGAGAAAAGATTTTCACCCTTACTTTTGCGACTCCACGTTGTCACGCATCGAGATTTTCACTTGTAGTCCAGTGAAAAGAAACGAAAATTAACTAGCAATATAGCCCAACTTGCTGTGCCATCAATCGGTGTCATTTCAAGTGAGGTGACACCACCCAGAAGTGCAGAATAAGAAGAACTTCTGTGCAGATTTTCTGAAATAAATGTTCATGTTTTTATGGTAAAAATCCTAATGATTTTTATGAAAGTTTTGAAAATCTCCAACCAATATTTAAAATAACAGTTTTCTGGTATCTGAATGTGATATGAGTACTACACTACATTTTATATACTTCCAATACTTGCATATCAGTCCCATATGGGAAATCGGCATGTTGAGAAAAAGACGATCAAAAGTTTATTTCCGATTTTTTTATTTATTGTGCTCCCTAATGCTGGTCCCGGGTTGGCGGTTCAATACATAGGACGCTGGTCTTACAAGTCAGCTGTCGTATGTTCGAGCTCCGACCTGGAAGGATTCTTAGTGTCAGTAGGATTCATAGTACTAGCCATGCAATGATTCTGTACACTAAGAATCGGCTGCGAAGTCTGTTGAAACAGAAAGGCCAAACTCCACGAAAGGAGAGTAATGCCAAGTCTTTGCTTTGCTCCCTAATGCTAAATCTTGGTATTATTACATGAAATATCGGTAATACACCTTTGCTGTTCCAATATTGCAACAAATGAAATTATTGAAATTTTGCACTGAATGGGACTGATACGCGGGTACTTTAGCATATGGGACACAGAAATGAGTTGATATTTTTTTATATTTTACTGAACAAACCCTCAACTTTCATTGCAATTTCTGAGAGTATATTAAGGAAAGACTCCATTCCTCAAGCTAACTCAAAATTGGCGAAAATCGATATGAGACTGATATGCGAGTATGGGCAGTATATGAATCAAATAATTTTTACTGAATTGTGCATTAAACAGTTTTAAAATGGCAGTCCATTAAAACCTACGTGAAAAGTAGATTCCGACCGCAACATCATAGAGCTAAGGCAGTGTGTCTTATTAAATATGTTATAAACAAAGTAGGGCGGGAAATATTCACATAACTTTTCACGTAACTATGATTGATATTTTTTTAAATGAAGAAAGAAATGTTTTTTTTTTCTGGAAAAAGATGCCAGTTGACAGGTCTGGTCCTAAGCGCGAATGTCAAAACCCATTGAATCAAATTGATTATTTTCCGGAAGAACTGTTTTGCAATGAAAAAATCTCGTCAACGTGTAAACATATTTATGTGAAGTACAAATGGTCGGGTAATCGATCCGAAAAAAAAAATTACCCGTACCCGACCCGTACCCGAGGGAGCGTTAAATTTTTTTACCCGTACCCGACCCTCCTAGATGTTCCGGAGAAGGTAAATTCAGCAAAGCGTACATAACGACCGACACCATAGACGGCCAAATATATACAGAAGAACACCTCCAGATGCAACTGCTGCTCTTGTTCTGGTCCCACGTAGGAGACGCTCTATTTTGGTAGGATTTTGCATTGTGCCAGTATGTAAAACCGGTGATGGAGTGATACGAAGCCAACGTTGTTGTTTTTGTGTCGCAGACGACAAACTCGCAAGAGTTTTGCCCAAAGTAAATAGAAAAAAACTTGATGATTGTTAAGAGAAAGCTTTGGGAAACAGGTCTTCTAAAACGACAAGGATTTAAAGAATGAGTTACTGAAAGTGTGTAAGAAAAATGGCGCAGGTATTGCACAGAATTTGATGGGTAGTGTTAAGTCCACATCCTTGGGAAGTATAAAAAAAAATCCAATTGAACTATTGCTCAGATAACTGAGCAACAGAGGAAATGTTTCCTTTTTCAGTACAGAACATTTCTACGCGATCCATCTGGTTTCAAAGAAATGAAAAATTAAGTTCTTAAAAATTCCGTTGTGGTTATGTTCTGAATCAGTCGTGTGGATCGATAAATTTACAAAAAAAACTTTTTTTTTTTTCATAAATACGTTTATTTCATAGGCAATATACATAAGTTTTTCTTCGCCGTGGCATCCACAATACATAGTAGTTTAAACCTAATACATTTCGAATATCATATTAGTATGTTGGTACTCATTAGTTAATCTAAACACTGTTTTTATCAAGCGAGTTGCTATTTTAATTACATTAAATAAAATACATTTATTTTGTACATGATCTTATAACTATTTCAGGATTGTTTGTATCAGTTCACCACTTATATTCAATATCCTATAGTTGGCTATTGGTTGAACTCATGGAAGAGAAAACAGTTTAACATAAAATAAAATTTAAATTGGAACTCCAATGGATTTAATGAAATGATAAAGAAGTTTCATGTATGGAAGGTCACGACAAGCAAGAATGTCGCGAACTGGGACATTGGATAGTCTACCTTGGGTACGCAAGGAATTTATTAGTTGAGATCTGACATCACGAAACTCCACGCATGTCCAAACAACATGGTCAATATCGCGGTAACCTTCGCCGCAAGCACAATGATTAGTCTCGGAAAGTCCAATTCGAAGGAGATGTGCATCTAACGTGTAGTGATTGGACATGAGTCTGGACATCACACGAATGAAATCTCTACTCACATCCAGTCCCCTGAACCATGCCTTTGTCGATATTTTAGGAATAATTGAGTGCATCCACCGACCCAGATCATCTTTATCCCAAGAAGCTTGCCAGCTGGCAAGTGTTCTTTGGCGAGACGCGCTATAGAATTCGTTGAAAGCAATCGGTCTCTCATAAATTTCACCCTCAATAGCACCACGTTTGGCTAAAATATCGGCTCTTTCATTGCCTGGAATGGAGCAATGAGCCGGAACCCAAACTATTGTGATTAGATAATTATTATTCAATATGTCGTTCAGACACTGTTTTATTTTACCCAAGAAAAACGGTTCATTTTTGCCAGCAGCGTTTGAGCGAATGGCTTCAATTGCACTCAGACTATCTGTGAAGAGGAAATAATGGTTTGGAGATAATGTGACGATTACATTCAAGCTATAATGAACTGCTGCTAACTCTGCTATATAAACAGATGCAGGTTCTTGAAGCTTGAATGAGGCCGAAACATTATTGTTGAACATACCAAACCCTGTCGCTTCTTCCATTCGCGATCCGTCCGTGTAAAACATTTTCTCAGAGTTAATATGCCTGAACTTACTTGAAAATATTTTTGGGATTTCCATAGAGCGTAGGTGGTCCGGGATTCCACGCACTTCGCGCTGCATGGATGTGTCGAAAAATAAAGTTGAGTCAGGTACATTTAGGAGGCTGACACGGATAGGAATATATCTTGAAGGGTTGATTTCCTGTGACATATGGTTAAAATATACTGTCATGAATTTTGTTTGAGATCGAAGCTCGACTAGTCGTTCGAAATTATTAATTACCATGGGATTCAGCACATCACATCTTATTAGCAGGCGTGATGAAAGCTCCCAAAATCGATCTTTTAATGGAAGAACTCCCGCCAGAACTTCAAGACTCATTGTATGTGTCGAATGCATGCAGCCTAAAGCAATTCGCAAACAACGGTACTGAATTCGCTCAAGTTTGATAATATGAGAATTTGCAGCGGAACGAAAACAAACGCATCCATATTCCATCACTGAAAGTATCGTTGTCTGATACAATTTTATTAGATCTTGCGGATGAGCACCCCACCAAGACCCTGTTATTGTTCGAAGAAAATTTACTCTTTGTTGGCATTTCGTTATCAGATACCTAATGTGTCCTCCCCACGTGCATTTGGAATCAAACCACACCCCGAGGTATTTGAAAGTCAAAACCTGTTCGATTATTCTTCCCATCATATGAAGCTGAAGTTGCGCGGGATCATGCTTTTTTGAAAAGACGACCAGCTCTGTTTTCTCCGCAGAGAATTCGATACCAAGATGAACAGCCCAAACGGACAATTTATCTAAGGTATCTTGCAATGGTTTTTGCAGATCAATAGCTTTGGATCCAGTAACTGAAACCACGCCATCATCTGCCAATTGTCTTAGTGTACATGGGGTTACTAGACAGCTGTCAATGTCATTCACGTAAAAATTATAGAGGAGCGGACTGAGGCATGAGCCTTGCGGGAGACCCATGTAGCTAATTCTGATTGTTGCCAAATCGCCATGTGAAAAATGCATGCGTTTCTCTGACAAAAGGTTGTGCAAATAATTATTTATAACCGCTGGGAGTCCATGTTGGTGGAGCTTGTCTGAAAGAACATCAATGGAAACTGAATCAAATGCTCCTTTAATGTCTAAAAATACAGATGCCATTTGTTGCTTTTGAGCGAAGGCAATTTGGATGTCAGACGAAAGTAATGCAAGGCAATCATTCGTCCCTTTATTTCTACGGAAGCCAAACTGAGTATCTGACAACAAACCGTTCGTCTCGACCCAAGTGTCGAGACGTCGTAGAATAATTTTTTCGAACAATTTTCTGATGCAGGACAACATCGCAATGGGTCTATATGAGTTGTGATTGGAAGCTGGTTTCCCCGGCTTTTGAATGGCGATAACTTTCACTTGTCTCCAGTCAGGTGGAACAATATTTTGCTCAAGAAACTTGTTGAACAATTCCAACAAACGTCTTTTTGCGAGGTCGGACAGATTCTTCACCAAGTTGAATTTAATTCTGTCCAATCCAGGAGCGTTATTGTTACAAGACATGAGTGCTATGGAAAATTCCATCATTGAAAAGGGGCTATCAATGGAATCATCATTTGAAGAAGACTCCCTAACAATGCTATGCGTAGGAACGGAATCTGGACAAACTTTCCTCGCAAAATCAAATATCCATCGATTCGAGTACTCCTCACTCTCATTTCCTACGTTACGATTCCTCATTCGTCTGGCCGTATTCCAAAGAGTGCTCATTGAGGTTTCTCTTGACAAACCTTCCACAAAATGTCTCCAATAGCTGCATTTCTTAACCCGAAGTATGTTCTTGTACTTGGTTTCTAAAACCAAGAATTTTTCAAAATTCTGAGGAGTTCCTCCTCCTCGTTTTAAAAACGTCTTGAAAGCATTTTGTTTCGCGTGTTTAGCATCTGAGCACTCTTTGTCCCACCAAGGATTTGGAGGTCTTCTGTTAGACGATGGACCAAGAAATCGTTTGGTTTGGGCTTGTTCTGCGGCCTCCAGAATCGAACAAACGAGGAAGTCATATTCTTCAAGTGGGGGAAGCTCTTCCATTGAAGTTAAGACACTTGAAATATTACTTTGGTATTTAATCCAGTCAATATTTTTTGTCAAATCATATGGAATATTAACTGAATTAGCAATGCCTTTGTTACTGCTAATTGAGATGATGATTGGTAAATGATCGCTACCATGTAAATCAGGAAATACTTTCCAGGTGCAATCTAGTCGAATTGAAGTCGAACAAAGAGATAAATCTAATGCACTTGGACGTGCAGGAGGTCTTGGGATCCGTGTCATGCTACCCATATTTAGTACCGTCATGCTAAAATTGTCGCAAATATTATATATTAGAGATGATCTGCTATCATTGTAAACGGAACCCCACATCATTCCGTGCGAATTGAAATCTCCTAAAATCAAACGTGGAGCAGGAAGGGCTTCGACAATTTCATTAAGCTGTCGTTGTCCAACTTGAGCTCTTGGAGGAATATATACCGAAGCAATGCAAATGTCCTTTCCTTTAATGTTTATTTGACAAGCAACAACTTCTATACTAGAAGTCGAAGGAATGTTTAATCTATAAAAGGAATAACATTTCCTAATTCCTAAAAGCACTCCACCATACGGGGAGTCTCTGTCGAGACGTATAATGTTAAAGTCATTAAAATTTAAGGCTATGTTTGATGTAAGCCATGTTTCGCACAAAGCAAATACATCACATTTTTGACTATGCAACAAAACTTTAAATGAATCAAGTTTTGGCATGATGCTTCGACAATTCCACTGCAGGACAGTGATTGAATCATTTGCGGCGGATGATAAATTATCCATCAAATGATACAAAACCTGAAAGAGCTGGCCATTGAGCTGATAACTGTTTCAAAAAAGTTCTAGCTATTGGAAGGAATGCTGTTATGATGGTCTTTAGAGGTTCAGAAATATTGAATGCAGCGAAAATCCATTCTACAATTTCCGAAAATTTCAGTAATCCTGTTGGTGAATGTGAAATGGAGCCCACTGGATTATTGTCTTTTCTTGAGCTAGTTCCTGGATTGGTTTGTGAATTTGACAAACCAGGAGGCACAGTTTTTGGTTTTAAATTTGGCTTTTTAGCTTTAACACGGGGATCTTTTTTTGAAGGTATAATTTTAGGTGTCTTTTTTGGTATTTTGTGGTTTGTTAATCTCCTCTTAACAGACCCTTGAGGAGTGACAAACGAGGTATCTTCACTATTTCCGTCAGAGTCAGATTCCTCTGGCTCCGCAAGATTTGAAAAACCGTTTTCGGTTTCCAAAGGGGAGACATGTATGACCGTTTTGAGCATTTCTGCATATGTGCGCTTAGACCGTGCTTTTAAAGAAAGCTTCATTTTGTCTTTACGCAGCTTAAATGCAGCGCACACTGAAAGATCATCATGAGGGCTTTCCCCACAATAAACACATTTTTCAACATCTTTATCGCAAAGATTATCCTTATGAGGCCCTTGACATTTGATACATTTGGACTTATTACTACAGTAAGTAGCTGTATGTCCGAATTTTTTACAGTTCGTGCAATTCATAACATGCGGTACGAAAAGCCGAACAGGAAGACGAATTTTATCGATATAGACATGGCTAGGCAATGCAGATCCGGCAAATGTTACGCGAAACGAATCTGAGGGACGATAAGACTTTTTTCCATCGACAATAGATGCTGAGTACAATTGTTTGCACTCGAGTATCTTAACTCCCTCAAGCATGGAGTTTTTAAAACGGCCAACTCCATTTTTAAGTAAATCATCTGCTGTCAGACTTGCTTCAGTCACAACACCGTCAATTTCTACCTCCTTCGATGGAATGTAAACTCGATATTCAATAGCAAATAATTTACAGGTTACAATATCGTTTGCCTGTTTCAAGTCGTTAACTACAACTCGAATTTTATCTCTATTAACCTTACAGATTTCTTTAACTTCAGAGAAATGTGATGTCAAATCCTTTGTAATTTGCATCAAGTTTAAAATCTTTTCTTTTTTTCGAAGATAGACTATCCATGGCCCAGTGGTACCCTGTGGATAATGTTTAGCCCTCGGAGTATTTAAACTTTTACTAGTATCCGGAATCGGATTCGGATGATCTTCCATGAGATCATCCATTACATTAAATTTTTTTTGTAAATTAATAATACCAAAATAAAAACTTATGTTTAGTAAAATTTCAGATATAAGAAATAAAAAATAAATTAAATTAAATCTACCTTGTAGCTGATGTCTCTGTTCCTTTATCGTGAAGAACGACGTGAAGCTCTTCCAACGATTTCCAATTGGCAGTCTTTTGCTGTTTCCAATTGGCAGTCTTCTGTCGTTTACTGCTATCTCAGTTGCTCTGCCGTCGTTGTGAACACCACTGCACTTGCTGTACCTGACCCCAGGTACAGTGCTTTTGCTCTTGGTGGCGATCAAATGCGATGCTTGCAGTGTAGCACCTCGCGATATATGCCGTCTCTTTTGATCCTACGCAGCGTACAAATTCTGGTACCTGGTAGATCAGCACTGGGTTGCTTTAGCACCTCTGTGCCTTTGCACCCCTTCGTCTTCGCACCTTTATGCGATGGCACCTCTGTGACTCGTCACTTCTATGCTCTCGCACCTCTGTGTCTCTACACCTCTGTGCGTATGAACGGGATGGCCTTCGTTGCTAGCTTTCCAGTCGGGAAACGCACCGAATATTGCGTTTGCTATGGGCAGTTTAACTACCTGAAGCTTAGAATTGTCTCGGTAGCAGCCGTTAACTCTCGAGCCAGTACAATCGAAACACAACCTCTTCGCTTGAATGGTTTTTACTGAATGTACAAAAAAAAAAAACTTGTAGTAGGTAATGTTAAATACCTAACCGTGAGATTGACGTCGGACTGCTGTCGACAAGGGGTAGATAACTTTGAAATTGCACATTTATTTTGGTACATTGTTCTACTAATAAATCATCCATTTCAAGTAAAATTTGTAAAACGCTTTGGATTCTGAAAAGAGCCGAAAGTTACCATTACCCTAACTTTCAACACAGTTGACAATTATTTCCACGAGCAAAATTCCGAACAAATCGATTGCCTCTCGTTTGGCGAACGACGCACAGAGTGAATCTACCACTTGCTTATGTGCCCTTTCCTACACCGCTAACGTTCCGCACTGAGTGATTATTAGTGAAGACACTTACTCTGATTGAAAATCGATTTTATAAAATCAAATTAATGTATATGAGGGAATCCAATTAACTCTGATTCTATGTGGAGACACTGAAATGATGATGAATTTTCCACACTTGTTTGAAGCGAAAGCCCGAATGCAGTGCTCGAAGCATTTTTCCCTGGCAGCGAAGCAGCCAAATGTTGGCTTTATTTGCACTCGTTTGGTGCGAATTTCGCACTACGAAACGTGCAAAAAGCTAATCAAATTATTATATATTTGCACTAAACTGATGATTTTCATCTTCGGTTTGCAAAGAAGTAATCTTAATAGTTCTTTAGATAACGGTTGATTTTGTATAATGTTCCCCATCGTTGTCCACTTTTCGTTGTATTTTGCTCCAATGTAAACGACCAGCAGCAGGATGACGCAATCGTTATTGTTCGAAACGAAACACACACTGCGAACTTGCAACAGCAGATATGCGCACAAAAGAACAAGTTATTGTTTGCCTGCGTAAGGCATGAGAAACGGAGCCTCGTATTCACCATTGACGCCAGCACCAGTTAAATAATGCCGGGTGTAGTTCCACTATCTCAGCGTAGATGGCAGCCTGCGCCCTCGATTTGTCTCCGTTCATGGATTATCATAGACTGAAGCTAGCAAACAACAGGGTCTATTTATAGATTCGATTAATTTTTATGTTTCGTGTTCGGACCTATTTTTTCACTATTGAAACAATGTTTTCGTAATGAGCGTGGTATTAACAACTATTTGTTTCGTGAAAGAATTAGAGAAAATACTCAAACAGTGAAACATTGAAATTATTGAAAAATCATATCTGGAGTAATTTTGTCACACTTTCGTGGTGTGAAATTTCGAAAATGCACCCAGGTGAGCATAGTAAAGAAACAGTTATGATCTGGTCAGTTATTTGCAGCTACACCAACAGATAATTTGCATTCCTAGCAGTTTTGACAATTATTTACATTCAAACGCATAGGTATCAAAAGACACTTTTTGGTAGATACGCGGTAGAAATAGTGTTAATTAGCATTCGAGTGGACTTGAATTCATGTGACTAGTAGTTTCCGTCTAGCCTTCTCGGTTTTATGTTTCCCTTAATTACTATTTCTTTCGAAACAGAACTTTACAGAGAAAAATTTGTAATTTCCTTCGAAACAGGGCGTTGTCTTTTTTCCGCTTCATCCGAAACCCGTGGGCGGCTACCGGCTGCTGAAGTTGTTGGGGCAGGGAAAGGTTGAACCCACCACTAGCATCACGGCCACCACCACCACCGCCACCACCACCAACATCTCTACCATGACCGCCATCGCATAGATAATGCACCATCAGCCGTTGAGTTGAGAGTAGCAAGCGCAGAGACAGACAATAATGCGAGTGCCAATTTCGGTCCTTGGCCCTCGACCAGCCATAGCCAGCCAGTCAGTGGTGATATGTCTGCAGTGAAACTGTGTGGCGTCATGTCTGTGTCGCAGCTACAGCTGTTTTCGGTTCGGAAAATCTACCAGCAGACCATACGGCGTTACAGCGGTTCGTGAGTCAGCCGAATGAACAGTCGACCGACAACTGCTTCCAGTTCCCACTGCCTGTGTTGTGGGAGGGAAGGGGTAGGTGGGGTCAATCATCGTCGTCATCGTCGCCGTCATTGAAATCACTGATCGTTGCCAACACAACATGGAGAGAAACGAAAAGCTCCATTACAATTTGTGCTCCATACTGTCAAAAAATATGTAAAAACCCTCCAACAGCTCGTATTTTAACGGCTCAGTTACACATACAAAAGTGTGTAGACAACGCCAGGAAAAGTACGTCATCATTCATAAACGAATCTTCCGCGCATGAATGTCGACCTGTGCTGCAGCAGCAAAAGCAAAGAATGTGCAGGGCGCCGTTCCCGGACTTCAAATGGGACGCAGAAGAATACAATCCAACGAATATCGTAAAAGTTCCTGCAAGTTCCCGTCGTACAACCGCACCCGAGACCAATCTGAAATTCGCCTGCTAATGGAAAATAGCGGCTGCTGCTGCTGCTACTGCTCCTACTACTACTACGGAATCATCTGTTCGGTCGGTAGTAGTGGTATACACATATAGGACGAAATTCCGTCCTTCCGTCGCAGTCGCAACACACACGACGCGAATGCTGCTGTGTCTACTACTTTAGCTGGGAAAGCAGGACCGAAATGCCACCCACTAAAGGAAGAAGAGTTGGTGACCTGCTTCGTGTTTGCTAGTGTAGCGCAAAATTTATGTCCTCCTCGCACACACACACTGCCACGTGCTGATAGCTGAAAACAGTCGGCCGAGCCCAAATCCTGAGGGTGGGTGGGAGCTTGCTTTGGTTCCGCGACGATCGATACTTTGCGCTCAAAGCATTCACCCAACCACCCACTGTTTTTTTTTTCTTCATGCGTACAGTCACTACCAGCACGAATGTGGATGTGCGCGCCCGAGGTTCATCATCACGGCAGTGTATGGGGGGAGGGAAAACTGGAAAAATGACGCGCGCGCTTTTCCCGGCTGGTTTACCAGCTGAGGTGAACTGAACTCTCGCTGGGTGGCTGGTCGGCTGGCTGGCTGGCTGACTGACTGGCTGGCAGGTTGATTCAACCATCACGTTTTAACCACAGTGGAAACGCGCCAAAACGGTGTACTGAAAATGGCGGGAACGAATGGTAGCGCGGGTGGGGGTGGCGTAGGAAGCAGGGTGTGTGCATATCGATCCGTTTGGCGTCGTCGGGCTCGAGAACAGAAATGCGCTACCGAGTGCGTACTTATAAGGACACAATTTCTCGTAACACCAGACGGGAGAACTTTGCACCTAGTGGAAATGAATGAAATCGTTACGGTTGCTTGGTCAGTGGTTCGCAATCGCCTCCGAAATAATTGAATAATTTTAAGAAATTGGTGAGCAAATCACGTAACGAGAAAAACCGTTTGAATGAAATTCCGTTCCAAACGAGTTCAAGAACTTTGACATTAGAAGAAGATGCAATTACGACACAATACCTGATGAACTAGAGTCCCCTAAATTTTTTTAATAGAATCAATTCCGTTGCTTCTGCTTGCGTATTATGAGCGAGGTCGTGGAAAAACCAGGCCAGATCACGAAACAGTTGCCAATTCGCCAATTCGGGCATGTGGCGTTCAAGAAGACCCAAACGAATAAGCGGCGAGAACTGGTAAAGGAAAAGGTGCGAAGAAGTGCAACCCGGTGAACGTATGGAAAATGAAGGATGCTTGCCTCAAGCACTATCCGAACCTTTCAACGTTCGTAACGACCGATTCCATGAACGACTAAATATATATATATAAAGAATAATGTCTCCAGAAGGGCTTGCTGCCATTCTTCCGGTGCCACGATGGCCACACTCTGATTTGGTCGGATCTGGCTTCGTGCTATTAGGGGATTTCGATTTTTTTGAGTGGTGCGAGGCCAATCCGCTAAACTCACCAGGACTTCTCCCACTATACAAATTATGGACGTTTATGAACGACAAACTCCGGAATACTGTGAACGTCTTCATAAACGACAAGAATTTGTGTATCAAATTGCGTAAGAAAGATGCCGCAAGAGTTGCCCAGCATTTAAAAGGTATCGTTGAGTTCAACACGGGTTGACGGTTCAATGCATAGAGCACAGGTCTTATAAATCAGCAGTCGTGTGCTCGAACCCTGATCTGGAAGGATTCTCAGTATCAGTAGAATCGTAACACTAACTATGCAACGATTTTTATGCTTTTATGTTTTGTGAATCCATACATTTTTTTCTATTGTACCTGGATCTGATTGCAGCATCCACTTTATCAGAGCTATATGTGCAATAACAGTAAAAAATTTGCACAAACCAGGACGATTTATTCATGATGGACCATGTAAAATTCATTCAAAAACTTCAGTTTGTAGTTCTTGTTAGTAACTGACCAAACAAACTTACTTCAACTATTTCGGTCTCTGGTTCCGGGTGTAATGGAAATAGTGATAAAAGCTTTGAATTTCTTATCGATGTCTAAACCGAATTTCGAAAACCAAAATTTAAATAAAAACGTCTTGTAGTACCATACGAAATTCCTCAATTTTATTCGGATCTGACTTTCGGTTCCGGAGATACAGGGTGACAATTGAAAAAAATTTTACTCGATTCTTTAGGATATGACTGAATGAATTTCCACAAATGGAGGTTTGCTATGTTTATACAAAATTCCCGAATATTATCCAGATCTGACTATTTCTTGTGCAAAAAATGTATTTCGGATATGGCTAAATCGTTTCTCACAAACTTAAATTGAAATGAAAAGTCTTACAATTATATTGAAAAGTTCTGAATTTTATTCTGATTTGACTTCCGATTCCCAAATTATAGGGCGAAAAGGCAAAATTTTTCTATTTTAAGTGTTTTTTCCTTGCTCATGAAGAAAGGCTGTACAATCAGTGGAGAAATCGACTTTCGAACATGTTCCATTCGAATCAGTTTGTCGAGATTTCTAAATTTCTCCGGTTCCGGAATAGTGGAGTGTATTAAAAATTTCCATCCGTCACTTACAGTCACAATGAAAAATACATACAAAGTTCATCTCAATTTCGCTCAAAACTGTTTCAATTCGTAGGTTATGTTAGTTGGTAGCCAAACAAACCGGTTTCCAGCTTTATGGACCGATAGGTCTGAGCCAAAAGAGAGAGAAACCGGTTTCTAGTTCCGGAAGTACCGAAAATAATAATGAAAAACTCCAAAAACCGGAACTCACTTCACTTTCTCAGAGATGGTTGTACCGATTTTAATAAACTTCAATGGTTTTATAGATTGATACTGAATTTCACCTGAATCTGGTGGCTAGTTCCGGAATTACTAGGGGAAATGTGTTAAAAATTTCAAACAACGACATATAGTGACATTTTAATTTGGAGGTTTTGGTAATTGATGCCTAAACAGTATTTCTTATTTTTATTCAAGAGTCAATGAAAAGTATTTTTAAGAATTTCACAGTACTATTTATAAGAATATGAGTTATATGAGAAAGGCAGATTGAAAAAGATTTTTTTGCAAGAAAGCACCACAAAAAGAGCAACGCGCCATCATTTTAACCGGTCGTGTGTTCGCCATTATTTCTGGGCATACTTTTGATCAGTCAATTTTGTACAAACGTCGCAAAAAAAATTTAAATTGTGCATTGCTTCAAATCGTGCGATGGTTTTCCCGTGAATAAGATTTTCATAATCCCCCACAAATTTTCAATCATTATCACCCTGAATCATCCAACCTCCATGGTTGTTCTTGAAAATCTTCTTAACCGACATCACCGAACGGCAAGCTTTGGTAATGGATAAGAAACGACTTCAAACGAAGAAGAAAAAAGTGCTTTTTCATCAGGTAACAAGACGCTCGCTATCATGACGAAATTGCATGAATTGGGCTTAGAATTGATGTCGCATCCACCATATTGATCGGATTTGGCCCCCAACAACAAGACAAAGGGATTATTTTCGCATGTCATAAAATGTCTAGTTAGTTTTGAATCTGCCTGCCGAAATAAACAGCCCACATGTATTATACTGGACAATCGTTTGTCGCAATTAGTGACGGATCTTCATCACATTATAACTACTTACTACATGATCAACATTCCAATACATCTTACGTGCGAATATGGTCACTTTGTGTTACCTGGAAAGAGAAAAAAAACGTTCATTAGATGTTGATGTTATTCTAAGTTCTGTCTGATAGTTGGAAATGTGATTTTTTAATGCGACACATTTGAGTAACTCGAGAAAGTTATAACAGAAAAGGTGACTACAAAATCAGGATCGACCTGCTTCAATTTTGATAAAATTTTGTGCGAGTTTTCAGTATGGCAAACTATTTATTTGGTACAGATAGAGAGACACGTTTCGATTCGAGACTAATTTAAAATTTTTTTTACCACCTTCTCCACCAACCCTTGTATTCTATTGTCACTTTTTTCTTCTCTCTCACCTTTTAAGCAAGAGTACTATTACTCCTATTACTGTTGATACAAATAATGAGAAGGTTTTATGCCTGCTGGAGAGAGAGATTACCAAATTTCAAATTCTCCAACGGGCTTTTCCCTGCTCCCAAATAAATAAATAAAATCATCAAAGAAGGCGAGTGCTAGTTTTGACGCACTTTCTTCAAATCGTTGCAACTCGGAAACTGTTACTTGTACAAAATAAGTGCTCAAGAAGAATTTGTAGAACACACTGATCAAAATAGTTGAACACTAGTTGAATAATTAGTAATAGAATTAACAAAAAATACACGCATCTCCAATACTTTGTCAAATCAGCTTTGATGGCATTTGTAAACTTAAAGCTTTTGATGAAAAATAGTCATCAAAAAACTAGAATATGATTCTTCAGAACAAAAGCAATAAATTAGCTTCTAGTTCTTTCTCCTAAAAATAATCGGTGTCGTAATATTTAGACATGAGAGCAGATGTGCTCAGGTAAAGACTGCCTGAAATTATGTATAACAGAATTTCACGTGGATTTCGTCATCCATGATTATACACTTTGAATTACCAGCAAACATAGCATCGTGCAACATTTGAATTTTGGGCCTGATAGATGCTTGTTGTTTCGGACGCCTTTAGTGTACGTTTATCTAAACATATTGTGCATAATTTCGTAGATTGGGCTTCCATCTACAAGATTGTATCGATTATTGTATGAATGAAAGTTGTGGAGCCGAGCAACGAGCATTATATTTTGTAACTTTTGCAAGGGTCTATCGTACGATATGACATAATCACATGTTAGTACCGAATTTACCTCTCTCATCGAAGTTGCTCTGCTGAAAGTTCACCTACTTTGAAACAAACGGATGGAAACGTTTATGTTTCTGAATTTCATTTGGATCCGACTTCCGGTTCCGGAATTATAGGTTGATATGCACTAAAAAAAGTTATAATAATGTCACTAAATTTTTTCGGAGACGGATAAGCTGATTTGCACAAACTTAGATTCAAATTAAATGTCTTATGGTCCCATACAAAGTTCTTAAATTTCATTTGGATCAGGGTTTGATCAGGGTGATATGAAAAAAACAGTTTTTGATGTTTTCAAAATTTCAAACCGTCATAGAAAATTATGAAAAATCTTCTAAGTTGGACTAAAAACTGTTCCAATTTGTTTGTCATGTTAGTTTATGGCCGAACTTGTTTGTTTCAATTACAAATTTCTATATTTAAATTGGCTTCTAAACTTTTTTAATTTAATTCTGATGGATCTTGTAGTTATATAACACATGGATCAATAAGTCCCGAAACTAACAATGGAAACAACATTTTTTTTGCAAAATTTTTTTTTATTCATCAACATAATCACCTTTTAGAGTGATACAACGGTTCCAACGTTTTTCCAATTTTTCAATATCATGTTTATAAAAAAATTATCTTTCGCTTCAAAATAAGCTTCAGTTTCAGCGATGACCTCCTCATTTGAGCCAAATCTTTTTCCCTGGAGCATTTTTTAAGATCAGCAAAGAGCCAGTAGTCACTGGGGGCTAAATCTGGCGAGTATGGGGGGTGGGGAAGCAGATCAAAGCAAAATTCGTTCAATTTCGCCATTGTTTTAATCGACTTGTTTTTGTTCCATCGAAAGCAATCGCGGCACTCACTTGGAAAAAACCTTTTTCATGCTCAATTTTTCATGAAGGATAGTAACAGATATCACTTCCATATGATATCTGTGTCATCTCAGCCATCTCACGGAGCTTCACTTTACGATCTTTCATTATAATTTTTGTCACTTCACTCACCTTTTTCGGTGTAACGGCTTCCACAGGTCTACCCGAGCGTTCCGCGTCATTTGTGTCAGTACGACCACGTTTAAACTCGGCGAACCACCGACAAATCGTTGCTTTTGATGGACAAGAGTCTGGATAACATTTTTCAATCCATTGTTTCGCTTGCACGGTGTTTTTACCCATTAAAAAACAATGTTTTATCAAAACACGAAACTCGGTTTTTTCCATTTTTTAAACAAACTACAAAACGACTTTACTCCAACCTCGATAACTCAGCTGTTTCTGGTCGGATCGACTTAAAATTTTGATCCGTTTCAAGCAAAGGTTAGTACTCTAGAAAGACGTGGTTACTGGTTTACTACGAGCGCCATCTCTGCTTTAGTCTCGGCACTTATTGATCCATGTGTTATAGGATACAATAAATAATATGGGAAAGGCATCATTACACCACTAGGCAAATTTAAAAAGGCTTTTTTCAGTGTACATTATTTTAGAGTGCCCAATTGACATCCTGCAACTACAACCTACTATTTTTGACTTACAGCGTTTTACACAAAGTTCATTCAAAAATATATTCATCTTTTAAAAATAACTCTTGAGTCAAATTGGTCTCTTCGACCGTCAAAAATAAAGGGTTTGCCATGTGCCAAGTTTCACCCAAATCGGAGTATATGATACCTGATTATCCATTTCTGATATCGCTCATTAGAAATAAACGAGAGATTTAGTTGAA
Source organism: Malaya genurostris (assembly GCF_030247185.1). Lineage (NCBI taxonomy): Eukaryota > Metazoa > Arthropoda > Insecta > Diptera > Culicidae > Malaya > Malaya genurostris. Next base: position 286,576,781 of record NC_080571.1, read on the forward strand.
AAATGTGTAGATGCTAGCAATCGGATTTCAAATTAACTATATCAAAATCAATTGAATGTAATCCCTCATTATCGAGCTTTCCCTGGCGATCGACGAAAAGATTAAAACCGTGGTAAAATAAATGATATTAATAATAATAATCATCATCATCATCATCATCGGCTAACTTTCCCACTCGTGGGTCATCTGAAGTAGACAAAGTAAGAAGATAAACACACGTGTGTTGATTTTCTTACTTCGTGGCCAATATTTGTACTAAACATACAGACTGAACCCGCACAAATGGAAAGATGTGCGTCATATAATAAAGCGACAAACATATGATCAATAGTTTCGAACATTTGTCGCCACCAGTTCGATGGCAATCTAAGACAGCAAAACACAAAATTTTTCCACAGTTTCGCGAATGAAAAAAATTTCAAGGAATCCAAATCAAACTGTGATCCGATCGGAAACCGGCTTTTGAGATCATAGCGGCATAGTTGAAACTAAAACTGTTTCATTTTTTTGTTTGTTTGGATTGCCAAATTAGGAGCTTCCCCAAACCGAGAGTTTGTCCTACTGACACCGGTAGGCTAGTCGAAAATTTGTGGCGGAACTGTTCGAAGAAGATCTGGGCAGTCGTAAAACAGCTGAATTATTTGTTTCGTGTAAAGACTGTCCCAGAAAGTATGGACGCACTTTGATTTCGCTGTAAATAATTCACAAGTGTTAGATATTCAAACTTTATTGGATATACTGATAATATTAGACTACAACAACAGAATATTATTCTCAACATTTGCTACTTAGCCATTGTAGACTAGCTGGCGCACCTTCTTGGGACCGTTCCTCATTAAATTCCGTACAGACTTCTTGGTGACAAGTTTTGACACTTTTTTCCAATCTTTTTCGAACTGTTGAATGGTTTCGGCTGCCGAGACATGTTTCTTAAGATGTGCCTTCGTTAATGCCCAAAATTCCTCAATTGGTCGAAGTTGTGGGCAATTTGGTGGATTCATGTCTTTTGGGACGAAAGTGACATTTTTGGTAGTATACCATTCTACCGTTGATTTCGAGTAGTGGCAAGAAGCAAGATCTCACCAGAAGACAACAGGACCCTTGAGGCTTCGAATCATGGGTAGAAGTCGTCTTTCGTAAACATTCCTTGATGTATATTTCGCTGTTTCGAATGGTTTCGAAATCTTACCGCAGCTACAAATTGCTTGCCAGACCATAGCTTTCTTACCTAATTTTTCGACTTCAACCGATGTCTCGGACTGGTTAACCACTTGCCCTTCTCGAACCGTATAATATTGTGGTCCCGGCAAGGATTTGTACTCGAGTTTCACGTAGGTTTCGTCGTCCATGATTATGCAGTTCAAATTTCCAGCAAGAATCGTATTGTACAGCTTTCGAACCCTCGGCCTGATCGATGCTTCTTGGTTCGGACTACGTTTTGGTTGTTTCTGCTTCTTATAGGTTCAAAGATTCAAACGTTCTTTAGCACGAAGTACATTTGACTTCGAAGTGCCCACTTTTTTGGCCACATCCCGAACTGAAACCTCCTTCTTTTGCTCGAACGCATTCAGTATACGTTTATCCAACTGAGGGTTAGTAGGAAATTTTTTTCGACTCGTTTTCGGCTTATCCTCAATGGTGTTATCCTCACCGAACTTCCTGATTGCATTTCGCACGGCTTTTTCACTTACTCCTTCCATTTTTGCTATCTTTCTCAGTGACAGTCCGCGTTTTGTGCACCATTTGTACACAATTTTTCAACGTTGTTCTGCTGAAAGTCCACGCATTTCGAAACAAACTAATGAAAACGAATAAACAACTGCACAAGTGGTTAGAGAAGAGTGTAAACAACAGGACGTAGCCATAAAAATTGACCGATTCTGAACCATTGCGAAATGGCAGCGGTTTTTGGTTGCGTCCATACTTTCTGGGACAGTCTTTAGTATAGTTCAAATGTCAACCGAGTGACTGAAAAACGAACAGAATATATATAGGATATAAAAAAAAAGTTATCACTAAGCATACAGTTCCTTTCCGTTAATCAGCTGGCTGAACACCGGACCAGGCACTTCGGAATGGATTTACTGTCATCGATTTTGAAAGTTCAATACCAGCCATTTGGTGGTTTATCTTTTTAATTCGTAGAAAAAAGCCATTGCGAAATCTGATAACATTTTCCAGCTAGCAAAATTCCACCGAAATCGGTTTGATTTTTCTGTTACGATTCACGTGAGCGAGGCGCTAAACTTCTACTCATTCTTCGCCGCTGTACCGAAGCTTTCCGCATGAAAAAAAGCTGTACCCCATCCGACTGGAAGTGGTCGACAAAAATAACAAGAATTCGAGTTTTTTTAGGGTACAGTGAACTCGCGGAGAAACCATCCACGGCCTACGTCAATGGCTATTCAACGGAGCAGCAACGGCCACGAAGAACCGGTAAGTGAGCAACAACGAAAAGAATGAAACTTATTGCCATAAAAATTAAGGTAACAGGTACGCAGACTGGTGGCGATAGGCGCCTCTCCGTGGTTCTTGAGTTTTGTTTTCTTCCACACGCAACCGGCTCGAGAGGTGCAGCGTGAGGCGCAGGAGGAGAAGGAGGAGAAGGAGCTTGGTGTTGGCTGTAGAACATCACACTATCATAATCATAATCACCTGAGCGTACCTCGACTCGATGGTGTTGATCAACCCGTTCGTGCATGTTAAAATGAAAAATTAACGCCATTGTAGTTGTACCAGAAACCAAGACACTGTGGCAACTGTGGCGACTTTGGTGACTCTTCCATGAATAACAAACGTGTTTATTTGTGCTATCGCGCACTAACACGGATCAACCGAACTCCCGAAATCGATGGGTGGAGGCTCGGTTCTATTCGACGGTAATTATCGGTCGTGAACACGTGATCACCGAATTCCGATTCCGACCACAAGCAAGATACCATTTAAAATTCAACTCACTGTCGAAGATTGCTGTTAGCACCTATCAGTCATTTTTGCTGGCTGGAATCCGTAGTAAACTGACGGCTCGAACGATTCAATTGATGACGGAAGTACAATAATCGATCATCGTCCGAAATGATAACGATTCAAGTCGATTCAAACCACATGTTTTTAAAGTTCAGATTGCACTTTTGCTGCTTTTTAAAGCCCATTGTAGAGTACGCATACAACCACACACACACACACACACACACACACACACACACATCATTTCGTTAAAAGGCACAAACAACATCCCGACACAAACGACTTTACCTTAAATCGATCGATCGATCCCACATTACCGCACCAGGGGGCGAAGCTCTCGGAAAGCCAAATGCGCATCTTTCTGACTCCGCGCGTTTTTTTTTTCTTCTTTCTTCATTCTATGGGACGAAAAACCGCCTGCTCGAGGTTGCCGTTCAAGGAATGAATGTGGTAGCGAGTCCCGATCTGGTAAGTGTTGGTGCAAAACCATTTGGAATTTGCGTTGTAGAGTTGGCGTGGAGTTCGGAATTTCAGTAAACACAGTTGTCGATACAACTGGTTGCTGGATCTGCAGATGCTCCAGTATTGAATATTCTCTACTTGCCGGAGCCCAACGGTAGCAAACTAAATAAGCAGCCAGCCGCCAGGAGATTGTGGTCAAGGACGTTCGAGTTTTAATGTGATTGTAGGGAAAATAACAAACAAAAAAAAACAAGAATGTTTTTGCAAGATTGCAAAACCGGAATGGTCGGTGTGCACGGTTGTTGTATGATGGGGCGTGCAATCTCAAAGAGAAGCTCCGTAAGAAATTATAGAATTGAAACAGAATTATGCAAGTCTGACTGAATTCGCTTGGAAATTGACTACTGTTTAGCATTTTAGAATTTTAAGGCTCAATCATTTTATGATGATAGTTTTTCGTTGCTCCTCCAAACTGACATCCATGACATCTTTCTCAATTATAATCCTGAAGATTAATGAATTTCTAGGAAATACGAAGCAGAACGTTCATCAACTATTAGAAAAATATATTCGAGGGTAACACTACGATTTCCTGATGTTTAGTTAAAATTTAATTACTATTTTTCCATTTTTTTTTTGTTAATTTATGATTTTTGCGGAATATTCAAAATTTGTTAGCCAAAGCCGCTGCATATGGCCGAACGTTGTCATGATGGAAAATCACGCGATTGTCTGTTGAAATCCGGTCGAAAGGTACTGGTATTGCAAGTAATATGTTCCTGTGGGTTGAAGTAAACCATTTTCGACACTACCGGAACTATAAATGAAGAAATCTGTCGATCTAAGTATCTCTAGAAGAGATTGCTGCCTTTATATAAACACAGTACACCTCCACTGTTTTTGTCGGATTTAGCGTCGGCTCACTATGCCAGAAACCACATTCAATTGGCTTACGGAAAAGAGTATAAATTTCGTTGAGAAAAATATCAATCCACCAAATTGGCCTTAGCTTCGACCCATCGAACGTTATTGGGCAATCGTGAAGAGGGTCTTGAAGAAGACTGGTAAGGCAGCTGGGAACATGCAGGAATTCAAAAAAATTTGGGCTCAAGCGTACAAAAAATGCGATGCAACACTTGTGCGGAACTTGATGAAGAGCGTTCGATCAAAAGATCGAAAATTCGTGAAGGAATAACTCAAATTTCATCCGGTTTTCATTATGCTCAAGTTTTACCTGGTAGAATGAAGGATCAATTTTTAGTTTGAATAAAATATCGTTCAATACGTTCATACTACCTTGATTAAAATCAATTCCCGGAATCACCACCGTGTGTTACTTTTTTTTAGGTTGCCACATCTATTATTGATATTCTACCAAATTTTCAGCTTGATATCTGAACATTTGTATTAGTTACACTGTATTGAGTACATCTGCGATTGTGCGTGTCCTCGATTTTGTACAATTTTCAAAATGGAATTGAATTTACAACAACGAGTTTGCATCAAATTTTGCGTGACAAACGGTTTCAATGTTGCGACGACATTGCAAATTTATTTTTTTATTTATTTATTTATTCCTTCATCTGACCGGATATAGCATGAAGCATTGGAAGGGGAAAAGCCCAATTGAAGATCCAAACAGAAACTATCATCAATTTGGCATAAAAACCCCTTCTTTTCTAATTTCTATGGTTGACTGAATTGACAGTATAATAACATCACAAACAGTTTCATATTACATAAATTGACATATTGTTTATACATAAATTCTCATACACTAAGTAAATCTCTTAAGTCTATCTTTAAAATTATCAAATGGAATGGAAAAGTCGAAAAAATCATAGACATTGCTAAAAATACAACACATTCCCCTTATGGGTTCGTTCTGTCCATAATCAGTACTTTGATGATCAAGTCTTTAAAAGTTCCTCGATCTTAAAGTTCTAGGTGGTACGTTAATATTAACTCGAGAAAGTATATATGGAGCGTCAATTTGACCGATTAATAATTTTTCAATAAAAGCGGCCCTAGAGATATTCCTCCTTTTGGCAAGCGTGTCCATACCAAGCAATCTGCAGCGATCTGTATAGGGTGGTAATTCTGTAGTGTTACGCCATGGCAGAGATCTTAGAGCATAACGAATGAACCTAGCTTGAACTGATTCAATTCGATTAATCCAGACATCTATGTAAGGACTCCAAACTACAGATGAAGTTTCAAGGACTGATCGCACAAGGGTGAAGTACAGTGATCGAAGACAATATGGATCTTCAAACTCCTTTGCTATTTTGAATATAAATCCAAGATTTCGGTTGGATTGAGCAATAATATGACAGTAGTGGTCTCTGAAGGACAGCTGTGTATCCAGTAGTACACCAAAATCTCTGACAACTGTTACTCTCTCGAGACATTCTCCGGAAACAGTGTAGCTCCAAACAACAGGCTTTTTCTTGCGTGTGAAGGTAACTACAGAACATTTGGATACACTTAGCGTCAATCGGTTACGCGTACATCAATCACAGAAAACATCGAGCTGTTTTTGCAAAACAATGCAATCCTCTTCGGATCGAATGATGAGGAAGAGTTTTAGTTAATCTGCATAAATAAGCTTACATCCTGGTGGCAGGATAAAGCAAATATCATTAAAAATAAAGAAAACAGCAAAGGTCCTAGGTTGTTACCCTGAGGTACGCCTGACAAGTTGGAGAAATTATCTGACTCGTTATTTTCAAGTTTAAAAATCGTATCCACCTGTGCCCCATCTTCCACACTTCGAATGCAATGCGATGTAAACTGAGCTAGGTTTGTAGCTGTAGATCTGCCTGAGAAAAATCCATGTTGATCTGTCGATATGTATGTTTTAATTTCATTGAACAGAACATTGCTCACGAGAATCTCGAATAATTTAGATCCGGCGCAGAGTGATGTCATTCCACGATAGTTTTCTACATTTTGCTTATTTACTTTTTTTTAAATACGGGAAACATGTATGATTTTTTCCAGCAAACTGCGACTTTTTCCTATTCGGTCGACTCAAGAAACCTCTCCGTGGAACGCGTTTCAGCACCCGAGATGAGATTATGGAAAAATCGCAGATGGCTCTGATGACCATACCGAAAAATGAATATAAAAAAAAGTTTCGAGCTTATCAAGTGAACTGTGTCACAAGCCGATCGTTAAAATGTCTAATTTCCAATAATTGAAACTCGAATGGCTTCCGCATCCGTCATGTTCGCTAGATTTAGCCCCCAGCGATTATTTGCTGTTCTTAGATTCAAAAAAGAAGCCTACTGGAAAGAGATTTGCAGCGAAAGATGAGTTCACCGCTGAGACTGAAGCTCTTTTGAGGTTAAGGGGAAATTGTGGTATAAGAGTTGTATAGAAATATTGGAACACCGTTGAAACACAATTGTATTGTTCTTCAACGTCAATTCACCAACTTCTCAATTTATTCATCGTTGGTGAATAAAATCGAAATTTGGAAATGGATATGGCAGATATGAGATATGGCAACATCCATTTCTCAAATCTGACATCAACATCGTTAAATGTTTCAAATGGTATGCATGCTCAGAACACTTTGTCATTACATTACTATTACTATTATTATGATAGCTTTTTGCGCTCGGATTCAATCTTGAGGTCATTCGCAGAGGATATTTGCCAGTCTAGTATGTGCATGTACTTGCGCTATTTATGATAAGTTTCAAAATTCGGTTAGGCAAAAAATGGAATCATCTCGAAAAAAAAAAATTTCATTTCCTGATTTGTTATGACTTTCGTTGCGATTTATCTTAACAACAGTGCACAGTGGTTTGAATCGACAAAAACGTGAACTTAATTCTCTAGCTGCTAGACCGTTGATCCAATATACATAGTTCCTTTGGAGAACTCATCTATAAAAATATTCCTCGTGATTTGAATACAATAAAAGATGTGCAAAGCCTAGTACGATAAAAGTTCATTTCAACAACTTTTTTGCCTTAAGAGTTAGAAAATAGATGTCTTCTACAAAGTTTTAGAACTTCTAACGAGAAAAAACTTTGCCGAAGAAGCTATAGGTCTAACGCAAAAAGTTTCGGATATATGAAGCATTTTCGTTCGAAACCACTTAAAATCAATTTTTTGTACATAACTTTTTTCGCAATTATTTTCAGTGTCTACTATGTTCGAGGCAATTACTAAACACGCAAAATTACACATTTTTGTTGAAGACTGTGCACGGTTTGGCCTTTTCCCTTAAAAGTTATTTAACTTTTAAACTTTTATATACACTAACTTTAACTACTAATAGGAAGCAGGGTCGCAGACCAAAAGTCTAATACATATACTTTTTGGAAAGCTTAAATTAAGTAATATAAAGCTACGAAGTGTGTAGCGTGGCCTTTTTAAATTGTGTGAATGAGACAACAAAATATAGAGTGCTTTTTTGACCATTTTTTAGCAAATACATTTACTAAAACAACTATTTTTGGTTTATTAAAAGGAGCTTTGTTGGAAATGTTCAAAAATTATAATCGGTCGTTAGTGTAGCTTTGGTGCAACGGTGTAATGATTGAATATAATTTCATGATGCAATTGATCAAACTAAAGAAGCATGTTAACGTGCTCACTAAATTTCGACAAGTTTTAGTTATTCTTTTAATAAAATATTTCTTATCCGTTCTTTTAATTCCAATCCAATTCATTTCAAGGATGATATCTCACACCATTACCAGCACGCCTAAAACCAAATACATTCTTATGATAAGCCATACACTGAAAAAAGTTATTAAATTCACACGATTTCGAAATAAATAGTACTATGAAACCATCCTCGATGTAAAACTAAATTGGAATACATTAATTTCAATGAATATGACCGTTTATTTATATTGACGCTTAGCTTTACTTTTTTTTTATTTAAGAATATAATGTTTAAGGCACACTGCTTAAGCTCTAAGATGCCAAGGGCTTTTACTAATTTTAATTTACGACTAACTTAAAAAGCTTTACTTTTAATGTATATTGAAAAATGAAGCACAGTGAAGTAACTTTATATTAAATTTCCTGCTCCAAATATGCACTGTTTGTGTTGGTGAGAGCAGCACTGCATATTATTTTTAAGAAAACAAAAGAGTTGGTTAATAATACAAATGCTGGAGCATTTGGTCGATGATAATATTACAATAAAATGCGTGAGTGGTTCAACGTTACATACAGGCGTACACTGTAAAGTATCGAATCAAATTATGTAAATTATGAGTCTAGACATTTTTTTAAAAGCGAAATGCCTGAACTTGAGTATGAAAACGTGCACAGACTAAGAATAAAGAATAATAACAAACAAAATCAAGTTTGTTTGGTTTTATGGAATTTGTAACTAATCTGTTGCCTTACTGCAATTCTATTACATTTTCTACTGAAGTCGGTAATATCTCGCGATTTTTTTGTGATAACGGTCAATAAGACACCTATCAACATTTACTTTGAAGAGAAATTCCGAAAGACTCGGTACTCGCTGAGAGTAAGTCATAATAGAAAGTTATAGTGAAAAGTTTATATATTTTTTATACCTCAACTGCGATTTCTTGCAAAAGTTGTTGCCTAAAGGTAACATATCGATCGATATCACAAAAAACGCGTGATATGAAGATAAACATTTTTATTAATGTACGTTTTTCCTAAGGAAATGGTCAAAAAAGCACTCTATATTTTGTTGTCTCATTCACACAATTTAAAAAGGCCACGCTACACACTTCGTAGCTATATATTACTTAATTTAAGCTTTCCAAAAAGTATATGTATGTGACTTTTGGTCTGCGACCCTGCTTCCTATTAGTAGTTAAAGTTAGTGTATATAAAAGTTTAAATGTTAAATAACTTTTAAGCGAAAAGGCCAAACCGTGCACAGTCTTCAACAAAAATGTGTAATTTTGCGTGTTTAGTAATTGCCTCGAACATAGTAGACACTGAAAATAATTGCGAGAAAAGTTATGTACAAAAAATTGATTTTAGGTGGTTTCGAACGAAAATGTTTCATATATCCGAAACTTTTTGCGTTCGACCTATAGCTTCTTCGGCAAAGTTTTTTCTCGTTAGAAGTTCTAAAACTTTGTAGAAGACATCTATTTTCTATCTCTTAAGGCAAAAAAGTTGTTGAAATGAACTTTTATCTTAGTAGGCTTTGCACATTTTTTATTGTATTCAAATCACGAGGAATATTTTTGTGAATGAGTTCTCCAAAGGAACTATGTATATTGGATCAACGGTCTAGCAGCTAGAGAATTAGGTTCACGTTTTTGTCGATTCAAACCACTGTGCAGTGTGGTGAAGTGCTTCGAAGATTTTCCGAATTCAATAGTGGCAGTCGTGCACTCCACAACGAGTTTCGAGATGAACGTTCAAATTAGTCGTTGTTCCAGAAAACATCGATGCTTTGCGTGACTTGCTTTGAAGGGATCGATATGTGACTGTCCGTGAGATTGAAGTACTCCTGGGCATTAGTTTTCAATCATCGAATTGATGGATCATTCTTCATATACCTCTGATTTAGCCCTCCATGACTTGTTTTTATTCACGAACGTAAAAAATTAATTGTGTGGTCAAAAATTTCCGATATGTGCAGTTGATGCGTTCAAAACAGATTGTTTTGAGGATTCCTTTTTCTAGGTGGAAAAAGATCTTCCGAGATTCTTGTCTTCAACGTTAAAAAAACGTCCTTTTGGCCGCAGCTGCAAATTACTTGCTAAATCAGCAATTATCTAGTGAACTTTCCATTAAAAATAAATCTATATCTTCCCGAGTTGTAACCAAAGTACTAACATTTCGCCGTCTGTCAGTATGCATCCCGGATACTTCGTGAGAACTTCTCAACTCAATATAATGCCCCAGCAGGGATGGGTGTAGCGTGATAGGTAAGACCATCGTTTTTTACTTGTGTTCAGATTCTTATTCCGACCATACAATGTGAGCTTAATTAAGGTTCTGCTACAGTGCCTACTGAGTTGACTGCTCAAACAAAGCCTTGGTATTACATTCCTGTAGTGGAATTTGACCTTCTGTTTCAACAGACTTCGCAGCCGATTCAGAGTGTACAGAACCATTGCATGGCTGGTGCTACGATCCTACTGACACTACGAATCCTTCCAGGTCGAGGCTCGAACATACGACAACTGGTTTGTTAGACCAGTGCCCTATGCATTGAACCGCCAACCCGGGATAAAAGTTGACTGCTCACTGGCACGATAAGTACGATGGCCTTCTTAGAGACGGGTCATCCGGACGGTGCCTCTGTTTGTTGGATTGTAAGGTTATACCAATGCCAACATCCGAGAGTTCTTTCTTTTTACCTTTTTTTCCAATGCAGTTACTGATCGTAAGAAAGCACACGACATCGGTTTAAAGGCTGTATAAATTTTCTTAGAAGTTTCTTATCGAGCAAGAGCCAGCCATTAATAACAAGTGCCATCATTAGAGAGCAAATTCGAATGAATATCTCTAAGGTGTCACACGCCTTTCCTGAATCTATCACAAAAATTATCAGTATTTTAATAAAGCACCCCAGTATGTTGTCATCTAACAGCTTCTGTAACTTGGATACAATCCGCTTTGGTCGGAATTTATTCCGCACGCTGAAATACTCTCGAAAAGCCAACCGGTGTTCCTCAAAGAAGTCACATGGGGCCGCTAATATTTATTCCATCCATCAACGATCTTTGAAGAAATTTAACAAATTACTTTAGTTTCTGAAACAGAATATCGCTTATGATTTCTACGCACTGAAAGTGATAACAACCATAGCGTTCTCGTATAATGATCACCATCACGGTGCTTTTATTTGTTGGAATTGTATTTTATGGTAATGTAGTTTTCCCAAAGGTCTCTGGATTTGCTCTAATTGTCATCAATACCTTCCAATACAGTTGTCAATCTTAAGTTCCACTACGACTCTTACTGTCATTATTCCGAACAATAATTTTCCATTCACAGAAACGTTTGAGGACACAGTTTCGGAATATAAAGCTGTTTAAATATTTGTTAAAAGTTTCTTGTTTGACAGGCGATTTGTGGGTGCAATCAAGCGGGTCTATACATTCGATATCATCAGAGAGCAAACTTTAAAAAATATCTCTGAAATCGGACCTTTTTTGAATCCACAAGAAGATCCAACGCTGTTTTTTGTCGGATTTGACACTATATTACTATGCTCGATTAGACAATCATGTTTTAGTTCCTGGGTTGGTGGTTCGATGTATAGGGCGCTAATCTTACAAACCAGTTGTCGTATATTCGAGCCCCGACCTGGAAGAATTCTTAGTGTCAGTAGGATCGAAGAACCAGCCATGCAATGATTTTGTACGCATATGAATCGACTGCGAACTGTTGAAACAGGAAGGTCAAATTCCACTGAAGGAATGGAAATACCACGGCTATGTTTTTGTTCCCGTATTGATCTACCTTTCGAATGATCAGGCTAAATTTTGAGGCTGTTGTAGAGTTTTTAAAAGTTAATACGATTTGAAAGAAAACTTCGAATATGAGCCGTTTAAGTTGTTGCATCCAACCATTGCTGTCTTACACAATACCGTCGGCAAGATTATTCCACGTGAAATGTCTCGTGCATGCAGTCATATAAGTATTGTTTTCTCATAGATCTGAGCCTTACAAAACTGTCGAAGTTTTATTAAAAATCGACAAGTCATAACACGTTTGAGTTTGTACATTTCGTACGTCCATATCAGGTTTATTTTTGATTCAGTAATCATTTGCCTATCTGTGCGTATAGTAAACAATATCCGGGATAGCCGTTGCTTCCACCAGCTGGGAAATTAGCGATTCTCGGAAATAAACGGTGATTATGTGGAATAGTGAAGTAGATTTGTGGGGACTAAATATGGTAATCAAACATTTTACATGTGATTATAACTTTTTTAAAGTTGTTGAGACTGTCGAAACTAAATTTATAGTGAGGTATTATCTTATTTAAAAAAAATTAGGTTTGGAAATCCTAGTTTAAGATTTGAAAAAATGCCAAACGTAACAATTACCTATGTGAAATTAATGTCTGATAGAGACATTACCTCAAGACGTAACCGTTTTTGCCAACTCTTCCTTCGGTTACCTGATTCAAACTGAAACGGGCGCCCAGCACTGAACTCGAGTATCGCACAAGATGATTATAATTGATCTCCACCAACACCTTCAGGCAGCAGTTGTAAGCATCTTCCGATTCCCGAAGGCCTTCAGATATCCTAAAAACAGCAGAAGCAATTTTCACAATAGCCTACCGAGTGGGCTTCGAACGAGAGGCTACTACCCTCTTGTTGTAAGTTTCGTGCCCGTGTTTCGAAGGGGGTTACGAACGGGGGCATGGTCGATCGGAGGTTGTTGCTCATCCACTTCACCTGATGGGATTTCCCCGCGGAGTCGGCCATTATTTTCGCCGTTCCCTCCGACCTATGCTGCGACCGGACCGAACTCGAGTGTTTCATTTGTGTTTTTTTTCTTCTAATGGCGATAGAGTAGAGATTTAAATTTTAAAAGCCTTTGGAGGAAACAGAAATAAAAACAACAACAAGCACACACCACGAGCAGCACTCGTGTTTCTCTCTGGTGGACCCCTTAAAGTTCATTCATACCGGGCTAGCTCTGGCTAGCTAGCCTCCTTCTTCCTCCGTATGTCTTGGGGCAGGTCTCCCCAGGGCGATAAGTGACTAAGAAAGGAAGCGCAAAAAGACGAGCTTTTTATGCGTGAAATATATAAATAAAGAGATGTGAGCGGCTGCGTAACGAGCCGATGTGGGAAAAAACGAAGAAGATGTTATGTGAAAAAAAAACAAGTGAGGTCAAGTTTATGTTTAAATTACGAAGCTGATGTTGTTTTGAGTTGTCAGTGACAATATTGTTAAAGTCTTTCACACTTTACTTCATTCGGTAGCTCATTTTAAGTGAAATCAGATAATTATCCATCGTTTGATGTGACCCAAGTAACCCATAAACATCAGAACGATGTCGTATATTTGTTCTATATGCAAATACAGAATTGCCATTAAAGACCTGTAAGCTTTACATGCTACCGTAAAGCTGATATAAATCCACAGAAAACGAAATATTTAGCTCTAATAATGCAAACATTGATTGTTTTATTTCTGCGTTAGTAATAATGTAATAAAACAAAAAATATAAATTGTCGAAATAGTAAGGCAGAAAACAGCTTTGTTAATGCTATGTAATGTGAAGTCATTGTCATTGCTGTCTTACGAATTCTTACTTTCTTCCTCATTACAACATGTATTCAGGTAAACTAAAGAAAGTGAAACAAAAAAAAAGAATGCTCAGAATAGTGATTATTTATCTTTAATGTGATGGTGATTATTTATTGCATAGCTTCATATTTTTACTGAAAATGATTATTGTTTTACATTTTATGCGTTTTGGACCGGAATAATATATCCAATGCGAATCGCTTTTTTTTTATTTTAGCGTTTCATCTTCAACTTATCAGTGCATTAGCAGTTTACGTTAAACTACTAATGCCACCTCGTCGTTCAACAAAAACTCGCTAAGCAGACGAAAAATTAATGCTATTTGCAGAACACTTGTTAATATTATTTTTTGTTTATTAAAGAATAAACCTACAAGAAGCAGAAAATCTCTCTTGTTTGGATGGACGATGCGACTTATGTAAAGGAGGACTCAAAAACCCTTCCAGGTCCACAATACTTTAGTGTCGTCGTTGGGGAGGATGTGTGCGATGCGGACAGGACGATTCGAGTGGAGAAATTCGGTCGAAAGGTACTGGTATGACAAGCAATATGTTCCTGTGGTTTGAAGTCAACAATTTTTTACACTACCGTAACTATAAATGCAGAAATCTATTGATCGGAGTGTTTCCAGAAGAAATTGATACCTTTATATAAGAAGCACCTCCACTGTTTTGGTCGGATTTAGCGTCGGCTCACTACGCCAAAACCGCTCTTAATTGGCTTGGGGAAAAGGGTATAAATTTCGTTGGCCCATTGAACGTTACTGGGCAATCGTGAAGACTGATAAAGCAGCTGGGAACATGCAGGAGTTCAAAAAAATTTGGGCTCAAGCGTCCAAAAAATGCGATGCAACACTTGTCCGGAACTTGATGAAGAGCGTTCGATCAAAAGTTCGAAAATTCGCGAAGGAATAACTCAAATTTCATCCGGTTACCCAAGTTTAACTTCGTACAATAAAGGATCAATTTTTAGTTTGATTAAAATATCGTTTTTTATCATAATTTGAAAGAAAAATTTGTGGATAGCTTATTTTCGATACACTCCTTAATGGTTTTTGGTTATTTTCATATGAGACAAACTGAACAGTAAAGAATTTGAAGAAAAGAATGTAAGCATATAAGGCTATATAATAACATTATTACTATCTATAATTTAATTTACCGCTGTTTCATCATTCGCTTGGGTTACTAAACATTTTATTTGTACTGTCATAGCACAAAAAAACACTTACAGCTTAAAATCGCTTACGCAGGCACACTATAAATCAGCGCTATATGGTCATATAAAGCTCACTAAAATGTAAAGTAACTGCATCAAACGCTATGTTAAGGTTACAATTGAGCCATTTTGTCATATTATCATTATTTTAATGTCATCGCTTAATGGTTACTTGGGCTGATTGGATTCTATTCGTGAAGTTTCGCTATTTCTAAATGTTGCTTTCTGAATGAAATTTTATTAGTATTTTTACGTTTCGTCTTTGACTCATCAGTGCAGAGCAGTTCAAATTGAACTGTTTAGTGCTAAACTCGGCAGTTCAATTTGAACCGCTAAGCAGACGTAAAGTTTCTGCTACTTACAGAAACTTTCTGTTTTGCAACGAAGTTTAGCACTAAGCAGTTCAATTTGAACTGCTCTGCACTGATGAGTCAAAGACGAAACGTAAAAATAACACAAACGGTTATGTGCCCTAGCACAAAATTTGGCTAACCCCTAAATGACCAAACCTGCATCGGCCGGAAATAGTCGAAAACACGTTTTCGTTCGGCACCTCAGAAAAGACATTGCACTCCGTTGCAAAACAAAAAGTGTTCTGTAAGTAGCAGAAACTTTACGTCTGCTTAGCGGTTCAAATTGAACTGCCGAGTTTAGCACTAAGCAGTTCAATTTGAACTGCTCTGCACTGATGAGTCAAAGACGAAACGTGAAAATAATAAAAACGGTTATGTGCCCTAGTACAAAATTTGGCTAACCCCTAAATGATGAAATTTTAGTTTTTAGATTTCACCTTGGACACATCAGTGCATTAGCAGTCTAAGTTGAACTATTAACACCGATTAACGGATCAACAAAAACCGCTAAGCAGCCGTAAAGTTAATGATCTTTACATACTACCTTGATTAGATAGTTCCCGGAATTTATTTAGAAAATTAAAAATAAAAGATTATTCATCAAAATCGATACTGTCCCCCTTCAAAGTACTCCTGGATGCTGAAACGCGTTTCACTGAGCGGTTTGTTGAGTCAACCGAATAGGAAAAAGTCGCAGGGAGCTAAATCAGGTGAATTCAGTGGATGCTGAATGGTTTTCGTTTCGTTTTTAGCCATATGTTCACGGATAACGATGGCATTGTGCGTTATCGTGGCGCAAGATCCACGAGTTGTTTGCCCACAGATCTGGTCTTTTTCAGAGAATTGCCTCACGCAAACGTTTCATAGCGCCCAAATAATACTCCTTGTTGACGATCTGGCCTTGTGGAAGGAATTCCACAAGGAAAACACCCTTGTAGTCAATGAAAACTGTGAGCATCGCCTTCGCCTTTTCGACTGACAACGACATGGAGTCACGGCCACTTCTGAAATGTTCGTGCCACTTATAAACGATTGTTGAAAATTTGATAGAATATCAACGACACACGGTGGTGATTACGGGAACTTTTTGATCAAGGTAATATACATTTTTTTTACCTCAAAATGCCATGTCTCTACTGAACGGCTCTCTGGCCATCAACAGATGGTAGTTATTTATAGTAATTTCGAATCACATGAGTATTGGTTTTGTGCTAAATGCTATGTTGTACGGTTAGGTGGCGTTAGAATTCACCACACGGAAAAGCCAGCGATCGCAAAACAACTAAAATATTCGTTGTTTTTCTGACTTTGATTGGTTAAAATTTGGTACAACTAATCGACTGTTGTTTTAACTAATCTGTCATTTTTTATTTATCGTGCTGGCAGCTTAGCAACGACACCCAACAAAGACACGCACCACAAACAAGTAATGAAACGTTTCAGTTGAGCAATGCCAAACACCCTGAGCGAACAATGAAACGTTTCAATGAGATGTCACTCGTGCAATTGAAATTTTTCCTTCACTTGCAGAATGGCTCGCTGGTAAACCTAACTCTACAGATACACTTTCAAGAAAATACAAATAGTTCCACTTAACTTTAGCAGCAAATTTTTAAGCGTTAAGCGGTTTTAATAACATTGACATGAACTGTCCTAGAATACATTACTCTCAGATGAAATTAAAACATTTATACTGTAAGAATATCTATTTAACACATGGAAAACTTGTTTTACAATTAACTGTTATATTCTTCTGCATACTTCCACTCACATAAAACGACCACTACGTAACTAACATAAATGACGTTCATTTACCATTGAAAATTTTCAATATGAAACGCTTCTGGTGAAATGAAAAGGTTTTTTGTTCTGCGTTTTGCTGTCTTCGTTCTCCGCCAAGTGACAGCATTTGAATATAGCAATTTTGTTTAACTGAATGGTTACGACAAAATCAACAGATATAGTTAAATCACCAACATTTTAGTTGAAACAACCAGGGCGTGAAACAACAATTGCAATATTGTAATTTTGTGATCTGCGAGTTCCCCGTGCATAAACTGCTAATGCACTGGTGAGCCGAAGTCGAAACACACAAAAAAAAGAAATAGTTATGTTCACTTTGCACAAAACCGGAACCCATGCCGTACTAAAAATCCTAAATAGCTATAAATTGTTGTTCAGAACGCGTTTTCATAGCCAATACGCAGAGCTAGATATGAAAAATTGGATCGTTGACAATCATAATTTGATGGGCTCATATCTTTTGACACAAAATTGACTCCGTTAGTTCGGTAGCACTTCAACGCAATTTAGTGGCAAGATGCTAAATCATGCCAAGAAAAAAGTCGATTGTTTTTTTTAAATAACTATTTATTGGAATATGAGTTAAAATTAAATTATTAAGATTTAAATTGGATGTTCAGCCACAAGTGGTGACTTTTCAGCCCTATTATATATATATATATATATATATATATATATATATATATATATATATATATATATATATATATATATATATATATATATATATATATATATATATATATATATATATATATATATATATATATATATATATATATATATATATATATATATGATTTGGTTGTTACCATGAGGACATCATTTGCTTCCGCAATTCTGAGAATTTTGTGTAGGAAAAATTCTAAACCTACTTGTATTGTGTAATGGGGAAAAGGAACTTATATACTAACTTACTAACTAATACAGAGAGCAAAGTCGATTGTTTGTGATTTCGTTTGAATGGTGAAAGACGCTTCCAGAAGGTACTCTTTCATGTGAATCGCACACAGTTTATTGTTTCGGAAGTGATGAAGGGAGCGCTTATTCACCACATCCGCCAATCGCCTCCCAGATCTGGGACTTCTTTGCAAAATTCGATAATTTGTTCTTTTGAGCATTTTCCGGAGCATGCACAAAATCGAATGGCACCTTCATGTAGAGTTGAAGCTTAACATTTGTTTACCAGCAGTATATGTTGAACTGCTCGGTGGCATAACAGTTCAACAAAAACTGTTATGCACTAAAGAGTCTAAGTCGAAACGTGAAGAAAAACAATATTTTTTGTTTGTTTGTGGAACTATTTTTTAAATCCAGAAACCACTAATCTCGCTATAAATCCAAAAATAGACAAGTTTCAGTGCAAGGTTAGTTTGGAGAGGAGTTTCTTCTCAGAATTGTAACTTTTAGTTACTTTTAAGGTTTTGCTAATTTTTAGAGCTCACCCTTTCTCCTTCACTCGTCCCGTACACATCATCATCCTCAAATCACCTTACCGTGCGGGGTTCTTCGCAATCAAATCTACCGCAAATTGATTGATCCGCAAGAAATTGCGCAGTAATTTTCTCCTCTTTCTCTATCGCTCTTAGTGAGCTAAAAGCATGCTTCGGTTGTCGAATTCGCAAAAAAAATTACTTCACATCCATCGCTTACACATACACACCTATGTAGGTCGCAAAAGCTACGGCCAAACAAAAGTATGCCTTAGCCCGTTGTGCTGTTCTCCACCAGGCGCGCGAAAAAAAAAACCCGCCTTCCCCGGTTCCGAGCCCCTTCCTCTTGTTTCACCGTTTCAACCACCAAAAAAAAAACACTGAGCCGAACCAGTATTCGATGCGAGCGTACCGCGAAAACATACGCTATTGTCGGTTTGCCCGAAAACGAGCATGGAGCATTGGAGCATCGGAAAGACGAAGAAGCAAAAAAAAATTCGCAAAATTTGATACAACGTGGTACAACGAGCGACCGCGAAAAAGCAGCTGAATTAATGGAGCGCGGGGGGAATACTCTTCCACCGCAAGTTCCCTGCTTCGTGCCACAGCGATCACAACCCAAGCTACATACATCAGACTACGGGTGCAACATTCATGCAAACAACGAATTTCACACCACGAAACGGAAAGGTGTGTGCGGGTACTTTTATTTGGGCTGTAAATGATACATATAAAGTTTTCGGTTATTATCTCCACCGAAGTCGAGGGGCTGCACTACTGGGGTCACACACTCTGACGTTAGGTGGCTACCGTTTGTAAGACTGTCAGTAAATGAAGCTTGGTTATAAAGTTACTCATGTCACGAGAAGGTTCTTAATATGTTTTTTTTTCTCGTACGGAACGAACACTTGCAGATATTTTGCACTAACTAAACACACTGGTTAAGGTTTATAGCTAATAACATTAATCCTAGTTTTTCATTATAGTGAGTCATCTAAAACGTTCTGAAATTAGAGTCTTGGAATTAAAAGCTGTACATTTTTGTTTTTCAGCCTGATATGAAGGTACTTGTTTACCGGAACGTACCATTCGAGCTTGATCTCTAACGGGTTGAGATACCTTGCCGAAAGTAGTGAGTAATGTCGGTTACGTCACTTATACAATTATATCCCCAGAACTGGATGTGTTTACCATTTGTTCTTTGCATTGGATCACTGAACGAAAAGTGACTTTCAAACGAGCTAATGGGTCGAAAAATTTGAGCGGATGAAAAAAAAACAGTAGTTTGTCGGTTATGTCACTTCTGCGATTATGTTCCCATAACCGAAAAAATGATAATGATTTTAAAATGAACGTGCAAAATCGGTTTAGTTATATCTAAATGAATTGAGCGAATTGAAGAATGTGCGGTTTGTCGGTTACGTCACTTATACCATTATACAGGGTGGACCATTTAAAGTGGAAGCGTAGAACAAGCCAATAACTTTTGACAGAATTGTCAGATCGACTGATGACATACCGCGTTGGAAGCGTCATTCCAAGACAATTTTATCAAGTAAAGGTTATAGTTTGGTGTGATGGTTGTGCGGATATGGTGATTGGCCCCTATTTTGTCCAAGACGATGGTGAAGCAACGAAAACTGTTAATGGCGATCGTTATCGTGCTATGATAAATGATTTTGTTCGTGAAAATGGTTTAAAAGGCTTCTGATTTAAACAGGACGGTGCAACATGCCATACAGCTCGATTAACAATCGATTGTTCCGCGGACGAGTCATATCGAAAAATGATGATGTTGACTGACCCTTGAGATCACTCGATTTGACGCCACAAGATTTTTTTTTGTAGGGCTATTTGAAATCCAAAGTACAAGTCTGATAGCTCAACTCAAAGACAACATACGACGTGAAATCGTCGCCATATCAACCGATACATTGGTTACAACGATGGAAGTTTCTGTTCTTTTCTATAGAGAAAGGCAAAAAAGATTCGAAACATTCAAAGTCCAAGACTCAAGCAACGACAATAAACCAGACTAAAAATTGAACCTAAACTTAGGTCTGTTTGTAGATTTAAGGTCAGTGTACGATTCAGTTAACTGTGGCAGATCATGGTAGTGATTAGACTGATTTGAGCTTGCTTCGATGAAACTAAATCAAGTATCAAGATGGATGGTGTGATGCAATACTAGATAGATTGAAGCAGGATGATGTACTCTCTAATCCACAGTTTAATATACAGTCCATGCTCGAACTACAATCCCAAATGATAGAATCGTTTTTTGATAGGAGGAAAATACGAATCTCAAAATTTCTTCCTTTACTTCCAAGCGAAAAAAACTGACAATATTGAGAAATATAAATATTTGTTGCACACTACGTATATTTTAGAGTTACTCAAAAGTAATCTGCACTGCGTCGGCCTGATATGCGGATACTTTGCATATGGGACAATCCAGAGTTGATATTTTGTTTACATTTTTCTGAACAATATTATAACTATTTGTGAAACTTCTAGAAGTATAGCGAAAACATGTTCTAATCCACTTATTAGTATAACGAAGCCTTTCTCATTAAAGTTTTTTTATGCGATATCGATGTGTTTCGAAGTTTCCTGATCACTGCTGCCGATGATTTCGAGTCAAGAAAACAAGAACCAACATACTTGAAGTGATTTTGCTCAACCATCAAATGACATATTTTACAACTTTGAGTTGTTTTGCAAGTTTGAACCTTTTAGGCGACGTCATTTACTACATGGAATGAAAAGTGCCGGGCCTCTCACAGAAAAGACATGAATAGTTGCGAACCGTGTGTATTTTTGGTGAGAACAAGCCTCTAGATGACCCAATACTAAATTTCATGACAATCTATCCACTAGTGTTTGAATAACAGCTGATGATAAAATAATTACGGATTGGTCCACCATCCCCCATATGCTCCAGAACTGACCCCCAGCGACTATTATTTATTTTCAAACCTGAAAAGGTTTTTCCAAGGAAAAAAATTTTCGTAGAATTCTTAGGTCATCGCAGAAACGGAAGCCTATTTTGAAGCCTTTGAAATTTCTTTTTCTTTTTTCAAAGGGTATCAAAATGTTAGAGTACCGATGGGTCAAGTGTATCGCTCTAGATAGAGATTACACTGAAGAATAAAAAAGCTTTCACGGTAAAAAATCGACTTCTTTGTTACGCCCGGGACTTCTCATTCCATGTAGTATATGCAATGTTAAAACACCCGTGAGCTAATAATTCTGTAACCGGAAGTCAATCCATAAGATCTTGAGACCTTTTATTTGAAGTTTTTGAAGCCATCTCTGAGCTATTGACGTAAGTCATTGTCTGGAGACTGGCAACCACTACCAATCATTTACTTTAGACATTTTACCCTGTTATTCCAGAGATTTTAATTTAAAAGTAAACCTTCGGAACAACTGAAAAAAACCCAAAGAAAAATCACAATCCAATGTAACCGAAGGTAAAACGTTTACCGATCCAGCCGTCTGTTTGGCCACACATCGCAAGTAACATTTATAGATATTCACATTCATCATTCTCCACGAAGGGGTATTGGAGTATTTTTTTAAAGAAAGATATTGGTCAAGTTTGAGGCCAGTTTCGGAATGATTTATTTTTGCAAAACAAAAAAAAACCATTTCAGTAAAACTCAAATCACGACAAAGCGGAGAGTGAAAATAGACTTGGAATGCGACGTGTAGCTGGCGGATGAGTTTCCATACAGATATGACTATAATTGAACAGCGTAGCGCCCGAGCACAGCAAAGCATGTTCGGTTCTTCTGTACATTTAGGCTGTTTCTTCGTGTATTTCACATGCAGGGTAGCTTATTTGGCTTGCCATAGCTTATTCTCGCTAGTTGCCGATATTACCAATTGTATCAGACAGTACGAGAAAAAGTTTAAGTTAGAAAAACTTATTTTCCTCAGAAACTTCTATCTTGCACCATATGGACGGACGTGGGGAACGTGAATATCATCTTGAGAAAAATCAAAATATGCTGTTTATTTATAAAATCCATTTTCAATTCATTTTTGAAAATTCTATTAGTAATATTTTGAATACTTCAATAGTAAAGTAAACCAGTACGACACTTTTTTTTAGGATTTGTCATTTTTCGACTAGAACCATTTGAAAAAAAGGGAAAAAACAAGTTTGGTCCTTTCCAAACGCAGGCCAAGATCAATTTTGGAAAACAAATTATGCAAAGTGGCTTTTAAAATATGAGAGGGTTCTTCCAACTCCGAATAAGATTTGGTACGAAATTCATTTGTTCGAATATTACACTGAAAAAAAAAAACGATTTTCAAAGTTCCAAGTCGATTTACAAAAACACAATTTTTTTATTTGAGTGAAAGTTCCAAAATAGGTAATTTAAATTATACCCCCTGACAAACTTCTAAGGAAAAATAATTTGCAAAATAAAAATTTTTCTTGACCATTACTGATAAAAAAGCAAAGCCTTGGTATTGCATTTCTTTTGTAGAATTCGACCGTCTGTTTCAACAGACTTCGCATCCGATTTATAACGCACTGAACCATTGCATGATTCTATGATTCTACTGACACTAATGACGGCCGGGGCTCAAACATACGACAACTGGCGCATGACCTATGCATTGAACTACACACCCCAATATTGATACTTTTCGCAAATATCTCCTCACAAATTGAGTTTTAATGGATTTTTAGATGACCTTCAGTTTAGTTCAGTTTTAAACAACATTTAGTTCGAGCAAGAAAATGTTTTTTGGATAAAATCTTCTTTTTTTCTTAAAAAGAAAATGTTTTTTTCTTGAACAAGAAAATGTTTTTGATTATAATTACCTATATTGGGATAAAATTTATTAAAAATAAATATATGGCGTTTTTTATATCGACTTTGAATTTTTAATATAGATTTTTTTTCAGTAGGATTAGGTTTGTAATATTTTCAGCACATTTTGTTTTGAAAAATTCTGCTGATTTTGAGAAAATCACTAGTAGAACACATTTTTGTAGGATTTATCATTTTTCGACTATAATCATTCGAAAAAAAAGCGGGTGGGTAATGTCAAAGACATAACTGGATGTCGTGAATACGAAAACAACTGACATGTTTCTTAACATTTCCAAATATCAATTAGTTGATCAATTGTATGAATTATGCAAGCATTCCCCTTTTTCACATATTTCGCAAAAACAAAGAAGGCTTCACTTGATCTCGATTACTGTGAATTTCACACAGCGAAAAGTGCACAAATCTAATCAAACTGTTCTAGATTTGCACTAAACTGAGGATATTTACCTTCGATCTGCGAGCAGGAAATCCTAATAGATCTTTAGAAAACTTTTAGAGCCATTAGAACGGCAAACGCGCCTTATGAATTATCCTCTTTGATACTCGTTTATACCAAACATTTCAGAAAAGTTTAATTTAGAATTATTTGAGATTATGTCACACAACTGAAAATTTTATCATAAAATTGTGATCATATTTCCGATGGGATGTAGCAAAAATTTATGTTGATTCGTTAGATACAACAAGAGATATTCACGATCAAAAACTGCTGCTTAGATTGATCTTGATTACGAACCAACACCGAACATTGTTAATTACATCAATATCCCAAATGTATGCAATTATATCTTTGTACATACTTGCGATACGGATTTTGATATTTAGGCTTTTCTTCGCCAAGCTTGTGTTCAAGTTTTGTATGCAAGCAGTTATTTTTATAGCGTTATGTTACCATTCTGCGATTTCGGTTGAAGCGATAAACTTTTTCCATTATCAATCGAGCTCATCTTATATAAATTAGAAATCAATCTTAAGCACGTAAAATTTACCCTGGGGTAGTTGTCAATTTCTCAGGCAAAACGACATAACATGGAATTTTACCCGAGCTAGCATGACACAAGATCAAAGCATATCAATCAAAGCTTCAAATCGTTTTATATCACTTTTTGTCTTGCTGTCTAGCAACCACCTACCTCTAGCATGCTACGCGTAGGACTGAAACGTTAGCTATAATTTCTATTTATAGATTCGCGTGCTTCCAACAGCTTCGTTATTGCATCGATTGACCAATCAGAGCGATGATTTCCCTTTGATATATCGCTTACTCCTTCCAAACCGTTGTCTATGGAAGAGAAATCCGATATGCCGGAGATTTTTAGCAGAAAAAATAGAACACGGCTCGCTACTAATCAAAATTTCAATCATTTATAATTTATAATACGTGGCTTGATACATTCAAAACGAATTATAGAAATATTTCTTATCAAATAATGAAATAATATTGATAATTGATACAAAATAGACTGAGCTGTAAGTATTTAAAACTTGACCACATTTCTACGTGTATTTTTACTTGAGTTTCTGATTTGCACATCTATATAGAAAATAAAGATGTGTTCCACATCAAAATGGCAAACAAATTTTGACCATTTTCAAGGCCAGTCTAGATCAATTTTGGACAAATAAAATATGCAAAGTGCCTTTTTATGACAAAATCTACATGTTCAGAGAGTTTCGTTAAAATTTAAGCCAACTTCGAATATAATTTGGCGCGTGATTCGTTTAATTGATTCACAGTTCGAACAAGAAATTGTTTCTTTTTGTAAGAAAAACCTTTTTACTTAAAAGCGATTCCGTCTGGCTATGTATGACAGGGTGGAAGGGAACCTAATTACCTATCTAGGAATAAAATTTCATCAAAATAAAAAATTAGCATTTTTTGTGTAAATCGACTATAAATTATTAAAACAGATTTTCTTCAGTGTAAGACTAGATGTGATATTTTAACAGTATTTTTTTTCTTTACAAAACATTCTCGTAGGATTTGTCATTTTGTTGATTATAACCATTTAAAACAAAAATGATAAAAAAAGTTTAGCCCTTTTCAAAAGACAGCCTAGATCAATTTTGAAAAAACTTTCCATATCTCTTTTTTTTTTATTTTCAAAATTGATCTAGGCTGTATTTTGAAAAGGGCGAATCTTTTCAAGACAAAGAGTCATCGTTTTCAGAATTAATTTAAAGTTAAAATGGCAATAATGCCAATTAGACTGAGATGCGTCCAACGTGAGAAGTGAATTTAATCCATTTTTAAAGATATTGTGCTCTTTTATACCTTCTCTGGCATTTCATTTAAAAGATACCTTCGTTTCCGGAATTATACGATAATTAGTGTGAAAATGTATAGTTTAGTACATTTTTATAATTTATCACTTGAATAGCTGAGACTTTCTAAAAATTGTTAACAAATTTCTCTAGTTTGTAGATCTTGTTAACAGATGACCAAACTACCTCAATTCAGACATACTGATCCCGTTTTTTTCGGTTGCAGGAGTACCGGAAATAGAGGGTCAAAAACTCTAAACTCAATGTGGTAGAAACAGGTGGGGCAAACACAACTCATTTGTGTTAGTGAAATTAACTTTGCTTTAGCAAGCCAAGTAAAACTTAAAACCACGTCTTTTTTCGTCATTTGGGGGTTTGGTACCTCGTGGGTAGCCAGTTTGTGCAAAGTGCACATGACTTATTTCTAATTTTTACGTTTCGTCTTCGACTCATCAGTGCATGCACTGATGAGTCGAAGACGAAACGTAAAAACTAAAACTTAAAACCACGTGCTTCCTTTCGTCACATCGTTCGGACTAGTTGGCATTGAATCATAGCATGTTTATTTTTCATGTATGTCGTACTACCGAACAGTTTACAAATTTTTGGTTACCAAAGCAAGCAAGCCATGTGTTCTGCCCCACCTGTTTACATCACATTGCTCTTAACTGGCACTCAGATTTCTCGTAGATGATTGAGCCAATCTTCACAAACTTAGACTCATTTTCACAAACTGAGATTAGATTAGATTCACAAACGTTTTAAATTATATCCTAATTCCAATTCCGGTACTAAATGGCAAAACCGTCTTTCAAAGAGACGAGGCAAAAGACGTAGAAATTTGGCGGGACTATGCTTCGTAGGCCTGTACAAAACTCCTGATTGTTACACAAATGCTTGACGGGAAATTTTTTTTCATGAAAATGTCCATTTCGAACGGTTATGGCCCATTTTAGGCGAAATGCATCCAAAGAAAAAAATGTTGTGTGAATCGACTTAAAATTTTTGAATACAGTTTTTTTCAGCCTCAACATCGCTCAAATGAAACTCTCAAAAAAAAATGTCTCAGTTGTTTCAACCAATTATTCAGTTATTTGAACTTAAGACGTCAATTGCAATAAATATTTTTTACTGTTAGCCTCTTCTGGGGACAGCT
The DNA here is from genome assembly GCF_030247185.1 of Malaya genurostris. Taxonomy (NCBI): domain Eukaryota; kingdom Metazoa; phylum Arthropoda; class Insecta; order Diptera; family Culicidae; genus Malaya; species Malaya genurostris. The sequence goes on from NC_080571.1 coordinate 286,603,541, forward strand.
AATCGTTCACTGCTTGAACAACGAAATTTTACCTAATTAACTGCTTATATCTTTATCACTAAACTCACAAAGGATATAGAAATGCACCAAAAGAAAAATGGTCACAGGGAATTTGGAAATTTTTCCTTCACTTGCAGAATGGCTCGCTGGTAAACCTAATGCTACAGATACACTTTCAAGAAAATACAAATAGTACCACTTCACTTTAGCAGCAAAATTTTAAGCGTTAAACGATTTTCATAACATTGACATAAACTGTCCTAGAATACATTTCTCTCAGATGAAATAAAATCATTTATACTGTAGGAATATCTATTTAACACATGGAAAACTTGTTTTACAATTGACTGTTATATTCTTCTGCATACTTTCACTTACATAAAACGACCACTACGCAACTAACATAAATGACGTTCATTTACCATTGAAAATTTTCAATATGAAACGCTTCTGGTGAAATGAAGAGATTTTTTGTTCTGCGTTTTGCTGTCTTCGTTCTCCGCCAAGTGACAGCATTTGAATACAACAATTTCGGTTTCCTGAATGGTTATGTCAAAATCAGCAGATATGTTAGTTAAATCAATAACATTTTAGTTGAAACAACCAGGGCGTAAAACAACAATTGCAATATTGTAATTTTGTGATCTGCGAGTTCTCCGTGCAGTGAGCAGGAATGATAGTGTTAGAGCATCATTTTTTTTTCGAAGCTAACACACTGAAAAACAATATGTTTACGTTTCGTCTTTGACTCATCAGTGCATAGCAGTTCAAATTGAACTGATTAATGCAAAACTCGGTAGTTCAATTTGAACCGCTAAGCAAACGTAAAGTTTCTGCTATTTACAGAACACTTTATTGTTTTGCATCGAAATGCAATGTCTATACTTTTACACGTTTTCGTTCGGCAGGTCAGTATAGACATTGCATTTCGATGCAAAACAAAAAAAGTGTTCTGTAAATAGCAGAAACTTTACGTCTGCTTAGCAGTTCAAATTGAACTGTTGAGTTTTGCATTAATCAGTTCAATTTGAACTGATATGCACTGATGAGTCAAAGACGAAACGTAAACGTTATGAAAACGGTTATGTGCCCTAGCACAACATTTGGCTAACCCCTGAATGACACTGGAAATATTTTTTGAATATTTCTTAGAGCGAAGACGACCCGGGAATGTTTAATAAACATTCGGTTATTTTTTCCAAAGGGACAGAATAAAAACAATCAACTCCACTGATCATATAAGCCGTGCTTCCTAAGAATGTGTGCGTAAATTTGCCACCGAAAGTCAATCTCAAACAAGTGGCTCGGTTGATTCGTTGAATGGTGTTTATGTTGGTAGGTTATTCGAAAGTGTGTTGGCTGAGAAACAAAACATCTCCCGTCCCGTGGATAGTCCGTCTCTTTATCCCATCAATTTTTACCCGCCAAAACTAATCACAAGAATCCCACGCAAAGTCAGTGCCATTCATCGCGATGAAAAGTTTGTTCGGGTTGATTGACATTTTGTACGCACTTTTCACCCGCTTCTTCTCTCCAACCCTCAAGCGACGGTGGATCACACGTGATTAGTAATTTTCGATGATACAATGAGAAACTGGTGTGACGGAATTTTTTATTCTCCTCCCGGATCGATAACATTTCTGAATTCGACAATGTTTCTACTAATTTTTTGAATCATCGTATCACGAAGCTATCTGCAACCTGCATGTTTACGTCAGCGAGGCGCTTGTTCATGTTCCTCGTCAAGTTTTGTTTTGATTTAAACAGTCGGCAGTTGGTGGCACAGAAGGCCGAGCGTTTGCGCGAACACAGGTGACGCGACCGTACCGAAATCCATCTCTGCCAGCTACTTTCTCGCTTCTCGAACACCACATGTTATGTTATGCTACATGTTTGTTAGTACATAGCTGGCCATGCGGTTTCCCAAAGAGCCCCACCGAAACAGGGTACGCGCAAACAGCAAACGCACACACACACATACACATACTCACTGACGGTAATCAACGCTGGCGAAAACATCCAGCCTCGAAAAAGTACAGTCGCCACAAAAACAGCCAGAGGTAAACATCAGCCCGCCGCCGACGTTCATATGTTTCCAAGTGTTTCGGGCTGGTTTTATTATGTATCTTTCCCAGTTCCCGCAGCTCCTTCGAAGATCGACAGTTTGACGGTGTGTGCAGCGGGCAACCGAAACTGTGTTGGTAAGTAAATGTTATGCGTGTGTACCCCGGCAGGCTCACGTTTTTAATGGCCTTCGGCACAGGTACCGGTACAGGATGACGATGGTGGTGTTGGTGGTGGAGGGGGATAGAGGGGATGGTGATGGTAGTAGTGTATCAACATGAACAGTGACGAAGTAAACATTGAAAGCACAGGAAAGCAAAAACTCCGCCTGGGATGATGGGAGGAATGACGGAGCGAAAGGAAAAAAATGAATCAACCGAGAATCATTTCCCTTGGCTCGAAAGAAGTTTACTTTACTACCGGCGGTGGTGTGTATCGAACCCCTTCTTTTAATAAAACTTAACAGGGGAACGATGGTAGTAAGCAAGCAAGAAGATGCCAACACTGAACGAACGCACTTGCCGTCTGTTTATTTGGGTGGGTGAACATGAAACGCAACCTGCTGAAAAAACGGGGAGCCGATGGGTGATGTTCGGCAACTAATGCACCTAAACTGTAACACCTTTTCGTCGGGCTGATCTCCCGTCCGTGCGGGATTAATAGGGAGGAGCCAACCGTTATTAATCAGGACTACTAGGAGTAATAGATGATGCTATTCATTTTTATCATTCAGATACAGAATATCGAACGAAATAACAGTTGACCATCAGAAATTATTCCTGTTTTAGTTTCCGATTCTATATAAAAAAAATTCAAGTGGATCTCATGTTGTTGATATTACAGGCATACAACTTTTTGTCGAATTGACTTCCGAAAAATGACCGAGCCCCAATTGGACTAGCTCGGAGGTTTCAACGTTTTGGTAATCCCAACTTTCAAACTTCATGAAGTAAACGTTTGTTTAGTTTGAACATTTCAATCATTCGTGATTTTAAAAAGTTCGTCTCCAGGAAATAATGCTACTTGATTTTTGTATGTCACTATAGTTTAACGAGTAATCTTTTAAATTTTGATCAGCGAAGGAATGAGAAGGTGAAATATAGCGTCTGTAAACTAGTATTTTTACTTAAAGCACGATTCACTTGATGTATGGACGCAGCACCGCTTGTTTTACAGCGCTTCTAGTGGTTGGTACCACTGGTGTTTTATCGTATTAGGATTGTTTTAGAAGCGCCTCTCTCTCAGTGATAAAAGTTTTGATTCGATTATTCAATATCTGAAAAAAAAACACTGACGAGTCTAACTTTGGGGAGGTTTTACAGTTACAAAATGGTGGTTTTTCTTCGTGAAAAATCGCAGTTTTGACTTTAAACAACCAACAAAAATTTAAAAAAATATATGAATCGGATAAACACGTTGGGGTCTAGAAAATCATCTACTATACAACTTGCTTTGATTTTTTTACTTTTGATAATTATGCGCTGAGATACGGTACGTCTTCACCGACATAATTCACAATATTTCTCCACGAAAAAAAAATACAAAATGTTGTTCGAATGACATGGTATTTTTTTCGAGAATAGCTCTTATGGTGTTTTTTCATCAGTTAGGGGTAGATGGGGTAAAACGCACCCCTAAGGAAATGTAGCTATATCTTTACTATAGAGAATAACACGGAAGAGTTTCATGCATGACTATCTTCCGTAATCATTATTTCTCAAAATTACGTACATTTTCACTCTCTGAATGCATTGAAAATACATGAAATATTTTATTTTCCAAAACCCTTAAAAATTGTCTATTGAAATATATGCGGGGCATGACGCCCGATCGTGGAAAACATGAAAAATATATATTTTAAATTACGCGAGATGACGATCATCTGAACATAGAGGCAGGATGATCTTAAACAACGGTTAAATATCCATCAAAACAACGGACAACCCCGGGGCAATATGCACCCTCATAAAGCTTCTTCTTCTTATTTAAAGAAAGCTTTAGACTTTTCGTTGACGAAATATTTGCCAGGTGGAAGATTGTCCACTATTATTCATTACATTGATAACTTATGGATAATTTTTGTAAGCGAATTCTTGAGCATTTTGCCTCACACAATTCGGATCGTTTTGCCCCCAAAAATATGAGTGAA